>NC_091506.1:14031089-14713584 GCF_947461875.1 Haliaeetus albicilla
AAGCGACCTATTACACTCCCATCCTGGGACTGGTACTGAAATACTTGTCCTTCCTGCTCTGCAGACTGCATTAGCATAGTAAGAGGTACTGAGTGTGTGGGATCTGGAGTTCTGCTTGCAGATCAAGGTTTAGTTCTTAGATTGCAACCTGTCCCTAGAGGAAGCCTCCTCTCTAGAACACTCATTACTGAGAACAGGACCTCCTGGAATAGATGTACAGGAGTAAGGTTTTTGCCATTAGTGTTGGTCTTGTACTTCTCCACATCTACGTGTCTGGTGGTAGGATCTCCCATTGGTATTTGTCCTATCTCTTCTATCGAGCTCCTGTTGCTGAAGGAGAGACAATATTCAGTCTTGCATCTGAATCTCAGATGTAAGCTACAGGGTCTGTCAGGCTTCCTGAGGGCCATAATTTGACTTGAAGGCCTGAACCCTGGTCAAAGTCTCCCTTCAGTTGCTTTTTTCTTGCCCAGCCTCTAGGAACTGATGGGAAGCTAGCAGCCAGGAGTGGATAAACAAGGCTTGTTTACCACTCACAAGGTCTAAGATCTGTGCTTAACCTTTGCAGTGGTAAGGAATCTAACTCCTCCAATCTGTGTTTCTAAAACTGAAAGCATGATGGGAATGTGTGAAACCTTAGGAAGCTGTAGACAAAACTAGAAATTAATCTTGAGTACTCGAAAAATCCTGTCAGATATGGTAAAGATCTAACAACTTTAATGTTTCTTAGTGGCCTGGCTGACTTGCAATACTTTTAATTGGTCAGCCTTATCTTTTGGACACAAAGATTAAAACACAGCTGCCCCTGGCACTGTGCTTGGTTTATAGAAAGTAATGGGGGAGTTGTGTTCAGTGGGATGGCCTGATGTGAGAACTGTGCTGGGCTATTGGTATTCATATATTGGGGTTACTGAAACTGTTGGTTGGCTCTGCTGGTTGGGTGGCTGTGTGCCAAAAGGCTGACAGACATGACTGTATAAACCAGGCTGTATGGGTGCTATAGCTATGTTCCAGTTAGTAGTATAAGACTTGTCTTGCTTGATTTGAAAGCTCTCCACCAAGGAGGCCATTCTGGTAGAGGCATGGCAACATGAAGCTATACTGGTATAGCTGAAATGCTTTGCGTAGGCAAGGCCCTTAGTCAAGACACATGGCTTGTTGCCTAGTGTCTCCCAGCAGCCAGCAATGTGCTCAACTCTCCTCCCACATCCTGAGATTGTCTCCCCCAGGGCAGAATAGGGGAAGTTGAGCTTGCTCTGATAAAGGGGGAGGGGTGTTAAAGCAAGCATGCCTGTTCTTGTAACAGCTTGATCCTTGGGGAAAATCAGCTGGGAACTACCTGAAATCCTGTAGGATTTACAGGGGATCTGCTTCCTCCTGGAAGGTAGGGGCACAGCAATACTCGTTCTTGAATGACAGTGTAACTTGAGCCGCCAAAAGAAGGCTAGCTCAAGATCTTCAGACACTTGCTATCAGCCTGTTAGGGCTCTGTATATGTCTGCCCATTCCTGGGAGAAAGATATCCTGTGGTATAAGGGCTCTTCAGCTGCTGAAGGAACTGGTGGACTAAAACTTAATGACTGGAAACATCTAGCTTTCAGTGAAGCTTGTGGGTATGGGTTTCTCACGGAGCTGTCTTCCTATAACCTGAAGACTACCACGTCAGCAGCACTGGCTCTCTGTCTGGGAATCCTGATCTTTTTACTGTGTGGCATTAGCTCTAAAAGGGCCTTCCTGCTCATAGCTGCTGTTTTCCACATACCTGCTGTGGAGATGATGGCGATCATCCTCGGGTTGCTGAGGAGCAAAGTGATCCACCCAGGATGGCCGTCCAGCATAGCTGGCTGCATCGCTAGGGACACTTCCTGCACTACCCTCCCTCCCTTTGGCTCAGGGTGTTTATCACCTGGAAGAGTTTACATGTGCTGCTGTAATCTTGTGCTAAGCAGCAGTCTAGGCAAAGCAGTGTTCCTGTAGACATCAAGAAATGACCTCCATACCTGTCCCACTGCTCCTATGCACACTGGTGGTCTGACTAAACATGCAGAGACACATCTGCCTTGGTACTACTGTAAGCAAATGCATTTCCGTGCTTGTTTTGCTCCCACTCAAACCATGTAGTCAGATCAGCATGATATCTCCTCAAGAGAAGGTGGCTGCCGTGATATCTAAACTGGTAAAGATCAGTTTCTAAGCTTTATACCTTCCTGGATGTGGGGTTGCAGGCTAGCCCTACGTAGTCTGGACTTTTCTAGGGTGGAGTCACAATTCATAATGGCAGCTTTAGAACAAGAAACTTGTTGAGTTCCACATCTAGTATTTAACCATTGTGCAGGCATAAAACAACTCTGATCTGGAGGAATGCCAGGAGGTGTAACAGGGCTGTGAATCAGTGAGGCTTGGACTGGAGAACTTGGCTTTGAGAACTTAGGCTTTGAGCCTGACTGATCATATGCATCAGTGCCTCTCAGGAATGCAGTGCTCTCCAAATCCCAGTACTCTCAGCCCTAACTGAGCTGCAGCTGAGCTGAGACCTCAGGCAGGGCAGACCCCTTCTCATGTGCAAGTCCTGTGATTCCACTGCAGACGTGGCTCCTACTAGTGGCATTGCTTCTGCCTTCCCTGTGTCATCTGGACTCTGGCAAACTGGCCATTGGTGCATCTTCTTCCAAGGAGCTCTTTGAGCCCCTGCCCATAGCAGGGATGTGTCCTAGAGCCTCCAGTTGGGGATTGAGGGTCTGTCTGAGGCAAGCTAAAACCTTGTTGCCACTGCAAGAAGTGTATTCCCCAGCACCAGCTCTGGAGCTTCCTTGATCACACCAAGAGCCTATTCTGTTCACAACTGTTTCAAAGCTTTTGCTTTCCAGCTGGGTTTCCTACATGTTTCCCCAAGCTGTATGTTGCCCCATCATTCTCTCCCTTTAGCACTGAGCTGTCTTAAGAGCATGTTACCAGGAACAGATGTAGTAGGGTATGTGTGTGGGCCTGGTGTCTATATCCATGTGGTAGCTAGCTTGCAGACCAGGTCAGTTAGCTATTAGCACCACGTCACATCAGTTTGGTTCTCACATTGAAGCAGCCAATGAACTGAACTTGAAGCCATATTGCTGAGCTGTAGCTGGCTGCTGCTGGCTGGTTCCTGAGCTTCACTTGGTCCTAGAGCAGCTCCTCCGGCACTGGAGGCTGCAACTCCACCCTCAAAATGAGATGGAAACTTACTGCAGACAGCTGTAGTCTAAAAAGGCAGTTCCTCTGGGATACTGAAACATGTTTTAAGATTTTAGTTTGATCTGAGCCATGTCAGTGTGCTAGCAAGCATCTAAAGCTCTAGGCTGTTCTTCAAGAAGGTGAAGCTTTTGGCTTAGGACTCACAGGTGGGGGTGGAAGACACTGGACAGCATACCTACACCTGATAACTTGCAATATAATGTTTTACACAAGCTATCAAAAATTAATTTGTAGCTGAGGCTCCCTGCTCCCTGAACAGAGGTAATTCCTGCCCCACAGGGCTGGCTGGGAAAGGCACCAACTGGACAGAAGCCTGCTCTTGGTGAAACTGCAGTAAGTAGCAGGCAGCCTAGCTGCTCCTCCTGAGGAGGGAACGATGAGCTGTACTTGAGCTCTTGGCTGTGTACCAGCAGGAGGGAATATGTTGGTTAGAACAGCAACATAAATGTGTGAGGAGGAGGGAGGTGGAAAGCAGTTTTGAAATGCTACTGATACAGCAGCATCTAGAGTGTACCCTTCTGTGAAGCTGTCACAAGAATATCTTGCCAGCTGCTTTTGGTGTGGGCTTTGCTTTAACTGACTGCTGCTCTGTGGTGCATCAGTGAGGCCTGAAAGCACCTCTAAAGCACCTCTGACTGTATGGACTGTAGGAGCCTGTTGCCCTAAAAAGCAACCTATTTACAGAGAGTAGTTCTTGCAAGTTGTCAACCCAAATGGCAAGATGTTCCTAATTTACTTTTTAGGCACAAAGCCAGCACATGTCCCCACTAAAAGTAAGGCTTTCCTAGATGAGATCTTCCAGCCAGCTGGGGAAGCTGAGCTTGTAGTAGACCTATCATGGGAGTGGATAGAGGGTACTGTCCTGCTTGTGCAGCCCTTGTCAATGCAAGACTCAACTTGCTGTTAGAACTTCATGTGCTTCTGTAGCAGTCCTCAGTGCAAGGACGCTAGGTACTTGTCCACTTGTAGAGCACTCAGGTTTGGTAAGGAGAATGTGCAGGCTCTGTAGCAGTCAAAAAAAAAAACACAAAAAAACCACAAAAAAAAAAAAACAAAGGCAGACTTATTTCTAGTTTCTTCCTTAAAGGCAACTTGGCACCTCCTAAGCCATGTTCATATGAAAGTAACAGCCCCTGATGATGGTCCTTTGGCTGCTGCTCAGCCTTTTCCCAGATGAAAGGATGTGGCTTTTGCTCTGTTCCTGGGCTGTTGTCACTTGCGGGAGAATGGAAGTGAGAGATGTTAAAGGTTGGTATCTGCAGGTCCTAGGTAGGCATTCATGTTGAATTGCTCAGGCTGTCACTTGTAGCTTTGCATTAGCAGACACCTGGTTAGCAATGTCTGTGTGACCAGGTGGTTGGAACCAAGCTGTTGTTACTAAATGGTATTGGTAAAATTTGTTCAGTGCCACCTTGAGCTCCTGCTGCAACTGGAGATTGAGGCTTTGTTACAAAGGGTGTCTGGACCACTTGGGTGCTCTGCAAGTGGAAACTGTGATCCTGGTCAACTAATGACAATTGCAGACTATCTGCCTTTCCTCAGGATGAGGCCTTGCATTTTCAGGGTAGCTGAACTGGAACAAATTCATGTGTCTACTCAAAGCCTCAGCTAAACTTGGCTTGATAAATCATGGCAGGGTACAGTGTGACCATGGGGCAAATGATATATGCCAGTCCGGTGTGCTTGATCCTGTAAGAACAGGACAAACATCCAGTGAGCATCTTATTTCAGTGGTTGAAGGTCTAAGCAGACATAACCCCCTAAGGTGCTAAACATGCTAGGGAGCTTGCTACTTCTGGGAAGAAACTGGTTCGGTCTGACTGAGCTGGTCCTGAATCATTCTTCCAGCTTGAGTTTCCTTGAAGAAATGCAGAACTATTGAAGGGGGAGAATAAAAATAGCTCTTTAGTGCAGTACAGAGACTTAATGCTTTGCAGCCTCCTCCATGTGAGAAAACAGTGAGCAGAGGTGGTGTTTCTGTGTCGGAAATGCACTTAGCTGCATTTTAGGATGCTTTTCCTGCATTTCAGGGCAGAAAGGTCTTCCAGTGTTCAAGTGTGGCTGTCTTCTGCTCAGTCTGGTCAGTGTGGTGAGCCCACTGCAGTGTGTGGTATCCCCTAATGGAGTACAGCTCTATCCATATTGGGTTTCTCAAGGTTAGGTGTTTTTACTAAAGGTCCTGTGATATAGTGGGGAAGTGAATGCTCTGCTTATCAACCACAGCACCCAGAACAGACCTGCAGTGCTTCAGGTTCAAATGTGCCCTTTTGTGGAACACCTACTTTACTCATGTGCTGCCTGCTGGGAGAGGGGAGCAGAACTAGGTATTCATAGTCCAGCAGTGAGTTTAGCTCTGCTTGATGCTTGCTCACCTACTGCTTTGTGCCCTGTTGGCATAGTGTTAAATATCCCTGGCAAAGGACACAAGGTGAGAGGTGTAATCTGACAATTTTGCTTCAGTGTTCAGCTTATTTCTAGCAGAAAGTGCAGATGGCAGACTGGTAGATGCAAAAGCAGAGAGCTCCTGGTCAAATGTACCAGTTTTTCTAGCCTCTGCATAAACATGCTTTGGTTCTTGGTTAGGATTGTGACTTGAACTTTTTAATAGCAAAGCTCCAACAGTAAGGACTGTTCCAGCAGCTTGTCAACAGGTTCAAAACTGGTATGGATATGCCACTGCTTAAGGAGCAGTTGTCTTCCATGGAGGTGAGATTCCCCCCCAAGGCTAGCTACCATACTAAAACTGTGCATGAGCAACTTAACAGGGTGTTCCTATTGCAAGGCCTACTTCTGTTAAAGGATAAAGCTAATCCAAGAGATCTGGTGGGCCATCAATGCAAGCTCCTACTGTTCTTTGCTTTTACCAACCTAATTAATACTAAAATGCCTGCATTGTGACTTGACACGTGAACATCTCTAAGGAATCCTTAACCATCCCTTTCTGCTTTGAGTTAAAGCTGCTGTCTTAATATAGCAAGTGAAAGGACAGTTGTAATGTACTCTGAAGCAAGAAGGGAAGCCTAATTAGATTTGGCATAGGCTTTATTTGCTTTTGTATCTGAGGAGCTGTAGCACTATGGAGTGTTATAGGACAGTTTTTGACTCTTCATTTCAGATCAGCTAAGCCAGAAACACTTGCAGGTCAGATGTTGGGGGTTCTCCCTTGCTACTCCAGCAGGCCAGTGTTAGAAAGGTAATACTGTGGGAGAGAGCATGCTATACCAGGCTTAATCTCATGAGGGTCAACATACTGTTAATGGCTTGTTTGCTTAAATGGATAGGCATTAAAAATTGAGTGGAAGGACTCCTCTCCAGTATTAGAGGCAGCTGTGTCATTCCTTTGGTACCACTTAAGCCCGGAGGAGGAATGATTCTGACTGGTGTCCTGATTGACAGAAAATTCCTGATGGCTGCTGAGCAGGGCTAGCTGGGTGTGCTGGTAGGCTGTGTTCTGAGCAGTCATGCAGGTGACCTCGCTCCAAGAGACTTCACACAGTGTAAAAGAGAACTGATGTCTTGGATCAAATCTTAACAAACAGGTTTTTCTTCATGATATCTCTAAAAAAGGAAGTGTTTGTTCAGAAATGCTTCTGGGACTGGATCCGAGCCCTGTGTGAGCTCGCACACTGCCATCTTAAGGGCTTATGTGACTCTTACAGGATGCTGCTTCAGAGTAATTATACCAAATATCATAAAGCAAGACAAGCTGCATGTATAGGTGCAAAATAGTCTTAGACTTGGATACCACTGACTCACCACTGTCACAGTTTTGATCTCAACTCAAGCTGAGCCTGGTCTTTGCAAGAGCATTGGGGAAACCCTTGTGCAGCCTATATCTCAGCTTAGCTTAGTAATTTAATGTTTCTTGCAGGTGTGACTGGAGAAACTCCTCATGTGAGAGAACTGTTCCTTCAGGTATTCAAACTTGCTTTGTCTGTGAGCTAAAGCTATATTCTTTGTCTCCCTTAGATTTTTTTTTTACTAGCAAGGTTTACCAGAAATGAGATCTATGTAGCTTAGAGCATGTATGTGGGCTCCATTTCTGGGACAGAAGGCAGTAATCAACCTACTCGATGCCATATAATGTGAGAAACAGCCTGTGTTAACAAGGGAATAATCATAAACTGCCTCTGACTTCAGGCAAGCAAATGTTTGAGTACTGAACCTGGCCCAGGGTTGGTTAGTTGTGCCTTGTTCTACTGACACAGCAAATGGCATGCTGTAACCAGGATCAACTGAGGTATTTCTGAGCTTACTTGAACTGCAGTGTGTGGAAGCATCCTCTGCCATGAACATGTTGTATTTGCTGTTGGCTTAGTATGAACTGAAGTCACCAAAATCCTTTGCATGGTGTTAAGGAGACTGTAGTAAGGCTTCGCTTACAGGACCTTCAGAGAGCACTAGTGTCTTTCACTGCTAGTGTCTCAGCTTGTTAAAAACACTGTGGCTGGAAGCAAACATTGAAAGAGGCATGGTGTCCTGTCCTTGGCCTTTGGGCTGCTTCATAAGAAAACCCCACTTAAGATAATGGGGATGTCTTCAATCCATCTAGATTGAAGATCTTGCTAGGACCAGTCAGACCTCTGTCTAGCACAAACAGTTGCTTTAAAGCTGGAGCTGCTGTTGGAGACCTGCTTGGCCACACAGAACATGGTAAAGATAAAGGAAATAGTAAAGGTGGTGCTGTAGAGAGCAACCTGATGCTACTTAGAGGGGTTTCTTTCCTTAGGAAGCCTCCAGGAGATCAAACACTAGTACTTCCTTTAAGACCTGGAGATGTGCCTCTCCAAAGGCAAGGTCTCCTTCTTGTACTGGGCAAGGAGTAATGCTGAAGTATTAGTCTGTTTATACCTGTAATGAGAAGATTAATAAGAGGGCTTGGCCCATCAACTGACTGGGCTTCAAAGCAGCATTGATCAAGCCTAGTAGAACAGGGGTGGGAAACTCTGGGCACTGTCCACTGCTGGCCCTTGGCAGGACTGGAGTTCCTCACTGTCTCATGGCCCAAACCAAATACCAAGCTGAGGCAGCTTTTTCTGTGCTATGGCTCATATCCGTTGCATAACCTGGGATGGAGGCTGAGTGTCTCACCTGACCGGTGTTCATGAGGCAGTAATAGCCCTTCACACTGATGAGGTAGCCCGTCAGCTATGACAAGAAGACAGTGTCAGGTCTGACTCAGACTTCCTTCCCATGTCTGCAGCTGAGCTACTTCCAAGGTAATGAGACTTGACAGAGCAGTTTCCCCTCCCTTCATAGTGGGACTTCAGGCTGTGTTGAACTTGGGTGCTAAGCACCCAGTGTGATTTAGTGTTGTAATTTAGGGCTCTGCAAATCCTTCCCTGAGCATGAGAACTAATGCCAGCTTGTCCAAAGCTGCTTCGAATACCAGGAAGCAGTAAGCTGCAGCAGCCAGTGGCAAGCAATACTGAAAACACTCAGAGAAAAATAGAAGCAGTACATGCTGGGTTCTGGCACAGTTGCTTCAGGGTGAGTTGTTTTCCTCTGTCTTGAGGAAAACAGGTGACTCTCACAATGAACCTGAACCTATAAAGATGTTTTCCATGACAGTTCAGTGTACACAGCTGTCTTTAAGCTGTTTCAAAGCTCTGCTTACTTGCTTCTTGCTCCATCTGGGCTGATTGTGCTGCAAGAGTCTCTGGCTTGGCTAGCATGTGTCACTTGTGCTATGTGCTTTGAAAACACAGGAGGTGCCGTCTGCTTGAAGGAGCTTACATGGACTGTTCTCCCCATGGCTATAGAGGAGACAAGCTATAGAGTGTGGATCTTGGCAAGAGCAGAAGCAGTACTAAATGGTGGGGTTGTTGACAACTTTCAGCTGGCTATATCTTTGGTAGTATAGCTGGGCTGCCAGTTGGATCATTGAGCAATGCAGTCCAGCATAGACAGCCTTGGAAAAGAGAGGTGTTTACACTTGGAGAAACTGTCCTGTGCAGGCTCTCTGGCATCTGTTAACACCCGTCTAAGGATAGCATGAGCTCTGTGGGTGGCCTGTCACTGCTGCTCACTCAACAGCCTCTGGCTGTTATCTTCTCAACAGTGTTTCCCATCTAGATGTATCACTAGATGCATGAGGTGGGTGCAGTCCAACAAGGTGTGGCTGAAAGTGCACCACTACCTATGTCAGCTGCAGGAGGGCTTTTTCAGTGTCTGCAGCATTCACTGATGGCAAAGTCTAAAAGACTGCATGTCTTTTAACACTCAAAGCTTGAGATGATTAAGACCTTTTGCAACTGGACTCTGCATCTAGTAAGAGGCTCCTACAGCTTGGAGCATGTTATCTCCAGTAGTAGTGGGATGAAGTGGGTTGCAGTTATCTAGCAGCTGAGACTGTTGTGTATCCCAGGAAATGCATAGGACCAAGCTGCTCAGAAGATGTATATATCCATGTTGTTGTAGAAGTGAAGGCCTCCTTAGCGGTGAAAGCCAGGAATAGCTCCTGAAGAGTAGGAGTTGTGTGGTGTAATGAATGTGGTGTAGCAGGATGGGAATTTTAGGGTAACCAAGTCCCTATATAAGGGCTTAATACATGAAGCCTGTGGTCAAAGGGTCTTTGAACTCAAGTAGCACAGCTATAACTGTCTTCCAGCTCTTCTTGCTGTACAGAACCTGCAGGGTTCTTCAGGAAAAGCCAAGGAGTCCTTGTGTTGTGGACGAGGTCAGTTCCAAACCAGGGTCTGTTATCTGATCAAGCCTGAGCACCTAAGAATGGTTTGTCCCATCCATTCCCCAGAGGTGGGGAGAAGGGCCTCATGGTAAGAAGGGCATGCTCAGCCACTAATAGCAAGACTTTGTACTTGCTCTCACTGTGCTAAAGCACATCCAGAAGTGTATTCAGGGCTGCTGCAGCTGATGTACTTCTAGCTTCTTCACCAATCTGAAGGAGACCTGGGAGCAAGTAAGAGTGTGGATCTCTGGAGTTCAAATCTCTCTTGCTAATTGGATGGACCATTAGTGGCCCATTCAGAGCCACCTGCCTATAAAGTGGACTGGAGTCATGGCAGGATGCAATGGAGCAAACAGCTTGTCATCTGACAGAGCAATAGACTGAATGTTGTGAGTTTTATTGCTGTAGCCTACTTGTCCTTCCACCAAAGGTGAGGTGGCAGTAGTTAGCTTCATAGCTCTCAGCAAAGCTGTGGAGTCTGGTAGCAGTTTGCCTTGTAATTCAGCTGTTCAGCTGGCCTGTGTCGTTGTGTTGTGACTGCTTCAACCACAGTGTATCCTTGGGACTCAACACTTTCACAAAGCACAGCTGCTAGAGAAAGCTATTGCTGAACCTGAAAGGTTCTTTTTTTTTTGTTTTATTTTTTTCCACTGGGAAACTACTGAACAGCATACAAAAAGCTTGAGTGTGGTATTAGACACATCTTGGCTTACATCTCACTTAGTAGCATGTATAAGAACTAGTCTGTGTTGGGAGCTGATATGCTTTACTGCACTGCCTCCAGTGAGGCTAAGGGAGATGGCCTAGGTGAATAGGCCACAAAATGGCCTGGAAATAGGGTCCAAAATGGATGTGGTACTGTAAAGGACAAGTGCTTGGCTCATCTACCTGTTGGTATTAAGTTGCTGCTACTGGTCTGACATGGCCCTGCCTGTGAAATGGACAAACACCTGGTTAGTGCTCAGGTGTAGCCTTGAATTGAAGGAGTCTGGTTTCAGGAGTGCTGGGCCCTGCCCTTTGCTGGTTCCTTGCTGGGAGTCAGGTTTCTCAGACTCCAAACTTGCTGCTTTCTGCCTTGAGGAATAACATGCTAATGGTGTCTGATGGGATTGTTGCTCTTCCTTTCTAGTGTAAAAGATGACTTCTAGGAAGAAAGTGTTACTGAAAGTCATCATCCTTGGAGACTCTGGGTAAGTGAAGGAGCCTTTAAGTTGCCAATCTGCACCTACCTGGAGTGGTGTTCTTGGGTAGTAGAAGCCTGGATGCATTGTAAGAAACAGCAGTGCTGGGAGGAGATATTTTACAGCCCCAGATAGTTGTGTTACCTTATAGCTTTAAGAACTCTTCACTAACCTGGGTCCTGAATGTGTCCCCACAATTTAGTATCTTGAAGTCCTGCCACAATATTAAACAGGGGAAATCTGGTGGGCAGGCCACTCCAGTAGCAGAACTGAATAGCCTTTCTGCAAGGAGGACATGTGGTGTTGAAATGTGCATTTCACTTTAAAAAAAAAAAAAAAAAAAGAAAAAACCTGCTAGTAAGCAATCTTAGGTGACTTCTTAAAACTCTGTCTCTGTCAGACATAGTTTATACTGAGCCATCTGCTTAGCTTCTGTCTGATCTGGCTAGAGCCTGCCCCTTAGAGTGAAAGGCTTTGCTCTGTGCTGTTGAGCAAGGAGTCTGCTCAGCTGTTATAGGTTACTTGTGGTGCAGGCTGTAACCTGATTCCCATGACATAAGGCTTATTTATACCACTGTGCCCAGCAAGCTGTTGATCAGGGAGTGTTTTTCAGCCACAGAGAGGGCATGTGAGCCTCTAAGCTGGCTCTCTGGGGAAGATCTCCACTTCTGGGTGCCTAGCAGATGTGTATGTGAGCTGTTGCCAGCTGAGATTGTCTGTTCTTCCACCTCCTCCTCCTGCAGAGGCTGAAGATGACTGTTTCTGGTGGGTTTCTCTGGGGCACTTCATGTTCTTCCAAAACTGCCCTCATGATCATAATGTGATACATACTCCTTACTGAGGATCAGATTACTGGTGGGGAAACAAGGTTTCTAAAGATTGTAATCCTTTGTATCCTTAGGTAGCTAATGCTCTTACTCAGCATGTTGCCTCAGCATCTGTTTCCATAAAAGCCCCTTCTTGCAGAGGTGGGTGCATTTTCCCTGGTTGAAAGGCCAGGAGGCTATGGTGGAAGGCAAAGGGCACTGGGATGTTCTGTTCAGGGTGGTTAATTCAAACACTGTTATAGAAACAGCCTACTTAGTCTTTTTTGTCTTTCTGTGCAGGGTGGGAAAGACATCGCTTATGAACCAGTATGTGAACAAGAAATTCAGTAACCAGTACAAGGCTACGATAGGCGCAGACTTCCTGACAAAAGAGGTCATGGTGGATGACAGGCTAGTGACAATGCAGGTAAGGAGTGACTGCTCTCTGCTGCAAGGGGTGCCTGGCTGCCTAGGCCACACTTAAGTGGAAGTATCTGCTCCAGTGTAGTCCAGAGTGGTGCAGGGGTCAGTATACTGGGTGTGAATCTTGTTTGCACTGAACAGGTCTTGGCCATAGGTGCTGCTGGGCTTCTCTACAAATCTGTGCATGGGCTGAACAAGGGAAGGCAAAGATCAGTTTGGGCTCAGCTAAGAGCGGCTTCGTCAGGCCCAGTTTAAAAACAGCATTTGGTACTGTCAGTAAACTAGATCTTGTTAGAAAGATGCACTTCCCTAGTGTTCAGTAACTGGAAAGGGCTGGGAAAGGACTCCTTAGGTCAACTATTCGTGCTGCTGTGAGTCCTGTGGGTACAATGTTAACCTGCCAGTCTGCTTAAGTGTCTTGTATCTGAAGCTTCCATCTCTCTGTGGTGAAGCTGACTGCAAGGCAGCAAAAGCCCTGTTGCAGCCATCAGAGGAGTGTTTGGACTGTGCTGGTACCCAAGTGCACCCAAGCACTGCAGGCAGGTCACCTGCTGACCCTAATACCAAAGTCCTGCTTGCCCAGAACAAGGATATCTCCCTTGCTGAGGCTGAACACAAAAAGGGTTAGCTATCTTTAGAAGGGTGTTTCTGGCTCTTGATACTTAGTGCCTACAGAAATTCCCAAGCCTTTAGGTGCTCCTCTCTGTCTAGCTGGGGGCTGTAGATGCCTGCTGGGGAGTTTTGAAATGAATGCCCTAATTGTGGACTGACTGTGTCAGAGTAGAGCTGGCTTATCTGCCTTGTCTTTTGCTCCAGATATGGGATACAGCAGGACAAGAACGATTTCAGTCTCTGGGAGTTGCCTTCTACAGGGGAGCAGACTGTTGTGTGCTGGTGTTTGATGTCACGGCCCCCAACACATTCAAAACCCTAGACAGCTGGAGGGACGAATTCCTCATTCAGGCCAGTCCAAGGGATCCTGAGAACTTTCCTTTTGTTGTGCTGGGAAACAAGATTGACCTAGAAAACAGACAAGTGAGTACTGGGACTTGCTAGCCTCCTCTTAAGAAATTGCTGGAGTGGGAGACCTTGAAGGAACACAGGAGGGTTATCTGAGAAACAGGAGTGGGAGGTGCCTGAGTGTGGCTCAGCTGTTGTGTGCCACTGGGGAAGAGTTTCTCCTGCCTGGAAACATCAAACCCCTGTGCACAGCATACTCCTGCCCACTGGTGGAAGGATTGCAGCAGCTTCCTGGGTAGGTGCAAGGAGAGGAGCTGATTCTCCTCCTTCAGAATTGCTGAGAAACTCCTATAGGAGCAAGTCCCTGCTCTGCGGATGCCTGAGCAGTCTGTGCCCTCATCTTCCTCAGGCATGGTGCTCCCTGCCCTGGGGCTGAGTGTAGTTGGTGGTGGGCAGCAGTCTCCTGTGCTCTCTATCAAGGCTGTAGTTTTGATGAGGTCAGATCTGCTGTCTTAGCTCAGGTTGGATATGAGCAGTATCTGGCCTTGCCCTGGAAATAAACCCCCCTTCCTGTGTAGCTGAAGGTGGTGATGCTGCTCTTTGTCCACCCAGGTCACCACAAAACGGGCGCAAGCCTGGTGCTACAGTAAAAACAACATCCCCTACTTTGAAACCAGTGCCAAGGAGGCCATTAATGTGGAACAAGCTTTCCAGACGATTGCACGAAATGCACTTAAACAGGTAGGGAGAGGGCTAGTGGTTGCCCTCTGTCAGTGCTGGTCCTGCCTGCTGAGCTCAGCTGTTGTGGGCAGCTGTGGGCTCTCCAACGGTTTTCCCCAGCCAAGAATGGCTCCTTGCATGCTAGGAGCTGTCCATAGAGCCACGGCACTAACTCTTCCCTTCTCTCCCACTAGGAAACCGAAGTGGAGCTTTACAATGAATTCCCCGAACCCATCAAACTAGACAAGAATGACCGAGTGAAGGCTTCTGCGGAGAGCTGCAGCTGCTGAGGGGAGAGGGAGGGGTTGAGCACAGTCCTTCACAAATGAATATCACACTTAGGCCTTCAAACACACAGCCCCTCTTCTGTGTTTAAAACGAAATTTAAAAAAATTTCCATCTCCAGCTGCCAAAATCCACCCATCTTCCATGAGCATCTGTGAGTCCCGTACTTCAGAGCTCGTGTCCCCACACCATCCACATCACACTTCATGGTAACAGACCTTTCTCTTAGTTTAAAATGGAAACTCTTATGTATGTTTGGAACTGAATCTAATTCCAGGTGTCCAATGGAGAGAAACTGTTTACAGGTAATCTGTGTAACAAGTTACATACATTTTTAACTGTCTCGTGTTTTCCCCTGTGAAGGCTGCAACTGGAAAGGCTGATTACCCATAGTTCATTGCAAGCTCAGCACTCAGTCCAACTAGGTTGAGTTTTGTATGTATCTCTGTTAATGCTTGTTACTTTTAACTAATCAAATCTTTTTACAGTATCCATGTATTATGTAATGCTTCTTTAGGAAAAATCTTATAGTACATGTTAATATATGCAACCAATTAAAAATGTATAAATTAGTGTAAAATTCCTGAATTACATGTTCAAGTACTGAAACACAGATTGTGTAGAAAGTGAGGAGGACACTTGTGAACTGCAGCGTGCTAGCAACACAAAGTCCAGATAGAGGCAGTATTCTGTACAGTGGAGATGAACTATGTAAGCCTTCTTGTTTTGAGGCCAAAAAGGCTTCATCTTCTGGAAAATCTGTCTGGCTTCCTTGTATCTAAATTCTCAGATTTGCATAACAGCATTGATATGCACACTGGATTATTGGATTTAAAATTAAATACAGCTATGAAATGACCTCATTTGTTCACCTCCCCTACTGCTTAAGTCCTAACATCCTGGAGCAAGTGTGAGAAGAAGCCAGAGCTGAGGTGTCCCAGTGGCTCTTTGTACTGTGGAAGGAGCTCCTCTCCCATCTGGGTTGTGGTAGCTGTTTCTTGATGAATGACCTGGACTATGATCTTCCCTTTCTTCTTACTGACTGCTAATCTGGATTTTTGGTATGGAAAAACTTGGCAATCTAGTCCCTTTCCTCTCTTCCTTTCTTCCTGGTATTTGTTCTTGCGTTTGTAGCTTGCTTAAATGGAGCCCTTCTACCTGTTTTCCAGAGGTCTACATTCTAGTACGTAGGCTGAGCTCTTATGTAAAGAGACAAACATGATGCCAATAAACTTAACAAGAACAAACCTTCTTGTTTACTCCTGTTCCTGACTCTCTTTTTTTTCCTTCACTAACATCCTTTCTTTCCTCTGTCTAGTTGCCATTTTAGCAAGCCAGTGCCTGCTAATTGAAAGATGTTTGTGCTTCCTCCTTACTATAAAGTCTGTGCCCTCCAGATGGTTTTCAGGAGTGGGTTGAGCAGGCCCTGCTTGCTTGGCTGACCCAAAACTGTAGGAGGGCAGCTATCCCTCTGCTTTTCTTGAAGCTGCTTGCAGTGGCAGGAATGCTGCTGGATCTGATCACTCTCCCATGAGCGTAGTCCTTCAGCCCTGTCCTGGGCGTATGAAAACCTTTGTGGAAGGGTGGAGGGGAGGGCAGTGCTGTTAAAGCTCTTGCTACCCTCCTGTGGGAGGGGTTGGTGAGAAGAGCAGGCTGAGCCCTTCCCAGCTCACCAGTTAGGTGCTTCAGCTGGAGGGGAAGCAAGGCTGGCATAGGGCACCTTAGAGTGAGTTAAGGTGAAGCCTTTAATTTCTAGATGCTGGGCATGACCTTCTACTTGCACTCAGCAAGGCTGAGCTCACTACTCATGCCCACAGGAAGATGGAAAACAATGTATAGAGAAATGAGGCCAGTTATTTCAAGAGCCTTCTAACAGTCTTTGTGCTCTATATCCTATTTTATGGCTTTGTCCTATCATGCTTTTCTCTTACTTGACTGGGCTTTTGCTGTCTACATCAGTTTCAAATAACTACTCTGCAATAGCAATGTGTCCTGGTGGGACCACTTTCCTGTCTGCATCTTTTTGAAAGACTCAGACCTTCTGCTCATCTCCGTTTAAAGCATCACTTGGCATTTGTTTTCTGTAGACACAGTTCTAGTGTGGAAGAAGCCAAGCTGGGGGAGGGGGGAGCAGTAACTATAAAGTGATGTTTTGGGGAAAGAGGATGGTCTTAACTCTGCACCTGCCTCCTGCTGTTTTGACCTTGGGTGGTAGAGCTGAGGCTGAAAGGGCTGCTGCATGGAGCAGCTGTAGATGAGTCCTGAAGAGATCCTGTGTTTAATCTCTCTCCCATTGAATAAACTGGCAGTGACACGGCAAAGGGAGAGTGCTCCACAGGGCGTAGGACAGCTGTGGAGCTCCTTGCCACAGGATGTTATGGGTGCTAAAGGGGAGGGGAGGATTCCATTTACAACCTACAAACCAATCTTTTCACAGGTGGGAATATGATATATATGCATACAAGTGTACAAAAAAGAGTGTAGGAGGCAAGCAGTGTGGCAATTAGTGCCCTGCTGTTACACTCAGGGCTGATGCTGTCACAGATGGGGACTGGTGCTCCTGCAAGAATCACTTGTCATCACTGTGGTCTGAAGAAGCCTTGGACTGGAGAAGCTGACTGGACTGATTGTGCCTGCAGGGTACAAGTGTGCTTGAAACCACTGTTCAAAACCACTCCTAGCATCAATGAGGCCTCCTGGCTTTTACTTCTTTGCTGACCTTTTTGCCTGAGGAGTTGCAGGTGCAATGATGATGTGTGCAAGGGTGACTTGCTGCTGGGCAAATTGCAGAGGAAACCTTGCCCTGGAAGAGGCTGAGGGGTTCAGCCGATGCACCGAGGCAGCTGAGCTCGAGGGCTGATTTTGCTCTTTGCCCAGGTCCTGGCTGGGCAGGAGGGAGAGACCTGAAGAAGGAGGCTGGCTGGTGCAAGGGGAGGGGGACTGTTCCCCAGCCCACACCACGTATAATACACAATAGCTACAACCAGTGCCCTGAATTTGCAAAGTGGTGTGATCCTGGCCCCTGCCAGTGGGTAAAACTGTGAGGTTGTGGCAGGGCAGCCAGGTGTGGGGCTTGGCGGCTGCGGCTTCTCCCTGCCGAGGGCTTGGAGCCATTTGTGAAGGCAGCTGTGTTTTGCGAGACGCTGGTGCAAATATGAAAGCCGGGGAATCGCGCAACGCACATCTGTGCTGCAGGGGCTGTGTGGGGGGAGTAGCCTCAAAGAAATTAAAGACCGACCACCGTCGCATGGAAAGCAGCCCAGAGATGCCAAGCTGCGAAGCCTGGGGCGGCAAAGCTCGGTGTGTGCCTTGGCAGCGGCACTCGGGTGGGCTTTGCAGCTGGACGTGTCCTGCATCGCTACCTGCCCTGACCCTGCGGTGGGAGCCCTCCTGCCTGCCCAGCGCCCGCTGCCGCAGCCACTGCGGGCGGGCAGGATGCCAGCTGTGTCCCTGCACACCTGGAGCCCCCAACGGCTGCTGCCGCTGCCACCAGCCCCCGCTGCTGCCCCAGCCCCCAGGTGTGCACAGAACCCCCACCCGGCATGCACCCCGGTGTGCTTGTAGGGAAATGTGTGATACAAGCACAAAGACGTGTTCAGGATCCTATAGGTACACAGAAATATGTTTAGCTAAACATCTGTGTGTGTGTGGTTTACCATTCAAACACATTTACACAAGCAGTAATGTGTATATGTATATATTTATCAAGACGCATCTTTTGTGGGCTACAGAGCAAAAGAGCAAGGAAGCACAAGAGCACAAACAAGACAGCATGGACACAGAGAGTGTGTGTGTGTATGCGCACGTGTGTGTGTTGCAATATTCTACTTACACAGACATATCCCAAGGCTCGGAGACAGAGAGCACGAGTGAGTTTAGTTATAGGTTTCCATTTATGAGACATACGTGGTTGCAGGCCTACCAATTTACACACATGCAACATAAAGTATTTCTTCATATACATATATATTCAGAGAAAAAAAAATTATCTCACACACAGATATGGCTACCCTCATTTTATTTACATATTTACATCAAAACATTTAAATACGAATGTATAGATGTAGATATAGATATACACACATACAAATATGTGTATGTCTATGTATTATCTCACCCCCATATATGGAGAGACAGAGGTGATCATACACACTCAGACACATTTGAAATTATTTTATACTTATATGCTTATATTTGTATGTGTGCATGTGTGTTTTTTCTCTTTCTCTCTCTCTGTCTACACACATAGATACCCCCCTATATTTTATTTTTTAATATTTATACACTTATGTATGGTTTATATCTATTTTTATACATATTATTTACATATATTTATATATTATTTCTATATTTCAGTGTTACATATATAAATGGGTCATATACATGCAGGTGCGTGTGTGTGTGTAGGTTAGCTATTTTTAAATTTCTTTGAGAAAGGGGGAGGGAGACAAGGACACAAAATGAAAGAAAATACAGACACATAAATAAATATTTAAATAAATTCGATATAGAGATGACTATGGGGATATCTGCATCTGAATTGGGAGGGGGGGAATGACCAGCTGCCTTGCAGTCTCTCCATATACAGAGACACACGCAGACAGAGAACATATATCAAGATCGATATACACAAACATATATGTGCGTCCCAGATATTATATATGGAGGCGGAAGAGAGAGTAGGAAAGATCACAGTCTCGCACATACAGATATCCCACATGCATTTTTTGGGGGGGGGGGGGGGGGGTTTACCATTCTCTTTGTAGGTCTTTCTCTTGGGGGGAGGAGGGGAAGACAGAGAGAATGGTAGAAAATACAGACAAACACACACAATTAGTTACATATATAAGTAATCACTTAAAGTATATGTGGCAGGGATATGGGGAATGCTCTGTTTCTGTGTGTGTAAATAGTGCGCACGCTCTCATATATATATATGTGTGTATATATATACATGTATAGCAAGAGAAAGAATATGTGTGATCAGCTCACTGTGTAAGTATGTATGTATATATGCAGAAAGAGAGAGAGGGTATTTTGTGTCTGTAAGTATATATGTATAGATGGGGGGATACTATGTGTGTGTCAACAGTTCTAATTATGTATGTTACAATATATAAAATCATATATTTATGCATATGTGTGCGTATCTATATATAGCGAGAGAGAGTTGTGTGTTTGTGTGAACAGTTCTCTCTCCATGAGTATATATGTATATGTACAGAGAGAGCGGTGAGTGAACAGGTCACTCTCCCCTCCATATGTAAGTATATATGCATGTATATGTGTGTGTGTATGTATTTGTAACAAGAGAAGTATGTGTGTGTGAGATCAACTCTCTGTATATACATATGTGTATATATATATAGCAGGAGACTTCGTGCGAAGAGATCTCTATCCCTTTCTAAGGGTATATATGTATATACATGTAGTGAGAGACTGATGCATGTGTGTGAACAGCGTGCATGCACTCACTGTATATACGTGTGTGTATGTAAACAGTGCTTTAATTATATATGTATACATGCATATATAAAGACAATTATGTGTGTGAACAATCTCTCTATATGCATCTGTACAGGCATATCTGTAACAAGAGAGAGTATTGTGTGAGCACAGCTATCGCTTGCTCTCTACATGTGTATATGCATAGAGAATATATATCAGGATATAAACATATATCTGTATATATTTACGACCCCAGAGAGTATACATGGGGGAGGGGGGCGAGAGATAGAATGAAAGAAAATGTGTGTGCATGTGTTTGAAAAGCTCTCACTCCTTTTCTCAAGTATATAGACATATCTGAATACATACACACATACATCAGGAGAGAATAATGTGTGTGAATGGCTCTTGCTCACTCTGTATATGTTTTTACATGAACAGCTCGCTAAGTATAGATGTATGTATTGGGGGGGGCGGGTAGAGAGTGTGTGTGAAAAGCCCTCTCCGTCTATATATGTTCATGTATGCACATATAGATGGAGATTAAGGGGGGGTGGGGTGTGAACAAGGCACTCAAAGTATATATGCCTCTGTGTGTGTGTATATATAAAGATAATTAAGTTTGTATGCATGTTAACAGTCTCTGTGTGTGTGTGTGTATATATATATATGCATCTATATGTGATACACATAGCCTGAAAACTATTGTGTGTGTGAGAAGAGTTCTCTGAACAGCTCTCAGTATATATGTAGGGGGGAGAGAGCGGAAAAGAGAGAGTGAGACCTGTTACCTCTCCCCCTGCCAATATCTAAGTATATATGCGTATATGTGTGTGTGTATAGCAAGAGAAAATTGTGTAATTGTGTGAGTGAACAGCTCTCTCTCTCTCTCTCTCTCTCTAATTATATGCGTGTGTGTATATACGGGAAGAGAATTGTGAGTGATAACAGCTCTCTAAGTATATATCTATATATATGTAGTGAGAAAAGTATCTGAGAACAGCAGTCTATATATAGAGCACATATATGTTTATATGCATATATATGTATACATATAGCAAGAGAGGAGTATTGTGTGTGAACAGCTCACTAAGTATATACATATGTATGCATACATATGGGGAGACAATAGTGTGGTTTTGTGTAAATGTCATGTGCACTCTAATTATATATGTATATATGGAGAGACAGCGCTATGTGTATGAACAATCTGTGTATATATGTATCTATATATTCATATATATAGCAAGAGAAAGTAGTGTGTGTGAGACTGGCACTTGCTCTCTCTACTTATGCATATACATACAGAGAGAGAATATATTGAGATATATACATACATATGCATATATTTATGCACCCCAGAGACGGGGGGGTGGAGCAGGTGGAAAGAGTGATGGAAAATGTGGTCGTGTGTATGAATCGCTCTTGCTCATTTGGTTATGTATATATGTCTAAAAATATAGATAGAGCAAGAGAGAGAATGTGTGTGAACAGCTCTCTGCATGTATGTATCGGGGGGAGGGCAGAGAGAGAGTACTGTGCATGCATTTGTGTGTGAACAGCCCTCTCTCCAAGTAGAGCTGTAGGTATGCAATTTTCTATAGAGGGGGTAATGTGTGGCTGTGTGTGAAAAGTGCGTGCTCACTCGCTCTGTGTGTGTATATGTATGTGTGTATGTGTGCATATTGAGAGATAGACGTGTGCGTGTCTATCAGAGAGCAGATCTCTCTTCCCCAATACCTGTGTGTATGTGTATATGCATATGTGTTTATGCACGTGTAGTAGGAGACCAGTGTTTGAACAGCTCTCTCCCCCTTTCTCTAGATAAGTATGTATGTGTTTGCATGTACATACAGGGACACAGCTCTAGATAAGTATGTATGTGTTTGCATGTACATACAGGGACACAGCTCTAGATAAGTATGTATGTGTTTGCATGTACATACAGGGACACAGCTCTAGATAAGTATGTATGTGTTTGCATGTACATACAGGGACAGAGAACTCTCTGTGTGTGAACATCTCTCCCTCCCTGTATATATCCGTGCGCATATGTATTTGCTCAAGAGAGGTGTGTGTGTGAGAGAGAGAACAGGTCTGTCTTTCATTATGTACGTGTATATATGCATATTTTTTACATAGCGAGAGACTTAGGTGTGTGCTCATGTGGATGTGTGTGTGTATATTCCCTGTTTAAAAGGGAAAAAAGGAAGGCCTGGGTAACTACAGGCCAGTCAGTCTCACCTCTGTGCCCAGCAGGATCATGGAGCGGATCCTTATGGAAACCTATGCTAGGGCACATGGAAAATAAGGAGGTGACTGGTGCCAGCCAACATGGCTTCACCAAGGGCAAATCGTGCCTGACAAATTTGGTGGCCTTCTACGACAGGGTTACAGCGTTGGTGGACAAAGGAAGAGCAACAGACATCACCTGCCTGGACTTGTGCAAAGCGTTTGACACTGTCCCGCATGACATCCTTGTCTCTAAATTGGGGGATAAGGAACTGGCTGGAAGGTCACACTCAGAGAATTGCAGTCAACGGCTCGATGTCCGAGTGGAGACCAGCGACAAGTGGCGTTCCTCAGGGGTCGTTATTGGGACCGGTGCTGTTGAACATCTTTGCCAGCGACATGGACAGTGGGACTGAGCGCACCCTCAGCACGATTGCCAACGACACCAGGCTGTGTGGTGCGGTCGACGTGCTGGAGGGAAGGGATGTCATCCAGAGGGACCCTGACAGGCTTGAGAGGTGGGGCTGTGCGAACCTCATGAAGTTCAACAAGGCCAAGTGCAAGGTCCTGCACGTGGGTCAGGGCAATCCCAAACACAAATACAGGCTGGGCGATGACTGGATTGAGAGCAGCCCTGAGGAGAAGGACTCAGGGGTGTTGGCCAACAAGAAGCTCAACATGACCAGGCAATCTGTGTTTGCAGCCCAGGAAGCCAACCGTATCCTGGGCTGCATCAAAAGAAGCGTGGCCAGGAGGATGAGGGAGGTGATTTCCCCCCCTATACTCCGCTCTGGTGAGACCCCACCTGGAGTACTGCATTCAGCTCTGGGGCCCCCAGCATAAGAAGGACATGGACCTGTTGGAGCGAGTCCAGAGGAGGGCCATGAAGATGATCAGGGGCTGGAGCACCTCTCCTATGAGGACAGGCCGAGAGGGTTGGGGGTTGTTGAGCCTGGAGAAGAGAAGGCTCTGGGCAGAACTTATAAAGGCCTTCCAGTCCCTATAGTGGCCTTCCAGTCCCTAAAGGGGACCTACAAGAAAGGTGGAGAGGGACTTTTTTACAAGAGCATCTAGTGATAGAACAAGGAGTAATGGCTTTAAACTGAAAAAGGGTAGATTTAGCTTAGATACAAGGAAGAAGTTCTTCACTGTGAGGGTGGTGAGGCACTGTAACAGGTTGCCCAGAGAGGCTGTGGATGCCCCATCCCTGGCAGTGTTCAAGGCCAGGTTGGATGGGGCTTTGAGCAACCTGGTCTAGTGGAAGGTGTCCCTGCCCATGGCAGAGGGGTTGGAACTAGATGATCTTTAAGGCCCCTTCCAACACAAACCATTCTATGATTCATTCTATGATGCTATATAAGTATGTAGGCATATATGCCTCTAGATATGTATATTTATATATAACGAGAGAATTGTGTGTGTGTGAACAGCTCGCTCTCTCCCTAAGTACACATGTATGTATAAATATGTAGTGAGGGAATTGTGTGTTTGAGAACAGTGCGCTCTGTATATATACACATATATACAGTATATATGCACATGTGGATGTGTATATATGTATAGATGCATATGGGGACGGGGGTGTTTTTGTGTGAGAACAGTGCGCTCTCTTTGTATATACACACGTGTGTGTATATATATATATATATAAAGTGTATATAGCACAAGAGAATTTGTATGAACAGCTCTCTCGCTAAGTGTGTGTATATATATACATACATGTAGTGAATTACGTGTGTGAACAGCTCTCCCCCTCTATATACACACATACGTGTGTGTGTGTGTATAGCAAGACAACAGTGTGGGAACAGCTCTCTCCTTAAGTCTGTATATGTAGTGAATTACATGTGTGAACAACTCTGTATATAGAGTATATATGCATGTATGTATACATACAGCAAGAGAAAGGAGTATTGTGTGTGTGAGAACATCTCAGTATATAGATACATATGCACCATATATGGAGAGAGAACAGTGCATGTTTGTGTAAGCAGTGCTCTAATTATATATGTATATATGCATATATAAAGAATTATGTGTGAACAGTCTCTGTATATATGTAAGTATACATGTATATATGCATCTATATAGAAAGAATATTGTGTGTGTGAGAAAAACTCTTGCTTGCTCTCTACGTATGTATATCCATACAGAGAGAAAATATATACACACACACATCTATATATGCATACATTTATGCACCCCAGAGATTATACATGTATATGTGGTGGGGAGAAAGAGAATGATAGAAAATGTGTGTGTTTAAAAGTAGTGAGAATAGCTCTCGCTCTTTTTCTCAAGTATATATGAATATATATCTTTATAGAGACAGTAAGAGAATAACCTGTGACCAGCTCTCGCTCACTTTGTGTATGTATGTATCTATGCATATAAGTATCTAGCGAGAGAGAATACTGTGTATGTATTTGTGCATAAAGAGCTAAGTATAGATGTATAAATGCAATTCTATATATCAAGGGGGGGTAGTGTGTGTGTTGTGAAATACCACACATTTGCTGTCTCAGTGTGTGTGTGTATATGTGCATATAGAGAGAGGTTGAGAGAGAAGAGTGTGTGTGAGAAAGACCAGGTCTCCCGCCCCCATATAAGTATATATGCATACATGTATGTGTGTATGTATAGTGAGACTATTGTTTGTGTGTTTGCACAGCATGCACTTGCTCTCACCCCCCCCAGTTCTATATATGCCTATATACATATATAGTGACAGAGAACCATGTGTGCACCTTTCAGCCTCTCTGTACATATGTATATATGCATATATACACCAAGATAGAAGTGTGTCTCTATATGTTTATAAATATGTATGCATATCTCCCTATATATGTGCGTATATATAGCAAGAGTAATTGTGTGAGAACAGCTCGCTCCCAGTATACATGTATATATGCATATACAGAGCATGTGAGAGGAGCATGTGTGTATGTGTGAACAGCTCTCTTACGTACGTATATGAGAGGTGTGTACATGAACAAGACTCGCTCTCTGTGTCTATATAAGTATATATGCACATATAGGGAGAGAATGTGTGTGCGTGCTGGGGCTACTTTCTCCCAGTCTCTGTGTATCTCTCCCTCTCTGAGAAGCACACATACACACACAGCCTCCCCCCATATATTTTACTCAAATATTTGTATCTTCATATACTCATACATGTGTGTTCTGTTGCCTACCACCTCTTTGGGGGGGAAGGGAGAGGAGCACCCACCCAGACACCCCGGGGGCTCTGCGCCTGCGGGGCTGCGGGGTTCACTCAGGGAGTGTGCCACACGCGCTCACGGCCACGCAAACGTGCGCGAGAGCATTGCACTGCCCGGCCTCTCTCACACCCCCACCCACCCATGTATATTTGCTTTAAATTTTTATATGTTTATGTCAATATTTTAAAAATACATACCTGTGTGTTTATAGGTATGCGTGCACTTACGTTTCTTTTAAATGTACATATAGCTAATACAATAAATAATAAGTATTACACATTTTATATATATATAATATACATGACATACACGCTCCCCCTACACAACCATAATATATACCCAGCTTAGCTGGAAGTTTCCATTTGGTTACAGCATTAGATACACACACACACACACACACACACACACGTTTGCACGTTCCCCACACGCACACATATCTATACATTACACATCCTGACACCCCCCCCCTTGCAGCTGGGGCAGTGGGTGCCGCATCCCAGGGGTGGGCATGCAATGCTGCCCGCCCCAGGGCCGAGGGGCTCCCGCTGGGGGGGGGTCCCGGGGCCGCGGCCCCCTCCCCGGTACACCCAGGCCCCCCTGCACCCGTCCGGGCCGAAGCCCCCCTTCTGCCCCAGTGCCTCGCAGCTCCCAGAGGCCGGACACAACTCATCACAGGGGTGCCCGGCCACGGCTGCTATGTGGGGGGGGGCTGAACCCCCCTGTTATGGGGGTTGTGTCTCCCCTGGGGGGGAGGGGGCAGGGAGCGGGACAGGACACCCCGCTGCAGGACGCGGTGGGGGGGGGGGGGACACACGACCGGGCAGGATCTGGCCCCGGCAAGGGGAGCGCCCGGCGGGCGGCCCCAGGGACCTCCAGCACCGCGGGCAGCAGGGGCTCGTCCCCTCCGGCGGCGGCGGGGGGCCCGGGCGAGGGAAATGGCGGAAAGGAGCCGGGGGATGGGGCGAGGAGGAGGAGGAGGAGGAGGAGGAGGAGGAGGAGGAGGAGGAGGAGGAAGGGGAGGCGGCGGGGCTGTGCGGGCTCGGCGCGGCGTGCGTGGGCAGGGGGCGGGGTGCGAGAGTGCGTGCGGGTGTGTACGTGTGCGTGTGCATGTGTGTGCGTGTGCAGGGGGGGTGTGCGTGTGCGGGGGGGGGGTGTGCACGCCTGTGCGTGTGCCCCGTGTGCCCACACACGCCTGCGGGCCCCGGCGGCCGCCCCTGTGCCGGCTGCGGGGGCTCCCCCTGCGCACTCACAGCCCCCAGCCCCCCCTCCCCACGGCGGGGACACACGGATCCCACTCCCGGGTGCGGGGGGGGGGGGGGGGGGGCCCTCCAGGCCCGGCCCCGGGGCTTTGCAAGGGCGGGGGGCGTTGTGCACACCCGCCCCCCGGGAACCGCCCCCCCGGGAAGGCCCGTTCCCCCGGTGGGATTTTGGGGTGGGGGTGGGGTTTTTGGGGGGGTTTATAGCACCGTTGCTGCTCCCCCCCCCCAGCCGATGCATAGCTGCGGCCTGCAACGGGGCTAGGAGCCCTCCCCCCCCCCCGCGGCGTGCAGGGCCGGCAGCGATTCACCCCCACCCCCCCCCCACTGTGCCAAGCCGGGGGTCCCCCCACCGCTGGCCCACCTACACCCGCCGCGCTGCCCGCACCCTCCGCTGCGGGGCGATGCCCACCGGGGGGGGGGGGGGGCGGCGCGGCACCGGACACGCAGGGCTCCCTTCCCCCCTCGGAGGCCCCGTCCGGCTGGCCGCGGGGCTGGGGGTCGGTGGGGGGGCCGGCCCCCGTCGCCGGGGCGGGGACCCCCGGCCTCGGCACGGCGTCTCCGCGCTGCTGCCGGCGGCCGCGGGAGGGCGTCGCCTGTGTTAGTTCCCTCCGGAGAACCCGGGGCCAGCGCCGCCGCCGCCGCCCCCCGCCGCCCGCCGCCTCCCCCCCCCCGCGGCGGCCCCTCTTGGGCACCGGGCGGCGGCGACACCGACGCGCGGGGGGGCCGCCGCGGGGCCCCAGCCGCCGCCGCGCCGGGCGCCCCCCTCCTCGCTCCCGCCGCCGCGCCGGGCGCGCCCCCGAAATCGCGGCGGGGGGCGGCGGGCGGCGCGCGGCGGGGGGCGGGGGGGCGGCGGCGGGCTGGGGGGCAGTGGGGCGCGGGGCTCCGGGCGGGCGGGGCGGCGCGGGGGGGCCCGGCGGCGGCGCGGGAGCCCCGCGAAAGGGCCCCAAGAAGCACAAGTTGGAGCTGGCGGCGGACCAGGCTGTTGTTGTTCTCAACGTGGTCCGCCCCGCGCCCATATAAAGGGCGGCGGCGGCGCCCGCCCCACCAGAGCGCGGCGGCGGCGGCGCGGAGCCGAGCGGAGACAGAGAGCAGCGCGCCGCGCCGGGCCTCCGCCACGCCGCGGCTCCCCCCTGCCCGCCCCCGCCTCCGTCCTGCGGCCCGCGCCCCCTGCGGCACCATGTCGGTGGAGCTGGAAGAAGCCGATCTGCCCCTGACCGAGGCGGAGGAGGTGCCGCTCGCCCCGGAGAAGAAAGCGGCCGCTAAGAAGGCGAAAGGCGGCGGCGGCGGCTCCTCGCTGTCGCCGTCGAAGAAGAAGAAGAACAACAAGAAGAAGAACCAGCCGGGCAAATACAGCCAGTTGGTGGTGGAGACGATCCGCAAGCTGGGCGAGCGCAATGGCTCCTCGCTGGCCAAGATCTACAACGAGGCCAAGAAGGTGGCCTGGTTCGACCAGCAGAACGGCAGGACCTACTTGAAGTACTCCATCAAGGCGCTGGTGCAGAACGACACGCTGCTCCAGGTCAAGGGCACCGGCGCCAACGGCTCCTTCAAGCTCAACAGGAAGAAGCTGGAAGGCGGCGGCGACGGGGGCGCGGGCAGCAGCGCCCACAAGTCCCACAAGAAGGCGACGGCCTCCACGTCCCGGCGGGCGGAGAAGAAGCCGGCGGCCAAGAGCAAGAAGCCCGAGAAGAAATCCCACAAGAAGGGAGCCGGCGGCGCGGCGGCGAAGAAGGACAAGGGCAAAGCCAAGAAGGCCACCAAGAAGGGAGCCGCGTCCCCCGGGGGCAAGAAGGTGAAGAAGTCCGCAAAGCCCAAGGCACTCAAGAGCAGGAAGGCATGAGAGCGGGGCGCAGGGAGCCCCCCGCCGCCCCCCCCCCCCGGACTGAGAGCCCCGCGGCACAGACTGCTCTGAGGACGGACCCCAGGGGACCCGCTTTGTCTTTGTGTTGCTGACTCGGCTCCGCAGCCGCCGCCGTGCGCGGTGAGCGGGGCTGCGGCTGCCCCAGCCCCCCTTCCCCTTCTCCGACGCCTTATTTTTTCCATCCCTCCCCCCTTTTCTCCCCCCTCCCGCCCCCCCCCCCGCGGCTTCTCCCCGATCGCGCCCTTTTGTTTTCGGCCGTGCCCCTCCCCGCGTGTAGACGGTTCCCGACCCCTTCCCCCCCCCGTTTCCCCGGTGCTTTACAGGGTTTTTTCCCGCCCGGTTTCCATAGCAGCCATTTTGCGGCGGCGCCCCCGCTGCCCCCCGCGCCACGTGGGCCGGCTCCCGCCGCCCGGGCCCGCTCCGCGCCCCCGCCCCGCCCCTCCCGCCGGGCGCACCGTGCCTGCTCGCAGCGATTTCGAAAAGCCACGGCGCCCCCTATTGGCTCCCGGCCCCCCGGCGCCATGGCAACGGGCCCGTTGGGCGCCAATTGGCTACCGCGGCGTCGGGGCGCTCGTTAGGGCGGTGCTCGCGGGCGGCCGCCCGCCCCCTGGCGGGACAGCCTGGGGGGGGAAGCTTCGGGCCGCCGGTTCAGGTCGCATCTTCAATGGCCTTTAATTTTTTTTTTTTTTAATCGGTTTTGGGTTGGTTTCGGTTATTTTTGGGGGAGGGGAGGGTGGGTTTTTTGTTTCCGTGGTTTTTTTTTTTCTTTTCATTTATCGTCGTTTCCAATAAATTGTTAAAAAATGTCGAGCTGTCGTGTGCTCCCTGCAGGCACCGGGGGAGCGGGTGGGGAGTGCCGGGGGCGAGGCGGGAGGGCCCGGCCGTGCTGCGTTGGTCCCCGCGGGGGGGTGGGGGCCTGCTGCCCAGAGGCCGTCCAGATGTTGATGCACCAGAGCGGGCCCAGGGGGGCTGCGGCACAGCTCCCGCCTGCGCGCCCTGCCTCCCCCCGGGGAAGGGGGGGACCTGCACCGCGCCTAGTGGGAAGGGCAGGGGGAGAGGAGTGAGGATTCCCCTGCCGCTGAGGCTGGGGAGGAGAGCAGTCCCTGCGCGGCTGCAGTCGGCTGAGCTCCCTGCACAATGCAGGGGGGGGACACGACACACACACACACTGAATGCCGGCTGCGGTGAAGGGGTACCCATGGGGGGTACCCTGCAGAATAGACACCCCCCACACCCCAGTCAGCATCTGGCTTCCCACACTACCCGGGTTGGGGGGGTATCTCCCAGGGTGCACCCCCACTTCCATCCCTTTCTTCGAGCCCTAGCTGTGGGGAGCTTTTCCCGCAGGAGCTGGGGTTCCTGCTGTGCACACGCCTGCGGGCACAAGTGACAGACAGCACCAGGAAGGCACTGGGAGCAGAGGCCCATCGCACACCCCGCAGAGCCACCCCTTGCCTCCATGGCTGTGCCTATTTATAGCTTACACCAGCGAGGTTGCATAAAGCCCTGCCAGGGATCTGGGCCATCTTGTTCTGCCTCGTTGCAGGAGCACAGGGCTCCACGCTCATCACCCACCGCACACCACGGACCCTCCACTTCTACCGGGGTTGCAGAAGGGGAAAGGAGCCCCCCCAGTTGCTCTCCACAGGGAGGGTGGGAGGAGGTGTTGCAGCAGCACTGTACCTCACAGGTCAGCTGCAGTTAAGCCCACAGCAGCATTGCCCTTGGGCCAGTCTGGCTGTCACCCAAGCCATCAGTAACAGCCTCAGCCCAGGGTCCTGCTCAGCAGCGAGGGAGGAGAACATCAAGCAGGAGCATCACACCAGACCTGCTGCCAGCCCCTCTGAGGTGCCATGAGCGCCGTGAGCACCAGAGCATCTGTGCCCCAGGGAGCAAAGCACAGATCAGCCCAGCACACAAGGTCCCCATGAGGAGGGGACAGAGGGACAGAAGCCAGGGGGTGCTTGGGGACAGCCACAACCCCAGGTGACAGCAGGGCCCTTCAGCACTCCCAGGAAAGGAGCTGCCCCCTTCCTCCAGGGCCCAGTCCCTGTGCAGCTCCTTTATCCCGGTGCCCCTGCGAGCACAAGCAGGGAGAAGGGAAAGAAGTTTTACTCCCTGAAGAAAGGTCCATCAGGTAAATTCAGCAAGAGAATCCAGCTGTGCTTCTGGAAGAGACCAGCAATGTTCTGCTTCTGGGAGGCTGCAGGCTCTCTCTGGGTTTATACTTGGGACAGGCAGCTGCCAGGTCAGGCCAGCCATCATCCCACTGCCCATGCAAGTCCCACACCAAGCTTGAGCACCTGCCAGCAATCTCAGGTACTGGGAGAGAGCTGCTGCATTCCAGCACCGACCTGCAGTTGTCTCCTTAGTCAATAGATGACACTGCAGGTTTTGAAGGGTTGGAGGGGATGCCACCACTGAGGTCTGGCTGGTCTCACAGGCAGCAGCATGTTACGCTTCAGGCTGGAGCACACGTGGCTGCAGGCAGAGGGGTCTCCCCACTCCCCAGGAGAGGTGGTCAGACCAACCGCGCCTCAGCAAGGGCACAGCTCTGCCCTCGGCATCGATGTGCGAGGCAAACTGCTCGACTGATAAGGAACATTACCTCAAAGGTAAATCACCAGTGGCATTCCTGTAGTCAGGTACTGGGCAGGTGAAGGCAGAGGGAAGGCTGCAAGCCTCCATCAGGGTGACAGAGCTTGCAGGTCCAGCTGGAGCCCTCACCTCTCAGTCAGAGGGGCTGGCAGGAGCTGTGATGCCAGAGCATCCCCAAGTGAGCTCCCATGGGTGCTGCCAGCTGTAAGGGCCAGGCTCTGGAGAGAAACCCAAGGCCCAAGGACTTCCAAGGGCCAGTGACTCCAGCCTCACCCCCCAAACACAGCTAGTCCCAGAGCTGAGGCACACAGCTGGTGGAGACTCTGCTGCACATGGCAAGATGCACAGCAGCCTCCTACAGCAGACAGCTTCAGTTCCAGGTCCATTCTTACCTTTCCCAAGATAACTCATCCAAGAGGAGGTAGGGGAAGTGCCCTGCAGCCTCCCTGCCCTCTCCTCAAGGGAATCAGACTAACAGGCACCCTTTCAGGCTTGCATGACCTCTGGGAAGGCTCTACTCAGCCAAGTCCTTCACATTTTATGAGCTCAACTGCTGATGCTATGAAGCATTCAGAAGAGCCAGGATTAGCAACACTGCTCCAAAAAGCTGCAAGACCCATCTCTGGAGCTGCAGGATTGAAGGTGACAAAGTCCATTCCAGCTTTCTAATAAAGACCAAGACTTCCACTCTGCTGGTAATGACAACATTCAGATGTTAAGTTTCAGAGGTGATAAAGGCCAAGCACTTTAGCAACGCTTGGCGAGACAGACAGGATTTCCTTTGGTCTGCTTTGCAACAGCCCAGCCTTCCCAGCCAGCAGAGGAAGTTCAGAACCCAGCTGGAGCTCTGTGCCAAGGGCACCACATGTGCCACCAGCTCCTAGTTACAGCTGCAGCCATCACCCCACCAGCCTGGGCAGAGCCACACAGCAGCTCAGGTGGCTACAGAGCTACTCAACCCCACATGAGTTTGGACAGCAGGTCCGGTAGGGCAGAAGGCAGCATACTGCCCTATAGAGACCAGCCCAGCAGCTCCAGTCCTGACCTACACCTTCCACAGCCCAGCACGGACCTTGCCAGCACCCAACCCTGACTGCACTGGAAGTAGCCTAAGCTTCCCACAACCCTTCCTCCCACAAACCCAAGCAGAGAGCAACTCTGGCTTGCACACCAAACACCAGGACAGCAAACCAGATGTCCAACAAAGGGAGAAGGTTTCAGAGTAAGAAACAGCCCTGCATCTCCAGGCCTCCTCCCTCTGCCTCAGGATCAACTTTTCCCGTCTGAACTCCAGAAGCCCATCTCTGCCTACTTGCTTGCAAGGTCACCTAGAGGGTCCTGGGCCAGCCCATCGGGTAGGGAAAGCACCTCCAGCACTGGGGGAAGGTCCTGGGTCCAGCCTCACTCCTCCTCTGCTGCTCCCAGCCCAGGGGCAGCTCAGTCTTCCTGGCGCTGGTGATGGAGCAACTGGGCAATGTGGCATTCCCATGGTGGGGAGAAGAGCTGGAGAAGGGTTGTATCTGCTCCCAGGGACAGGTAAAAGACTATTTGTCTGAGTGAAGGGCAAGCAGGACCACTGCCAGGCTAGACCTGGTGTTTTACTAGTCCTGCCCTGCTTGGAGAAAACCAAGCCCAGACACCAAGCTGCCACCAGAGAGCCTCCTCCTGCATACCACTGCCAGATTCAGCAGGTTTGGTGAGGTGACAAGACACAGCACATTCAACAGCATTCAACAGGGAACCAGTTTAATCACATATTGGGTTTGCACCGTTCTTTTCAGTATCACAAGTTCTGTATTTTTCTAAGAAATACAAAGCACTCTTGGGTTGTACAGAACGCTGGTCCTGGAGAAAACAAGAGGGAGAGAACAAGACACTCGGATACAGACACGTCAACCACTGCACTGGGCAGCAGAAAGGAAACACCTCGTCCCCACGTCACCAACGGTAACAGTCACTTTACAGGAAGAAGAGAGATCCCAGAGGGTCTGTGCCACAGCAGCAGGGCTGTGCCCTGCTGCCCCCCACCCACCCGAGGTCAGGGTACCCCAGCATAGCCGCAGGACACATCTGCACCCCCATTAGCACGACACTAATGAATACACTGCTTCCACATTCCACAACAGAGTGAAAAACCCCTTAATAAAACCAGTTCACAGGCATCCAGGTTCATCTACTCTAGATAATAAACTCAGAGCCAGGGTAAGTTACTTTATCCACAAGATTAACAGCTGATTCAATAGGTTGAACACATGCTACTTACAGCACATAAATAGAAGTTGCTCTTTTTTTTTTTTTAACTTAAAAAACACGTTATGAAGGTCTACGGTCCGATTGCCTAGACACTGCCGCATGCACACGACTATCACAGCCTCCACAGAAGCGGGCTGCTCTGGGCAGCGAGGAAAGCTGTCTCTGCATCAGCTATTCCAGGTGTCATGGGACAGCTAGCCTGCCCCCATGCTCGCACATTATCCACAGCCATTAAATAAATACAGTACTAGCTAAAAGTGGGTTTTAATACAAACTCTAGGGTTGTTTTTAAAAAGAAATATTAATCCATAGAGGGTTACAGTTAACAGATATCATCATCACTTTATTTCTCAGAACCAGAAATAGTGTTGAACAAACAAACAACAACAAAAAAAGACACAGCTTGTCATTTCCAGAAGTGCAACCAGGGTACAGGGTAGCTCTCAGTGGGACGAAGGGCTTCTGCAGCCGGGAGAGGAGGGGAGCCACGGCAGAAGATGGCAGCTCCCACTCCCGGCGGGCGCCTGACCTTGCGACGCTCTCTGAGGGGATTTGTCACCGCAGCTTCCACCCCACCCCACTAGCTGGACCCACAGCATGTGGGACCACCAAGTCCTCCAGCACCCACCGAGACAGGGAGCTGCAGGAAGGTGACTTTGCAGGGAGGTACCCCAAAATAAGAAACCTTAAAATAAATAGGACCAGAGCTTCTTTACAGTAGGCAATGCGCTAGCTTTACCATGAACAAAACTAAGACTAACAGTCACTTCTTGCCAGCGGAGAAACTTTTCCTCCTTTTCACATTTTCCAGCCCCCTGCCCTCCTCACTGCAGTGCGGCCTGGATGGCATTGCTGGGGATGGGGGGGGAGGGGGGGGCACAGCAGCAGTGAGTCCCATCCTCTCACCAGGGCGAGCAGGGCCAGTTGGGGGGGGCCCTGCACAGCCCCCAGGGCTGGCAGAGGGGAGAGGCAGCCAGGGTTGCCTGTGTCCATCCCCCTGCCAGCCAAAACAATCCTCAGCAGCTACCAGCAGCTCTGCACCATGACCCAACTATACGGTTCCGGATGCCACCACCGCCAACAGCCATGATCCAGCTGCCTCCTCCAAGAACACTTCTTCCAGAGGGAAGAGGGGCAGGGTAGGGGCACAAGTAGGGCCTGACCTCACCCATGCTCCCCCAGCACCCCACTGCAGCCCAGGCTGGGGGGGCTAGTGGAGGGCTGGCAGGATGCTGCCAGGGCTCACCACCCAGCCCGGGCTGGGGGGCAGGAAAGGAAACCCCAGCCCCATTGGGACGGGAGGTGGGGCAGCGGTGAGAAGGGGGCCGGGGAGGGGCGGGGGGGGGCAGCGCTCACTTCTTGGAGCTCTGCGTCTTCTTGGGCAGCAGCACGGCCTGGATGTTGGGCAGGACGCCGCCCTGGGCGATGGTCACGCCGCCCAGCAGCTTGTTGAGCTCCTCGTCGTTGCGGATGGCGAGCTGCAGGTGCCGCGGGATGATGCGCGTCTTCTTGTTGTCACGGGCTGCGTTGCCCGCCAGCTCCAGGATCTCAGCCGAGAGGTACTCCAGCACGGCCGCCAGGTACACCGGCGCCCCGGCGCCCACCCGCTCCGCGTAGTTACCCTTCCGCAGCAGCCGGTGCACCCGACCCACGGGGAACTGCAGCCCGGCCCGCGACGAGCGCGACTTGGCCTTGGCCCGCGCCTTGCCACCGGACTTGCCCCGGCCCGACATGGCCGGCAGGCAGCGGCCCCTCGCCGCCGCCGCCTCCCAAGAAGCGCCCCGCACAGACGGTCCCGGCGCCTGCAGGGAGATAAACGCCGTTACACCGCGCCGCCGGGCCAGGTCCCCGCCCGCCGCTGCCGCGCACGCCCTTACCCGCAGCCGCCGCCGCTCCGCCCTGCGCGCCGCCCGCCGCCGCACTGCCAGCGCCGCCGCCGCCGCGCCGCGGATATCCCTGCCCGCTCCGCCGCCCGCCTCTTCCCATTGGTTACCGCCGCGGCCGGCGCGGCGCTGATTGGTCGCCGCCTCGATCCCTGATTTGCATAGGGCTCGCAGCGCCCCGGCTCTGCCGTGGGGCCGGCGCCGAGGGCAGCGCCCGGCGGGGAGCGACCCGGCTCTGCCCCTTGCTCCGGGGAGGAGTGGGGGGGGTGTCCCGGCTCCTAACCGGCCAAGTCCGGCCGCAGCCAGCGCTCCCCCGCACCCCGGTAGCTCCTTCCAGGCTGCGCCGGGCCTGAAGGGTTTGGCCGGAGCTCCTGTGGGTGTCCCGGCAGCGCTGCTCCTCACCGGCTGCCCCCTTTTGCCTTGTCCAAAGCCATAGCCCCCTCCCCGGGCAGCGGGATGCCTCTCCTGGGAGGATGCCAGGGCCTGCGGGCGGGGGCAATGCTCCGGGGGGGGAACCCCCCGATGGGTCCGTCCCCCCCCCCGGAGGATCCCCCCCTCCCGCAGCGAGCGCTGCCCTCCCTTGCCAGAGTACCATGCATCAAAGAGGAAAGTTGCTCCCAAGCCAGCTTTTGGAACCAGGTCATGCCGGGTTGAGCGCAGTTATCTCCTTGCCACGTAGGAGCAACCGCTGCAAACGGCCTTGGGCGAGCAGCCAGGCTCCTGTTTAAAGGTGGTGTAGTTCAGCAATAACACCTCCTCATTAAACCCTCAGCGTAGGGGTTTTTTTCAGTGCTGCTGCTGCTGCTCACAGCCTGGAGGGAGATAATCTCTACCCTGCGTCTTTGCATCGCCCCTGCCTTCCCAAGGGAAGGATTATGTTCCCCAGAGGAGGGAAAGGTGAGCATCCCCCACTCGTGCTCAGCATCTTCACTCCTTCCACAGCAACTGGAGACCTGAAAAGAATTTGAGATGAGCCGGTGACCTTTGGAAAAGCCTGATCTGCAGTTAGCACCGACCAAGCCAGGGCAGCTGAGCTGCTCACCCTGGAGGACTGATGGCCAGGTAGGGAGAGAAACGTCCCTTGTGGCTCCTGCAAGGACAGGCACTGAGCTGACAGCCCCAGTGCCTGAAGACCTATTTATTCTGCCAGGAGCTGCTAATGCAGCAACTCTCTTGCCTCAAGTCACTGTGGGAGCGATAAGGAGCCAGCTAGTAACAGGCTTTCTGGCTGGAAATCCTAATCCCACCCCAGCTTCGCATAAGCCAGGAGACCTTCTGGGCTCAGCTGCCTCCGTGGCACACGAGGGATTCAGAAACAGATTTGGCTCTGAGAGCACTCAGGTCAACCCCGGTGCCCATCCTGTGGCTCCTGCCCCAGCTCCGCTATCCCTCCCCAGGGATAAGCCCCAGCTATGGCTGCCCCTGCAGCTCCCCAGGGACAGATCATTCAAGAGGAGCCCCAGAATAAATCCCAAGGGAATATTTTCCACTGGCAAATGGAAATGGTCCAGCAACATGGCTGTCCCAGTACCCTGAGAGTTCAGCAGCAGGTAGCTGGTCTGTCCCTCAGCACATGGGAGGAGAGATATGAGCTCTGCCCATGAAACAGGAGCAATGGGGCCATGGTGGGCAAGGGGGGCACAGACATGCACACAGACAAGGGCACTGCACAGTCAACCTGTTAATCCCATTTTATTTTTTCCAATAAAAATGAAGTACTGCTTTCCAGCAAGGGTCCCACTATGTAAGGCTTTTCATCTGTAACATCTGGCTCTGTTTAAAAAATCCCTGACCTCAAAAACAACTGCCCTATGTTGTTCTGTAATGGCACTTTGGTTATCTGGGCTTTAATGAATGACCTTTATGAACAAGGCAGAGCACATCCCTCCACAGATCAGAAAATCCTCTCTAAGTCTTCAAATCCCATTAACAAAATGATTGTACAAACAACGTGACCAAGACATGCTGTCCTACCCCACTGCCCACAGGGAAACCCAAGCAAAGTCCAGTTCCTCCCAGGCGCTGCTTAAACATCTCCCTGTTTAGGAGCTACGAATGCACATGGCAACACTGCTTGCAGAGTGGGATGACTCTGGCAGATATTCCCAGCTTGGGGTTTCCTCCTAGTATTTATTGCATATTCCTCTGTACCGCAGCCATCTTTTGAGGGCGAGAGTATTAGAAAGGCATTTGTACAGAATCAATATGGAATTAAATGGAAAAGAGGTATCAGTTTAATACCAAAACAAAGGGAAAAGAAGAGAAAACAGAAGGAGACATGACATGACAAACACTGTCAGAAGGCAGAAGCTACTCCTCCCTGGCAGGCTGAGATGCTTCTCAGGGCTTTATCTCCACTTGGCACAAGTGACTGGCAGGGAGGGAGGCCAGCAGGTTATATTGACTCCCGTCAGCACAAGACAAAGCCATAACCTTTAACAAAACACGAAGAACAGAGACAACAACCTAGAGCATTGGATCAACACTGAGAGGCTTGGAGAATCTCAACAGCAGTCTGCAAAGCCTTCCAAAAAACCTTCCTCATTCTGCTTAGGAAAATCAGGAGGAAAAAGGATGGCCAGCCATCCCAGCTGGTGCCTAAGCCTTGTGCTTCTTCGCAGCTGGCTCTCCCTCCTTCCCCAGCCACTGCTGCAGGATATCTGCGCTGGTTTTTTTGGGCGAAGGGCTGTGGATGAACTGACTTGTCCACCTGGGCAAATCATTTTCTTTCTTCTGGGGAGAGCCCTCCTGGGAGTTTTTTAACCAGCTCAGCATCACTTTGCTGCTTGGGGTGGCTTTGACCTCCTGGAGAGATAAAGGACAGTGTGAGAGAAGTCAGCAGCACGGTGAGAGGAGGGCAGGCAGCCGACTGCAAGAGCTGCTCCAGAGTGGGATGCGGAGGCTGGAGCAACGGCCCTGCCTGCAATCAGGCACATCTGCAGGAGGTTCCCCAGGCTGCTTGGAACAGGCTTGTTCCAAGCCCCATTTCACATGGAATTTGCCTCATTTGGCAGAGAAATCCTGGCATAGGGTGACAGTTTATTTCTGGAAGCAGAGGGAAGGGAATCTGTTCAGGGCTCTGCACTCCAGCATCAAGCACAGGCGTGCCCTGCAGACGCTGCCTGCTGCTGCCCCTCCTGCAGCCTGGCAGAACCGTCCCTGCTCAGGGACGTCACCGTGGCCAAGCTCTCCCCTGCCAAGCGCCCACCAGCACTCACCTTCTTGGCTCCCAGCTCGATGGGTGCGAGACACTCGGGTGTGTTATTGCGGACACTATTGACAAAGGTGGACACTGGGTGGAAAATGATGTTCTCCGTGGGCTGGATGAGTTTAACTGCTTCTTGGGTTGGCACTTCAGCAAAGTCCAGCCATTTCCTGATGGCCTCATCCCCATCCAGGATGGCTGGCATCCTAGGGGACAAGACACTCAGAGCCAAAGCCCAGCACTGATATGGCAGAGCAGGGTGGCAAAAGCCAGGCTTGTAAGCTAGCAAGGAGCTAGCCTCTGGCAGCCTGGGGGCGGATAGGGGGGAAACCGAAGCAGCAGGATGCTCTTCTGCAAGGCAGAGCATGTATTTGCTTCGCCCAGGTAGCTGCTTTGCTGGAAGAGACAGAGGGGTTGACTGCCAGGCCCCGGTCACACGGAGAGCGATCCAGCTCCAGAGAGTGATCCAACTCCGACTGCCACCGGCCGGGCCACAAGGATGGTGATTTATGGAAAGGGTATGAGCTGATGACCCGAAACGAGCTGGTAATGTTGTAGCATTTTACTCTGAGGGCATCAGGAGGAGGCAAGAGTCCCTGCCTGCGTGCTGCCAGACTGGTGTTTAAAGGCACAGCTTTCCTCCCTCGCCCTCCCCCACTTGCCTGTGATGGATGAAGCTCACGTCCTTGGAGGCATCCACAGTGATGATGGTGTAAGTGTACAGCATTTCTCCTCCTGCCGGCGGCTCCCAGCAGTCGAAAATCCCAGCCATAGTGAGCAACCTCCATCCTTTCCATTCCTCATCTCCCTCCTTCCCCTCGGCCTGCAGGAGAGGGGCCCCATCGCCCCGGTCAGTGCCGACCCACAGGCAGCCGAAGCATCGCAGCCTTGTCAGTGCTGCGGCAGGTCAACGACTCAGATCTAAGTCATGAACTGAACTAATTTGAGGGCTTTCCAGGAGCCCTTCTACTAATTTGAGGTAACTCCAGGAGAGGTGCCGGGAGCCTCATCTTCCCACAGGCAAGCCAGCGCCCTCCTCCCCGTCTGAACATCTCGGCCGCCAGTTCGGCCGAAGGAAAGAGGTAGCGAAACTCCCAGCCCGGTCCCTTGTGAGACACGTTGCCCACCCATGCAAATATCCGGCTTGTGGGGAGCAGCGAGCGTGACGGCGGGGACGCTGCGGCACTGTTTACAGACAGGCAGGGACCGCCAGCCGCAGAGGGATGCCAGAGTGCCGAGCCCACTGCGGAACAGAGCCCTGTTGGGAAACAGAGACCCCCCAGAGATGGGCATAGCTGGAGGGAAGGGGGCTTTTCCCAGGGCAGCTGGAGGGAGCAGGGGCTCAGAACTGGGTGCAAGTGTTCAGACACGGTGAGGGACTCCGTACCATGGCGTCCTTGGTCTGGGGGAAGTAAATGAAATACGGCTGCTTCCCCCCACTGTGCTGCTGCCACTCATAGAAGCCATCTGCCAGGACCACGCAGCGCTTGCCCTTGAGGAGAGCACCCTGGGGGAGAGAAAGCACAAGCGAGCGGTCAACAGCAGCCTCGGGCAGCCTGCGAGGAAGGACAGGGCTCCTGGGACCACCCAGCCCGCTTGCTCCCTCTTGGGGCTCCCCTAAACTGCCCCGTGGGGTGCACAAATGCCACCACCAGCACTGCAATGAAAGATGAGCTTCACCAGCAACAACCTTGCCTGTTCTTCTATTTTAATGAAATCTGCCAGCTCTGCAGTACAAGGACTTACTCCCCTGTGCAGCAGGCAAACAGTGACTGGTACCCGCAAGGGAGATGCTTCAGCTCTGGGTTTGCCAACTACAAGATCTCTTCAAGTTGGACACAAAGACAGCAGCAACTCACCTTGTAGGAGGACTTCTTCAGCATGGTATCACTGCGGCAGTTGGAGGTATTAAACGGCATTTTGGAGGGGTCATCCTTTTTGAACCAGGAGGGAACCAGGCCCCAGCGCATGTCCATGAGGACCCGCTCGGAGGAGTCAGCATCCTTTCGAACCAGACAGAGAAACACCTCGGGTCAGAGCCACATTGCAGGGACCACGAGCATCCCCACAGCTTGAGAAAGGGGCTTCGCGGAGCCCTGCGGAAGCGGCTTCTCCCCCTGCAAGGGGGGGAACAGGCCAGCGCCTCTGCCGAGAGCTCAGCTGGGGCTCACAGCCTCTCCAGCACCAAATCTGCCTCTGCTCTTCTGCAGGAATGCCACTCTCAAGCCAGGCAGAAACAGCCACTAATTATAACCCTTTGCATATTCTCAACAGCTTTCCTGTAAGAATTAATCTTCAGCAGAAAGCACAAGAATATTTTGCAGGAATAACTAAGTGTCTCAGTGAGGCTTGCCCAACAACTCTCTGGAGGAATGAACGCAGTTTTTCTTCAACGGGAAGTGCCTGGACATGCGAGCTCCCCAGCTCTTAAGTAAGCAGTTATGTCAGGCTGGTGTTAAGGTCCTCAAAACTTCCCTCTTTAAGGCCAGCGTCCCACAGGGCATAAGCCTCACCTTCATTTTAATAACGTGATTTCTGCTGATCTGGTTCACTTTCACTCCTTGCGATTTGCATATCATCTGCCTTCGGACAATGGAAACAGCCTGTGGCTTTCACTTCTCCCCAGCTCACTCTCACTTTCTTCCCACAGCTGCCAGCCCCAGGCAGCACAGAGCTGGGGCGAGCGAGACCCCGGGGGACACTTGCTCCCAAAGAACTGCAGTAGATATACATATATATACCTACTACAGGTGTAAGTATATATAGGGACGCATACGTGCGAAGTTTTCCAGAGTCTCCCAGAGATCAGGAGTGGCAAAAAGGGGCACCTTACACTGCGCCTGTGCCCCAACAGCTGAACGGCGACGCACAACCGAGTAGGTGTCTGCCTGTGACCTGTATCACGCTCCCAGTCCCCATATTCCTCTGCTCCACCAGCTTATCAGCTGCTCTCGGGGGCATGCGGGACCGCAAGGCAGGAAAGGAGGGCACGAAGGATGCCTGACAGCATCGCCCACGGCACTCCAAAGCGGCCCCGCTGAGGCATCCCACCCCATCTCCTGTGTCAGTAACGGCTGTGAAGCGCAGCAGCCCCTTTCGCTGCCCCACCTGCCAGGTGAGGAAGAGCGGAGGGAGCCCAGATTGGGGTGTTTCAATTCAGTGCGCCCAGCTTCACCCCGCTGAACATGAAAGAGCAGCAGTTTGCCAGGCACCCTCTTCTGCGGAAACCAAACGAGATGCACAAACAGTTGTACAGGCTGCTCAGGTTGTCTGAGGAAGGTCTGGTGAGGCTTAAATTAGCTGGGATAACGGTCACTACAGGTGTGCGATTATTTTACAGCTCTGAAGTTGAGATTCTTTTTCCTCTACCCTCCCCTACCAATGCGACCTGAACACTCTCAGCAGCATTATGAAATGAAAGCAAGCCTCAGGAAAGCAGAATAAAACCAGCAGAGCAATTTTAGGCATTTCGGAAAAAAATCTACCAAGCTTAATCACTGCTATACAAATCTTTGCAGAAAATACAACGCTGCGCTGGCAGCACGGTCCCGATTCCCCGCCCTCCTTAGGAACACGCAAATCCTAACAAGAGCGGACACCTTCGCAATTAGAAAATTCAATACCTGCCGCGTACACCGAGCGAAGAGAAGCCAAGCAAGCCGTTACAAATTCGGACTGGGTACCACACCACCCCGGGAGGCACAGCCCCGCTCCCGCCGCTCGGCCACCCTCGAATTTAAGCCACAGGATACACGGCAGCCAGCAGGCACCCGAGGCCGAGGGCCGCCGCCGGAGCCAGGAGGCGGCCCCGGCGCCTTCGTTTCGGTTTGCAAAGCGAGGGGAGGGAAGTACCTGCTGGAGGTGCCGGCGGGAGAGCAGCACCGGGCCGCTGGACTGCGGGCCCTTGTTGTACGAGGGCCGGTACCTCTCCGCCTGGATCCACTCGGGCTGCCGCCGCCGGCCCCGCCGGTCGCGGTAGGCGCAGGCCCGCCGGAGGTTGTCGGCCCCCAGGGAGCAGGCCGTCCGCCCGCACATCCCGCCGCCCGCCCGGCTCTGCTGGGCCGCCCGCCCCGGCAGGGCGGTGGGACGGGGCCGGCCGAGCGCTGCGCTCCGCCCCCGCCGGGGAGGCGGCTGCGGCGGAGCGGGGCGGAGCGGGGCGGGGCGGGGCGGGGCGGGGCGGGGCGGGGCCGAGGCGGAGGCCGGGCTGGGCCCCGGCCGCGGAAACGACTTTCCCGCCCCGTCAGGCAGGCGCGGAGGGAGAGCCACGGGGTGGTTTTATTGGAGACACATACAAAAAGCCAGGGAGCGGCTGCCGGGGCCTGGCGTCGCCTCTCCGCCACAGGTGCCACCGCGACAGAAACGGGCCACCCGCCACGACCCCCCCCAGTGCAGGGACAAAGCGCTTCGTATAATCGGACCTTAAAAACATCGTTATTTTATAGACAGAGCCCCAAATACAGCTGGACTGCAGAGAACACAAAAGCTGCTGTAGTGAACGTGATCCCTATTCTGCTGCCAGAGAAAGAAGCGTTGCCCGCGGGGCCTCGGTGTCAGGACAGTCCTGGAAATGGTGGTTTATCCCACAGACGCCATGATCACATCCACGGGGAGCTCCTCTCCGCTGCGGGCGGTGACCTGCATCGTCACGGTGTCGGTCAGGACGAGACGAGACCGTACCAGGAGGTCATGGCCACCCCGGAACACACCTGGAAGGGAGAGCGGGAGGAAGGAGTCAGTGCTCCCCTGCAAGCCTAAAAATGAACACTACTGCTTGGCAAGGGCAGGTTTCCCACAGGTAGTCTGGCAAATCCCCAGCGCTGGGCCAGGAGAGACCCTCGAGCAGCACACTTCTCATTCATTGTAACGTACCTGGGACTCCTGCTACTGTAAAACTCATGAAAGCAAAGTGTAAGATAAACTCCAGCTGAGAAGAGATCCAGGCACTCTTTCAGTGACTACCAGTCACTCGCCAGAGTGACAGAGCTCCAGGACACATCCGTTTTGCCAGGCAAGGGTGCTGTCTTTTCCCCCACAGGCTCACTCCAAACCAGGATGCCGCAGATCATGAAGACAGCAAATTCTACCCAGCTGAGCCCGGGGCTGATCCCAACATCCCCCTGCCACAGCACCCTTCCTGATCCCAACACCAGCTGCTCTACACTTGCAGAGACAGAAACCATGGCAGGCACAAGCCTCCAAATCCTACCCAGAGCGCAGTCAGCTCCATCAGAAATTCCTGCCCAGTTTTCAACAGGCATCTCTGTGCGACCTCCCAAAGAACTGCTCCTCAAGCAGAGACCTCAGCCCACAGCTTACCTGCCAGGTACAGTGTGTGAGAGTTCTTGTTATCTGGCACTTTATCTGATCGCTCACAGGGCTGCATCCCCAGGAACTTCACGATATTACTAACTGCCTCTGTTAAGAAAAAATAAATAAAACAGGCTCCGTGTCACAGGTATCGTAACAGGGACACACAACATCTACAGGTGACTCAAGCCCTCCTTGCATGTTAGGGTTCATGTTCCTTGTCCCGAGGGACATGTAGCATTGGCCAGTATCATGGTTTTGGAGGCCACCAGGGAGGCAAAGGCAACACACAAAAACCCCACTGCCACACAGCAGTTCTGTTATCTGATGCAGCAAAGGTGCAACAGAAAGAGGAGGGTGAATGAGTCAGACAACGGAAGCAGGAGAGTGCAGCTTGCTGCACACTTACTGCACAGCCCTGACAGCCTGCTTGCTTCTCTGGGGACAGATGCAGAGGGAAAGAGACATCTTGCAGGAGACACAGGTCTTCAGGAAGAATTTGAAAAGGCTTCAGGGAGGGTATTTGAAATCCCAAGGGACTGTGCAAGAAAGCACAGAGATGGCTATAGGACAAGGACACCCTTCTAAACCATCAAAAGGACCAAGTTCTTACAGGCCTCTCAGGAAAAATAAAAGGAATCTTTAATACATGATGAAAGAGAAGAGGGCTTACACCACAAGCCTGCCCACCAACCTCATGTCTTCTGCTCTTTGCACCTTTTCTTACTGGTCTCAAGAAGGAAGTGGGAGCTCACAGCTGAACTATGGTCTGTCTGCTTGGGACAGTAGAGTGCGAGAGCAAAGCAAGACGTTCTCCTGCCTCCCACGATCCATCCTGGTCTCCACAGGGCCCAGAATACTAATTTGGTTTTTTGAAACCTGAATGAACTTGTTATCACAGTAACTGTAGCTCCCCATTTAACACCTGCACTGAAATAGCTTGTGAAGGGTTTTGCCCCATTAGCCTGTCTCTGAGAGATCTAAAGTGAGCCAGACTGTGCCTCTGCACTCTGCCTGCTGGAGGGAATGTTAAGAACTGTGCTGGGCTCAGACACCCCCTTACCTTCAAGGGTTTTAATAGCAGATAAAGTAAAGGTCTCTTCCTTTTCATACTCGTCACCCACTTCATCCCAGGCTGCTCCAAAGTTTGGCTTCAGAACTCGCTGGATGTGATCAGCCACTGTCACCTCCAGGTCTTCAAGCTGGTGGTAGAAGAGGTTCAAGTGAAACATGGTTGTTCTTAACCCTGCTATCTCCAGAGTGAACTTTAGACTGGATTCCCTGAGCTCAGGTGAATGTAGGAGACAGCCTCCACTTCCACTCATGGATATGTCAGAGCAAGCCCTGCCCCTTCTGGTTTGCTACAGCAAACATTGCTTGGTTGAGCAACTGCTAGGCATGACCAGTGGCTTTCCCAGGCCACTTCCAGGGTTTACAAAGCAGGTTCCCATTCTGAGCAGAGCCCTTGGCCTGACAGAGATCAAAGCACTGGACAAACGTCCAAAACAGAGGAAAAAACAAAAGCTAAGAAATAGCTGCTTGTGCTCACACATATGCAGCATTTGCTTCCCTGGAATGCACATAAGCTTGTATTTTGCCTTTCTGGCTTATCATTTTGTAGGCTGGTGAAGTACAGTAAGACACTGCCAGACACTTGCTATCACCTAACACTGCATGCCGGGTTAGCTGAACTGCTGCTGTGATTACATCTGTGCAAGGGAGAACGGGGCTTGTCCCTCCAGAGCATGTATTGAAGGGCAGTCAGTGCCAGAGCTGGCCAGACACCAGCCTGCATTCATTTTAGCAATCGCTGCAGGAAAGAACCTCCTCCTGATTCTAGCTGAAACACATGGAAGAGCTGGTTTAAATATCACTCAAATGCTGCAGTGCCTGCTGGGAAGCAGAGAGAGGGGTCAACCTCACACGTTCCATTGGGGAAAAACCCTCCCCACTCCTGGGAGGACTCTGTGTCCTCAGTGACTCACTGCACAGCAGTGCCTCTAATCAGATTCGCAGCAGTGACAGGCAACGCATAGAAAACAGCCTCTGGAGCTAACAGGGCAAGCTGAGGTTGTGTCACAACATCCCTTCCTCTCCGGAGGGTAAGCACCACCCTCTGTGAGCCAGTCTCAGTTTCTCACCAAGAATAAGTTCAGCTTCTTCCTTGTGCCTGCCTGGAAACGGCAAAGCCTGGAAGAGAGGTGCTTCTGCAGCATCAGTGCTTTCATCAGTCTCGGTGCTGGGGAGGGAAAAGCCCCACCTTCCCCAGAGGAAGAACAAGGACCACAATCTCCCTGTATCAGGCAAGCCACTAGGCAATTAACTGCATCACCACGGATAGCAATTCATGGAGAACAAATGATGACCAACGGCCCTCTGTCTCCAGAAATCTGACTGTGCAATTGCTGGAGCCTGTAGGACACAGTCAGCCAAACCTGGAAGACACACCACGGCCTCCCAAAACATAGGTATTCTGTACCGTCAGGTGTCTGCCTGGAGAGCAACAGGAGGATACTCCAAACAAGAGAAAAAAAGCTCTGCAAACCCATATTTGTATCCTGGGACAGACACCACAGAGACAGCAAGAACCCCCGCTTCATCCAATGCTGCCCACATCAGTGTCAGTGGTCACATCACTGCTTGCAGGGATCTGAGTACAGATCACAAAAACCCTCAAAGTGACAGCAGTTTCCCTGATCAGGTACACACACAGCTCCTTACCACATACTCATCCTCGTAACCTTCGTCGTCCGTCTCACCCGTGTTTGGATCACAGTCTTTGACAGTGAACTTCATCATGCAGCTGAAGGTACAGGCCACTGGAGGCAGGGGAGGCAAAGGCAAAGCTCATATTACCACCAGAACTGCACTCTCCTGCGGCAGAACGGAGGTGGGAGGTTTGGGGCAGCTGGGTTCTCCCCATCACTGTCAGCAGCACAGGCTTAGCCAGTGACCTAGAGAGGGCTCTCCCAACAGTTTCTGTCTCTCAAGGACAAGGTATTTATTTGTAATATTAAGGCTAGCAAACAGTGATGAAGACAGGCTCATGATGGTTGTACAAGACCATAATCCTCAGATCAAGTGCTATTACTGATGAACCTCAAGTTGTGTTGGGAATACTAACTAAACACGTCCCACCAGTGCGTTGTGAAGAGGCAAGATCCTTATCTAGGGAAGGTTCATGCGCCTCTGAAATGAAACCACCTTGCACTGCAGCACAGCAGCTGATTAATACCACTCGGCTGGGAGAGGAAGCGATGACTCATCTCTAAGAAGATAGGCACTGCTGGGTGAACAGCAGCAACACACAGAGGTGAGCAGTCCTAGAACACAAACCAGGGAGACCAAAGCACAGGTTCATGTTCTGCACCACCACAAATGAGGGGATGTTCAGTTCAGATAGACAACCCTGAAATTCTAGCAGTTTGTTTGAAATACCCCTTTTCTACTCAGAGCATCTGGGCACTCACAGCACTTTACAAGTACCAGCCTCCCCAGCTAAAGGACATGCCAGGGTGCACGGGAGATAAACTCAGCAGAGAGCTGAATGCTCATCTGCCAGCTCTCATAGCCTGACTCAACAATGCTACAGCACAAGGGAACCAGGATAGGAGAAGGGAGGCCTGACAGCCCCCAAACAGCAAAGAGAAGTCATGCTCAGCATCACTCAGGGCTGCACCCACACACAAGCTATAAATATCTGGCTAGGATGCAAGGTAGAATGTGTGGGGGCGAGCAATACAGTACGCTTAATTTGGGGTGCGTCAGGAAAACACAGAGGGCAAACTGTTTACCTGCTGTCGGATCCTCTTCAGATAGTGCCACCAGCGTGTAGCAGGTAGCCGGCTGGTTGTACACCAGGGTTTTGGCAGGTACATAGCCAATGACCTCATACCCCTCTGTTGGCTCCATCTGCACCGTGACATTCTCCAGGATCTGATCGTTCAGGGTGTTCGTGCAGTCAAACTAAACAGGGAAGGGGAAAGCAGCAACAGCTTGAAGTTCCTCGCTATAGATCTAATAGTAGACTCACTTTAGGCAGAGTGAGACCATGGTGTCAACTTGTGAACCCCTAGCTCTTTGTGTTTCAACACTGCACCTCACTATCAGCTAGCTAGTCATAGGGCTCATGCATTCCAGTTTAGTCACAGAGCAACTGTGACTAAAAACTACTCATTTAAATGCTTTAGGGGAGGAACTAAAACCCTGCAGGGGACTCCAGTGCTCCAGCAAGTTTTTGTGGTTTTTTTTTTTTAAGGAAACAACACTTAAAATGAACCAGCACACAACTATCCAATGGCTGCCCTCTGCAATCCAGGCAGGAGCACAAATTCAGCATAAGCAGGGATGTGTCAGCTTCTGCCTGTTCCAGTTCACCAGTTAGTATGGAACTTTTTCTTCTAAATGTACTTTGTCCTTTCTCCCTGGATGGTAATTCCCAGGTCAACTCTTTGCTGTATGGAAATCTGAGTACTGTGTTGCCTACGTCTCTTCACTTGATGCTACAGGGACGCAGTGACCCATAGCAGATGGGAAGAGGATCCTTTGCATGGCTCAAACTAGGGACAGTTTGAGCAAGTTTCAGCAAGCTTGATGGCTTCAGCAAGTTTAAACTTGCTGATTAGACTTCATTCCAGCTGCAGTGACAAGTCACTTAACCTCATAAAATTGCATCTGGTGGATGGACACCAGAAAAAAAGATCAACCCCTACGAGGACTGTGTAAGCAGTTCTGAGCTTTTGAGGAAGGAGCTGGCCAAGGACAAAACACTGCTGCTCACAAGCTAGCACAAGACTCACTGTGCCTTGAACTCCCCAAGGCCTAGGCAAAGATGCTGGCATGTTAATCCTAACATCTCACATGTAGCAGCAGGGCAGTACAGCCAAGGCCAAGATGTACAGAAAAAAGCACCTGTATTACACAGGCTAAAACAAAACGCGGGGGATGAAAAGCTCTCCCCCACCATGTCCCTTTCTTGGGTACCCTTTTCAGCCTCTCCAACATAGTAAGCTTTTATGCCCAAACCATGCGCTTGGGGACCCTGAGGAAAGGACATGGCTCCCCTTGCCAACTGCTCAGTGAGAATAGCCCCATCTAGTGCTTGTTTGATTTATTTTGACTGTACGTGTAAGCATGGTTCAGCCACACACACACACATGCTCCCCAATTAATTTTTCTGGGACTCTGCTGTCCTGGATGAGAAACTAAGGACTCCTCATTGCAGTGATGTGCTTTGAACACAGATATCCCTGAGCTATTTCTTCCCAATTGAGCTTTTAACCAGTCAGGAGCTTATTTTCCAATCCTGTTTCAGCACCACATGCCATAGCTACCCACCTGGAACACCATGTGGCTGACAAACGTGTGCTTGGTGCAACGAACCACATACTCTGTCTCCAGCTCTGTCAGGGCAACAGGCTCTGGGGAAGACTTGAAGAGCGGGCCCAGTCCCCGAAACTCTGGGATTGCCCCCAGTTGCTCTGAAACAGAGGACAGAAACCATTGCCTTCCCCAAGCCACAGGAAGGTGTTAGCAGTTTCAAAGCCCTCGTTTAAGTTGCCAGAAGCTGCTGCAGCAAGGAACTATCCATCAACCAACCATAAACATTCACTAGGGACTTTAAAAATTAAAGGCAGAGTCACCCTTTGCCCATATCTATTGCAAGATAGAAAGAACAGGACTGCAGGCACCCCCACTCCCCAGGAGTGAACAGTTGACTTAAAGTTGGGAGCCTATGTCACTCTCTGAAAGGAGATGGGAAAAAGCCAGAGGGGCAAAGGCAGGCTCAGCAAAAGGTGTCTGTATTTTTCTCACACACAGGCATAGGAGAGGCCTTGCATCAGTTTACCTTGGAATATTTCTTGCCGTGTTGCTGCCACCTTCTCTGGCTGTTTGACTACAGCAACAGGGGCATTTTCTGCAAAACAAAAAGAAAACAAACAAACAAAACCAAACAAAAAATTTGAAGGTGAAGAGTAAGAAGTAACTAAATCAGAAAACAGATCAATGTCTGGAGAGGGATTTGGCTAAGGAAAGAAAGTGAGCTTGTTTGTTATCTTGCTATGGACTAGACACCCATATTTAACTTCCTAAATACCTTTGGAACTGCAGCAGCTCCTATGAGGATTACCAGCTGTTACTATTATTAGCAGTTGGACTAAACCGAAACACTAATGTGGGAACAACCAGATTTGCTGGCCTTAGTCTTTACAGAAGATATAATCCCACAAAATTCACATAGGATGGAGCTCAGCAATTCCCAGCAAGCCTATTGCAGTCTGTTATCCGAGGGCTGGAGCTGCAAGGGAATTACTAGCAGTTTGGACCAGCATTCAGGGAACTGTTCCTCACCTGCTCTTTGCTCAATGATAGGAGCTGTTGCCAAAGGAACAGATTTCAAGTCAAAGGGTTTCTCAGAGGGCTCCAGGGTGTACTGATGCAGAGCTCTCTCCAGGCCAGGGATGGACACTGTCAAACCTGGGGACAGAAGGGACAGGTCACTGAAACCACAAATAATGCCAGCTCTTTGTCACTTGTTAAACAGGAAAGAGATGTAGACTTCTTTTGAGGACTTCCTGCATTACCATTCAGGATGTAGCCAGCATTGAGGGCTTTCTGCTTCTGCTCCAGAACATTCAGGTAGAAGGTGGCTCTGTCTCTCACTTCATTGTCATCATCCATCACACACCTGAGAGGAAAGTGGAAAACTTTCTTCAGTGCAAGGCAGCAGAGTCCACACAAATGAATCCAGGTGACTAAGCCACCTTACAGGGCCAGAAAGAACATGCCATAGGAGACAACCAGCAATCTACTAATAATTGTTTTGGAAAAGCAATCATCTGCCACACTTGGCTTCTGTCCACTTTGTGGTGCTGAATGCAGTGATGATCCCATCACAGGATCCCAGGTACCCACTGCACCTTCTCAGATCCACAGCTAGAAGAGACTAGACATGAATGGGGATGCTAACAAGCTCTCAAGAAAACACCATTTTCCACCCAGGATATATGAGAAACTCTGAGGTATAACTCACCTTTTCAGTAACACCAAGATACTGGGTAACATCTCCTCATTCTGGGCTCCAAACTTGGCCAGGGCACTTACAGCACCTGTAGCACAAGTCATAAAAACAAAATTAGAAAGCAAAGAAATCAGCTGAGGTTTCCTCCATTTCCTGGCCTTAATCAAATGCCATGTCAGAGATGCTAGCACTAGTATAAAGCATTACTGTGACTAGAAAGAGGCAGAGGTATTACAGCAAAGTGCCTGCAAACCTTCTCTGTCTAGTTTCAGAGTCACTGCATCTCCGTCCCCATTTCTCACCTGCAGGCCACCTCTTCCATCAATACTACTGCAGGATCTTTGCTCTGTAAAAAGATCTGCTCAGGACTAGAGCAAATCACAGTCCTCAAAGCAGAGGTGTTCATACATTATATTTCCTTGAAGATCTGTCATAGGGCAGGCAGCTTTCCAGGTCTGTCTCTTACCTGCCCGGACTTCTTCATGCTCCAGGACAACCCTGTTGTAGATGAAGCGAATGTATTTGGAGGGATTGTTGGTTTTGGGCCCTTCCTGCCCCAAGAGGTGGAGGATACGAGTGGCCAGCACAGTGAATTCACAGTCCTCAATGAATTCACAGAGGTGAGACAGGCCTGTCTCTTTGCTCTCTGAGTTCTCCTCAATGATGCTAATGATGCAGTCCACGATGGCTCGCTTGTATTCAAAGCCGCCCTAAGGAGCAAAAGGAAACTGCTCAGACGGAAATCTCAAAGTATTTTAGAGACTCTGAACTAGCCAGACAGGAAAGAATCTCCTTCGAAAAGGTCACTCACACTCAGTGCTTTTAATCTGTGTTTGAAAGGAGAAAAGCAGTAATGCTGCCCCCACTTTTGACCCTCTTTACATCCAGAGGACCATCTAATATTCAAGCTCTCTTGCCAGCTCCCTTCAGAATGGCTGCAGTGAAGAAAAAAAACGAGTCCTAAAGAGGGTAAAAGAATCCATCTGCCTGAAGGGTTTACATCTCCTTCAAAATCCTCTGCTGCTAGAATTAGTGCATAAAAACAGCCATATGGGAGGAGAAAAAACCCAACCCTCTCCCCTTTAGCACCAGACATCTGAGGATGAATCACAAGAGAAATATATTAAGGATTGTATCTGCCACAGCAGGACCCAGCAAGTAGCCCCATTAGTGTGGAAGACAGGCAATCAATACCTCCCCAGGCACACCCCATAACCTGACATGCCATTAATGCTTGGTTATCTTCAGACATTATTTACTAGTGTCCTCAATACACACCAGGGGATTAAACTGCACACTATCCTCTGCCAATTACATGCACAGTGCTGGGCATTTGGGGGATCTTTCTGGAGCTACTTTGGATTAAAAAAAAGCTTTAAAACAGAATGGTTTGAACTATAAAACTACATTCAAAATGATACCATCCACCCACAGAAAACCTGGGAAAGGAGAATGGTCCATTTTTCACAGGAGCAAAATGAGATGCTCTGGTTTGTTCCCAAACGAGAGGCTGTAATTGGCAGAAAGTGATGTCAGAGCAAGCAGTGGTGCCAGCTGTGTTGCAGGCATGTTAGCTCATTTAGAAATGGCTTTAGCAAACCTCTGTAAAGCTGTCTTTCTGCAATTTATGTCTGACTGAATGCAGAGAATGGTTATAGGTACTCGTGATCCCTTCACTGCCACAGCACAGGGAACAGAACAAAAGTGGTCCCATGTCATCAATAAATAGGTTGTTATCGAATCTGTGTACAAGACAAAACTTCTTGGAATTTGCTGTCAAAGTATAAAAGAAAGCTGGTTCAAATGTGAAACACATGGACTGCCAACAGATCTGCTGTTGTCTGCATTTGCTTTGAGAGTTAATAAACTCCCAGAAAAATCAAAGAATGAAAACCACATTAAAAATATGCCTGGCAGTATGCATATAACTATTGTGCACAGCTGGCCATTTCTGCCAGTTAGACTGCAAGCATTTTAGAGAGACACTTACTGCACAGCATTATCAGTAAAAGCTTGACTCTCACAGGGGCCACTGTGCAGTCCTGCAGTTCATACATACAAACAAGGAACACAAAGTAGTTGTCCTGCAAACTTACCTCTTCCCGAAGCATAGTGAAGAGAAAGTTCATGAGGACAGCGTGTTTGCGAGGGTACTTCTGACACAGTGCATTGATGGCCTGCACCACTACAACCTGGAGGAAAAGAGGGGCAAGTAAAAAAGGATTCTGTCTCACCAGGCAGGAAAAAAAAGTTGAATTGTGTCAATTTTGTGCTGGTCCCTAGCCTGGAAACTACTGTTTTGCCTTTACTTAGCCAACACATGCAGTTCCAGGAGGTATAATCCTAGGAATTGGAGGAGATTGATCTTCATGCACTGGCCAGCCCCTAGCAAAAGCCCACACCCTCTGGAAAGAAGAAAAAGAGATTTAATTCTCAAGGGGCATCTTCCTAGAAGAGAGCATGTGACTTTGGAGCTGGGTGTTGTACAACTGAGGCATGGCTTAGGCTGATAGCCTCAGATATTTTCTCTTCCCTGCAAATACTCTGCAGCCCAGCTCCTGGAAGGAGCTCCATGCAGGTTTCAGTGTGCACACAGGGGTTCCTACAGGAACCTGCATGTCCCTCCTCCTCCCACTTCCTTACTTTGAACTCATCTGAGATTTCTGACATGAAAGAGGAGATCTGCTTCATGAGCCGGTCAATGCTGCTCTCACTGCCGGTTTTCAGCAGTGTGGTGATGGCCAGGGTGGCTATGCTGCGGTTGGAGTCCGTCACAAGGTTCTCCAGGTCTAGATTACAGGCAGTCACAGCGGATGGGTGCTTCATGGCCACCTAGAGCAGAGAAGGAAGAGTGGAAATCACTCAGATGCAAAAGGCCCAGTTGGCAAAACCTACCAAGTCTCTATAAGCTCTCACTCCTTCCTGTAAAAATAAATGCTACAGACTGTACATGAGGGTCATCTCAGACAAACAACTAAGCTGAGGTTAAAGTAACAAGCTCTTCCTGCAGAATTGCATCTCTTGCTGGAAGAGAAGCAGTAGTAATAAACAATCTTTCACTATTTTTAACTCTCTCATTCTCCTCTATATATTAAGAAAAGAAAGCTATGAACTCCCAACAAAAATTCAGTGAGCCTAGCTGTGCAGAACAGCTTTGTGGGTGAAAGCACAGCAGTGACTAGATGTTGCCATTCTGCCTTTTTCTTTCTTAGAGTTTACAAGGTCAAGGGAAAAGCTGGAGCAAAGATTGCCACGGAGCAGGCAAGAAGCAGCATCAAGGTTTGATCCCTGTTTTACAAGGAGCTCCTTCACCACAGAAAGCTCAGAAGGGAAAGCAGTAACACGTAAGACCAGTGACACTCTTTATAGAGACCTGTGAAAATGATTGCTTTCCCCACCCACTTCTGTAAAGTGTTCTTTGAGGTTTTATTCCACTCAGAAAACAATGAAACATAAGGCTGTAGCCCAGGGTAGAGGTTATTCACACAAAATCATCACACAATCTGTCCCCTTTTCTCTTCTGAAGTCTGCACCTCCCTCTATATGAAAAACTATTACAGCTCCCAAGAGACTGGCTCCTACCTTGTTGAGGGTACGGACAGCTGCATATCTCAGTGCTGCTTTCGGGGAGCTGCAGAACAACTGCAAAACTGCAAGGTGGGAAAATCAACAAAGGCAGATGTTTAGGCAATCTGTTATTGAGAAGTGCTTCACACCTAAAGCAAGACCTTCATTGAAGAGACAGCTGCAAGCACAAGATAACTATAAGCATGCTTAAGAAGCAACTGTGAATTTACCAGCTTCCTCCCTCCCTCCCAACCCCTTTGCAAACATCCCTGTTAACAACTAGCTCTTACCCACCTCCCCCTTTTTCCATGGTGCTATCCTTCGCTCCTCTTGAAAGCCAATTTAATCACCTTGTCATCTTTCCTATTAAGTCAATTTGAACCGCTGTTCTCCATTTCTATGCAAACCCCGTTCCTTTCCAAGGGCTGGCCCACGAAGGGCACCCTCCCTGTGCAGAGAGGTGGCACACAGCCTCCCTACCTGCCAACAGTCCCAGCTCAGGGGAACCTTTGGACTGGACTGAGCTGAAAAGGCAGGACCCCAACACCTTGGCTTCTTGTACAGTTACACTCAGTCTAAAGCAGGGAGATTTATCCCTTAGAATTCAGCCCTGTTTCACAGAAAAAGAAGGATCCCTCCAGTAACCCACACTTGAACACACCAGGCAAATACCTTTACAGGAGCAAAGCTATTCACACACACCACAGGCTCTCAGCAGCAGCATAAAGCAACAAAGGGTACGGCAGCATTACAAACAAGGTCCTTCTTTCTTGGGGTAATCAGCAGGTGTCACCACTGCAGGCCCATAATCCCCTTGTCATTCCCGTGAGTGCCACATTTACCTGAGACAGCCGGAGCCAGCTCTTTGGCAGTGCAGTTAGGCAGGTTAACGATGGCAGATGCAGCTTCGTAGACCACCATCTCATGCTTGTTTCTTAGGCAGCTCTCAATGAAATCGAACAGGGGGCTATCACGGCTAAAGGACAAAAAACCCACAAGAATGAATTAAAACAAAGTTGCTAACAGAAATGAAGATTTTGGCAGCAGAAGTGGGCAGGTCTCATAGCCTGTAGAAAGGTATAAGCAGCCACAAATCCACTGTCCCCAGCTTTTGCAGTGGTCATTATACTGTACTTCCAGCATGCTTGGGCTGGAAGTCAGGCTGTCTTCTGAGAAGACACACTCTGCCTTACAGGCTAAAGGGAATCTCCCTCAGCCCTCACACACCAAGAGTTGACTGTCCACACCAAAAGTCTTATCCACCAGGAAGCCACAATGCATGCATGGTAGCCAAATAATTACAGAAGACAGAGAAAATGAAGTAGAATATCTCAATAACATAGAATATCTCAAACACACAGACAAGACTCACAGAAGCCATCTCATAACAACCATGAAAGCATCCTGTATTTTCTCTGATGCCTTTTACCCAACAATAAGAGGGTAGAAGCTGCACACTGCTCTTCAAAGACAGAAATAATTGCCCTCACAAGATAGCAAGCGAGCCTGCAAGAAGAGGTGGAAGCAGGACCTGAGAAAATTCTTCCCACAGGGCAAAGGAGCCCTCTCACCTGCCAGCCTCTTCCTCCAGCAGCTTGCTGGCTACTCGAATCATCATGCAGTAGGCAAATGGTGACTTGAGGCCATGGCGTGTGAACTTGCTGAGCATCTTGTTGACTGCCAGGCGGTCATTCTTCCGCACATGGTAGAGCAAGCCCAGAGCATGATACTGTGCAGGGAAAGAAATCGTCACAAACCCACCGTGTGTTCTTTCCACCTGTTGCCCAGAGGTGCCTGGCTGAGCTCTAGCAGTTTGCTCCACTCCCAGCTGCTGCTTGCTATTCCCCATGTTGGCAGCGGGTTTCCTACCTGCACCATGATATTGTCACTGGAAGCTGCCTCCTGAGCCTCATTCACCCAGCGTTTTACCACATCATAACTGGTCTTCAACAGGTGCTGGGGAGAGACAAAGCCACAGACAACCCATGAGAGAAGGATGGAGGAAGCTTTGGGAATCACAGGTCATATTAAGAAGCAACAAGCCCTCCCCATGAGGGTGCTGGTGACAGCAACTTATAGAATAGCAAGGGATCAGCACGCAGAGACCTGGTCATGATGGCTGCAGCCTCAAGAGGTCGATGATCTCCCACAAAGTCAGCACCAGCCCCTCAGTTCACAAAGAGGGGAATAGCAACAATGAAAGCCTGAAACTCCCAAGATGTCCAGTCCCACCACAAATGACTGCTTCCCAGCTTGACTGTCCCTCGGGCCCGCCCTGCAGGGAGTACATACCAAGGAGGACACCAGAGCAGAGCTGGATACACTTGGCACTTTGTCAACAATTGCCTGCTTCATGTAGCGCTCAATGGCCTGCAACATGGTACTCTGCAGGGAGAGTGAAACAACAGGCGATATGCAACAGCCGTTAGGATTGTGAAAGGGGAGATGCAAAGGCAAGAAAAGCAGAGTGGAAGATGGGACGGGGTGAAGTAGGGAAAGGTGAAGGGCCTAGAGCTGCCCCAAGGGAAAAGCAGCACTTACATCAGTGATTTGACAGAGCGCTCTCACAGCAGGGCCTCGGTAATTGTCATCCTTCCCAGTCATGTCTTTGGTTAAGCTGGTTGAAAACAGGAAGCTCTCAATACTGCACTCCTGAGCCAGCAGCTCTCAGGTGCACGCACACTGCACACAGAGCAGCAGGCAGCCAGCACCACAGCTGAATGACAAGCAGGCAACTGCAGGTCTCAGGCAAGTCCCACCGGGGCGGGAATGCAGGAGAAAAAGATCAGTACTCAGGTTCCAAACCCATCAGCAGGCTGTATGGGTCTCCTGATCACCAAGCAAGGTGGGAACACACACACATACCCCTGAGGCATTTGCCCTCCTTACTGAACGCTCATTTACTGGTCAGTGCGAGACCGGGGACGGGATTTCACCACATTGCAGCATTTGGGACTGGGTTCTGTCCACTGCATGGCCTCGGCCCTCAGCAGACCCTATACCCTCAGGGTCCTGTGTCCCCATATGGCACCAGCCATTCAGTGGGATGATCAGCAATTCAGGAATGACTCACAGAGGGAATTTTGTTCCCCGGTGAAGTCGCATCCTGTGCTGCTACAGGAGCAGTAAATCCTTTCTACCTGTTGAAAGCCCTGGGATTTATGCCAGAAATCTTCAAAAAGCTTCAAGGCATTCAGACAGAAAATGTTAATGAAACAGCCTTTTGCAAAAGGGGAAAAAACAGCAGTGCTGCCATATCATGTAACCAAAAGGGACAGTCCAAACACCCATGGGCAGGAGTTACGGGGACACAGCGCATTTCACATGCATCACTAGGAGTTCAATGTCTGTATTTTAATGGCCTATTTCAAAGGAAAAATTTTTCTCACCAAGGACATTCCCTATCCTCACCCTGCTTAGGGACTACAGTTATCTCCAAGAGGTTGGACAGGCATTACTGGAGGACATGTGAATATAACAGTAAGAAAAGTGAAGTGACTGACCTGCTAGTAACAATGATTACATCTTCTGCAATAGAAGACATCTCTTTGATAGTCAGGTAACACATCCTGCGAAGAGTTGGCTGACAAGGAAAGAGGGAAGACAGACATTAGCTGAGAGGATCCCGGATAGGATGGGATCTCAGTTTTCCCTGCTCCTATGATTTTATTGTGAAGATCAAGAACCTGATACCTTCAGAGAGTGCCAGTGTCTGAGTATAAAAGACGTACAAACCCCATACTGATTAACAAAATAATTCTTCCTCTTCTAAATCTCTCAACCTTAGGGTGAAGCCACAGAGATACCAGATTTAGCTGGATCTACAGTTTCACCTTTCACTTGTCATCCACATGAACAAGGAGAAAAGCTTGAAATCATTAGCTGAAGGCAGCCTGTTACATCAAAAGCAAGAAAGCAAGTGATTTATTTTCCTGAGTCTGGGGATTTCTACACTGGTCTGTTGATTTTAATGCCTTGCGGTTTGGGGGACAACTAGCAATGGTACTATTGCTGTGGGTAGGTACTAATTCCTGGCCTCCTCCAGGACACACAGTCATTGACTCTCAGCAGGAAGCAGGATCTTTTAATACTGGGCACAAAGCATAGTGTATTCTAGCTGATTATATGTTTCATCTGTGCCTAGCACAATCTCAAGAGTTAAACAGCAATTCAGAGGGAGGAATCTCTGTCTCAAGAACAGAGAATGCTTCAGTTAAGCTGCTACAAGGTCTGGGAAGGGCTAGGAAGCTGATCTCTCTTTCCGAACTTTCATCCTACTCTTCCCACTCATATCAGATAGCTCCAGACAGGATGGAAAAGCTGACTGTATAAATATGCACATCTCAAGGCTGAAAAAGACACTGTTGACAACATGTCCCACCAGATACATACAGCAGAAGACAAAAAGCAGACTTACATCATTGGACTGAAACAGCTTGGTCATAGCAAAGAAGGATTCAGTAGCTTCCATGACACCAAGGTGCTCCCCCTAGAAGATATTTGGAAAGAAGGAAATCCCAGTTATCACAACCAGCTTTGGGCCTGCTGCAGGTGTCTCTGTATAGGTGTAAATTTTCTCTCTCTTACCTGGTTTATGAGATACAGGATCTTGGTGAGGATATGAGCACATTTTCGTGGGTTTATGGGGGTCTCATTAAACACTCGTGCCTGGAAACAAAGCATAGACAAGGATGCTGACACCAACACCTCCTTGAAAACACTTTCCTGTCTGGTCTTGGCCACTGATACAAACAACACATTGTAAGTGAGGTATGGCAAGACTCTTAATGACTTTGGATCAGATTTCCCCTCAATTCCCGTTAAACATGGAACCCTTTTAAACAGCTAGTTCTACACTCTGGGATTGCAAATCCAAGTGCAATTAAGGTTTAAAGGCCAAATCCTCATCACACTTTCACCCACACAAGTCTGGAATTTGTGCTAGCTAAAACACTGCTCTTCTGACAGATGTACGCAAGCTCTGCGAGGCTAACAGGAGCCAACACCATTCACAACGTTGCAAGCAAGCAGATAACGCTGAAACAACAGGGTCTGGCGATCAAGAAGTTTACCTGCTGTTGAATAGAAAGGCATTTTTTCAGGGCAAATTCATAGACTATTCAGTAACCACTCACACCCTACCCATTAACTTTGTCACCTACAAGACATTCGGGGTGTTCAAGGCCAGTTTCCCAACCTTCCTGTTTTAGGGTGAGCTTTCCCAGATAATTTTATTAATTTTATTACTATTTATAGTTCATGGTCTTTAATTCATTACAAAGACCATTTCAACCTTCTCCCTTCCTCTCTCCAACAATAAAATAAGAACTAACGGGAGTGTTGCCCATTTCTTTCAGAGCTAGCAGGAATGTAACAACCACCACTTCCTTGCTGAAGTTGTCCAGTGACCTACTCATGAGAGGGAGAGTTTCTATCCAGAAAGGGGTACACAAAGGAGATCATCTAAGGATTTACCTCTTGCAAGACTGCACTCTTCTCCAGGTGCTGGAATGGGTTGGAGCCCCCACCTGCAACATAAAGATAGTAAAAGTCTTTCCAGGGATAGCGCTATGGGAAAGTAACTTTCTAACCATGCCCATACTTTAAAAGCAGACTGAGCACTTTGGGGTAATTTTTCATGAATACCAAGCAACCAGAGCTCCCTCTTTTAACTGATATTAATTGGATATCTTCATAGCAGTTAGGGAAGGCAGAGCAGATAGGACATTCTTCAGTTTGTCATCCCCTCCAGAAGTAACTAGCCATGAACCGAGGCAGACTGATTAGCTGTAACTAACTGTGCTCCACAGTTATCCCCAAAGACCTATTTCCACTCCCTGGGCTGGGAGCTTGCTTATAGTTAGGGCATCAATAAGACAGGCCTAGAAACAAAAGCTCAGACAAAAAGAGGTACCGCTTGTGCCATGGTTTAACCCCAGCCGGGAACTAAGTACCACACAGCCACTCACCCACTCCCCGCCCCACAGTGGGATGGGGGAGAGAACTGAAAAAAAAAAAAAAAAAAGTAAAACTTACGGGTTAAGATAAAGACAGTTTAATAGGACAGAAAAGGAAGGGGGTAAAAAAAGAATATACAAAACAAGTGATGCACAATACAATTGCTCAGCCAATCCCTGAGCTGTGGTGTCCCCTGGCCAACCTTCCCAGTTTATATAGTGGGCATGACATCATATGGTATGGAACACCGCTTTGGCCAGTTTGGGTCAGCTGTTCTTGCTGTGTCCCATCCCAGCTTCTTGTGCACCCCCAGCCTCTGCTGGCAGGGCAGTATGAGAAGCTGAGAAGTCCTTTACTTAGTATAAACACTGCTTAGCAACAACTAAAACATCAGTGTGTTAACAATATTATCCTCATCCTAAATCCAAAACACAGCACTATACCAGCTACTAGGAAGAAAATTAACTTTATTCCAGCCGAAACCAGGACAGCTTGCCAGACTGGTGAGTCAGGAGTGCTTTATCCCTCCCTTATAAACCAATCAGGAATCCACCAGTAAAGTATTTTTGGCTCTATCACTAATTAACAGAACAAGACAGTGGACTAGACAGTCTGGACACAGAGTAACTGTCATTGTTCCACTTAACAGAATAAATTATATTAAATAATTAAAACCCTCACCAATTAGGGACGAAATAATCAGAGGGAAAAGCACTATCATTCTGCATGGTCTCTATTAGCTCGCCTCCTAAGCATTTGTGAGCTGCAGCTTTTCAAAAGCTGCCAGTTATTGATAAGCAGGTTTTAATTAGTACCTATGTTCAGCCTGGCCCTGGGACAAAATGCAGCCATTTCCAGCACCGTTCCAATGTTTAACAAGCCTGATCCGCCAGAGAGCACAGCTCCTGGGCACAGCTCCAATCTGACCTGGGCTTGAAGCATCCTATGCTGGTGCCAGGAGCCTTTGCAAGAGTAAGCCTTACACTTAAAGGCAAACAGATCTGCACTCTGGCTCCTTCACGGTTCATAAACTGCCCTCGTCTGGCTCAGAAGAAGTTTGCAAATGCAGTAGGTGGCTCAACAAAGCAGACACTTATGTGGGGTTGCAGAGTAAAGGAAACAAGGGGAATGAACAAAAACATCTCTCGTATGAGTATGAACCAGTTCTAGTGTGAACATGTGAATGTGTTCCAAAAAACCTGTCCAGCAGCACAGTATTTCCCATGGCCCAGCTTGTCTACAATCTCTAAATCAGCCATGAACAATAGAGCATCGCCTCTTCATCTTTCATAGCACTAAGGATCTTGAAATATATTGTAAATGAGGTCTTGGTCCTCACAGCACCCTGTGTCAAAGTATTCTTCCATCAGAGAAGGAGAAAGACCCAGGGAAGGCAAAGGCTGTGTGTTCAGAAAGCTCCCAGTATTGGATGACTAACAACAATTTTTACTGATTTGCAGAGAAACAGTCACTGAATGAGCAAGGATCTCAGAACAACTATATGCCCAAAATAACATCTCAAAGTGCATTTCTGAAAGCCAGTGGAAGCAGCTCATGCAAGGCTACCTAAACCATCCATGAAAAGCAAAGACACAGAAGCCAATTAAGCGTATACATTCATCTCAACAAAAAGACTGCCCTGTTAGCCTTTACATGGAAAGAATGTGTATACAAGGCCTGTAAATTCAGGGATGATGCGCTACACCTAATACTGAGAACGACAAGCACTCGGGCTATACGTTTTGGACATATACACAATCTGCAGGAGAAAGGCAGGCACAGTAAATGCTAGGAATCTTCATTCGAGACAGAAGCAAAAAGATGAGAAGTAAATGCAATAGCGAAGAAAAAATGTTGGGAAGCACACAAGCAGCAGTTGCAGAAAGAAGAAAGGAGAGCACTGTGAGCTCTTGGTATGAACAAAATCAACAAGAGTCAGCACCATAATACAAGGAAGCGCATCTCCTGCCAGCCTTGGCTATAGGTAACACCAATACCTTGAAGCGTGCAGCAGGTGCAAATGAAGAATAGCCCCAAAAATGAAAGCCAAGAGCGATTCCCCTCCAACAGTTGCCTCACTAAATTCTCCACTTATCAAGACGTCACTGGTGGCTTTGGACAAGGGAAACAAGGGCAAAGCATTTAATGCGTATTAAAATAAAAAGCAAGCACAGTCACACAGAACAATCACTAAGATTTATGCTGAATCAATTCGCTTCGGGACGTACTGATTTGTTATGCAGAACAAGCTGCGTAAAAAGCTTCATAGGAAGATGAAAAAGATACCACATGAAGATGAAAAAGGCACAACCATGAAAGTAAACACTGTCACATCTAGTCTTGATTCCACCTGAATTACACAACACATAAAATATCAACCTCTTCCTTACTACTTGTGCCTAAAGTTTTGAAAGGTCAAGCAATTGCTTCATGTTTCCTCAGTGCCCTTAGCCTTTCAGATCCACTGAAAGTGGCAGCAATCTTGTTGGAAGAGCAGACCATGTGTGTCAGAAAAAGTGCCAGAAACTACAAATTGGATTCTACCCTGCTTTAGCACCCGGTTTGCAAGCTGGGCAACTGTGAACAGGGCTAATATGCTCAACATTTAGTCTCAGACTCTGCCTCTGGTGACGCAGCAGGTAACCTCGGTGTGCTGTACCAATGCAACTAGTTTAGCCACTGGTTGCAGCAGTGAGAGGAGGATGGCAGCAGACTGCTCTAGTGCTTCCACAGTGCTTCTCACTGCGCTCTTGTGCACGCCAGCCAGCCCCTGCTGCAAAGCTGGTACCGAGTCTCCCCTCACAGCTCCCCCTTACCCACAGGGGGGATCTCCCCTCACAGCTCCCCCTTACCCACAGGGGGATCTCCCCTCACAGCTCCCCCTTACCCACGGGACCGATCTCCCCTCACAGCTCCCCCTTACCCGCGGGAGGGATCTCCCCTCACAGCTCCCCCTTACCCACAGAGGGGATCTCCCCTCACAGCTCCCCCTTACCCACGGGAGGGATCTCCCCTCACAGCTCCCCCTTACCCACGGGAGGGATCTCCCCTCACAGCTCCCCCTTACCCACAGGGGAGATCTCCCCTCACAGCTCCCCCTTATCCATAGGGGGATCTCCCCTCACAGCTCCCCCTCACCCACAGGGGGGATCTCCCCTCACAGCTCCCCCTTATCCACAGGGGGGATCCCCCCTCACAGTTCCCCCTCACCCACAGGGGGATCTCCCCTCACAGCTCCCCCTTACCCACAGGGGGGATCTCCCCTCACAGCTCCCCCTTACCCACAGGGAGGATCTCCCCTCACAGCTCCCCCTTACACACAGGGAGGATCTCCCCTCACAGCTCCCCCTCACCCACAGGGGGATCTCCCCTCACAGCTCCCCCTTACCCACAGGGGGGATCTCCCCTCTCAGCTCTCCCCGGCCTCCTCTCAGAGCCCGGCTCCCCCCGCCTCCCCTCACCCGACTCCTCGTCTTTCTTGTCGAACTTCTTCAGCATGGTGCTGCCGAGCGGCCCCTCGGTGAGGCCCTTCCCGCCCGTGGCAGTCCCGATCCCGATCCCGATCCCGATCCCGGTCCCGATCCCAGTGCCGGTGCCACCGCCCGCCCCTTCCTGCTCCCCGCCCTTTCCTGCCAGCCTGTCACTGCCGTCGCCGCCCGTCACATTGCGCAGGCGCGGCCCCACCCTCCCTGACGTGGCTCCCGGCGGCGGCCCGAGCCGCGGGCGGGGCGCCGGGGTGTGGCGCGGAGCGCTGACTGACAGGAGGAGAGGGCGGGGACCGATTGGGAACGGTGCGGTCTGATTGGCGAAGTCGCGGGGGCGGGGCTAAAAAGGGGGCGGGATCTGGGGGCAGCAGTGGGTCTGGGGACAGTGGGCTTGGGGGGGCCACAGTGGGGCTGGGGGACAGTGGGGCTGGGGAGGGAGACGCTGGTACCAGGGGGAACACTGGAGGAGACACAGCATGGAGGGGGGACACACTGGGACTGGGGGGGGGACACTGGGATCCCTGGGGGGACACTGGGCAGGGGGCCACCCTGGGAGCAGCAGGGGAAGGGCAGAGTGGGGCACCGGGGAGATCGGGGGACACCGGGGCCAGAGGGGGGCCGGAGCAAGGGGGGGCACACTGGGACTCGGGGAGGGGAGATGAGACGGTGGGGCAGGGCATGGGAAGGGGGAGATCCCGGCAGGGGCTCCGTTCCCCGAGGGGACAAAGGGGGTGGCGAGGGAGAGCCCCCTCCTGGGGACGGGCAGTTGTCCCCTGGACTGCCTGCCCTGGAGCATCCCCGCTGTGATGCACCGTCTCTGGCAGCTCTTCCCGTGCCCCGTGTCTCCGCTGCCACCAGCACCCCATCAGTACCCTGCACCCACAAACCCCCGGGCCTGGCCCCACAGCACCCACACACTGCAGTGGGTGTCCCTGGGGTCCAGCGCTACCCAGGCATTGCCTGAGCCCTGGGGCAGGTGGGGAAGGCAAAGAACCCGTTACCCACCCCGGACCTCACCCCAGCCCACCCATCTGCTGGCACATCCCTTCACTGGCTACGGAAATATGCCCGTCTCACAGGGTGTGGGGTCACCCCAGTTGCTTCTGCCCCCTTCCCAAAGCCAGCACCTGCTCCAAGGCGAAGGGGCTGCACTCACCCTGCAGCAGGTACTCCTCAAAGAGCATGGCTGTGTCCCCCACCAGCTCCAGCAGCCCCTCTGGTGGGTGTCCCCCAGCCTCTGCCTTGCCCGTGCCGCCCTGTACTTTGCACGGGGCGGCCGCACTCTGCTCCGCACTGCTCTTATCTCCCAGCCTCGCCGAAGACGGCAGCTCCAGCAGCGCAACGTAACGTCCCCGTTGGCCCGGAGCTGCTGTGAGCACCCTGGGCTGGGGGCCAGCCCCACTGCTGGTGCAAGGGCTGACACCCCTCATTTGGGGTTTAACGAGCTCCAGTGCCAGCCCTGGCCCAGGACATGCTCCCACTGCAGCTCCCGGGAGAGGGCATACAAAATGGAGGTGTACAGGAGTACAGGACCGGTATAAACCACAACAAGTTGTGTTCAATACCACCTTTTATTGTGCACACTTGCCAGGTCCGTCTTCAAGGCTCAGCTGACTTTTGCGGAGGATTTTGTGTGCTGCAGCCACCCAGAGAGAGACGACACATGGGAAAACCTGCCTGGCTGGATAAGGCCCCTTTGGAGACATCCCAGCGGTGGGTGAGTGGGGAGCGAAGCCGGGCACAGAAATCCCTGTGGTGCCCAGGGCTGGGACCCAGCTGTGCTCTGGGGCTGGTCCCGGTGAAGGCAAACCCATCCATGTCTTCTCCAGTGGTGCTCCCAAGTCCTCCCATGGCTGCTGCTTGTGCCACGGGCACCGGGAGAACAAGGTGCCGTGTCCACAGTCCCTCACAGGCACACCAATGCCGCCCCACACTCCTCTCTGCCCGTGCCCCCCGGCAGCCCCGCTGCCCTCCCCAGCCATGGCCGAGAAGCCGTGCTCAGCGGGGAGGTTTATTTCCTGCGCCCGAGACGGGCCATCAGCTCGGCATTGGCAGCCGCCTTGGCCTGCAGCTCCTTCTCTCTGGCCAGGTCGAGCAGGATTTTCAGTACATGGGTGGGGACATCAAGTGACAGGGACACCTTTCTCGCCTTTTTCCTGGGAGCAGGTCTCTTGGCAGCTGGGCTCATCGGCCAGGGCAATGCTTTTCTTGCTGACCCCTCCAGCAGTGGCGGGCTGGCTTTGTCTGGATGAGACCCTTCCCCAGATCCGTGGTCACCCCTCCTCATTTCAGGGAGATCTGGCAGCGTCTCATTAGCAGCACCGGTGGTTTCCTGCTTCGTCAGCTTCCCTCCGTCCCCAGCTTGAGGGGCTGGCGGGAGCTGCTCATGGCTTGGCCCCTTCCAGGCTCTCGCCGGCACCCCGAGGACCACCAGGAAGGTGAGCAGCGTCCTGCAGCGCAGCACAGCCAGGAGTGCCTGCGGGGAGCACGCAGCCGGCGCTGAGCATCGTCCCCCCCCATCACGCTGCCGTGGCCCCACAGCCCTCCAGGCAGGACGCGTCCCTGCCAGGGTGCCACACGCAGAGCCCCCCCACTCCCCGTGCCACCTGGCCATGCCCGGCAGTGGGGGCTCACCTTCCTTTTGGGGACCCTTCAGTTTTCCACCCTGATTTTAACCTTTTCACATGGGGGGCAGTTTTGGGGAGGCCGAAGGGGACGTGGGAAGCAAATCAGCTGGGTGTCCCTGTCCTTTCCCACAGCCCCTGGCCAGATACTGTCTGTCCCCTCCATTTCACACCCTCCAGCCCTTTGCCACTCAGGGGAAGGGATATTCCCACCCAGGGGGGGTGGCTGCCTGGGGACCGTGGCTGCTGCCCAGCTCCAGACCCTTCCCTTTGGCCAGGGAAGCGTGACGTGCCCGGGGTTTCGGGGCTGGGCAGGCAGTGGGGCTTTTCTCTTCCCATGCCTTCCCAGTGGATGCCATCCCCCGTGGGGATGCTGGGCTCTCTGGGGCAAAAGCCACCCCCCCCCCCAGGAGGGACATGAGCCACTTGGCCTAAAATACACAGCGGGTCGGTGGCAGTGGGGTGACAAGGGCACGAGTCCGCCCACATGCACAGAGTTGTGCCGAGCCTCAGCATCTTCCTCTGCCCCGTACCCAACCCTGGTCCCAGGGAGGGCCCCGGGGGATGCAGGGTGCTGTGCCGCAGGGTGGGGGTCAGGGTGCTGTGCTGGAGGGGTGGGGTCAGAGTGGGTGTGGCGGGACTGCCGCACAAATCCTGCTGTTACGGCTGCATCTCCCCCGAATCAGTCGCCCAGCGAATCAGTGAAAGGCATCCAACCTCCTGCAACCCATCTCCAGGGTGAAGCCCTTGGGAAAGTACCAGAGCAGGCAGCCGGAGGTGGTTTAACTTGCTGGGAAGTGGGTAATGAAAAGCATCCAACCCCCCGCAACCCATTTCCTAGCTAAAAGCCCCCTGGAAAGCACCACTGAAGAGCGCAGCCTCACCATTTTCAGCAGGTCCTTGTCCCTCTAATGTTCAGGCAATGCTTCCCAGGTGCGGGGACCACGAGCTGGGGTTTGCCCTGCTCCCTGCCAAGCCCGGGCTCTTATCCTGCCCCCAGCTCCACCTCCGACCCACGGAGGGTGACATGCGGGGGGGGATGGGGACAACGTTATTAATACATTTTGCCTAATAGCAGATGAAATCATCCCGGGCCGTGGGTGGGCACGTGCCCCTCACAGCTCCATCAGCTGCATTTGGAGGGGATTCCAGGAACCTGGGGCAGCTTAGGCATTATTATTTCACGTCTGATTCGCAAAATGGTTTTTCTCCATCTAATTGAGCTTTCCTGCTCCTGTCAGCTTTTTTTTAAGGAAGGGAGAAAACACACACACATTGCTGCTGGCCAGCGTTTGTGGCACTGGCGGCAAGTGCCAGCTCCCCAGGCGTTGTGCCGCACGCGACATCTCCCGGTGTTGGTTTGGTGCTGCCGTCCTGATGGACTCCCTGGCCTTGGCCAGCTGGGGGACATACCTGGAGACATGTCACCTCCCTGCTGTGCCAAACCTAGAGCACTGCCTGAGCTACTGGTTTGCAGTCAGCTACATCAGTTCAACAAGGACACCACTAGTTTGCAGCCCACCTGCACCAGTCCAGCTGGGGGACACCACTGGTTTGCAGTTCACCTTCACCCAGTCTAACTGGGATGCTACTGGTTTGCAGCTCACCTTCACTCAGTCCAACTGGGATGCCACTGGTTTGCAGCCCACCTGCACCAGTCCAGCCTGGCCCAGCCCCTCTGCCAGCTGCCTGTGGTGGGTAGCGGCCTGGAGGTGTTGCTGTGGGATGAGCCCCACACAGAGGGTTTTGTCCCAAAGTTCCCCCCTTAGCAGCTGTGGGAGCACCCAGGGGGTCTCAGGCTGGGCAGGCACCTGTGTGAGATGAGTTGGTGAGTGCTCAGCCTGCAGGGCTGGCCGGGGCGAGGAGCCAGGGTGCCCGGGACCGGGGCTCAGACCGCTGGGTGTCATGCCCACCCCCATGGCCGCAGGGTGACCCGTCCCATGCCAGCCTCCCTGGCAGCAGCAGGGAGAGGAAATAACGCCTGCTCTGTTCCTCCTCCCAGGGATGGCCAGGAACTCACCCCCAGCAGCCAAAATTAGCCAGTGGTGCTGATTCACCCAGCATATTATGCATCACCGCAGCTCCGCGTGCCGACACGTCACGGTGTGGCCGGGGGGTTGTGGCCTGGCTTGCGTCAGCTGGGCACGGGAATGTGGCACTGGGGTCCCGGGGAGGGTGAGGACCCCTAGCCAGCACTGCCAGCACTGAGCATCTGGGAAGAGCGTCCCAGCTGGGGTGGGCAGTGGGCACGCTTGACTCAAGAGCTGGCCCCAGCCTCCATGGGCATCTTCAGTGGCGCACCAAGAAGCATGGCATCTCCCCATGAGCACAGCTTTAATATCACACACACACCCCCCCCGCATTGGTATGCATATACATTCGCTGTATACAGATATACACAGAGAGCAGCGGTTTGTATGGGTGCCGCAAAGCCCGCCTAACAGCCCACAGGCCCCTGGGCCCCGAGGCAGTGGGGGGCACGTCCCCACTTGGCGCTAGGGCTTGGGGGAGGCAGGGGCTGTGGACCCCCAGGAGCCAACATCGCTTTCATGAAGCCTTTGAGAGCGAGCATAGGCGAGCAGGAACCTCCTCTAACATAGCACCATCCTCAGGGTTTTCCTGGTGGGCTGGGGGGTGCAGGCAAGCCCCCCCCAGATTGAAAACAGATGTGCTGCTGGCAGGCGTGCGAGCTGGAGGGTAGCGCACGGAGAAAGCCTCCGGCCTCCCCACAGGTCTTTGTCAAACCATCGCAGCCGCAAAAGGGGAACCAGGCCCCAGTTGTGGTTAAGGTGAAATTTATTCAGATGGAGCTGGTTGCAGGGTGGGTGGTGAGGGATGCCATGCAAGGAGGCAGCGCCTGGCCCAGGGTTGCAAACTGCCTCCCCTGGCAGAGAGTGGGGAATGGGAAGGGGTTTGGGGGTCTGTGGAGGGGCAGGGAAGGGGATGAGGGTGTTAGATGAGGCGAGAGGAGCGCAACCATGCCAAGTCCCAGCTCCACTCCTGGGCCAGGGGAGAGGGGGCATGGGGCCAAGTGCTATCCCGTCAGCAGCAAATAAGTTAAAAATCAAACTGGGAACAGCCCAGGAAACCTCCAGGTGGGAAAGGGGGTTAAAAGTCTTGGGGGGTGCGTGGTTTCCCATTTGATACAAGTTTCACCTTAATGGGCAATAAAACTGATATGAAAGGAAAAACCCATGAGCAGCAAAAAGACACGTTAGAAATAGCACCAGGTTCCTGCCGGGGGCTGGTGGGCATGTGGACCCCACCACTGTGGGCAGCCCAGCCCCGGCGCGGCAGCGCCCGGGCCCTGCTGCCGGGCAGCCCTGCCTGCCAAGACACTGCCCGCACTTATGCCTTTGACTGCCCTCCCACCTTGCTGCTGGCAACGCCATGGGCATCTGTGGAGAGAAGCAAGGGGGTGTCAGAGCTGAGGAGGGGGACCAGCATCATCCCCCCAGGCTCTGGATCGGCTGAGCTCGCGGCACCAGGTGGGGATGCTGCCAGACCTGCCAGTGCCATGCCTACCTGCCCCTGGGTGCTGCCCACAGTGCAGCTCGCACTCCTCCTTGCTGTCGAAGCGGTTGAGGTTGCCCCGGCAGCCGCTGTAGACGAAGGGCCGGCATTCGGTGACTCTTTGGTTGTAGTACCACCGCAGCGTGTAGTGCTGGCAGTCCCCCTCATCCAGTGGCAGGCTGCAGGGCTCAGCTGCGGGGTGCAAACGGCGATGGTGAGGGCAGGCAGGAGCCGGCAGCACACCAGTGATGGAGGCAGCTGGACCCACTTGGCAGAGGAGGAGAAACCCCAGAAGGGGAAGCCAGTGGATGGCTCCCAGCTGAGTGCGGGCAGGGTTTGGCTGGAGGGGACATCTCTGCCCTGCCCAAGTGCTGGGAGTGAGAGCAGGAGATGCTGCTCTGGGCAAGCCCTCTCACAGGGGCAGCTCCCAGCAAAAGCTGGAGGTAGAGCTGGGAGGCAGGTGGCACAGGGACATGACGGCCACAGCGTCCCTTGGAAGGGTACCAGCGGGACCCTCTGGATGCTGCTACTGCCGCCAGGGCTTCCCTGCTCTCCTGGGGGCTTTGTGATCCTCTCCTCCAGCTCATGACCAGAAGCACAGGAAACCTGACAGGGGCAGCAGGTCCCACCAGCCCAGCAAACCATCTGTCACTGCTGGTGATGGCTTCAGTGAGGGGAATGGAGCACGAGGACTGCGCAGCATGCATGGCAGTGCTGTGATGGGGAATGTGCGCCCTGCCTGGGGGCCAGCAAGAGGGCTGCAAATCCCCCCAGCCAGAGGGTGCGGGGACCCGCTGCCAGGCGGGATGTGGAGGTATCACCCCAGAAAAGCCCAGGCAGCCCCATGGTCGTCTCTGGTGGCTCCATCCTTGGGTGCCGGGCAGGCGCAGGGAAGCTCACCGCCCATCGCAGGCTGCTCCGAGCTGTCCATCTCGGGGACCTCATCGTAGTCCTCCTCCTCCCCATACACGCTCTCGTACTCAAGATCATCAGTGTCAAGCACGACTCGCCTGTCCTGCCCTGGGAGACAGCGCTGGATGTGAGCAGCACCTTATCTCCCCCTCTGTCCCCTCCACCCTGCTCCCCCCAGCCACAGCCTGGCACACAGCCACACACCTGCACGCACACACATACATGCACACACCCCCATTGTCGCCCTCTCCTCTCCCCGGTCTTTAATTAAAGCCCCCTGGGACCGGCGGCATGGCCACTGATGGATTATTCCTCAGTGTCTGCAAGCAGAGGGCAGGGACGTGACCAGCGACAGAGAGGGAGCAAGGGAAAAGGGGGATGGGGACTAAAAGCACAGGGATGACACTCACCCTCCTCTTCCTCAGTGTGTGACAACTTGAGCACAGGGACTGCATGAGCGCTGCCAGCAGGGAATGGCTGGGTGGGGAAGAGCCCTGCGAGGACAAAGGACACGGCGCAGGCATCAGAGAGTCAGAGAGGTGGCGAGGGGGCCTGGGGTGCATTCCCCCTGCCTCCCGGGAGGAAACCACCCCTTGGAAGTGTGGAGCAGCCCAGCACTGCCCCAGCACTGCTGCAGCCTGCCGGGGTACATGGCCAGGGATGGGGAACCTAGGGACACCCCCCTCGACTCTCTGCTCTGCAGACCAGGGCTGCTGCGGGCTCCCGAAGGAGGGACAGGCAGGAGGAGCTGCTGCCCAGTGGGACAGGAGCCATGGGGAGCCCAGCAGGATGGGGACGGGGATGACAATGGGCACAGGGAGGCACATGTGCCCACAGGGCCAGATCTTGTAGGTCCTCCGGGCTCTCCATCACCTGTTTGGCCGTGCTCCCTCTCCTGGCGCACACTTCTTCCTCCTCCCTGGATAGAGTGGAGGCTGCTCCTGGCCTGAGCCCCCCAGCCTCCTTGGAGAGAAAGCACCCACCTCATCCCAGCCCACCCCTTGCCCCCAGCCCTCCAGCCCACTCCTCCAGCTCACCCTCCCCTCCAGCAGTCCTGGCCCCTGCAAGGCCACCTGCCCCAGCTCCGGCACCCAAGCATGGATGAGGCGCAGTCCCCGTGGTCCCTTCTCTATCGGGTAGACCCTGGTAGTGCCCAGACCCCATTGGCACCATCCCGAGCCACCTGCCCCTGGGGATCCCTGCCGCACCATCACTTCTGCCATGCACCATCCCTTCTCCCTGCACATGGTCCCACGCTGATGCTGGCCCTGACCGAGGGGGTCCCAGAGGATCCCAGCCACCTCCAGCACCCCCAAAACCAGCGGCACACCTGGGTGCTGGGACCCCTTTGGTACCACACGTGCAGAGCAGGGGCAGGGGGGGTAGGAAGGGAAAGCCGCAACCTGAGTGCTCACGTGAATCCAGGCGCTGTGGGAAGTGGCCGCCGCAGGCTGCAGGAGAGATGGGGCGGGGGTCAGGGGCAGCGGGGGACCAGACCCCCGGCCCCGGGGCAGTGATGGGGAATGCTCACCGCAGTGCTGGCTCATCTCCTGCCTGACGAAGGTGCGGATCTCCTCCTCCTGCCGGACATATGGAGGGGCAAAGGACCCACATCGCAATGGGGGATGGTGCAATTAGAGAAGAGGAAAAACCCTTTCCCCGGGCCCCAGCAGAGCCCGGAGGTGGGGGAAGGCCCTCAATCAGTGGCAGTGGGATGGATCCAACACCGCTTCCCACCCCGGTGATGTGAGCGCTGTGAGTCTGAGCCAGGTCCCTCCTGGCTCCTTACCGTCATGCCCGGTTCCCCTTTCTCCCCACGGAGCCCCTGGGTGCCAGGACTGCCCTAGGGACAAGCAGAAGGGAGGTGGGAGTTTGGCCCTGGCTGGGGCTCACCTGCCCAGGGCCGGACACCCGCTCACCCACCTGCTCTCCTCTCTCGCCAGGGATGCCGGGCACGCCGCGGGCCCCTGGCACCGACTGTCCAGGGGGGCCTCTCTCCCCCTGCAAAGGACACATGCTCAGGATCTGGATGGTGGCTCTGGAGCCTCTCTGCTCTCCTCAGCCGCCATGGATGTTCTGCTTTCCCCATCCCCGCAGCGCAGGGACACCTGTGCAGGTGGGGACGGGGACAGGAATGGGTCTAGCCCAGCCCCAGGACAAGCAGGGTCCCAACCCCTCAGGCTCCCATTCCCTGGGCAGGGGGACACAAGGGAGGACCCCAAAGCCAGTGAGCTGGCAGGGCAGGGACTGAGCTGAGACATGGCTCCTGATGCCACCAGCCCCTCACCCACTCTGGGGACAGGACCCTCCCCTCCTCATGGCACCCGGAGGGGGACCGGCCAGCTGCACTGGGGACTCACCTTCTGGCCCTGCATGCCCTCGGGACCTCGTGGACCAACGTTTCCTGGGGGCCCGGGGGGGCCAGGAGCACCGTCACTACCCCGGGGACCAGGGCCACCGATAACGCCCGGGGCGCCCTGCAGGAGAGCAGAGTGTGAAGCTGGGGGTGTCAGAGCCCCATGAGCAGGCACCATGGGCATCCTCTGACCCCGCAGCTGGCCATCCCCAAAGCACTGGCACTGGTGCCTTCTTGTAAAGAGTGGGAATTTGTTGTCACTTATAGTTTAGTGACATAATTTAGAGCAGTGCCGGACGGCTCTTCTGGGAGCATTGGGCTCTGATGTGCTTCTGACCAAGGCGAGGTCCTGGTAAAAGCAACATGGTGCAATGCATACCGTCCCTTCCCAGCCTGCTCACCCGGTCTCCTTTCTCGCCCTGGTCTCCTTTGGCTCCCTGCTGCCCGTCGAATCCCCGGTCACCCTGTGAAGAGGAAGAGGCAGGCAGCGGGGGACAGGCAGCCGGGGGGCTGAAGTGCCAGCACAGCTTTTCCTGGCTCTGCCCTAACCTACCTTGGGTCCCATGAGCCCCTCTTTCCCAGGGATGCCTGGTGGCCCTGACAGACCCAGCTCTCCCTGAGGGACAAAGCAGACATCCATCAGCCACCTGCTGTGCATCCCCATCCCACCCCAGTGCCAGCGTGATGCTTACCGGTTCGCCTTTCCTCCCCGGCAGCCCCGAGCGCCCCGGGATTCCCGGGTCTCCCTACAGCAGGCAGGAGAGAAGCAGGGCGGTCAGTCGTGCACTCCTTAATGCTCACCCCAGAGCCGCGGGCAGAGGAGGGGACCCCATGCCCCTGCCGCGGGGCTGAGCTCCAGCCTCAGCCATCTCCCTGCTCCTGCCGGCTGGCGGAGGGGATCCAAAGGGCCGCAGCCTCCAGGCACCGTCCGGGCTCCTGTGGCACCCTGTGGGCACCCACTCACCTTCTCGCCCTTGTCCCCATCGAGGCCGCAGGCGCCTTTCATGCCCCGGTCCCCCTGCAAGGATGAGGAGGGAAGTCAGAGCCTTGCTGGGCTGGCATGGGTCCTGGCTGGGAGAGCACCGGTGGGCAGAGGGACCAACCCACCTTGGGGCCGCGCATGCCCAGGGGTCCCATATCGCCCTTCTCTCCCCGGGCTCCAGGGATCCCATCACGGCCAGGCTGGCCCTGCAGGAGAGCACACAGTGTGACAGGGGGTCTGCTTCTGCCCCATGGTGGGGTGGCAATGGCACTGAGATGTGGCTCCTCACCGGCTCGCCAGGCTCTCCCAACGCTCCAACCTCTCCCTGGGGAAGGCAAAGGCATCGGTCAGGGCAGGGGAAGGGGATGGTACCCCCGACACCCCCCAGCACCCCGCTAGCAGCGAGGGATGCCCAGCTCCTTACCTTCTGCCCACCGGGGCCACGTGCCCCGGGGAAGCCTGTGGAGCCCTTCTCACCTTGCTCGCCTCTCGCCCCCTGCAAGCAGAAACCCAGATTGACACAGGGCAGAAAGAAGAGCTACGGCCACAGCATGGCCATGGCACAGCCACAGTGGCCTCCGAGGCCAGCTCTGGCAGCTCCCCTTGCTGGGATGCCAAGCATCGTGCCAGGGTACCCACAAGCACCAGCATGTGGGGCAGAGTGATGCCACCATGCCCTGGTCCCTCTGTCCATCACCCTATCTGCAGCCCTCTGTGGTCCCCAACCCAGCACCCCCCAGCCCTGCACAAGCCCCCCCAGCCCCATACCTTCTCTCCAGGCATGCCTTGCTCCCCCTTGTCTCCCTTGTCCCCTTCTGTGCCCTTCAGGCCACGCTCTCCCTGCAAAGGGGGAAACACCGGGAGGGGTCAGGAGACAAGGAGATGCTCAGACGCATGTCAGGGTGGGGAGGACAGACCCCCCCAGGGCAGGGACAGAGGTGTCTGTGGTATGGCTGAAGGAGAGGGGACAGTGTGCTCTGCGAGGGAGCGTCCCTTGGCAGAAAGAAGCCGCCCCAGCTCTTCTGGCAGGTGGGGGGGGGGGACGGACGACTGTTCTGTGCCACTCAGGAGAGGGGGTGCAGGATCAAACCTGTAGGGCTGGGAGCTGCCCTGGGCCAGGAGCAGGGCAGGCAGGGCCTTGGGGAGGGGGATGCACAGGAGAGCCCCTGCCCATCAGGATAAAAGGAACAACACAGAGGGGGACAGGGAGAATGGGGACATCTCTTACCGGCTCCCCCTTGCTGCCCCGTGCTCCGGCGGGCCCCTCCACTACCACAGTATCGCCCTGCACACCCAAAGGAGGGGAGGGGGTGAGTGGGGGGGCCAGCACTGCTGCCCTCCCTCCCACTGCCCCCTAGCCCCGGGGACTCACCTTGTCTCCCTTGGGCCCTGGGGCCCCAACGTCTCCCTGAGAGGAAGGTGAGATGGTGAGACGCTGCAAGGGTGCGTGGCAGGGAGCGGGCAGCACCTCCCTGGGGACCCTAATCTCTGGGGGTGCATCGTTCGTGCCCCCCGCCCCCAGCTCTCCAGCCCCCAGGGTCCCTTACCTTGTCCCCACGCTCCCCCCGGTTCCCAGGCAAGCCCTGCAGGAGAGAGGAGAGGGGTGGTCAGGGGGTGGCCCGGCCAGGGGTGCAGCCGGGGAGAGGAGTATTTACCGCCGGCCCGCGATCGCCTTCTGGCCCTGGGCGCCCGTCTTCACCCTGCGAGAAGAAAGGGATGCGAGAAGGGGGTCTGGGATGGGGGCATCCCCAGCATCACCCCACCCTGGGGACAGGTGCAGAGCTGGCTCCCTGTCCCCTCGGGCCTGGCACCGTGGGATTTCCCGTCCCTGGTGGTGGGGACACGGGGGGCTGCAGTGAGGATGCAGGGGGGCTGTGGCGGTACCTACCCGCGGCCCCGGGTCTCCGCGCTCGCCTCTGGCTCCCGGCAGTCCGGCCCCCGGGGCACCCTGCCAGGGGAAGGCAAGAGCTCGTCCCTGTCCTTGCTGCCCACTGCTCCTCTCAGCCATGTCCTGCTCCCCCCACCATGCCAGGGGACACCCTGCAGACCCTCCACTGCCCCGGGTGCCCAGCACAGAGCAGGCTCCCATGTTTCACCATCCAGAGTGGTTTCAGCATCACCCAGGGGTGGCTGCAGCAAGGACACCCCATGGGAGGAGTGGCCCCACATCTCTCATGCTATAGGGCTACCCCCATCCTACCTTGTCACCTTTCAGGCCAGCGGCCCCTTGTATGCCCTAAAAGAAAAGAGAGAGGTGAGTGAACCACAGGAGGAAGGCAGTGCCAGGCACCCCGCAAAGCATCCCTGGGGCTCCCACAGCAGCTCCTGCCCCATGCTGGAGCCCCTGGCAGCCCCCAGCCCCAGGGCCTGGGGCCAGGAAGGTGCAGGGTGGGTGCCCATCACCCTGCCCGAGCTGGCGGGGCAGCCAGGGCAGAGCCTGCACCCCCCAGGGATGCCGCAGCACTGGAGGCCCATACTCACAGCTGGCCCTGGGGGCCCCGCAGGTCCCGGTGGTCCAGAGGTGCCGTCTCTTCCAGGAAAGCCGATCAAACCCTAGCAGGGAAACATGTGGTCCTTAGCAGGCAGGGACCACGGCCAGGAGCCAGCAGGCCTTGCAGGGACCCTGCTGGCACTGCCTGAGGGTCTGGGGTCACCCAGACCAGCAAGGCTAAGCACTGGCCATAGCCTTTACCCTCTCCCCCGGGGGACCCGGTGGGCCAGGCTGCCCGTTGTCCCCTCTCAGGCCTGGCTGTCCTGGTGTCCCAGCGATGCCTGCTAAGCCTGGGGGTCCTGGTGGTCCTGGCAAGCCGATGTCACCCTGCAGCAGGGAGGAAAAAGATGGGGCCCAGCAAAACAGCCCCCAGGAGCGTGCTTCTCCCATGGCTGGCTGAGCCAGGGCAGCACCTGGGTGTCGGTGACACAGCAAGAGCCAGGGTGACATGGGGGCAGGGGTTACCTTCAAGCCTGGAGGTCCATCCTGTCCTGGAGGTCCCCGCACACCGGCACCTGGCGATCCCTGCGTGGTGGCAGAGCACACAGTGTGTCCCCTAGCTGGTGGGCACTGGGCTGCCAGAGGTACCGAGCCACCCAGAGCGGCCCCACAGGGCTGGGGAGCACCACACTCCCCTGGGACCAGGGGACACTTACCTTCTCCCCTTTGGCTCCAGCGGACCCCTTGGCTCCCTGCAAAGACACCAGGCCACGAGGAAGGGCTGGGTGGTGGGGGCACTTGTGCCCCCACCGACAGCATCTGTTGCCCCCACCACCTGCCCCCCAGCCCCCCATGTGCATCCTACTCACATCTTCCCCAGGATCCCCCGGCTCCCCAAATCTTCCTGGCTCCCCCTGGCAGGGGAGAACAAGCAAAAAGCAGGGTTGGGAGATGATGTGCAGGGTGAGCAGCTGCAGCTGGACCCCCCCTGCCATGGGCAGGCAGCTGGGGAGCCCAGGGCCCCCATGGTTCCCTCCCCACCAGCCCCCCAGGGCAGCACTCACCTTCTCACCCTTGGGGCCGGGCAAGCCTCGGTCGCCCTTGGAGCCCTACCAGGGGGACAGCAGCATTAGGGGAAGGGGCGGCCACAGGGCTGACTTGCCCCTTGCAGAAGGCATGGACTGGCAGCAGGGGGGATGAGGTTAAAGGGGGGACAAGGTTAATGGGGTGACAAGGTTAATGGGGCCAACTCACAGGTTCTCCCAGCAGCACGCCCTCCAGCAGCGCCGGCTCACCCTGCAGTGACACATGGGTGCTCAGGTGTGCCCACAGCAGGTGCCAGCACCCTGTGGACCCCTGCCCGCCCTGGGGTCTTCAGCAGCACCCAGGGGTGGGAGGTCCCCTGCCTTGCACCCTGGCTCCTTACCTTCTCGCCTTTGGCACCGGGAGGGCCAGCGATGGCCTGGAGCACAGGGAAGAGAGGGGGCAGGTGAGCAGGGCTGCACAGGGATGCTCCCCTTCATCCTGTCTGGGGAAGCTCCCAACCGACGAGGCAGCTCTGCACTCACCTGCCCTGGGGCTCCAGCATCCCCTGGCTCTCCCTTGGGACCAGCAGGGCCCGAAGGTCCAGGCATGCCCTGGCACAAGCAACACAGCCCTCAGCCTCAGCTGCAGACACGCCAGGCTGAGCCTTGTAGGGCTCCCTCTGGGACGGGACACGGTGAGCAGCAACGTACCATCTTCCCAGGCATCCCCGCCTCGCCGTCCTTCCCCGGCACGCCATCCCTGCCCGGCACGCCTGGCTTCCCGCTTTCCCCCTGCGGGCAGTAAGAACAGGGCTGGGGCACGGGGGTCCCGCAGCCGCCTAAGCAGCCCTGAGCACCCACACCGATGGCAGCTGAGCAGGGGGAGATGACACACTCACCACTTGTCCTGGCAGCCCAGGGACACCCGGGGGGCCCTGCAAGGGAGACACAAGCAGAAATCAAGTGGCAGCCCGGGCACCATAAACAGCCAGAAAGCAGGTCAGGGTGGGCTGCAGATACTTACCCCTGGGCCAGGGGGGCCAGGGGGGCCTGGCAGACCCACACTGCCCTGGGGACCGGGCAAACCCTGTGATGGAAACAGCCACATCAGAGAGGGGATGGCACGCTGCCCTGGCACAGCCAGGACCTCGGCTACCGCCACGGGAAGGTACATGGCGGCAGGACCAGCTGGCTTTAGGGGGGCCAGATGGTGCTGGTGCGGAGGACGCAAACGCTCACCCGGATGCCGGAACCAGGTTCCCCTGGATCGCCCTGCGAAGACAGCGCCTGCATCAGTCCCACCGCCCCGGCCCACCGGCCACTGTGGTCACGGCCACATCCCTGTGCCTGCCACAGGGTTGTTCCCCAGGGCCGACTGGATCTGGGAGGGGGGCCAACCCGAAACGTCCCTCCCTCCAGCGCAGAATATCATGAAGCGTGGCCCTCCCTCCAGCCCCCAAATCTGGCAAGGCACCATTTTCCTCTGCCAGGTCAGACGTGGTGATGCCGATGCCAATGCCATACCTTGGTACCAGCTGGGCCCTGGGCTCCTGGTGGGCCGGTACTGCCCTGCAAGGGACAAGGGAACATTATTTTGTGACGGTGCTTGCTGGTGGCACAGGACAGGGAGGGGGCAGTGGGGCAGCGTGGTCCCAGCACTGCCACCCCACCCCAGCTCCCTGGGGGGATGCCCGCCCTGGCTGACATCCCCCTTGCATGACAGTCCCCTGTATGTGTCATGGAGTGGGTCCTTACCGGAGGTCCTGGGGGTCCCGGGTCTCCCTGGCTGCCCTGAAGGGAGGAAGAGATGGGGTCACTGCAGGGATGGGTTTTCCCCGGTGGGTGTATGGGGTGTCTCCTGGGAGAGGAGACCCAGACAGTGCCAGCAGCTCTGGTAAGCACCCATGCCAAGTGAGGACAAGCCTGGCCAGCTCCTGGCAAGATGCCTGGGGCCAAGCACCCACCCAGGCAGCAGGATGGCCTCCACGGCTTCACCCAGCGCCCACAGCCAGGACCCCCCGACTGCGTGCTGAGGTGGGGGGGACACACTGACATGGGGGGGGGGGGACACAGACACCTACCGGGCGTCCCAGCACGCCGGGGAAGCCTGGCAAGCCCTGCAAAGAACCACATCAGAGCCGGCAGGCGAATGGGAGCCCACCACCCCAAGCAGCCCCACCTGCCCCCCAGGGATGCTCCCCATTCCCGGTGTGCAGTACCCAGCCTGGGGTACTTATGGGAGTGGGCCAGGAGGACCCTTAAAGCCCTGCGGGCCCTGTGCTGGAGGGAAAGGAGGCGAAGGAGACATGAATGCTCCCACTGGTGCTGGTGATGGCTGGTGTGGGACCACAGGACCTTTCCCCCATCCCAGCCCGCATCCCCCCTCCACGTCCCCACTCACCGGCTTCCCCTCGGGGCCAGCCAGCCCTCTCTCACCCGGGAGACCCTGGCACAAGAGACAGGGACAGGGTCAGCGCCAGGCAGGGTGACGGGGTCAGCGCCAGGTGGGGGGACAGTGCGGTACTCACCGGGGCACCGTCCCTGCCCTTCTCGCCGGGCTCCCCTCGCTCGCCCCGCGGGCCACCCTCACCCTGCAGTGGGGACAGGCACAGGGTTGTAAGGAGAGGCAGGGACTTTCCCAGCCCCCCCTCCTGAGGGCGTGCTGACACCCAAAGAGGGGTGCCCTCAGTAGTGCCCCCACCCAGGGCTTTGCTCCATGGGGCTGCCCCATTGGCAGTGGGAGACTTACGACCGCAGACCTTATCTCCTTTGGGTCCCCGCTCGCCCTCGGCTCCTGGCTCGCCCTGCGTCGGGGAGAAGACAGATGCCATCAGCCCCCACTGCCCCCCCTGGGGATGCCTGTCCCAGCCCAGCTCATCACATTGTCCCCGGCTCAGTTGCCTTGGCTGCCCCACTCCTTTTTGCCCAGCCACGCACCTTTGCTCCCTTGGGTCCAGCGGGGCCACGCTCGCCAGGGAAGCCCATCAGGCTGCCCTCCACGTCTGCCTGCGGGCAGGGCGCAGTCAGGGCTGGCACCCAGGGGACGGCAGGAAGGTCTCCCCGGGGGCACAGCCCTCCCCAAGCCCCTGTGCCAGGGGACTGGACATGGCCATCCATCCCCAGAGGTGCAGGCTGGCACCCCTTGGGGACGGTCCCCAGCAGCAGCCATCACCTACCTTGGGCCCTGGGGGCCCTGGGGGGCCAGGCAAGCCGTCCCTGCCCTGGTCGGGGGGAGAAAAATAGGTTGAGCATCAAAGGGAGAGCAGGGCACGGGGGAGCAGAGCCATCCCAGTACAGCCACTCCTAGCCACCATGGGGCAACTCCCTGCCCCCAGAAAGCCCCCCGTCCCCCCAAGAGGTACACAGGATGGGGAACAGCAGGGACTGTGTCCCTGTCCCAGCTCACCTGCTCGCCCCGGTCGCCCTTCTCGCCCCGGTCACCCTAGGAAAACAACGCAGTCGCCATCAGGGGTCTGTCCCCAAGCCCCTGGACCAGGTCCCCCAGCCCTTGCCCTGCACCTCCACACACACTCACCTTCTCGCCGGGCCGCCCGGCCTCCCCCAGCTCCCCGGCCCGTCCCGGCACCCCGGGGATGCCCGGCTTGCCAGGCTCCCCCGGCTGCCCAGGAGGCCCCTCGGGACCCCGCTCACCAACAGCCCGGCCCGTGGGGCCCTGGGGGCCGGGAGCACCCGGGTCCCCCTTGTCACCTTTAGGTCCTCGCTCGCCAGGGAAGCCTAAGGAGCCCTGCAAAACGTAACGTGCCGGGGGCTGTCACCCCTCTGCTAGCATCCCAGGGCTGAGGCGGCTGCATGGCCACCCCAGCCAGCCCGGGTAGGGGGGAGCGGGGCAGCATATTTGGGCATGGCATCAAGCTTGGTTCCACTTACCTCTCGGCCCGGAGGCCCCCTCTCTCCCGGCTCCCCCCGGCTGCCCTTCTGGCCCCGCAGCCGCTCGGACAGTGGCAGAAACGAGTCCGAGCTCCCGTCATAGGCACCCGTGAGCTCCTTCAGAGATGAAATCTGGGAGGGAGGAAAGAGCCATGGGTCAGGGGGTCAGTGCAACCCAGCTGCGGCAGCACCCCACGGCCTCGCCAACCCATCTTGGGTCGCTCGGGTCTCCCACCACCTCCCGTGTCCCCCTCCTGCTGCCCTGTGGCAGGAACAACCCCCAGCCTGACAGCCGGGGACTATGTACCTTGATGCCAAGTGCTTCCAGGCTACGTTCAACGTTCTGCAATAAGAAGACATTAAAAACAAAGTGGGTGTTGGCCTGCTCCCACCGTGTGGAGGGTCCTCCATCCCCTGGGGCTGATGTCCCAACCCAGCACCTGGGTGGACAGTGGGGGACTCACCACTGCAGTCCCAGGGTCTCCGCGTGCTCCAGGGTTGCCAGGTCGCCCCTAGGTTTGCAGAGAAAGAGGGAATGAAAAGAAGTACAGAGATGCAGTAGGTGAGGTGAGCAGTGCTGATGCTGCCCTCAGTAGGTTCCAGAATTAACACTGCTGGTGCTGCCTGGGCAGGGGCTGCAGTTGCAACCACCCTGGAGCGCATCACAGCTTGTCAGGCTCGGTGCTGGGTACTCACAGGCTCCCCTCGCAGTCCAGGCTCTCCAGGGTCCCCCTGAAACACAGCAAAGGCATCAACGGGGGCAGAGCCAGGCTGGCTGGTGCCGACTCCAGCACCAGGGTCCAGCCCTGCCAGCCTGGGGGCAAGAAGTCCCACCAAGGACTTTTCCCATCTGGCACAGCATCCCCCAGACCTTTGCCTTGGGGGGCTCAGGGGCAGGAGCACACCCACCTTCGGTCCAGCCACTCCACGGAGGCCCGGTGGACCCTGGAAGACACAGAGGGGACACAATGGCACCTGGCACCCAGGGACATGGGGCAGTGCCCTGTGGGAGCCGTGGGAGGGGTCCTGCCTGCCCCATGGCAGCCCGGACTCCAGGGTCCGGTGCTGGGTGGCACTGTGGGCTTGAGGACTACGCACCTGGCCAGGGGGGCCGACCTGCCCTGGGACACCAGGGAGGCCAGGGGGGCCAAGGGGGCCTGGCAGACCTCTGTCCCCCTGCTCTCCTTTGGCACCGCTGCGGCCCTGCCAAGAGAGCAATGTCATGCCCAGTACCTGGGTGCCCAGGTCTGTCCCCGGTGGGGGCATGTACCCAGCACCCCCCATCACCACGCTTCTCTGCAGGGAGGTACTCACCTCTCTGCCAGGGGGTCCTGCGTCACCTTTGTCTCCCTAATCAGGAGGGAAAGGAGTTAGAGGGATGCTGCCCCATCCGCATGCCTCAAAATGATGCTTATGGACCCAGGCAGGGAGGAGCCACCAGGTGTGTGGGGACCATGCAGGGACCATGCGGGGACCACCTGGGGCTCAGCTCCTTACCTTTCTCCCATCCTCTCCTGGCGTCCCGTCTTCTCCCTGGGGACACAAGCTGTCAGTCAGTGCCCGACTCGACCATCTCGACCGTCTCGGCACGGGCACCGCATGGGACAGGGACAGGCACCGGGGGCATGGCTCAGAGTGCAGGGGCTCTTTGCCATGTGCCCCCCTAGCCTTTATGTTGTATGGGGACCACCAGCCCTCAGGACCCTGGGCGAGCCCCAGAGCCAAGCCCTGCTCCCTGTACTCACATTCTTTCCGCTGAGGCCAGGTTTGCCATCATCACCAGGTTTGCCCTGGGAGGAAGCAGAGGCAGTGAGAGAGCCCCCCCGGTGCTCCCCCCAGCACCAGCAGCCAGGGGTCCCCAGGCCCCACTGCAGCCCCAGGGTGCAGGGAAGGGGGAGCTGGGCATGGGGCAAGCCCCGGCAGACAGACCCAGCTGGGACCGACTGCAGAGGGCATGGGCCAGGATGCATCACCAGGGCGCAGGGCAGCTGGTACTTACGGGGACACCGGGTGGTCCTAGGGGGCCCACGGGGCCAGGCGGTCCCTGCTCCCCACGCAGCCCGGGCAGCCCCTGCAGGGAAAGGAGACAGGAGGAGCACTGGGTGGCAGGGCACCCATCTCCCCCAGCTGGCTCTGGGAGGAGGGAGTGTGACCAGGACAGTGACACCCTGCTAGGGACAGGGGATGGTCCTGCTGTGCTGCTTCGGACCAAGGAGCATGGGACAAGGCATCAGTCCCTTGCAAGTGTGATGGCCCCAGCAGGAGCATAACCCAAACCCGCACTCTCCGGAGCTACTTACATCCCGGCCGGGGTCCCCCTGCTTCCCTGGGTCCCCCTGCAGACAAGGAGGAGGTGAGAGCAGGGACACTCCTGTCCTGCCACGGACCCCCACGAGCACCTTCAGCCCAAAGCGGAGAGTGTCCGGGGGGGGGCGGCTCCTCCCACCCCATCGTCCCTCCATCCCACAGCCCCCACCCGCGGTGCCCAGGGGTGGCCATGCCCCCCACCCTGGACCATGCTCACCCGCAGCCCAGGGGGGCCCGGGGGCCCAGGTTTGCCTTCCAGCCCGTTGCGGCCATCCACACCTGGTGGGCCACGGTCCCCCTGTAAGAGAGCAGGGCAGGAGGGCTGAAGCCATGGGGCGAGACGGGGGTGCCATGGGGCAGCTGCCAGCCTCCAGCCCCCTCACCTTCTCTCCTGGCAGGCCTCGGTCCCCGGGGTCACCCTGCGGGGTGGGAAGAGGAGTGAGCATCGTCCCCCCTGAACAGGAGCTGAGCAGGGTGTGGACACCCCAGTCAGACCCCCACGGGGAAGGGGGGCACTCACCCGTGCACCAGGGGGGCCGCGGGGACCCTCCACACCCTGCAAGAGAGAGACATGCTCAGCAGTAGGGCATGGGGGTAAAAGGAGGGGGTCCTGGGTGCTCGCCCACCAGCTCCTGCACACCAGGACCCCTGGCTTTCCGGGAGAACATTGCCCGTCTTGCTGTCCCACTGCCTCCCGCACCAGAGACCCGGCACCTACCCTCTCTCCGGGCAGGCCGGGGGAGCCGGCATCGCCGCGGGCTCCCTTCGTGCCATCCTCGCCAGGATCCCCAGGGTCCCCCTGCCAGGGAAGGGCACAGCAGTTAGAGGGTACTGCCGTACTACCGTACTGCTGCGTCGCTGGCGCAAATGCCTGTGCCGAGCCGGTGCCAGAGCCCATGCTGAGCATCTCTGCTTATGCTGCACAGTTTAAGGGCGGGATAATTGCAAAGGTCTCAAAATACAGGCATGGGCTGAAAAAAAATGTTGCTGGGCTCAATGCAGCTCCTGGGTGGCCAGGTAGCGGTCGCAGAAGAAATGCAACAAGCAGCGCTGCTGAGCCAGGAGCCAGCTGAGCCATGGCTGGGGACAGCAATACTATCCAGCACAGAGCACAGCCTGTGGCCAAAACTGCCCCAAGCCTGAGCTGGCTTGTAAAAGCAAAAACACCCAGAGCGTAAGGTACAGCTGTGGGATCCCTACAGGACTAGGGACCCATGAGCGTGCTGGATCCTTCAAGGACCTCAGCCTTACAGGGACCTCCTACCCTGGCACCCTCCTCCCGGCAATGGGCAGGAGCATCATGTGCCCCCCGATCCCACATGGCTCGCAGCCGTGGTGTGCGTCGGCTCCACGCGGCAGGGGCTGTTTTGGGCAGGGAGGGCTTGGTGCACCAGGATCCCAGTGCACAGGCAGAGCCCAGCGGGAGACAGCACAGGACACCCCACCACCAGCATCCCAGGGGACCCACTTGTTACCTTCTCACCCTTCTCCCCCACTCCTCCAAGACCCACGTCAACCTGTGGGGCAGAGAGGGGCTGTCAGAGCACATGGGGCCGGGCACCAGCCCATGGGCAGGAAGAGGGGTGGGGGCAGAACTTACGGTTCGTCCTGGGGGTCCAGGAGGCCCCTAAAAGAAGGGCGAGGGAAGCGGGTTAAGGGGAGCTGGCGTGGCCCCAGCGAGGGCAGGGGTGGCTCCAGGGTGGGGGCCAAGCACGTGGCCCCGTGTCACTCACCGGCTCCCCACGGTCACCCTTGCTCCCTGGTGCTCCGGGGCTGCCCTGTGGGAAAGAGGGACAGGGTGAGGGGAGGAGGGAACACGGGACCCGTGGGGTGGAGGGTACCCCTGGGGTAAGGGTGGGCGCGGGGCAATGGGGTGAGCGGGGTAGTGGATGCCCACGGGGCAGTGGGCGCACACCAGTTGGTACTCACGTTCCTGCCTTCAGGACCTGGGTCCCCTGAGTCACCCTTCTCCCCGGGGGGGCCGCGGTAGCCGGGGAGGCCCTGGGTGGAGGGCAGAGGGAGGGTGTGTGTTGGCGGGAGCCACCCTGAGGCCACTGGGCATCTTGCCTGCCCCAGGGTGCCCGCCAGCCCTGCACTTACCCGGGGGCCCCTGTCTCCGGGTTTGCCAGGCAGACCCGCTTCACCCTGTGGGGATAGAGATGGTGAGTGGGGGGCAGCAGGGAGGGGGGCAGTGGTCCCAGGGGGTACTCGCTTACCGGGGTACCTTCATCACCCTTCTCTCCACGCTCTCCCTGCGGCACAGGTCAGCGGACGCCAGCCAGGAGGAGAAAAGCACAAGTCACCAGCATCCTCCTGCTCCCTGCCAGCCCCCCAACTCCTCAGTGCCATGGTGCCCCATGGCCCCCAGTCCCATTGCCCCTCTCGCCCCACACTACCTCCTTGCCACGCAGCCCGGTCTGCCCCGGGGCACCAGCTCGGCCCGGCTCTCCCTTCTCCCCTGGCTCCCCTGGGTCGCCCTAGACAAGGTGGGAAGGGGCAATGGGTCAGGGCAGCATGGGGGGAGCACAGGGGCAGCCGGGGGGAGAAGGGGCTCAGCACGGCACCCTCCACTCCCCGGAGCAGCATCATGGCACAGCCTGCAGGGACAACCCCTCCAGAGTCCAATGGATGGATGGATGGACAGATGGATGGAGGGTCAATGCCTCCTGCAGCGACATTACCTTTGGGCCGCTCCTGCCCGTGAGGCCAACGATACCCTGGTTGTTGGAGAGGGAAAGCACTTGTCACCAGGGACCTGGGTGGCCCCATGCTGGGGGAGTGACTGGGACCATGAGCCGGTGCCCCCAGGGCAGACACTGGCCAGCCCCAGCCCTCGGGGTGCACCCAGACTCACCCGATCGCCCTGCTCGCCTTTGGGACCAGCCGGCCCCGGGATGCTCAAGCCAGGGGCACCCTAGACACGAAGGGATGCAGCTTGGAGCAACAGCACAGGCACCATGAACCCGGGGGGGCTGTGCCATGCCCCCTGTGCGCCCCATCCCCAGGCAGTACTCACACGGGCACCTTTATCTCCTGCATCGCCCTTGGGGCCAGGAGGTCCTTCTGGTCCTGGGAAGCCTCTGTCACCCTGGAGCAGATGAAATGGCACCATCAGCCCCCCCACACCACCCCTTTCCCCCACTGCAGCTAGGGACAGCCAGGCCTGGGGACCAGCACAGGCATCCCCTCAGGTCGATGTCCAGCTGTGCAATCCCCCTCCCTAGCCCACGGCCATGCCCGGGGAGTGCCAGCACAGGGCCAGGGGGCATGGCCGGGGCAGGGTTACCTTCTCTCCTCCAACACCGGGCACACTGGGAGCCTGGGGGAGAAGCAGAGGGGACGGTGCTGGGCACTGCCCACAGCTCCCTGTCCCAGGGCTGGGGCAGGCAGACGTAGACCCACCAGGCAGCATCACTTACCGGCTTGCCAGGTGGTCCTGGATCGCCCTGTGGAGAGATGGGTGTCATTGCCAGCCCCTTCCCCAGCAGCCCCCTACCACCCCACTGGGACCCCACTTTGCCCTCACCTTCTCGCCCCGGGGGCCAGCCGGTCCTGGAGCTCCCTGTGGTGAGAGAAGAGACCTCAGAGGGCTGATGGTGCCTGGGGACTCGCACCTGGGGCATAGCAGCCCCCACTCCGGGGTGCTGGGTCCACAGCACCCCAGCCACTGCTCCCACTCACCTCTCTGCCTGATGGCCCTGGGCGCCCTGGGGCTCCCACCTCGCCCTGGAGGAGGGGAGGAAGAGGAAGGTGTCAGGGGCATCCTCCTACCCCGTGCCAGGGCAGGGCAGGCATTGCCCCAGCGTGGCTGCAGCTGCCCCAGCTCACCTACCTTCTCGCCCTCGGGGCCCGGCACGCCGCGGTCCCCCTGCAGAGTGAAGCAGAAGAGGGTTTCAGGGAGCCTTCCTCCCTCCATGCCATGCTGCCCCCACCGCACGTGCTGCCCCAAAACCCTTCAGGGCCCAGCCCCAAATCGCATCCAAGATCACTGGGCTCCGACAGCAATGCCCAGCCACAGCCACCACGGGGCTGCAGGGACACCAGGACCTGCCAATGCTGCTGAATGGCACAATCCTGCTCTGGCACTGTCTCACCTTCTCGCCGATCTCTCCCAGCTCGCCTGGTGCCCCACGGTCTCCCTGACACAGAAAGAAGATGGGGTCGGGGCAGAAGGACCCGCAGGGGATGGCAGGGGTCCCGGCACAGCACCCAGACCCCTTTTCTCCCTGCTGAAGGCAAGGCGAGAGCATCCCTTTGGTCCCCACACCACTCACCTTCCTGCCCTGCTCTCCCGGCGGTCCCCGAGGGCCCTGCAAAGGAGGATGGAGAAGATGTCACCTCTGGCGTGGCAGGGCAAACGCCCAGGCTGGCTGGACCGGGAGCCCTCTGGGGTATCTTCAGGGCTCGGCTCACCAGCGAGGCCAGCTCCTGCCTGCCTCACCTTCTCTTGGAAAACTCACCCGGTCTCCTGGGTCCCCGGGGCGGCCGGGCGGCCCTGGGAAACCTTCTTTGCTGTCACCCTGGGGATTAGGAAAGGAGACAGCCATGCCCATGAGATGGGGATGCCCATGAGATGGGGACGGGCATCCCCGCTGGAGAGCGGTACAGGGTCCGGCCCCAGCAGAGCATCCCCACTGCCCTCTTACCTTCTCTCCCTTCAGGCCGGGGGGCCCAGCAGGTCCCCGGGGCCCAGGGTCCCCAGGCAGGCCCTGCAAGAGAGCACAGCTCAGCCCCAGGGACACACAACTGGCACAGCCCCACTCCCCTCTGCCATCCCTGCTGGCTCAGGTGCTGGACTCACCGGGGGGCCAGGCTCCCCTCGAGGTGCTGTGCCATCCACAAGTCCAGGGGGACCCTGCAGAGACAGGGGTCAGCTCCTGTGTGACAGCCTGGGAGGGCTCAGACCTTCCCAACTGCAGTGCCCTCAGGCACCCACAGGACCTCTGTCCAGGAGGGCAGAGGAGCCAGGGAAACACAGAGCCACTCACCCTCTCCCCTCGGTCACCCTTCTCCCCCTGCAAAAGCAAAAAAAAACGTAGGTAAGGACAGGTCTGGGCTCTTCCTATGCCCCCTCAAATGGAGAGCAGGAAGCTGCTGGACAGAGCCCATCATCAGTGGTATCAGGGCGCATGTGTGCCATGTGCCTCTGCACACTGCCCAGCACCAGCAACAGCTCATGCGTGTTTATGTGTGCGTGGGCACAGGCCATGAGTGGGACCAGGACCACTGCACAGGGGAGCAGCTTCAAGCTGCTGGTTGTCCCTCCATCCATCTGTCCACATGTCCCCCAGCCGTCCCCACACAGCACCAGGGGGCACGTACCTTCACGAACTCTCCCGGCGGTCCTGGCAGCCCCATGGGTCCAAGCGGACCGGGGGGGCCTGGATCACCAAATGGTCCCCGTGGACCAGGGCTCCCAGGCGGGCCAGGGCTGCCCTGGAAGACAGAGATGCTCAGTTCGCTGGGGCTGTGGCATGAGCTGGGGGTGCTGGCAGAGACCCCCTGGTATCACCACCCCCATACCTACCGGTGTGCCCGGCTCCCCTTTCCGGCCTGGCAGCCCCTGTGTTCCATCCACGATCACCCTGGGCTCTCCCTGAGTGAGGAGGAGGGAGGAAAAATCAGTGTCCCCGTGTGCCCGTCGTGTCCCCAGTGCAGGATGGGGGCTACAGTGCCACAAGGCCAGCAGCCCAGCAGGGAGACGAGGAGACCCTGGGGTCACCCAGACACCAAGTAATAGGAGATGCCAGGGGCTGAGATGTGCCCGCCAGGGTCCCCGCTGCTCCCCAGGGACGCCCACAGGGCAGCCCCATGCCCATCACCTACCGGCTCGCCTTTCTCCCCCTTCGGGCCAGAAAGCCCCATCGGCCCCCGTGGCCCCTGGGAAAGAAAGACGAGAGTGAGGGGGGAGGTACAGGTGGGGAGCAGGGATGGGTAGGGATGGGGCCATACTCACAGGATCCCCTCGGAGGCCAGGGACGCCCTGGGTACCCTGGAAAACAACAGCTCAGGAGATGAATGTGTATCCCTGCCAGCCAGAGGAGTGAGGATGGGATGGGATGGGATGGGATGGGATGGGATGGGATGGGATGGGATGGGATGTGACGGGATGGGACGGGATGGGATGGGATGGGACGGGACGGGGGCTCCAGCCAAGTCAGGGATGGACAGTCCCTGCCCAGTACACTTGGCCTGGGACACACACACAGGGGACAGCAATGACCCTACCAGCTATGGAGACTCCCCAGCACAAGGAAAGGGTAGGCAGAGGCTGGCTCAGGGAGCACGCAGGGCAGGCAGGGTGATGGGAAAAGCCCACCATGCAGCAGCAAACTCGGGGAGACATCCCCACTTACTGGCTGGCCAGGGGATCCAGGGTTCCCAGGGCGGCCAGGGCTTCCTGGTGTCCCGTCAGCTCCAGGTAATCCCTGTGGGAGAAAGGAGCATCACACCAGTGTCCAGTGCATGCTGGCACTGCCAGACCCCCCCAGTGCCCCAGACAGTGCTAGCCCTGGCACTGGGAGCCCAGGACAGCCCCATGGTTGAGCCAGGTCTCGGGATGCCTTTCCCATGTGTGCTGAGTTAGGGTGTGAGGGAGCAGCATGGGGCAGGACCAGGGCTCCCCAAGAAGATCCTCCAGCCTGGGTGAGGAGGAGGGAAGGACGAGGGGCAGAGAGAGACCCCATGGGGCTGGGTCCCTGTGCCTGGGGACCCAGGGGGCATCTGGGTGAGGGGATTGGAGGTACTCACCCTGTCCCCCTTCTTGCCTGGCCGCTCGATGCTCTCTCCTGGCAGACCCCGCGGGCCAGCAGGTCCTGGAGGGCCAGGCAGCCCATGGCGGCCCTGGAGGGACAGCGGAGAGGATGGGCTGGGTGGCAGGCAGTAGCCAAGGGACATTCCCTTCTCTGTCCCTGCAGTCAGGGCTGGACAGGTCCCTGCCTTGGCACACACCCACAGGCAGGACAAGGGGACCTGGGGGCCATGTTGCTGCCCCCCATCAGGGACCTGCCCCCCATCTCCCCCCCAGCAGGACTTTACCGGCTCGCCAGGGGGGCCCGGCTGCCCCGCGCGTCCCTGCAGTCCCTGTGGAGACAAAGCCAGTGCTGACCATCCCCTCTGGGCTGGCATCAGTGAGGTTTGGGGGGACACAGCCCCCCCCAGAGCCACCAGCAGTGGGGAGACACCCAAACACTCACCGTCTCTCCACGGTCCCCCTTTTCGCCCTGCAAAGGGACAGAAGGAACAGGTTAGCGGCTGTACTCCTATGCTCGGCTCCCCACTGCACTGCTGCCATCAGCAAGTTTGGGGGTCCCTGGCATGGCATGGCACGGCACGGCACGGGGATGCTCACCCTAGGGCACTGCACAGTACAGGGCTTTGGCTTTGGCTCTGGCTCCGGCTGGCAAGACAAGGGAAGCCTGTGTGAACCCAGGCATAGGAGAAGCCCCTGGCCCCTGTGGGGCTGCTCCTGCTCTGCACCCCCTGGGGCACCCTGACCCCTTACCCTGGTAGAGATGATGGTGCAGAGGTCGTCGGTGAGCTCCCCCTCCAGCTCTGCCAGGGTGCCGCTGTCATGGTAGAGGTACCGCGGGTCCTCGCCGGTGACCACACGCCGGAGCTGCTCCCGGTCCGCTCCCTCCAAGCCCACCGCCAGCACCTGGATCCCTGAGTCGAGAGCACCCTCAGCGCCCCACAGGACACAGCCCCCTCTGTATGCACCCTGCTGGGACCCCATCCATCCTTACCCCCAGCCTTGACATCCCTGGCTGCGGCGATGGCATCGTCCCCAGAGGGGCTGTCGGCCAGGACCACCAGCACCGCCGGCACACTGGGCCGGCGCCCCGCACTGGGGCTCAGCAAGTAGGTCCTGGCGAAGGTGATGGCTGCCCCTATGGAGGGAGAAGGAGGAGGGGGGCGGTCAGCGGGGTTCCGCCAGCTGCTGCCCCGGCTCCCAGCGCAGCCCCTCACCGATGGCGTTGCCGCTGGGCTCCTCGTAGCGCATGGTGCGAATCTGCTCCAGCACGGCGGGCAAGTCACTGGAGCGGTTGAGGAGCAGCCAGGGCAGGCTGCGGTAGCTGTACGTGGCCAGAGCCACCTGTGAGGGTGCAGGGGAGCAGTGGGCACCACTGCCCGCCCGCGCCCCCAGGACTCCCACCGCCATGGCAGCACCCTACCTGGGTGCCCTCGGGGCCCAGGCGTCCCAAGGCAGACACGGTGTTGGAGAGGAGGGTGCGGATGGCATCAGCGCTGGAGGAGCTGTCGCGGGTGCCATGGACGAGGAAGATGATGTCACCGCGGGCTTCCCTGCAGACTGCAGGGTACAGGGAAGGGGTGAAGCCGCGGGCAGAGCGGGGACAAGCCCAGCCCGTCCCCCCGGCACGGCCTCACCGTACCCGTGCGCTCGCTGACAGAGGTCTCGGCACCCGGCGTGCTCCCCAGGACCGGGCGGAGGGTGAAGGTGTAGCGCTGCCCCAGGCGCAGTCCGGAGACCTGCTGGGAGCTGGCAGCGCCTGGCAGCGTCTGCCCTGTCTCCCCCCCAGCTGCCACCCAGGGGACAGAGTCAGGGGGACTGGCGAGCCCCCGTGGGAACACTGCCCCCTGCCCTGGGGCTGTTCGCCCGCCTCACCTGCGGGGGGGGTCCAGGAGAGGACGTAGCTGGAGGCACCGGGGACAGGGGTCCAGGTGAGCGTCACCGAGTCTCTCCGCACATCTGTCACCCGCAGGCTGGTGACATGGCCTGGGGCAGCTGCCAAGGAGGAGGAGGAAAGAGTGTGCCGGCCCCATGGGGCAGCCCCCACCCCACTCCTGGTCCCCCAGCCATCACCCTCCCCCAGCCAGCGGCTGCGACAGCCCGGTCCCTGGATGCCCCTCTGGGCTCCAGCCCTGCGCCGGGGGTCCGATGCTCCCTTGGCCCCATGCAGCCCCTTACCGGTGACGGCGGTGACGGTGGCCGGCTCGCTCTCCCTGCTGCCAGCCAGGCTGGTGATGCTGATGTGGTAGCGCCGGCCTGGCTCCAGCCCCCCCAGGTCATAGGAGCTGGCAGCGGCTGGGAGCTGCTGGCTGCGTTGGGGCCCCCCTACCAGGGGGGAGAGAGGGGTGAGGGGGGTGCAGCATGGGGGCTGGCAGGGATGCAGGGGTGCTGGCTGGCCAAGCTCACCCTCAGCCAGGCGCCAGACCAGGCGGTACCCAGCGCTGCCGGCCACCGGCACCCAGGCCAGGCGCAGGCGGTGCTCCGAGGCCTCTGTCACCTGGAAGCTGCTGACGGGGGGCAGCGGGGCTGCCTCCGCTGTGGGGCAGAGGAGCAGGTGTTAGGGCCAGGGGTGCCCGGTGCCACCCCGGGGTGCTGCCCCCCACCCAGCACTCACGGGTGGTGACGATGATAGAGACGGGGTTGCCCTCCCGGTTGCCAATGAGTGCCGTCACCTTCACGGTGTAGGAGACGCCACCCTCCAGGTCAGGGATGTCGAAGGAACTGGTGTGGCCGGGAACTCGCTGGCTGTTCTCCGAGCCCCCTGCCACGGACCATGGCGTCAGCCCTCTGCCCCACCGCCCTCGGGGCCCGTTCCCATCCTCACCCCACGGTACCGTCCCTGCGGCTCCACACCACACGGTAGGCAGTGGCTCCCGGCACGCCGACCCAGGTGACGCGGGCAACATTGCTTCTGGATGCTTGCACCTCCAGCCGGGACACCGTCCCCACCTGCTCGGGTGCTGCGACACCAAGAGGGCCACTGTCACCCAGGCCCGGGGCAAGTGACACTGGCTGGCACCAGTGGGTGAGGGGACACCTCACCTATCCGCCCCGTGGTGGTGACAGGGCTGCCCTCTCGGCCATCCACTACAGCCGAGACGCCAACGGTGTAGACAATGCCGGCACGCAGCCCCTCGATGGTGAAGGCAGTGGGGTCAGCGGGGAGGAAGCGGGATTGTTCCAGACCTAGGAGAGACAGTTGGGCTGGGAAGGGCTCCGGCACCACTGCCGCGGCACCCCGCGGTCCCCACACTCACCGTCGCTGCCTCGCCACGTCAGCAGGTAGCCCCCGGCGCCTGGCAGCCCTCGCCAGGTGACCCGCAGCTGGCTGGGACTGGCCTCCGTCACCCGCAGCTCCGAGATGCTGCCCACCGCCGGGTACTCTGCACCACCCCAGGGCACCGTGGTGTCACCTTGGGGTGCCTGGAGGGGCCTCGCGGCCACCCCAGTGCCCTGAGGGCTTGTGGGGGCATAGAGGACCAACACATGCCAGGGGGAGGAAAACACAGCGCCAGGACTCCCGATAGCAAACCCCGACGTGGACTTACTGAGGCGGACGGTGAGCGTGGCCGCACTGCCCTCCCGGCCGCCTGCCAGCGCCGAGACGCGCACCAGGTAGGCGATGCCCTCCCGAAGGTCACCCAGCTCCAGCCCCGTGTGGCTGCCCGGGACACGCCTCGTCCTCTCTGTGCCATCTGCCGGGAGCGTGGCGGCCGCTGACCCTCAGCACCAGCGGGCTGGGGTCCCCCAGGTGCTGCCTGCGCCCCTGCCCGCAGACTCACCCTGGTTGTTGCGTACCACCACTTTGTACTCGGTGGCACCAGGGACGCCGGTCCAGCCCAGTCGCACCCGCCTGCCCGCCTCCTCAACGAGCCGCAGGTCCGACACGGTGCCCACGGGTGCCTCCACGCCTGCGAGTGGACACGGTGAAGCATGGCCGGAGCCGCAGAGCCCGGACGGCACGGCCCCCATCCTTACCCTGGGCCGTGACCAGAGAGCTAGGGGTCTCATGGCCAAGGGGGTCTCTGGGCTGAGCAATGCCATGTGGGATGTCCCTCCATCTCAATGGCTTGGGAGGGTGGGGGACAAGCCAGGGGACCCATGGTGGTCACTCACCTGTCTGGAAGGTGGTGACAGGGGTGGCCACCTCCCCACCATCATAGAGTGTGTAGAGGGTGATGCGGTACTCGGTGCCTGGCTGCAGCCCCATCAGCTGGTAGGTGTTGGCGCTGCTGGGGAGCGACACTGTCCTGGGGGGCTCTGGTCCTGCAGGGAGGGGAGGGTCACCGCCGGCTGCCAGCACGGGGGGGGGGTCTGTAGAGGGGTTTGGGCGCCCCAAGCCCACCTGTGGCTCTCTTCCACTCCAGACGGTAGCCACGGGCATCACGGGCACCGGTCCAGAGCACCTGGATGGACGTGGGGCCCAGGATGTTGGTTCGCAGCGTCTGCTCCGCTCCCACCTCTGCAAGAGGGACCCCGTGGGCCAGGCTGCCCTGTGCCGCTCTGCTGCTGGCCACCCACCACGGTGTGTCCCCGGCCCCCGCACACAGCCGGGTGGGGAGCATCACCGTGGTGTGGGGCCAAGGGTGCTGGTCCCCACTCCATCCCACGGCAATGGCACCGGGGGCAGAGCCAGAGGCCAGCGGCAGGTTCGCATCACCCATACCCACCACCTACCCGTCTTCTGCCGCACGGTGGCCATGGGCCCCTCCAGCTGCCCAAAGAGTGGGGCCACCATCACCACGTAGTCAGTGTTGGGCTGTAGCCCCCCCAGCACGTGCGACGTCCGCCCGGCATCCAGGTCCACCCTGTGCCTGTCCTGCCCTGTGAGAGCCAGCACAGCAGTCCTTTGGGGGGTCCGGGCAGTGGGTGCCACCACCCTGCTCCTGTCCCTCCTCCCTGGGGCCACCAGCAGAAGGGGTGCAAGCTCTGGGACGGGCACCTACCTGTGAGAGTCGCCCAGGAGAGCCGGTAGCCGGTGGCACCGCCGACAGGCTGCCAGGCCAGCAGCATGCTCTGCGCAGAGATATTGTGGACGGCCAAGTGCTGCACACCCACCGGGCGCCCTGCGGGCGAGAGGTGCCCGTCGCATCCCCCACGTGAGAGCAGGGCAGGGGGCAGTGGGAAGCACCTTTGCCTGCAAACACGCCTGCTCTGGTGGGGGGGGAAGCCCCCTTGTCCCTGCTCATGGATGCTGAACCACACTGAGGTCACCGAGCGCAGCCCATGCCCGGGCAGCTCCTTCAAAGCACCGCAGCTCCAGCAGACTGGAGCCCAAACGCCTTCTGCTTAATGCCTTAAATACTTTCTGCAGGTTAAGGCTGCCTGGAGCAGCAGAAGGAATCAGTTTGCCAAATCTGAGGCTTGTAAAGGTGTTGCCCCGGGGCCTCACCCCTGCTCCTGCCCGGCAATGCTTTCTTCCCAAAGATCGCAGTGCTTGAATTTATAAAAAAAAAAACCTGCATTTTTTCAGTTGACATTTTTACATCACGTGGGGAAAGCTTCAGTGGAAACACTCCCATAAGGCTATGAAGAAGCTGGGAGAGCACACAGTGCTGCATCCCCTCCGGGAGCACTTTTTGGGGCTCATAGCATCACCGTGTAGTCGTGCTCGCCTGCATCCCCATCCCGCCCCCCCCCCCCAGGCAGCAATGGGCTGGGCAACCCCATCCCCATGGGGCACGGTGACTGGAGGGGCATCCCTGTGCTGGGAACTCATCCCTCTCCCCGGCTGAGCCCAGGGCCAGGCACCGTTCTTACGTGTCCGGGCGGTGAGGGTGGTGGGGACGGTGGGCTGCTGCGCGTAGCGGGATCGGAGCGTCACCACATACTCGGTGTCGGGGCGCAGGTTGCTCAGCGTGGCCGACTGTGCGCTGGCCCCCAGGCTCTTCTCTTCCCCCTGGGCTGCCCCTGGAGGGGGAGGTGGAGGGGTAAGGGTGGGCACGGGGGCACAGCCAGGCCCGGCAGGGAAGGGGTGTCTGCGGGCCCGCACCTTGCCCCAGGGATGCCAGTCGGTGCCAGGGGTGGGGAGCGCTGGGAGAGGAGCGCTGGGAGAGGCTGGGATGGCGGCCAGGGCAGGGGCACCCATCGGAGCGCCCGGGGCCAGGGAGGGGCTTCCAGGTGCACGGCTCCAGCCCAGCACCCGGCTGGGACGGGGGTCTGCTGCCCACCCCCCACGCGGAGCAACCGCAAGGGCACGCGCATGCCTGCGCTCTCAGCCCCGGGCAGGGGCACCCATGGGGGCCGCTGGCCGTCATGCACACCCGTGCGAGCGCTTCGAGCCCTGCGCGTCAAAGCCTCCGGGCGTAGGAACACACACGCCGCCTCCACGCCTCTGTACGCACACGTGCCCCGCAGCCTGCGCACGAGTGCCGGCCGCCGCGGTGAGGGCAGGCGCGCACACACCCACAGTGCTTTTGGCATGCACCCCCCGCATCACCCCCATGCGTGTAACCCCCTTCCCCGAGCACGCACCCTGCCATGTCCTGCCCGGCCCATGGGCCTGCGCAAAGGTAGGGCATCCAGACAGGACCACCCGCTCGCAGGGAAAGTACCCTCACCTTGCACGGTGTAGCTGAGGCTGTAGCCCTGGGGGGGCTCGGGGCCAGGCTGCCAGGCCAGCCGCAGGAAGGTCGGTCCAGTCTCCACCACACGGAAATCCAGCACGGAGCCAGCACGGCTCTCTGAGGGCACAGGGAGCCAGGGATGAGCCCCCAGCCCCACATGCCATAGGCACCCGGCGCCTGCCCGCGTCCCCGTCCCTGTGGCATGGACACTCACGGGTGCGTGCTCGGCCGGACACCGACTCGCCGATGCTGTTGGCGTACTGGGCAGTGACCGTGACCAGGTACTCCGTCCCTGCGCGCAGCCCCTGCAGCACAGCGCTCGTCTCCCGCGGCCCCAGGCTCACCTGGGCAGGGACAGCGTCACCCCCCTGCCATTCCCAGGCCACGCGTGGGGCCGCCAGGGACCCCCAGGGACTCGGAGCAGGGAGGTGGGAGCGCTTACCTCCTGCCTCTCTGCCACGATCGGCTGCCCCAGCCCCGTCAGCGGCACGCGCTGCACCCGGTAGCCGGTGACAGGGCCGCTGGCTGCCGTCCAGCGGATCCGCAGCTGGTCAAGGCCCCGCTCCAGGATCTCCATGTTGGAGGGTCCGATGTGGCTCGGCCCATCTGTGGGGGACCACAGGAGCTGTCAGCTCCAGGGTGCATGGGGTGGCGGGGAATGCTTGCTGGGGTGGCACAGCCACGTTCCCAGTGGGGCAGGATGGCCAGGAGGGCATTTTGGGGAGGATGGGTGCTAAGCGTGCACCGAGGGTGAGCGCAGCCTGGCAACCAGCACCGCCAGCACCCATACCCCACGGGAAGGAGGGTGAGTCCCCATACCCATGAGGCGCAGGGTGCCCCCGACGCTTGTGCACACCCTGCGTGTCATTAGCGGCACCAGCGTCCCCAGCAGCTTGAAGTCACCAACATAGAAGAAGAAGGCATCGGTGGGCATCGAGGCCACACGCATCAGCTCCTTGTGGTCAGCATTCTTGATCCCTGGCGGGGATGGAGATGATGGGTGAGGGCAGGGACCCTGAACCTGAGGGGACCCCCCCTCACCTGGCACCAAAGCCTTGCTCACCCACAGCGAAGACCTTGATGCCCTGGCTCTTCAGCTTTGCTGCCGGCCCCTCAGCATCATCCTGGGACTTGCCATCCGTGATGAGGATGCAGATCTGCGGGGCCGGGCGAGAGCCATGAGACCCAGCCCAGCACCCACAGACCCACCGCATCCCCTCCCAGGTGTCCCCAGGGCCACCGCCCTGCAGGTACCTGGGGGACCCCTGGCCGGAGCTGTGTGGGGCCGAAGAAGTTGTCAGCGACGTAGCGGAAGCCGGCACCGGTCCGTGTGTTGCCGCCCTTGTAGCTCAGCTGCTGGATGGCCCTCCGGACGCTTGTGCCGTCGGTGTGCTGGGAGAAGGGGAACTCCACCCTGGGGGGCGCAGGGGACGTGTCATCTCCCAGCCCTGCCGCCCCACTGTCCCGCACGCCCCCTGCCCGGGGCTCACCGTGGATCATCGCTGTACTGCGCCACAGCGAAGCGCACCGCTTTCTCGCCCACCACCTGCACGAAGGGCCCCACCAGTTCGTCCATGAAGGTGCGGATGGCGCGGAAGTTGTTCCGGCCAATGCTGGATGAGCCGTCCACCAGGAAGACGATGTCGGCCTCCAGCACGTCCTCGCACACTGCTGCGGGGTGGTGACAGCACTCAGGGCACGGACCGGCACCACGGCACGGTGGTGCTGGGCCCCTCTCGCACCCCTGCCACCGTGTGCCCCCGGTGCTCTGCACCCACCTTGGCTCCTCTTCTGCGCTGTGGCAGCCGGGGGGCCCAGGAGCACCGGGAGCATGGCGAGGAGCAGGAGCCGGCCGCTCATCGTGGGAGCCTGCGGGAGAGGATGCTGCCACCACCACCCCACACCAGCCCCATGCCTCTGGGGACAGCTGTGACAGAGCGGCAGGGCCCGGGAGGGCCCAGCACCGTGCCGTGCCGGGACGCCTGGCAGCCTCAGGAAGGCAAGGCGTCAGCGCCACGCTGGGCACCACTGCTGGCACCCTTCGGTGCCGGGGAGAGCCCCCGCTTTGGGTTAGGGCAGGGAGGCGGCAGGGCTGTACCCGGCCGCGTTACCACACGTCGCCCACGCCGGAGAAGCGACCGGCAGCACCCAGTGCCCGCACAGCACGCCGGGTCTGCCGGCTCACCGAAAAGCGCCGGGTGGGCAGCATCTGGCCTGCATCTGGCCGAGCGGGAGCAGTGCCGGTGGCTACCCCATGGCAGGGCACGGGCCGTCGGCGGTGGCGGGTGCGGGAGGGCACGGTCGCGTGTGTGCCCCGCGCCTGGCCCCGCTCCAGCTCTCCCCGTTCAGCCTGGCCGGGCCTGGCCCGCGGCCCCGTTCGCTGCCCGGGGGTGCCGTGCCCCGGCCGGCGGGAGGCTGCCAGCCCCGGCTGCAGGGTGTGCGCGGGCTCTGCCTCCACAAGCCCTTCCCGCTGCCTGCCCGCCTGCCCGCTCCGCGCCTCGGCACCGGCGGCAGCTCACCCCGGCTGCTCCTGCCCACCGGGTCCCCCTGCCTGCGGGGGCTCCCCACCACCCGGGGAAGGCTGGCAAAAGCGGGGTGCTCTAGGGCAGCGGGGAGCCGGGGTGGGCAAGCCCTGCCCGCGAAACCCCACGCCCCGCCGCTTCCCACGCACACGGGGGGCACCCGGCCTGACACCACAGCGATGGCCACCCCGGGTCTCAGCCCAAGCACGGCCCCGGACCGCCTGAACCCGGGAGGTGCGAGCCCGGGGCGGCCGCCCCGGCGCGGGAGGGCGGACGAGCGCCCACGGGTTCCCGGGGGGGGGGGGGGGGCTCGGTCCTGCCCCGCAGCACCCCCCACCCACCCCACCCCCCGCCTGCAGCGGGACCCCCGCGACAGCCCCCCCCGCCCGCGGGCACTCACCCACCGCCCCCCGCGGGGCTGCACCGTGCCGAGCCGAGCCGCTCCGTGCCGAGCCGAGCCGGGCGCAGGCGGTGCCGGCGCGGAGCGGCCCCCGGCGCTCCCGCCCCTTTATTGAGGGCGGCCCGGAGCGCGGTGCCGGGGGGGAGCGGGAGAGGCCCCCGCCCAGCCCGGCCCCCCAAAAAGGGCTTTTCCCACCCGCCCGCCGGGGAGTGGAGGAAAGCGGCTTTTCGGGCTGTCCCCCACCAAAGTGCCACCCCTGGCTCTCCTGCCGGCTGCACCCCCGGCAGGGGCTGTGGGGCTCCGGGATGGGGATGAAGCAGGAGGGGGTTGGACCCCCCCGGAAGGGTTTCTGCTGGACTCGCCACAGAAACATCTGTGCGCGGCTGAGAGGGCCCTGGTGAGGCTCAAGGCAGTTTTCCCTCCAGCATCTCCATCCTCCATGTCCCAGGAACGTGGTAAGCAGCTCTGGGACCTGCCAGCCTGAAGCTGGCTGCACACCTCCATCCATCTTGGGGGAATGTGTCCCCAGGGACCTCAGGACACTGCCTGGCCCTGGGCAGAGCTGGACGGAGCTGCCATGGGGACCCGAGCCTTGGCCCCCTCCGGGTTAGAGCCTCGCTCTGAGCACCAGCCCTGGGAATGATGATGGTGGTGGAGAAGGGCTGCTCCCACGAGGCTGCAGGACAGCCAGGCCTTGGCCAGGACCTTTCCTGCACCCTGCAGCTCATGGTGCCCATCACGTGGGACCCTAGCACCCATAGCTCAAGTATGGGGACTGCGCTGGAGCCAGCTGTGGGGCATCCTCCCACTCTGCTCTGGACACCATCTCCCAGTGGCCACCAGATCAGACTGGTGGCCGAGACCTACCCCAGAGCTGGAGAAACACTCTGGAAAGCGACTGGTGGTGTGAGTGCAGCTGGTGGGAAGAGGTGAAAGGGAGAAGATGCCCAGCAAGGTAGGCAGGGACCCCATGGTGCCCCGGCCTCACTCCCTGCCCACCCAGCAACTGGCAGGACTGTCCCCTGGATCTGCTCCTTAGCCCAGGGTGCACCCCTGGCCCTCAGGGTGCCCCTCACCCCCAGAGCACACCATGCGACCACACTGCTCCTTGGGGTGCATCACGGTGCACCCCATGCTCCCCGCTGGTGCCTGTGCTCACCTGGGGCTGGCCCTGGCTCATGGCCCCAGCATGTGCCCCATGCCACCTCCTCTCTGTCCCCTTGGTCACCCCGTATCCCTCTGTCCCCAGCACCCCGTGTACCTGTGCCCTCCCGGCTGCCGGCCCAGGGGCTCCCCTCCGGCTCCTGGTGGGGCAGCGGGCAGGTCCGGGGGCATCTTCCTGTGGGCAGCGAGGGGAGCGACAGTGGGGGTCCCTGGGGCCCAGGGCCACCTCACAGCTGGGGGCCCGGGGCAGGGCCACCTGCCACTGAGCAAAGATGCTCCAGGGCTGGCTGCAGGCAACTTTCCCAGGCACACACTGTTCCCAAGCAGGGGAGGAGCGGCGATGCCCCCGCTCTTCTTAAAGGCGCAGCAAGCAGTGCATCCCCTCCTCTTCGTTAGCCTTCCTCTCGTTAGGCCCCAGCCCCGGCCCCCAAACCTGGCCGGCCGGCTCCAAAGTTCACCGTGGCCACGGGTTTCCCCCTGCCTGCCCCAGCTCTGTGGGTCCGGCCGTAGGTCCAGCATCCCCAGGTCAGGACCGTCCCCAAACCCTCCTCCCGCCAGAGCTCGCTTAATGAAGGCAGGGCGGCCTGTCCCAATTAGACAAGGGGCTTCGTTAAACAGGGAGCAGAGGGGTCTGCCAAGGGCTCTGTGGCTGGCCCCGGGCCCGGAGCTGGTGGAGCAGCCCACGGCACGGTGCCGGCAGCCGGGCACGGGCAGCTGGGGGTCGCCCCGGCTAACGGAGTGAGCATCGTCCAGCGGGCACTGCAGGCAGAGGCACCAGGGCAGCGATGCTTTGCAGCCATGCCGGGGGCTCTGCCTGCCACCTTGGCCCCCGGGAACGTGGCAGGGACCAGTGTGGGGTGGTCCCCAAACCCTGCTCCCCCATGGGTAGCCCAGGAGCATCTCGACCGTCTTGCCAGCAGCATCCCCCTTGCATTGGCACTGGAGGGAGGCATGCCGGGGTGCTGGGTCCCCAAAACCAGAGTGCCTCCCCTCCACAGTGTTTCCCAGCTCCCCCCACACACACATACCAGGGCCAGGGAAGGAATCCGCGGCCCCGGGCGCGGGACGGTGCTGCCTCAGCGGAGGGAGAGCACCAGGTGCGAGTGACTCACGCAGCCGCCCCACGCCACTGCACGCCAGTCCCTCCGGGAACATCCCAAAAAGCTGTCAGCCCTTTCCCAAGCCTGGCGGGCTGGCAGCCAGGCCACTAGTCCTTACTCCCGCAGCCCAGGCTTGGGGTTCCCCATCTCCCGGCTGGCTTGACCCCAAGTACGTTGAGTCCTCTCCACTGACACTGATCAAAGCTTGCAGGGCTGACCGTAACCCCGGCCCCTCACCCCTGCCTGTCCTGCGCATGCCACCCTGGTCCCCAAATGCCACTCGCCAGCTGGCCACGCACTCCCTGTGGCACAGCCTCTGCTGCCCCATAAGTCTCAGATCACGAGAAGCCCCAAAACATCTCCCCAGATCCCACTGGCCCTGGTCCCTGCAGGGCACTGCCCTGGGCTGCAGGCACAGGGGGAGCACCAGCTCCGAGCCCCACAGGGGTTCACACCACTCCCAGGGACAGGAGCCCCCCAGTTTGCGAGTGGGCACGCGGGAAGTACTGGGGCTGAGCCTCTCCCCGCCCTGCGCTTGCCAGGCAGGCAGTCTCGCCACTGCCTTAGTGGGAAATGAGGAAAATTTGTTTTCTTCAGCCCCAGGTGAGGTTTCAGCTCTGCATTAGGCGGCAGGAAAGATGAGTCACGTGGCATGGCGAGACGTGGCACGGTGAGACACGGCACGGTGAGACATGTGCGGGGCTGCAGAGCCAGCTGCGGCTGCGGTGCCGTGGGTCCTGTGCCCCATCCTCTGCCCACCCTCTCCACATCCTGCAGCCTCTGCCTTCGGGGCTGATCTGGCACAGGCTGGGATTCAGCACAACCCTTACAGGATTTTAGTTTCCTGACCCTACGGCACTCCGGCAGCGCTCCCTGCTCCAGCACAGTGTGGGCATCCCCAGCTGGCAGGGATGCATGGGGCAGCTCCGAGGCTGCTGGAAGGGAGCTGCTCCCTCTCCACACCCTCTTAAATTTGGGGGCTTTCAGGCAGAGGGGAGCAGCAGGGTGCTGGCGCCGAGGTGGGTGAGGGGAGGAGGAGTTGGCCGGTGCCGGAGCGGGAACCTCGCCTGCTGCGGGGGCCAGTTGGGACATGCTCCAGGAATGTCTCCCAGCACCAGCCACCACCAGCTCCCTGCCGTGGCACCCAGCTGCCTGTCCCCGGCATCCTGGGAAAGGGGCCCGTGGACCCCCACCCCTGTCACCAGCCAGCTTGGGAAGAGCACTGGAGGGCCAGCATCATGTTCACAGTGTGGCTTCAGGGACCCTCATGCTACCCTGTGGGTCTCCTCAGCAAGCTCCGGGGCCAAAAAATGGGCCAGGGTGGGGAACTGGTCACCCCTTACCTCCTGCTGACCTGCCCCGAGGGGTTTGGGGTGGCAGACAGCCGTGCCAGCCCTCCAGACTGCGCTTCACAAGGGGTACAGACAGCAGACCGCCAGCTCCTCTGTGCCAGAGGGGACATCTTGCAGCACCCCCCATTCTGCTGCTGCCCAAAGACACATCCTTGTAGGAAAAGGAAGCAAAGTATCACATCAGGATAAAGCCATGAACGGCGAGCTGCCCTCTCTGCCCAGTGGCTCTGGGGATGACCAAAGCGAGGGAGATGCTCCCAGCTGCAGGGACCACAGTGGGTGCAGGGGCAGCAGGGAGGGTCTGGTGGGTGAAGGACGATGGAGGCAAGTGGTCCCGCTGCAGCCGGGCTTGGGGTCGGGCTGAGCCTGCTGTGCCCCCATGCCAGGGCTCCCCGAGGGGCAGGCACATGCCCCATCTCCCCCTGTAGCTCCTGCAGAGGGATGGGAAGTTTTTCCTGCCCGTAAACTGTTGTGTCTGGAGGCTGCTGCTGGCGCGGCCACACACCAGCATCTCACAAAGCTGCCTGGACTGCAGCCAGGCCCTGCCGTCCACGCAGACAGGGCTCAGGGAGGGAACAGTGACACTGTGGGGATGTGACCACCCCCCGCCTTCCTTGGCTGAGTCAGGCAGGAGAAGGCAGCCCTGGTCAGCCTGACCGCGGAGGCTGGGCTGGCTCTCAGGGATGGTGAGGGATGGGAAAGCCAGGCACTATCAGGGCTCTGCCGAGGGCCGGCAGCGCTTTGCAACGGCACACGGCCAGCATGCCAGAAAGGGAGTGTTACGGTAGAGACAATGGCAGCGGGACAAGGAGCCAGCGGCACTGCGTGGGGCTCGAGAGTCCCTAGTTAACAAGCTACCTTCATCAGCTGCATCCTGTGGCTTGGCTTTGGGTGATGCTAGGGATGCCCAGAGAGGCTGCACAGTGGCTGGGGTGGGAGTCAGGGACCCAGGGGGAGGCAGGGGACAGCAGGGTGCAGGCAGGGGCTGATGTGCCCCTGGAGGTGATGTGCCCCACACTGCATGTGACCACCCACGCAGCCTGGCTCATCCCGCAGGAATCCAGCTTCTCAACGGATTGAGCTGCTCCCCTTCGGCTCCTGGCCTCACAGCCCCCACTAGACTCCATAAAATAAGCTTGGCTCAGGCTTGAGGGTGGGGATGCGGGAGAGGGTGGAAATGCAGGGACCGGCTACAGCAAAGCTCCCCCAGCACCTCCGTGTGGGGCCAGTGCTGCTTTTCCCCGTGCTTACAGCCCCGTTGGGGTGCACATGCCCTAGAGATGCTGCAGCCAGCCCAGCACACACCGCTACGGAAGGGAAACTCCTGCCTCTTCACAGGGGCAGACAAATTGCCTGCCTCAGGGGCATGGCGGATTAAGGCACTCCCTGTCCAGCCCCAGCTGCAGGGTATGCAGAAAGCAGCCGCAGCACCCAGGGCACAGCCTGGCTCCAGGGTGCAGGAAGTGGGACCCAGGGACCCATGGCAGTGTGAGAGCAGGAGCCGGCAGAGCAGAGGGAGCAGTTTCCCCTCAGATGCCTGCAGGAAGGAGAAGATGAAGGGAAGCCGAAGGAGAGCCGCCAGCCCACAGCGTGCGCGCTCAGGGCATGTGCAGGCTGGGCCCGTGGTGCGCGGAGCGTGACTCGACACGCCGGGCGGCTGAGGCAGCCCGTGCCCGCCTGCACCGGGCGCCTGCACCCACCGGTGCCGCCCAGCCTGCCTGCCCAGCTCCGTGCAGCCTCGGGGGTCCCCGGGGACCAGCATCGTCGGCAGCGCAGCACCTTGGGCCAGGCGGCGGGATGCAGAGGTGAAAGGTGGCATTCCTGCAGCTGTCCCCTGGGAGAGCAGTTTGGGGCAAGGCCAGGTCAATGGTGCTTCCCTGCAGCACCGGGGGAGGCGAGGAGATCGTCTTACCTGCAAACACCATGGTGCCATGTCTCTGGCTGCCTGGAGCCCTCACCAGCATCTCTCCAGGAAATTGTGCAGGAAAATGGGGCAGCTCAGCCCCCACTGGGTGCTGGGGGGGCTGTCACCGGGGCAGGGGCTGCTCCTGGCCTCACATGGTGCCTGCCGCTTTGAACTAAATGCGGCTCCCAGAGGCAGGCCAGGAGGGGTACCGCGGCTTCAGGGGACTGGAGGGGCACGCAGGAGCCTGGCACTGCTCCTGGGCACTTCACAGGAATACTCACCAGCACTGCAGGCAGGATGGTACCACCGGTCCCTGCTTCACATCAGACCGACCCAGGGAGCAGCTGAGCAGGGGCATCTGCAGGGGCCCAGGACACAGAGCCCAGCCCTGCAGAGCCGGGGCACTTGCCAGCAGCACGACAGCCCTTGCCACATGCAGGGGCAAGCTGCCCACCAGCTCCCAAACCCCACAGCACCTCCACACCCTGTCAGAGGGGGATGAGCACCGCAAAGCCACGGCTGCCCCATCCCTCCTCCCCCAGCCCCAGAGCTGGGAGCAGCCGGTGGAGGGGGAGATGGGCAAGGCACCACCACCTTCCCCGTGCACGGGAACTGCTCTGCTGCCCGATGCCGAGCTTGTCCCCTTCCCAGGGCTGGGAATTGGCAGCTGCCCGGCTCCCAGCATGGCACCCAGGGCCACAAGGCCAGCTATGGGCTAACCCAGCCATGGGAGTCCCCACAGACCCTGGAGACACGCGAGGGGAGACCCTGCAAGAGCAGGCAGCAGCATGGCAGGAGGTGCCGGCGGGAGCAGCGCAGCAGCGGGGGCGCACAGCAACCACTCGCCGGGTGGGGAGGAGGAATGGCAGGCGGGCAGCATGCAGGCCTGGGAAGCTGGAGCTGTTCCCAGGATGCTGCCAGCTGTGCTGCAAGAAGCTGCTCCTCGGCGGGGATTCACGCAGCTTGATGGGGCTGGGAGTATTTGTTCCTCCCTCCAATGGCGACAGCAGATGCCTCCTCGGCTGCAGTGGCTCAGGGCAGCTGTATTCCCAGGGGAGGAATGTTGCCAAGCGGAATAGCTGTGAGTCCAAGGAGCTGGCCCTTGGGGGCCCCTAGCCCAGTCCCGAAGGACTGGAGTGAGGACACACTGGACCACTGTCCTAGGACCCTGCTGATGTACCAGGGCTCGCTGTAGACAGTCGTTGCCTTCCCAAGAGATGGAAATAACGAGTCACTAACGGCTTGTGCGCAAGCCCTCCTGCTGCTGAGCTGCAGGCAGAGGCACAGCCAGCCCTGGCAGAACAGCATACCGGTCTGCGCTCACAAGTGACCATCGAGAGGGACCCGCTCTGGAGCTGCATCAGGAGGAGTTTGCTAACCTCAGCTCTCCAAACCCAGCTCTCCCGCAGCCCCGGTGCCAGGGTGTCCTGGGTTTGGCTGGGATAGAGTTAATTGCCTTCCTAGTAGCTAGTATAGTGCTATGTTTTGAGTTCAGTATGAGAAGAATGTTGATAACACTGATGTTTTCAGTTGTTGCTAAGTAGTGTTTATATACTAAGTCGAGCATTTTTCAGCTTCTCATGCCCAGCCAGCAAGAAGGCTGGAGGGGCACAAGAAGTTGGGAGGGGACACAGCCAGGACAGCTGACCCAAATTGACCAAAGGGATATTCCATACCATGTGACATCACACCTAGTATATGAACTGGGCGGAGTTAGCCTGGGGAGAATCGCTGCTCAGGAACTAACTGGGCATGGGTCAGCAGGTGGCGAGCAATTGCATTGTGCATCACTTGTATATGCCAATCTTTTTATTATTGTCATTTTCTTCTTGTTATTATTATCATTGTTAGCTTCTTCCTTTCTGTTCTATTAAACTGTTCTTATCTCAACCCACGAGTTTTACCTTTTTTCTTTCCGATCCTCTACCCCATCCCACTGGGTGGGGGGGAGTGAGTGAGCAGCTGTGTGGTGTTGCTGGCTGAGGTTAAACCACAACACAGGGAAAGGCTGCCCCTTTCTCGCTCCCCTTTCAGCTGATGCTGCTCTCACCCACTTTTGCATCTGGGATGTGGTTCTGGCGGCTGGGAGGACAGGGTGGTTGCTCAATGCTTCCTCTCTGCCTCTATTCAAGTGTTTCACAATCTGCACCAACACCCCCTAAAAACTACCTGCGGCTCCATATAAATTTCTGGCAGGGCTCATGAAAGAGCCCCCGTTCCGCTCTTCACGGGGCTTGGCCGCTCCTTGCGCAAGGGGCCCCCGACGGAGCTGTGGGGAGCATCGCCCGCAGCTCAAGGGCTGGTGGGAGATGTGTGGGGCGGCACTGCAGCCCAGCAGGCAGCCGCTGGCACGTGCTCCGCCGGGGAGGGCACGGCACAGCTTGCACCGAGGCGCGGCAGGGGCCCCCGCCTGGGACAAGCAGGGGCATGGAAGGGGGTACATACTGCTGGAGAGCCAGGGCCATGCTGCAGCCTCCAGGGAAGGGGCTTCTGCAAGTCTTGGGTGCTGGTAGAGGCAGGTGGATAGCACAAGCTCCTTTGCCTGCAGGATGCCATCGTGCCTTCCCCTACCAGGAGTATGCCAGCTGACAACGCTGGATCCCCAGCAACTGCAGGACACTGCCCTGAATGTTTTATGCAGCAGCCGTGGTCCATGGGAAGGACGATAAATATTTGGTCATCAGTCTCTGCTGGGGTGGTGAGGAAGCCGGGGGTGCTCCAAGGCTGCAGGAGGGGCCGGGAGCACCCCTACCTGTGGGGCGGCAGCCAGGGTTGCAGGGGGGACTGTGCTCTGGAGGGATTTGTGCAGTTCACGAGACCAGACTTGTCCTCACGGCTCTCCCGAGCGAGGCTGTGCCATTGCTCCTTCAGCTCTTTGGCTGGGTGCCCAACTCCAGAAGAAAAGAATAAAAAGGACGAAACACCCGCCCTGCCCCGTCGGGTGAATCGCTGTCTGTCACCATGGGAACTCCTCCCTCCCCAGACCCCCCCAGGATGACTTCATATCTCCATCGAGCAGGAGGGCTGCGTCACCGGGATGGCACAGGGCGGACGGACATGTACGTCTCACGCAAGGACCTCTGCAGCTGCAGCAGCGGATGCAGGGCAGGAGGCTGCAGAGCTCCAGGGTGAAGGCTAAGCAGCCCAGGTGAGGGTCCCACACAGGATGGGGGTACAGTCTGCACCCACATAGTGCATCCCCAGAGGAATGACTAGGGGCTCTCAGAGCTCCTGCTCCTTGCAGAAAACACGTCTTCAGCACCTCTGCACCCCTTCTTGTTGCCATCAAGGAGGGAGGAGCGCAGGATCCTGTCTCTGCCCCCCCCCCCCCCCCCCCCCTTTCTGGAGTCACCAGCGTGGGACGAGGACCTCATCCCTCTCTGTCCTCCTCAGCAAACCCAGGGCAAGGTCACCTGTGAGTCACCGCTGCGCGTGCGAGGCAGAAACAGGAGATACTTGTGTTCCCATGTCACAGGGGCTCCTGCCAAGTGCTGCACATCTGGAACAGCTGTAAACAAAGCAGGGGAAGCCGGAGAGCCACAGCAGAGAGCAGCCGGGGGCAGTGGGGACCTCCAGCCTTGCAACAGCCAGGCTGGGGGAAGGGGTGGAAATAAATGCAGAACCACCACGTAGAGCCCAGACGCCCGAGGCTCAAGCACACTCAGCCGCCACCTCTTCCTGGAAGCCCCTCGGCATGCCAGGGCATCCTCCGAGCCAGGTGAGCAGAGGCAGGAACTTGCCACAGACACACTGCCTGCTGCTGGGCTCTGCCTACTGCTCCGGTTCCTAGAGCCACTGCTCATCAAGCCTCCTGCAAGAGGCCCCAGCCCCACTCGCCATGTCCATGAGCGATTACCACTTCACAGATCCCTACCTGGAAATCACACCCTCAAGTTTCATCAATAGCACCAAGTCTTTTTCTTGATTGCTATGAGCGCTACTCAAGAGCAACGTGGTCTCAATGGAGAGGTCATGATTTCGGTATATATGAATCTGTGCAATGCTAAACTGCACCCAGAGAAGCTCAGAATGCAGTTTTCTAAAGCTAAATCTCAAAGCAACACAATTTTAATTCCCTAGATGAAGCATTCAAATAAGCAAGAAAAATCCCCCTCCAAAGAGTCAGCTCCCTCTTCCCTAAATATAACAAATAAGAGATAAGCAGCATGTTCCTTTTTCAACTTTAACCAAGTGCCTACTCTGAATAAAAGTTACACACGAAGTAGAAAATAGTGCATAGTACTGGGCTGTTTTACAAAATGCTTTGCACATCTCAGTCATCGTATGCCAAGGGCAGTACACATGGAGCAGCTTTATTCTGCGTATTGCACCGAGTGTCAGTACTCAAATTCACAGCAGGGCAACACAGCACCCAGAAAAGCTAAATGCTTGCCGTCACACTGCAGGCTCTTGGTGAAACTAGGAAGAGCACTCAGATATTCAAGCTCCTGTTTCAGTATCTTAATTACATGATTAGCCTCGCTCAAATCAGATCATGTGGCATTCGATCCAGCTTCCTTCGCCATCCTCATGCTGTCTGTGCTATGCAGTTTTCACACCAACGCAGCATATGGAGCCTTAAACAATCCCAGAGAATGGTGGAGGCTCAGTGATGGATGGTGGGACACCAAGCAGGAGCAGTATCTCCAGAGCACCTAGTGGGTGATCCAGCACAGGTACTACTCCCATTGACACCTCTTTGTACAAAAAAAAAAAAAAAAAAAAAAAAAAAAATCCTTCCTGCTCTCACAGACCAGGGCTGGGACCTCCCCAGGCTGCCACCCCCAGCAGCCTAGTGCTGGGCCAGCAGCTCCATTTTCCACTCCTGGGCAGATGAGGAACCTGGGCAGATCATCCTCCAGGCACCACGCTTCTAGTAGCTTTTCTGGACATCCCCAGCAATGGGCTCAATGCACAGCAAAGCTGAACCTCAGCCTGACAGCCCCACTAAAAACCTCAGAGCCCTGAAAAAAGAAAATGTGTAAGGGGAAAGACCTGGAAAGAAGAGACTTGCACGGAAAGTGAGAACCACTGATTCTCTTTGGGTGGCATGTGGGATAAAGCAGCTTTTAATGAGGATGTTCGGGGCTCAGACTCACCCCCTTCCAGGCATGCCACTGAAGAAAGAGCTGAGACAAAGACAACAAGTCCTGCTGCCATGCCCAGCTCAGCCTTGTGTCTCATCACAGCCCAGGATGGCTGTAGCTGGCAGTCAGGCCTGGATGGGCCCTTTGTCCATTGCTTTTCCACGCAATGAATACACTAAAGCTTTAGATGAGCCACTTCCTTTTCCAAATAAGAAATGGGATTTCTGGATATGCATATGGATACCACTGCTCACCTTCCTCTCTCCTGGTGTACAAAGTCCTGGCAGTGCACCGAAGGGCAAGGTGAAGTGCAGGAGGCCTAGGCAGGGCAAACCTGTAAGTCTGCCAAGTATCAGGGTACTACCCTCATCCTAGCAATCCTGAAATGCTGCTGGGTGACACTTCATCACAGGGAGAACTCAGCCCTCCTCTGAGCAAACCACACTATATAGGGGCTGGCCAGGGGAAAAGATCCCTGCTCACGGCCATGCTGATGCCTCGGTCAATCCCTGCATCAGAGGGACCAAGCAGTACGAGGCTGCAGCAACATGAGACACCAGCAGAGCTGCACTTCTGCCCTGTCTTCTAAACCCCGCTCGCCTATTGCTCCCACTGCCATTTTTCACCAGCCTCAGCACGAGAGCGGGTAGAGAAGCAGGCTCGGAGGGCTGTAGACTCTCCTCCCAAAAGCTCTCTGGCACCGAAGAGCGGCACAGCTCCAAGCCTCTCATTTATTTCTGTGAAAGCCTCTCTGCAGCTCCCTGCTTCCCTGAGGACAGGCTTGGCTCAGCACCTATGATTAGTATCAACTGTACTTTCCAGGGTGGGTAATTAGTTCAGGTGAGGCAACTACTGACAATTGGCTGCTGTGGCCCCTCTCTTGGCAAGCGCCCGAATCCCAAACAAGCAGCTCACATATCAAAGGGGCTGCCTGCTCCACAAGCAGATCCACCCTGTACATCTGCCCCAGCCCCACGCTGGGCGTACCAACAGCCTTTCCTCCTAGAGACCAGGGAAACCTGGAGCGCTCAGCACAGGTCTCTAGCAAGCGCTCCCCGTTTTCACTGCTAGATTTCACGTACTTGGAATATCTCTCTGTGATAGGAAAGAGTCACTGAAGCACTGTGCAGGTGGCGTTGCAGAGCCTCACATAGGGTGCACACAATGATGCACAGTATCCTCCTTTCCAAATCCTCCTCTCTTCCAGCCAAAAGACAGACTGCCAAGGTGTCAGGGAGGGAAAGTAATCCTACATGTAGGTGGAGGGCACGAGCTTCAAAGAGGGAACTTTACTGGGAGATAAGACAGCACCATGCAGAAGGGGAGGGAGCAAAGGTCAATTTATACACCAGACTAAATTTATCAGCGCAGTCTAATGGGATCCCAAGTAACCTTCCAAGTGAAGTAGCAAAATAAAACACTTAAGCCATTGAAAACTAGACTGGTCAAAGAGCCCCGCTGAACAATCCTGCATTGTCCAGGGAGCCAGGAAACAGATTTATTAGGTCACCCAGGCCATCTCCAGTTTCAGTGAAATTGCCCTGTTCTAGGGATGGTTCCAACTCCCTCCTCTGGCACTGCCACTGTCCTTCACTGGGCAGCGGGAACCGCAGGCAGGGGAGGGTAGAGGTCCAGCAAAGGATCTCACTTTTTCAAGGTTCAGGAAAAGCACTGAGGTAGGATGCTTCCGTTATGCTAGACATTTCCCAGTTTGGATTCCCTTGGACTAAGGCTGCTCCGGTGGAGGAACAGAAACACACACCTACAGCTCAAACAGCAGAAGACCTGCCAATGAGATTAGAGATTCATAATTCCCAGCACCGGGGGATTCAGCTGCCAAATGCTTGCCGACTCTCTACCAATTCCAAGTTACGCTTCCCAAGCCCCTCTCTAAGGCTCAGAGTATGAGTATCTTTGCCAAACAATAATGCTCTCAACTCCTGAATGGGTTTCCTCTCCCCACCTTTTAGATCCCCAGTCTGGCTGCCTGTTGTTTACCAAGGAAAAATGATAGCACAACCCTCTCAATCCTTAGAGCTGGTGAGATGCCTGTGTTTCTGGAAGCACAGACTGCCACAGCACCCAAATATGACAGGCACTACAAGGCAGAGTGCCATCGGAACCGCAGCCAGAAGATGCCAACATCTTGGGCATGGCTCAGTCTCAACTCTTAGCTGCTAGCAGGCACCCAACAGCACTCTGCATCCAATGCCAGTCACCAGGGCACGGTTTCTAGTCCAGATCAGCCCAGATACTCAGATTTCTACATGGATAAAAGCATCTACAAAATACCTTCTAACGCTGCATAAGCCAACCACCCTTGCAGAGCTGCAGCAAGGAGGGAACGGGTGTTAGTCCTCGCTGAAGTGCTGGGACCATGCTGCTTAGCACAGCCAGCCTGCTGCTTTTGCAGGGAAACAGAGCAATTTAGAACACAGTAGTTGCAGAGGGGTTTGAATCTGTTCCTAGTACAAAGTAGTGCAGGAGGGCCTGGGGAATTACTCAAGGAAAAACTACCATTCCAAAACAGATACCTCCAGAGAAGAAAACTTGTAGGAAATGCTAACGCAAGGATGTACATTTCCCTTTCCTTGTATTTCTCACCAACTGCAAAATGCCCTGGAACCTCACCTGGGGGGGAAATATATAGCAATGGAAGACAAAAGAGTATTACAGTCTGATTGCAGTCACAAAACCAATACAGAATCGTTTACTGGTTCCACAAGGCTTGAGGCATAACTGAGCTTGTTTAGTTTTTCAGCCCTCAGTGCACTTGTAACGAGCCAGAGCTTGCGACGATAGTTAAACCCAAATTGCATCAAGAACATTTAACAGTTTCAAACTTGCCTAGTATACGCAATGAGTTCAGACACACTGACTCTCTCATCAAGAATCCAGATTCAGCACAAATGATTTAGTACACTGGATTAGTCTCAAGTGTAATGACTAACTCCTAGAAACTTTTACACTATTTTTAAATCCCACTTGTCAGGGCAGCACCTGGAAATTAAACGAGAATCCCAGGGAGACTTATCCCAAAGACAGAAATTAAACAGGAGTACCTTGCAGCTTCAAGGGTAGCTGTGACAGGCTAGTGCCACCTGGTGGGAAGCTTTTCTCCATCCCCCTTGCTCAGTTTCATCCTTTCTGTTCCATGTTCCAGCTTCCCAGAGGCAAGACAAGGGAGCAACAACCAGATCAACACCAGAAAAAGTGAAAAGGGCTGGGTAGCTCTTTCAACTGTTCAGACCTAGAGATTATCTTCCAGGTATAGGCCAGGTCATCCTATACTTCAGTCAGCAGCTTCTCAATTATTGCATAGCTGAGACTGACTGGATAGATGGAGGCACATCTGCAAGAGGAATGTGTAGACCAACACCAACATACTTGACAACAATCCCTGGTCATTATTGAGCTGGTTTACAGATAACCGGGAAGCTTAAGAGGAGAAGTAACATATCCCCATACAGGCTCTGGAAAGATGTTTGTCTAGCAACAGCTCCATCTCCCCACATCATCCCAACTCTGCTAGAGACAACACCTCAATTGTACTGAGGCAGCATCAGGCAAGGCCAGGCTGATCATCTTCACCGGCTTCAATACTTGGTGGGAACTGAGCCAACCAGTTTTGTCTACAACTGATTAGGGAGAGCGGGGTTGCACAAACTGCCACTACCACAGAAATGGTCACTCCAACAAGAGGGTCACAAACAGCCAGGCCAGAAACACTACCACCACACCCCAGGGACAGGAAGAGGACCAACTTTCCATAGATACATTCTGATCTCCTTGACGAGCAGGAGAGCACAGAGGATCCCTCAGACAAGGGCCCTTTGCTTTTAGGTCTGCCCAAACAGCACTGCTACTGCCCAAGTTTGACCATGCTGCTGCCTGCACAGAAGGGCACAGTGGAAATAGCTAGAGCTGCCCTGGCAGCCTTGTACCAGTGGAAAAACTTCCTTCAATCAGCCTAAAGACAAGACCTCTGAACTAGTACACTGCCAGCTCAGGACAGAGGAGGCAGGGCTGCAGACAGACAAGATTCTAGCATAAGCCCTGACAAATCAAGACTGATTGGTCCAGTATCTCACCAGTTTGGCAAGATTAACAGTGTCTACATACACAACCCAGCAAGACATGGTTGACTCCCAGCAGAACTAACTCCATATAGGATATATTATTTTTATTTTTATACATTTAATGCCGAGAAAACAGCCATTTTGATAAGACTCGTCTTGCCCATGGTGCACATGACATTCAGAGCCAGAGGGAACCTGTCACAGTCCACAGCTTCATTATTTCCAACCTGCAGGGACACATCCTAGAAACGGATCCAGTACATGGCACTGCGGATACGGTTGTAATCCAAGAGCTGTTCAATGGGACCTGAGTGAACAGAACAGGAGTTAGTCATTGGAGATGTAGTTAAAGTTCCTGTGCAGTTTCCCATGGTCTTAAAGCAGATGGTGGCAGAGCAGACTGTGCTCACAATCCAGGGCAGCTATGCACAAACCCAGGCAACTACAGCTCAAACCTGCATCAGGAAAACCAGCAGATACCACCTCCTGACAGAGAAATTGTTACTTGTTTCCTCAGAGTAAGTTGTCTTCTCACACTGCTCTGCAATGCTCAGTACAGCTCCACATACAGGTATGAAATACAGGGAGCCACCAAGTCACAGAGATTTTGGCTAGTTCATTCCAACTTCCTGTTCAAAAACTATCTCCTTTTTCCAAGCTTTGAAGGCCAGAGGAAACAGCTGCATGGAGGAGGGGAATCCACAACATACAGGAAGGAGGCAGCAGAGCGGAGCTGAGCTGCTCAGGCAGGTTTTCCGAGAGGAATTTGTCCTTGGCCAGACAGACATGCCAGAGCAGCACAAGAGAATCAGGTCCCTTCACTTCCCTTACATAAACCACCATGACCTCAGGGTAAGGACACCTGGCAGATGCTGCTGGGCCCACACCCAGCTATGGGACTCCCAATCTTAGTCATGGCTCCACAGCAAGTAGAGAGGTGGGATGACAGCCAGCAGCTCACTGCTACTGTGTCTCCATCACCTGCAGGTTTGATCTCCTGGTAAATATGCCTTGGCACATCTGATGCGCAGAGGCAGGAGGATACCAGCAAAGAACCAGAGTGGTTAGGAGGCCAGAACAGACACATGAAAACTGCCTGCAGCTCACTTCCACTCAGCTCTTGACCCCTTCCTGTTTTTTGAGCTACCATGTACCAATTGCCACGTACTACTTACCAACTGCTGCAATTGCCGGGCATTTGTCATAAATGTATTTACTGCAGACCTCTCTCACCATTCTTGCATCAACGGCCTAATAAATACCAAAAAAAGCAATTAATGACCCTTCTAGCAGACATGCACTTCTCAAAGATGGAAGTTACTGTTGCCATTACTTATCAACATCATTAAACAGACAGTCAGACCCTTGGGGGCCATCTGCACCAACTGTCCAGCTCCTGTCTGCGAGGATGGCTCATGTTCTACATGGTGCATTCTTCTGAGGGTACAGAAAACATGGCAGTCCACAATCTGAAGCGTTCCAAAGGATAGACTGGCTGCAGAATTACACAAACTAGATGCTGGCCACCTCTAGGGAAACTGTTAAAAGAATTTCAAGTTGTGCTGCTTAACGCAGGCATATGACCTCTTTCTGGGATGGACTGAATCCAGCCACAGGGACACAGGATACACCTAGTCCATGCCAGAGATTCAGACATATTTATATCAGTGTCAGTGAGCTAACCACCTGGACTCCAGGCAGCTTGACTAAGGGATAAGTAAGCCTCATGTTACTGCAGCAAACTAAGGCCAGAAAACGCTGACACCAACCATGCTCAGGTACCCCAACCAAAACAAATGGATACCTACAGCAATCCTGGCATCCCACTCCTCCAGAGGGATACGGCGTCCATAGTTTAAGAGATGGCTTCCAATATTCTCACACACTGGTGTAGTACCTAGATGTTGAAGGTATCGCATGGTCAGCATAGCAGAAAGCCTTCCAGAATTGCACAGCCTGATCATCAGTCAAAGCAGATAGAAGAAACTCTAGCCGTTAAACTGGCTTCTAATGAAGTACCAGTCGTAGTTACCACTCTAAGCAGCTCCAGCAGGAGTTAAGCAATACAAAGATTGCTTCGCCGGGTCTCCAAAGTGCTACAGCCAAGGCGGACCAGTTTGAGGGTCTCAATTCTAACTTCACCAGGCAGCACGTTATTCACTCTCAGCAACAGAAAAACTAGAAGTTTACAGTCAGAGCTAGCCTGGAGCACAGCAGGCTGGGGTCTGCTGCTTTGACAACATGACAGGAAGAACACAGAGCAGGGGAAAGAAAGTTTTGCCCAGTGCCTGCCAGCAGTACTGCAATGTCTAGCAGAGCTCCTGCTCCCCAGGAGAGACGTAAGTGGTAACCCTCTGAAAGCTGCACAGTGGGCAATCCATAAACCAGAACATACCATCCAGTTGAGCCACCATGGCATTTCGGAGATAGTTCTTGGCTCTCTTCACCTCTGACTCTGTGGTACTAGTGCACAGACGCATCCTGGAAAGGAGATGGAAAGACCACTGAAGTTCTTAAAGACATTTGTCTGCTCAGACAGAAAGTGAATTCCTCCCTTTCGCAACCCTCTGCAGAAATAAGCTATTATCAACATCACTTATCTTGCAGGCTTGAGATTCATTCTTGATCACACAGAGCAGCTAAGAACTGGGGAGCACTGAACAGCAGGAGGTAAGAGCTCAAGCTTACAGGTGGGGGATATCAGCCAGCAGGTTACACACTGAGTTACACTCACAAAGGTCTAAGCAGCCCTGGTGCTGGCTCTAGCTTGCCCATCAGGCACAACGGCAAGAGGTTTGCAGTACGCTATCACAAGAGAAGGCAGGCATGTCAGCTATTCCCACACATGGCAAGCTGCTATGGAAACTGATGCTGAAAGAACAAGACAGTTCCACAGAGTCTGTTTGGACTCCAGCTGCTAAATCCCTTCCTCCCCTGCCAACTGCAACGTCTCTGGGGCAAGGACTAACTCCATCTGCTCCACACACAGCACAGCTCAGCTCTGAATCTCAGAGGTAGCTTCAAACCATTACTGGGGTATACATATATACAGTAAGACGGACAGATAGAAGGCCCCAAACACAGGCATGACTCCAGCAGTGGGGCATTTATCAGCCACAACACAACAGTCTGAAAGGCAGGAACTCTGCCTGCTTTTCTCAGGCTTAACAAGACAATGGAGATACGTCTCTTGGGCACCTGGGAAAGCCTTGTCTCTAAGGAATGGTCTCACTTGTATATAAAAAACCAAAGCCTCAGTGCTAATACTGAGAAGCATGAATGAAAGACCTGAAGAGCCCCAAGGGATTAAAATAGCTCCTTAAAAGCCACATCCTAAGACATTTACAGAAACCACTTATAAGATCACTTAACCAGAATGCGAGTTAACAAGAAGTTCATAAAGAGACACAGCTCTCTGAAGACCTCGTACACTCCCGCCGACCAGCTCAGTCTCCCACAAGAGGGTCAGATCTTAAACTGCTGCCGAAGTTGTACTTACCACTCCCCCTGAGCACAGTACAGCATATCATCTACGGACAGAGGATCGGAAACAAAATGGAAACCGAAGAGGCCAGTATCAGAGTAAGAGGTGTTGAACGTCTGGAAACTGTGGCAGAGATTATGCTCCACAGCAAGTGTAGCCAGCCTGCTGGACTGATTCTGTAAATAAGGAGATACCATCAGCCATTTCAGTCTTGCAGCTTCCTCACAGCTCAAATTCTTTCCAATTGAGCTGTTTTCACAAAGACCACAGACAAGACAGAGCGGAACGCTTCGCTGAAGGAGAGCTTAATTTAGACCCTTCATGTGGTCAACAGATGAGATTCACTGCTGGAAAAGCCACAGACAATGGCCTAAGAGCCCATCCAGCAAAACCATTTCCTTTCCCAGCCACAGATGAGGAGCTGGTATGCATACCACCATAGCAGTGGGAGAAAATGGGAAGTGCAAGGTCTCCCATTAGCAAGGGTTAGCACAGTTACGCAGGCCAGACAGATTCCAGACAAGAATGGATGCAATACTGGGGTTTTAAACAAGTTCCACTTGCTTTGCAGTTGTAAGGCAAGCTTGCATCATGAGACTACAGACTACCCTGTCCTGCTTCCATCACCACCCCCACCGAGTGGTTATTTTGTGAGGGTAGGAATAAGCTCTTGATAATTCATCAGCTAAACCTCTTCCAAACTTAGCAGAGAAGGCTCAGTTCATCTCCCAGCATCACCTCTCAAGAACTGTCTGGATTAGCCTCGATTACACTTCTATCCTACTTTCCAGACTCCTAACCACTTCATAGTTGGAAGCTAACCACAACAGCCTCCCATAAAGCACATTCACCCAGGGTCTTGTATTAGGTTTGCATGGCAAGGTTTTGGTAGCAGGGGAGCTACAGCGTTGGCTTCTGTGAGAAGCTGCTAGAAGCTTCCCCCATGTCCAATAGAGCCAGTGCCAGCTGGCTCCAAGATGGACCCACCACTGGCCAAGGCCGAGTCCATCAGCAACAAAGGTAGCGCCTCTGTGATAACATGTTTAAGAAGGGGGGAAAAAAACCCAACCTGCGCAGCAGCAACTGCAGCTGGAGAGAGGAGTGAGAATATGTGAGAGAAACAACTCTGCAGACACCAAGGTCAATGAAGAAGGAGGGGGAGGAGGTGCTCCAGGCACCGGAGCAGAGATTCCCAGGCAGCCCATGGTGAAGACCATGGTGAGGCAGGCTGTCCCCCTGCAGCCCATGGAGGTCCACAGTGGAGCAGATATCCACCTGCAGCCCGTGGAGGACCCCACGCCAGAGCAGGTGGATGCCTGAAGGAGGCTGTGACCCCATGGGAAGCCTGTGCTGGAGCAATTTGCTGGCAGGACTTGTGACCCTGTGGAAGGGACCCACACTGGAGCAGGCCATGAGGAACTGTAGCCTGTGGGAAGGACTCATGTTGGAGAAGTTCATAGAGGACTGTCTCCTGTGGGAGGGACCCCACGAGGGAGCAGGGGAAGAGTGTGAGGAGTCCTCCCACTGCAGAGGAAGGAGCAGCAGAGACAACGTGTGATGATCTGACTGCAACTCCCATTCCCTGTCCCCCTGTGCTGCTGGGGTGGGGAGGAAGTAGAGAAAATCAGGAGTAAAGCCAAGCCCGAGAATAAGGGAGGGGTGGAGGGAAGGTGTTCTAAGATTTGGTTTTATTTCTCATTATCCTACTCTGATTTGATTGGTAATAAATGAAACTAATATCCCCAAGTTGAGTCTGTTTTGCCCATGATGGTAATTGGTGAGTGATCTCTCCCTGTCCTTATCTCAACCCATGAGCCTTTCATTATATTTTCTCTCTCCTGTCCCGCTGAGGAGGGGGAGTGATAGAGCAGCTTTGGTGGGCACCTGGCATCCAACCAGGGTCAATCCACCACAGATCTCCATAACACTTCATATTAAAAGGCTCCAGGCTCTCCCTATCACACTCACAAGCCTCTTACCTTACCACCTCCAAAAGTGCGGTCATAGCGTCCAATGATAGCATTAGCCACATTGAGGACAACGTTGTCTGGATCAGCCCATCCTGGCCCCTCCACAGCAAGAGCAATATGGGCAACAGGCAGAGCATCATCTCTGGCACGGATCTAGAAAATCATCAAGGAGCGGGGAAGAACTGCATGAACGCTGTGGCTTTGTCTGCAGCCTGTTGCAATGCCAGGCTGACAAACTGGGGGACTTGATACTATCCCAGTGAAATGAAATAGTCTCAGGCACTACTGAGCACAAACCAGCTGCTCCAATATGAGTTTTGCAGCACATGATGTGAGCAACAGTCTCACATTCCTAACAGATTTGGGTCCTATCTAAAACCCAAGACATTGTGGCAATAAGCCCCAAGAACAGAACATGGGGGCACTACCAAGATGCTGCATCATCAGCTTCTCCGAGATATACAAACAGATTTTTCCTCTCAGAAGCAGCTATAATTGGTTTCACATTAATTCAACAGTTTGGCAACAGCTGCTTGTTTTGTTTGGGACGAAAACAACTTTACCTCACTCCCTGTGAAGCGACAGCGCGGGAGCATCGGCACAGCATCCTCTTTGTATGTAAAAGGCACTCCACTGAAGTGTTGCCTAGCTGCATCTACCAGCTCTTTGTGGGAAATACCTGGCAATAGAAGAGAGAAAGATTTGCAGTCTTAAACAGCTTAATTTAACAAAATCATCTGATTTTACATTAGAGGTGTGTGACAGGGGTTTGATCACCAGCTTGAAAACACCCAGGCTTCCCAGAATGACAAGGATCTAGAACTTACCTCCAGCAGCTGCCAGGACCATACGAGGTGCCTTGAAGTGAGCATCAACATATGAAGCTAGATCTGCTCGAGTCAGATGCCTAGAAAGAACAAAGAGACCCAGTGTATCAGCATCTCCGAGTTGGAGGGCTGACACGTTTAGGAGAAGCAAGTTCACAATGCAGAGACAGCAGTGATGTTGTTGATTCTCTTAGTTACAGGGTAATAATAATTTTTAGAAGCAAGACTGTACTGTCTGCATTCTCCCTGTGTTCTAATGCCAGAACACAGAGAACGGAAACCAGTGGCCAAGAAGGAGAGTTAAGGACAGACTTCAATACAGACTAGAGAGTACTGACCTTGGGCACTGAGCTACCAGTACCCCAACAGGTGTGTATGCTGAAGGCCACTGCTTTAACAAGCACCCGTAGCTCTTAATTTATCTAACAGTGTCAAACTGACAAGTATGGGAGGAGGTTCAACCTGGCCCTACCAACCTCATGTCTTGCATGAGGGGGATTCTAAAGAATGTGTGCAGCATTACACTTTCACCAGCCCCAACGGGAAAAACACAGTCAAGACACAACAAGAAGCCCAGGGGCACAGATCACTTCTGTGTACAGACTGGTTTCCTCATGCAGTCACCACTACTGAGAAGCAGCAGTCATGCACCCCAAGGACTGAACCCACGGGCTGTGTGCCGCATCCAGCCTATTGCTCACTTGATGTTCTCTGTGGTCCCCTCAACAGTGCGGGCCAGAGCAGTCCCCTGGAAAGCAGTGGCATGAAGGTAGTCAAAGGTAACATCCGTCAAGTTGCTGTCGATTTCTTTCAGCTCCTGAAGGATGACACCACGTTCCTTCTCGATCTGAGACTCTTCCAGTGCACAGTTCTGCACAATGTCGGCAAGAAGCTCCACAACTGCAACACATTTCCTATGTTAGCAATCCTGCTGCCTGACTGCTACCCAGTGCTGCTGAAAGGAGAAAAGACACACAGGCAGCAGGGGCACTGCAAGAGGAGTGAGCAACAAACCACGCTGGGGAGGGGATGCAACCTAGAGATGAGTACTACCTATTCCCACAGCATCAAGGAGGGACAAACAACACTGTTCTAGCATGAAGTCTCCAAGTCAGCTTGCCAAGCATGACTGCCAGCAGAAAGCAGGCAAAAACTGCAGAAGGTGAAGCATGTCAGAAGCAAGGTACTGTTGCAGATACACATCAAATCCTTACAGAGATTGTGACCTCTACAGCGTAGGCCCACATCTACAGTAGGGCCCATAGCTCTGACTCAAATCACCGGCTCTGGACTAAACCGACCTGAAGAGGAGTCTGCACATGGTACAAGAGCACAAGCAACACCTGCAAGAGCTGCGCTGAGGACTCCTGACACAGTAGCTGTCACTGACCTCAGTTTCTCAGCTCCATAAAACAACCACAGACTACTGAACACCCCCTCTCCCTCCTGGCAATATAGTGCAGCCTGACATAACAAGAGCTTTGCAAAACTGGTTTTATGAACACATGAACTTGCAGCCTTGATGCACCATGTCATGGCAGCACTCTCTTCAACTACCTCCAATTTATGGCTCAGCTATGACTTCATTCCCTGATCTGTTGTTAGAAAGGATGCTGGTAGGAGAGAAACACAAGGACAAGTGCTTGCTTAACCTCCAAATCAGACTTTGCCCGCTGGCCATCCCACCTTTAGGCATGTCCTTGGACAAGGCTTTTATGTAATAGGCAGTCTGCTCACGCGAGGTGTACCCGTTCAGGTGAGCACCCATACTCTCCACCTCCTTTTCAAAGGCAGCACCAGGACGCTTCTTTGTGCCCTAAAAAAACCCAGATAAACAATTATGAAGTGAACAGATTTCCCTCTCGGGCAGAACTAAAGGAAGGAAAAGAACATTAAAAACCTAAAATGGTAAAACCTGTCACATGATTCATAAAAGCCAAGAGCAAGTGCAGAAAGAAAGAGATTTAAAACATGGCTTATTTACCTAGCTAAAGGATGGCTGAGGTGTACTTTGAAAGACCAATAAAAACCCAGCAGGGAAGACCTACGCTAAGAGACAACAGTGAAGATCACATTCATGGAAATAAACCAAGAACAAGCCTAAATCAAAAATAAGCAGGTTTCCAGCTATCCAGCCAGCAATATTTGGAAGCCAGAATGGGAGCAGAAACCTACTTCTAATACAGAGCTCATCTCTTAAGGAGCAAGCCAGATGCTGCAGTTGCCTATGATGGCACAGGCTGGACTCGAGTCAGCAAGTCCCAAGCTTAGATGCCTTCTGCCCTAGAGCTGTTCAGCAGACACTTACATTATTAGAAAAGTAAGAGCTGTAGTCTCTAAACTCTGCTGGTCCACTAAGAAAACCAAAGAAAAATAGATGGCTACAGGAAACACTGTTTTGAGCTCTGCCTGCTAACCTGAAGAAATATGGTTCATAACGTAGTCCTGCATGTGCACTACACAAGGGCTGGGACAGTCAGTGATTGAAACCACAGCATCACAGACTCAGTCTTGCTTGTTACTTACAACTTTTTTTCCTTTAAGAGGGGAAATACCAACTAGTAAATAAGAGTTGCCTTAATTCATGCATGCTTGCAGGTTGCCGCGTATTCAACCAAAGAGCACCATATAGGCTAGGTACTTTTTAAAGTTTATTTTTATACGAAGTGCAAAGTCTCTGGGACTCAGATGACCCAATTTACGCTCTCTTTTAACGACTACAGTCTCCGAAGCAAGAGCGCAATATATTAAGTGGAATACTTAGAACAGCTCTCCATGTAGTCCTGTGCCAGACGTAGCACAACTCCTTACCTTAAAGGCCAGATGTTCCAGGAAGTAACCAGCCCCACTGTTCTTCTCATTTTCATGGCGGCTCCCCACCCCGATCCACACACCCACCTAACGGCAAAAGCACCATATTAGAATGACAATACACATATTAGAAAAGAAAACAAAGAGCATGTTCAAGCCTCGTGCCACAAATATAACAGCACAAGCAAGAAGTTTGCTCCACAGACATTGCACTAGTAGCATCAAAATAAGAACAAGCACCAGGAACTGTTTCCTGTACACATTTTGGCTTTTTTCCTAGCAGCTTCACAGAAGCCTTTGCTAGTTTTGCCAGATATATAACTACTACTGATCACTTATTGCTTACACAAAAACTGTAAGGCTGAGAAAACTTGTAGAGCGTGAAAGCTTGACTACAGACTTATACAAAGCCAGGCTAGGCCTTCTAGTGCTACATTAATCCCACCAGTTAACAAACAGAAGTGGTGGGGTCTCTGTCAAAAGCTTCAGTTCAAATAGGGGTTTGTCACTTTTAGCAGACCAGCTACAGAGTAGGCAAGGCTACCTTTCAAGTAAGCCCTTAACCTATCTTAAGCTTACCGTACACGTTGGCTGATTGGACTCCTCCGAAGCTACTCGGAGACCATTGTCTAGAGTGGTGACTTGGGTCTCAGGGATATTATGGAGTGTCTGGGCATAGGTGGCAGCACCTCGGTTCCTTGTCAACAAAGCTGCCTAAAAAAAATAAAGGCTATGATCACCACTAACCAGCAACTCCCCTCTGCAGGGCAGACCTCCAGAATGCAGACCGCTGGGCACACAGCTGGCCGAAGCTAGGCCAGACAAGCTCTTTCACGTTTACATTGAAGAGCTCCCGCTACACACCGTTCGTTAACCGGAGAACCAGAAACCCTCCGCAGCGTCAGAGGTTTCGAGCTGGTCGAAAACCCCAGGGAAGAGTCCCACGAACCGGTCAAAACCCCGTACCGGGGCGGAGGAGGAGGGCGAACAGCAGGCCCCCAGCAAGCCCCGCAAGCAGGGGGGCTTCCGTGGCGACCGCCGCCCGCCCCGCACCGGCCGCCGCGTCCCCGTGACCTTCCCGGCCGACCGGCAGGCTAGGCCCGGCAGCCCCACCGCACCGCTCCCCTTACCGGCCTCCCCCCGGCCCACCTCGCCACTTCCCCGCCGCCGGCCGCGGTGAACTCACGGAGGGGCGAGGGCCCCACAGCAAGGCCCGCCCGGCCGCGCACCCCGCCCGGCACACAGAGGAAGCCGCCATCTTGTCCCTGCCGCCGCCGACCGAGCGGGCTGCAGCGCGCCTGCGCCGGAAGGAGGGGGCCTTGTGGGCGGGGAGGCGCACGCGCACGAGGCCGAGCGGCCGCCGGCGCGTCAGCGATACGCATGCGCACGAGGAGGAGGCGGTCCGCGCCGGCGGAGAGGGGCGCATGCGCAAAGTCGTGCGGGCGGGGGGAGGCGCCCCCCGGTGGCGGCTGGAACCGCGGGGCTGCCCGGGGGATGGGGGGTCCCCGCCCGCACCGCTCCCTCGGCCGCAGCCCCGCGGGCCCGGAGCGGGTCGCGGCGGGGGAAAAGTGGCAGAAAAAGGCCGGGGGGGTGGCGGGCCAAGCCTGCCCGCAGGGAGGGCCAGGCCCGGGCCTGGGCCCAACGGGCCAGTGCCCACCAGTGCCAGGGTGCAGCCAGGCGGCGCTGCCTGCGGTCACCTTTATTGAGGAAAGTGCATTAAAACGAAGCCTGAGAAGTGGTACACGGTTTTATCTGTGACGCCAACCCGCTGCCGGGAGCGGGCCCCCCTTTGACCGAGTCCTGGGGCCCCTCTGCCACCCCCCAAACCAGAGCCCGGCCTGGTGGGACAGGCCCGTGCCGGCGCCGAGCGGGGCAGCCAAGCGGGCACGTTGGCGTGACAGCCTGCGGCAGCTCCGTCGCAGGGGAGCTCACGGCCGCGGCAGGGCCCCAGCTCTCGGAGTCCGGAGGGGCTGGTGGGGGTACGAGGCCTCCGGGCCCCGGGGTGGGTGAGTTGGTGCCATCAGGGTGGCAAAGTCCTCCTCGCCCACCCGGCTCCTCGGGGAGACGTCTTCCTCTTGCGGGACTACATCCTGGTGCTGAGGTCCACCTAAGGGGGACAGACGGGAGGGTTGGCTTGGCTGCCTCCCTCCCATCACAGTCACAGGGACGGCGAGGCTGGGTGCTTACCAAGGTCTGGCACTGCTCCCCACTGATGTGGAGCACAGCGTCGTGCACCGAGGGGAAGAAGCAGTGCTTGGTGATGGCCGAGCTGAAGAAGTTGCCCCGCTCCAGCTGGGCGAGGACGGGCCCTGTGTGGAGGGAGAAACATCCGAAGCTGTAGCACCTGGCTGAGCCCACCATCCCCCACCCGGAGCAGCCTCCCTCCCCCTGTGCTGCAGGGGTCACTGGGGCCATCACCAGGGATCCAGCTGCCCCGCTGGGGGCTGCAGGGCTCAGTCTGGGCCCATGGGACAACCTGCAGCACCTGCCCCCTGGGGAAACCCTGGGAATGGGGACACCATGGAGGGAGCTGTGTCCCGAAGGGGTGGGTATGCCTAGCAGGGGCTGATGGCTCTGCAGAGCCTTCTCACCCGGGCAGCCAGCAATGAAGACGTCCGCTTCTATCTCATGGAAATCTCTGAAGATCTGCAAAAGGGAGAAAACATTTTGCCTGGGAAGAAGGACAGGCTGCAGCCATCGGGCTACCCTGCAGGGTCTTGGGGACGCCCACAGCAAAGCTGCCGGCCTGCCTGCTCCCCCAGCCCCTTACATTCTTCAGGATCTTGATGGAGACGGTGTCCACGAAGCTGACGGGGCTGAAGTCCAAGATGATGGCGTGGAAGCTGGGCTGGGGCAGCCCCAGGGTGCGCAAGGTGGGCTTGGGGGGTGTGCTGCCCTCCGCCCCGCTCAGCTCGATCACTGCCACGCCTGGACCATTCTCTCCATCCTCTGTGTCCTGGGGGAGGGAAGGAGACCCGGCCTCACTGCACGGGGGCTGGCGGTACCCCTGGCTGGGCAGTGTCCCCTGTTGGGCTCGCCCTGCCCTATCACACAGTGGGGCTTGGTGAGGCTCTTGGGCTGCATTAGGGCACAGGCAGTGGATGTCCTCGGGAGAGGTGACTTGCTCGCACCTTCACCTACTTTGGGCTCTTTCCAGATGCGCCGGGATGCAACCCTCTCCCCAGTGACCCTCTCCAGAGCTGGGCTCATTAGCTGGCACCAGGTCAGCCTTTGTACTCGCTCTTAGTTCTGATAAACTGGCCACACAGCTAATGACTCACTGGCTCCACTACCTAATCATTAACGGCCTGGCTTTCCCTGCCCACCCTGGGTGTGACGCCATGGCCCGGCCCCAGTGCCTCTTCTCACCCAGTGGCCCCAGACTGAACCGGGAGCCCCACGGGCCACCAAGCCCAGCAAATGCATGGGTGGGAGGGCCAGGGCCAGGCAGGGAGGCGGTGCAGGGTGGCACCAGAGGGGTCCCCCGTGGCAGGGAAGCACCTTTTTTCTCTTTGCTTTCTCCTTCTCCGCTTTCTTCTGCTGTTTCTTCAGCTTCTTGAGGGCCTTCTTCTTCTTCTCGATCAGGCGGTCCACGTTGATGCCACTCTGCAAAACAATGCAGCCCCGTGTCCCCAGGTGCCCCAGGTGTTGGCAGGCTGGGGACACCAGGGGGCTGGCAGCTCTCCTACCTTTTTCTTCAGGGCCTCAGCATACAGCTCCACATTGGCAAAATAGAGAGTGGAGGAGGAGCGAAAGATCTTCACGCCAGGGACCTCCTGTGCCTGGGGGCAGATGGGGAGGGTGCTACCCCAGGAATGGAGGCCCCTGCTCCTCTTCCCTCCCTCCCCCAAAATGCCCCCCCGCTCCTTTCCCCAGCGAACAGCCCCTGGGGGTGCTTTGAACTGCCCCCCCATTGCAGATGGCTCTTCTCCCACCCCCCTGGTGCTGTTACCATCTGGTATTCAGCCACATCCCTGTAGACATCGGTGTTGGAGATGCGCCCCAGGATGGAGTAGCGGGGGCTGCAGGGAGCAGAGCAAGGGGCTGAGGTCACCACGGGCTTCTCCTGTCCTCGGGACGCAGCACTGGCCCCAGCCCCAGGGTACTCACAGCTGGGTGCGGAAGATGACGGTGAGCAGCCCAAAGGCCACTGAGGCCCCCAGGCCGATGTCCAAGTTCAGCATGAGGGTGGCCACAAAGGTCACAATCCAGACCATCTAGAAGGGAGACGTGGTTAGCTGCAGCACGACCTCTCTGCCAGCACCTGCAAGCCTCGGGGAGGGTGGAGAAATCCTCTCCAGGGACAAGAGCAAAGCCCCAGGGCTGGGCAGCACCTTACCAGGTCCACCTGGTTGGACTTCCAGAGCGTGCGGATGTCACTGAACTGCTTGAACATACCCTTGAGGTTGATGATGATGATGGCAGCCAAGATGGCCTAGGAGAGAAGTCCCTGCACCTATGAGGATGCTGAGGGCAGGTCTGGGGCACGGCCCTTGGCTGTTCCCCTGCCACACCACGTTGCCATGGGATGGGCACAGGGGTGGGATGTGGCACAGAGGCTATGGGACCAGATGTACCTTGGGCAGGTCCCGGAAGAGCTCTCCGATCTTCAGGATGGTCACCAGGATGACCAGGGATGAGATGACACCAGCTACCTGAGGGGAAAGAAAGTGGGAGGTGAGAGGTGAACCTCCCACTGTTTGCTGTGTTCCTTGCCCCGGGTCCAGCCCCACGGAGGGAGGCAGCATTGCCCAGACCCACCTGGCTGTTACCCCCTGTGCTCTCCTGCACCAGGCTCCGCGACATGGAGCAGCTGATGGCAAAACACTGGAAGAAGCCCCCCAGGAAGTTGCAGAGGCCCAGCGCGATCAGCTCCTGCGGGGACAGAGCAGCGGTGTGGGAGCCCATGCCTGCCCCAGCTGCAAGAAGTACAAGCTTGGTTTTCACCCAGGGAAGGGGCCCTGCGCGTCAGAGCATCACCTGGTTGCTGTCCACTTTGTAGCCATGCTTCAGGGCAAAGATCTTACCCAGGGAGATGCAGATGGCGTAGCCCACCACAGCAATGGCGAAGGCATTGCCCACAACCTGCCCAAAGTAGCTGACGTTAGGGACCACAGGCGGCTTCAACCTACAGCCAAGACAGGGAGATGGGGCTCAAAAGGGGGGTCCCGCGGGCAGTGCGGTGCCCCAGCACAGCCACCCTCACCGCCCAGCCTTGCTCACCCGCTGGGGATGTGGCCCACCACAGAGATGCCAAATTTGGCGTTGAGGTTGACGCCATAGGAGATGCCAGTGGAGACGATGATCTGGGGGAGGATGGCTGGAGTGAGGGAGGGCCTTCCTGCACAGGGACCATGGTGGAGGAGGAGGAGGAGGAGGAGGGGACCCATGCCCTGGAGCTGCACTCGCCAAGGCACTCCATCCCACCCTTCTCCACCCTGGAGGGGACAGGGCCACCCGTGGCTGGGGTGGCCAGCTGGGGAGGCCATGAGGAGCTGGGGCAGCTCTGGGTACCGTGATAAGCTCGATGGGGATAGGCATGGGCAGCTTGGAGGCGAACTGGTGGTTGAACTCTTTCACGGCGAAGATGGCCACCATGGCAATGATGGCTGTCACCAGAGTGCCCACGTTGGTCTGTGGCAGCTTCTGGCAAATCTCAATGAAGGTCTAGAGGACACAGGAGGAGGGAAAGGGCTCAGGAAAGCAGATTCCTCCCTGGCAGGTTTTGGGGGGCCTCCATGTGCCCCACAGGTGAGCGCCTGGGGAGTCCTGGGCAGCAGTGAGCCCCCACTCACCATGAACAGTGAGAGCGGCCCTGAGTGCTCACCCAGGGAGACCCCAAAGACGTTCTTGAGCTGGGAGACGAGGACATGCACGGAGGCAGCAGTGGTGTAGCCACGCACCAGCGGGTCCGAGAGGTAGGTCACCACGAAGCCAAACTGCAGCAGGCCCAGGGCCACCTGGAAGGAGAGGCAGCAGAAGTGACCCACAGCTTGTGGCCCTGGGGCACCATGGCCCCCCGTTCCCTGCGAGGCTAGGCTGGGGCCCCCTTACCTGGAATATGCCTGTCAGGACAGTGATGGTGGCCACCAGCTCCACCCTGGCAGCATCCCGCCGTGCCTCATTGACTGTCATGTTGCTGCCATTGACGGACTCCATGAAGTTCTCACTGGGCACCAGGGAGTCCGTCACGCTCCCGATCATGACGGAGATGACAGCAAAGGGACCTGGGGACAGGCAGGGTGTGGGCAGGGAGCTCAAGGTCAGCACCAGGACCTCTCTGAGGTCCACAGGCACCTATCCCCTTGGGCTGGGCTCAAAGCACACCCACTGTGCTTTGGCTCTGGTTTGGCCAACCACCTTCTTGGTGGGGCAAAATAAAGGCAAGAAAGGTCCCCTCCAGTGGTTGATGTGGTAATGCTGTGCTGTGGAGGAGGGCTCACCCCTCTCATAGTCGCTCCCTCCCCACCATCCCTGTGGGAGCACATGGTCCCTCAGCTCACCCATGGAGTTGTGCCTGGATGTCCCAAAGAAGAAGTAGAGGAAGACGGGGTAGAAGGAGGAGTAGAGACCAGTGACGGGTGGCAGCCCGGCCAGCAGTGCGTAGGCAAGTCCTGGACATGGCAGAGCAGGGAGACATGTCATGGATGGCCGAGCCCTGGCCCCCCCAACCTGCAGGGAGCCCCCGGCAACCTGGGCATGGCATCACTCACCCTGGGGCAGGTGCATGATGCCCACGCTGAAGCCTGAGACAATATCCCCCAGGAGCCAGTCCTTGACTGGGTAGCGGGGAATCCAGCGCAGGAAGGGCAGGAACCGGAAAAGCAGGGACTTGGCAGTGGAGACCGAGCATCTGGTGGGGAAGGAGCAGGAGCTGGGGCTGAGCTCAAGTGCAGGGGCTTGGAGGCATAAGTGGGAGTGGATGGAGCTCCGTGGGAAGCAATGGGTCCTGTGGGACACCCAGCTCCATCCACTGGAACCAGGTGTCCCTCCAGGCAGGAGGATAGAGTGGGAATGTGGATGTTTGGGCTTGGGGGACCAGTCCCTGGGTCTACACCGTGTCTACCGCAGGGGCTGGGACAGCCAGAGCCAGGCTCCCCGTGGCAGTGGGGCTGGGGTACACGGTGCCTGGTGGGGTCCAGGCACAACCCCCTGGCCAGTGCGGTCCTACCTGGTCTTGTGGAGACAGCTGCGCAGTGAGGGCTTGGTGGGAGGTTTCCGCTGTGCCAGCTCCTCCAGGTCGGCCTCGCTCAGCACCTCATGAGGCGCTCGGTGGCTCAGTGCCATCTCCACTGCCATGCCCATCTGGCCCTCCTGCGTGCCAGCCTACCGCGGGGACACGACGGACAGCTCAGCCACATCCCCATGGCTGGGGGCACTTGGCACCCTACTCACCCCGCAGCCCCTCCTGCAGCACTGCTCGCCCCGCGGAGCCATCCCATCCCGGCCAGGTGTGCAGGATCGGCCCCTGAGGCCAGGGGTGAGCCGAGTTTTGGGAGTCCTGAAGCAGTGGCAGCAGCTCACAACAGAGAGTGGCAGGCAGCCAGCATGTGGGCAGGGAGGGAGCCGAGGCCTCGGCAATCAGCGCTGCCTGCTCCTGCCCTGCGCCAGCCCCATCTGCCCCGCTGGGGTGCACAGGTGGGGGCTGCCAGCAGAGCTGCCCCAGGTGGGGTCCCCCTCTGCCTGCCCACACAGGACCCACCTCGGTGCTAACCACCCTTCTCCTCCACGTACCGCAGCGCAGCCAGGGCAGTGGGCCAGCACAGCCGCCGAGCAAAGCCCCAGCCACCCCACAACCCTGTCTGCAGACTTTGTCCCTTTACACATGAGGGGAGTAGGAATGTCAACCTCCAGCGAGTGTCACGGGCTCACCATCTCTCCGCCACCGCCCTCCCCAGCCCCTGCACTGCGGAGCAAGGGTGAGCCCGTGGGCATGGAGGAGCAGGGCTGAGATCTTTCCCTTCGCAGGGCTGGGACGGTGGGACCAAGGCTTCTCTACAGATCCGCAGCCTGGCCTTGCTTGGGGCTCGAGCCGAGAGCTGCCACCGTCCTGCCGGGCTCACCCAGCTGGTGGCCCTGGCTGGTCCCGAGGTGCTCGCTTGCAACCAGACCTGTGAGCCACTCGCAGGGTGCCCGGGGCTGTGCCAGCCCGAGTCCCCACATTTCCCCCAGCCCTCCTACCTGCTGTGCCCAAGTTGATCAGGTGTCACCAGCCAGGTGCACGCTCTGCTCCCTCCTATTTATTAATACCAACCCGTGATCTTTGAAACACTGCTCCCTGACTCCTGCCCTCCCTCCTGCCCTGCTGAGGAGCTGCCTGCTTCCCAGCCCCACTGCTGCATGGCACCCGCCACGCTCCCCCCGGTGCCCTGTTGTGCTGGATTCCCTGGCTGTGGCAGGCCCAGGGCTGCCACCGCTGTCCCCAGGGCCATCCCATCCTGTGGACTGTCCTGGCGAGTCTCAGCTCCTGGCCCGCAACAGTGTCCAGGGTACCGCCATGGCCCAGCACCCATGCTGCGTAGAGGGCAGGGTTCTTGCCACCGGGCACGTCCTGGTGCCAACCCCCTGCCAAGAGCTGCCAGGTGCTCACCTCCCCCGGGGGCACTGTTTGGGGGATGCTCTGGGCCCCGCCATCACCTTCCTGTGCCCCCAGGGCTCCCATGGGTGTCCCCTCCCCACTCCATGTCCTGGAGCAGGAGCTGTGCCTGGGGCAAGGAGAGTTACTCACAGCCTCCAGCTGTGGCATCTGGGGTATTTTCCACGGCCTCCGGCCCCTGCTTACCTGCTGGAAACGGGTGTGCTGTGCCCTGTGGAATGCCCCGCTCTCCCACAGCATGCGCAGACCCAGCCGTTATCTTATTCCAAAGGTCCCCAGCGGGCACCAGAGTTGCGCTGAACCCATCACGCCTTCCTGGGCTCCACCACGACCTGCGATTGCCATTGGTTTCAGAGCATTTCTGAGTCAGGCTTGGCCCAGGCCTATGGGGACATGGCAGTGGAAATCCAGGCACCCGTGGGCTGGGCTGGCTGGTGCCAGGGTGTGGGGTGAAGCTAGTGGAGAGGGCAGGGCAGGTTCCAGGGAATCCCGGGTGCCCTGGGTGGTGGGATGGGGCTGGTGAGTGAGCGGCGTGAGTGGTGACGACCACGCTCTGTGGGGTCGGAGCGACTCGTTCCCATCCCTGCTGGCTGGGTGGGGGGAAACCCATGGCCACTCCGGCTCTCCCCGTGGTTGGCATAAACTGGGTCCCACAGCAGCTACACCCAGATTCCTCGGCTGCCTTTCAGCAGTGGGGCTGAGCCTGCTCCCCTCAGCCTCTCCCGCATCCCTGACCCCCCGCTGTCCCACCCTCATGCCCATCAGTCCCACCGTGGCTGGGTAGCGGCTCGCCGATGCTGACACAGGCTCCTGCCCGTGCCTGCTGCCTCGGCATCGCGTGCCCGCTCACCTGGCACGGAAGCAGAGGCCATCACAGGGCTCCTGCTTGGTAGCAACTGATAGCGCCGGGTGCCATTTACTGCCTCCTTATCGCCACTCCCTGTCCCCACTCTGTGCCACTGCTTCCTGCACCCCAGCCTCCAGCCCCTGCACCCCGCACTCGCTGCTCTGCCTGTGGCCCCCTCTTGGCTTCCCCAGCCCCCCAGCCCGCTCTCCCTGGTCCCTCGCCCCCAGGCCAGCCTCGGGAAGGGCTGGAAGACAGGACCACAGCTCCTGGCATTGCCAACGCGACTCCCCGGGGGCTGCCGTGAGTCCGGCCTCCCCGGTGCTCGGGGGCTGCCCTGGGCTGGGTTAGGCTCAGGCCAGCGCTAAGGACAGAGCCCGTGACGGACGGAGGGAAGATGACTGATGGCGACCCTTGCTCAAGGTGCCGTGGATCAATACTGCCCTTTGGTCACCTGCTCTTTCCTCTCCAACAGCAAGAAAGGGAGGGACGGAGGGCCCAAGGATCACGCTCGGCCTCTCCTCGCACTTCCCTCTCCTTGCCCGCAGCCCGGATCGGCCCTGCTGAGATCATGCTGCCTTCGGACAGTGGATTTCTCCCCTTGGCCTCACCCAGGCTGCTGGCCAGGGGTGCCAGCTGCTGCCAGGCGTGGGTCCTGTGGCTAACCACAGCCACCGCAGTGCTGCAGACCTGCCAGCCAGGACCGGGGCCACTGGGCACCACTGCAGCCAAACCCATCTCTGGGTGAACAGGCTTGGACAGAGCCAAGTTCAAGCAACTGGCAGCACCTGAAGTCCCTGTGACCTGGTCACCTTGCCCCGGGCCACAGCAACTCCCCTTCAGCCCAGGAGCTGGCTGTAAGCTCCTGCCCAAGCCCCCTCCCAGCATTGCCTCAAGCCCAGGCCCTGTGCCCATAGCCCCAGCCATGGATCCTGAGCATAGGGAGAGACGGCAGAGAAGCCAGGACCATTTTATAGACTTTTATTTCCAAATCTGGCGCTTCCATGATACACTTTTACACAGCCAGGGAGGGGGCACGGGCATCTCCCCGCTCCCTGCCCACAGAATTGGGAGATGGAGAGAGGAAAAAACCAAAACAACCAAACCCCCCAAAGAAACAAACCCAACCTAAACCCAAGGAGGATGCTCCCCAGAGCCCAGGCCACAGCACTACAATCGGGGACCAAGCTACAGACTGACTCCTGCTTCTTGACCAGCCCAGCTCTGTGGCAACAGCCACCGGCTCCGCTGCTCTCTTCTTTTTGGCACTTGTCACTTGCTCTCCGTTTGGCACCAGCACAAAGAGCCCCCGTGCCCAACTTAGCAGAAACATGGGCCCTACAGCGCAGCAGGGACAGAAACCCAGGACTCCGGTGCCACTGCTGTGCAGCCGGAGAAAAACATGTAAATGAGCTTGTTCCCGAAGGCAAAGACGGCAGGCTTTCCCTCTGTCCACTGGTCCCGAACAGCATGTAAACATGTCAGCAGGCCCTTCCCTCCCCATCCCCGGGAGAAGGGCGGCAGCGAGCCTGCCTCGTCAGGGCTGTGACAGGGGCAGGCAGCCCCTGCCAGGCCCATGGCACCCCCATCACCCAGCCCTTCTGTTCCCTCCACACTCTCCCCGCTGACTCGGGGACGTAGCCGAGAGGCCTTGGCCTCCCTGGGGGCCTGGAGGACAGTGGCACAAGTCCTCTCCTGTAAACATGTCAGGCTGGGCTGCAGTAAGATGCTACGGCAGCATGGTAGTAAGGCAGTAAGGAGCGTGCTGTCACGCAGCCCCAAGAGCACCACAGGGGCAGCCGAGCAGAGGCACCACACTCGGCAGGTGAGAAGGAGAGTGCCAGCCCCCAGACCCGAATGCCCCTGACCCGAGGCTGGGGTAGGCACAGAGGAGTGTCATCTCACAGCAGGGCCAGTGGAAGCCCGGGGCCAGGCCCCCAGCCAAGCAGAGAAACCATCAGGGTGGCCTGAATTTCCAGAGAGGAAAAAGTGCTGTTTATCTCCATCTCCCAAAATCCAGGCCACTCTGAGCTGGGTTCCTCTGCCAGCCAGAGAGCACAGGGATGTGTGCATATGTATGCAGAGCCCACAGGGAACCAGCTGGATACAACTTTTGTGGGCAATGCTGGACCCCAAGACTGGAGCCACATTGCGTTCCTGCAGATGCTAATCCTCCGCTGGGTGAGCGTCGGCTCTGGGAACAGCCTAGCCTGCTGCTGAGCAGGGCTAGGGTCATCCAGCTCCTTGCCTGGACCCACAAACCAACAGAGGTTTGCTCTGTAACACGCAGGTTAAAGAGCGTAACATACAGTGGGTAAAAACATAGTGCTCATTTGCTGAGCAGAGGAAACCAGCACTTGTAGGAGTGGTACCATCCTGGTACAGGACAGGACTGACCAGCAAAGTTTGTTTCCTCCCCCAGCGGATCCCTAGTGCTGAATTTCCTGCCCCACTCACTTGTGGTCTCGCTGGCACACAGCCTCAGCTCACGGACAAGGGGCAGCTCCAAGCGGGGTCCCACAGGAGGGCAGAGGGGGGCCTGGCTGCAGCGCCAGCACAGCTGCAGGGGGCTGAGGGACGCCAGGCAGGAGGACGGCACCGAGACACGTGTGGAGCTGCATGGTGGGAGGGCAAGGGGCAGCGGGACCAGCTGTCCCACAATGGGGATGGGACAAAGTGGTGCTGGCAAAGCCATAAGGGCTGCCTGGCACTGTCTCTCCAGTCCGCTGGGGTTATGGTCCCTGGTACCCCCAGCGAAGCTGGCAAAGGGCTGTTGGTGAAACAAATGCTCCAGGTCCTGGGAACAGACCATCCGTAAAAATAACCATAGAAATTTCTCTTCTCTCTGATTACAAAGATACAAAAAGGTAGAAAACCTTCCCCTGCTGCCACATCCTGGGCTCTCTTTCCATCCCCCTGCCCACCCTCCGCGCACACACACGCACACCCAGCAGACAAACAGCTCTCAGAGGAAGAGCTCAGCCCTGGGGGGGTCAGAGACGCCACCCTCGCCCAAGCAGGCTCCTGCTCTACCTGTCACACCGGGCAGGCAATGGGGACCACGGCGGCAGATGAGACCCTGGAGGCTCCCAGCAGTGGGTGGTGTGGGCTGCTGGCCCCTCAGCCCAGAGGACATGGGTAGGCAGGGTCGGTTTTGGGCCTCTGACCATCATCAGTTCTGGCCCCTGCCCCCTGGGGACACCAAACCTCAGCTGGCAGCACCTGGCTAGGCGAAAGGCCCTGCTTCTTCTGTCTCTCTTGTGGACAGCTTCGGCCCCTCAGGAATGGCCCTCGTTTCTCGTTATTCTTCTCGGAGGAAAGAAAAACAGCATTAAGCCATGGCATCTCCCCTGGGCTCCAGCTGCATCCCCAAGCTATGCCAGATGGGGACAGCGCAGGAACCCACTCCTGTGTCAGGGCAGGAACAATTGTCTCCAAGTCCCTGAGTTCAGGAAGAGGAAAGGAGAGATGGGATGGGATGGGATGGGAGCAGTGCCAGCAGGGAGCAGACCTGGAGGGGAAGAAATGACAGACTGGGACAGGGGCCCTGGGGAGATAGGTGGCTTGGGCAGGCAGGGCTCCTGTAGGACTTGGGCCTCCTCTTCCTCTCCAGCCAGCCTGGCCCTCGCACACATCCGCTCGTTGGGACTTACAGGTGGCACTAAGCAAGGGGACCAGCCCTGAGGTCGGCCTGGCTGCACAAAGCATCTTCCCTGAGCCCCCACAGGCCACAAGTGAGGGCCATCACTTCTGGCAGAGCAGGCGGACTCAGATACACTGATGTTTCTGCTTGTGCTGCACTGCAAACACCCAGAGCTGTTGCACCGGCAGGTTCTCCCTGCCCAGTCACTATTCAGGACCGGGAGACACCTGCCACTCACCCCAGGGGCTCACCCTTACACAGCCCTCTCCCCCCAAACCCTTTGGGAAGAAGCAAGGCAGGTGAATGATGCATGAGACCAGCTGAACAAGGCCTGGTTGAGGAAGGGACACACTTACTCTGAGTCTGGTGACAGCTCTGAAATGCTGTGGGAGGTGGCGGAGCGAGGTGTCGAGGGGCACATTGCAGAGGGCGTCGAGGAGGTCTGCACGGCAGAGGGGGTGGCGGTGGTCTGGGGGCCTGAAGGCGTGCTGGAAGATTGCACCGAGGACAGGACGGAGGAGTTAAAAGAAGCAAGGATGGAAGAAAGGATATCTAACTGTTCAGTGGAAGGATGCCGGCTGGGAACGGTCTCCAGGTTCTCTCTAGAAGGCTGCCTCCTTGACAGCGGCTCTAGGCTTTCCCTAGACAGCTGCCTCCTAGAGAGACTCCCCAGGTTGTCCTGCGAGGGATGCCTGCTAGGCACTGTGTCCAGAGGCTCTCTGGAATTAGACCTTCTGGACAGAAAGTCCAGCTGCTCCCTTGAAGTTTGTCTAGCTGATGCTAGCTGGTCCCTTGAAGGCTGTCTTCTAGAAAGCAAATCCAATTGTTCTCGAGAAGCATCTCGACTTGGCAGGATGTCTATTCGGTCTCTGGACGCTTGCCTACTTGGCAACGTGTTTAGCCATTCTCTAGAGACCTCTCTTACTGGCCCACAGTCTAGCTGCTCTCTTGACCCAAATCTGCAGGGTAAAGTGTCAAGGTGGTCTCTGGAGCCCTGCCTCCGGGGCAGTGTGTTCCCATGATCTCTCTGACTGGGCCTAGCAGCAAGTAGATCCAAGTTTTCCCTAGATCCGTGTCTGCTCGGGGTACCTTCCAGGTGTTCAGTAGACCCATGCCTGCTGGGGATAGTGTCCAGCTCCTCCCTGGACCCATGCCGGCTGGACACAGCTTCCAAGCACTCTCCTGAGTTGTGTCTACTCAGCTGTTCCCGGGACATCTGTCTCCTCATCAGCATGTCAAGCTGCTCCCGCGACGAGTACCGGCTGGCTGGCTGTGACAGACTGCCTGCCCCAGAGTAGATCCTGCCATAGGAGGCGGCGGGGACAGCCCTGTGACCCAGCGTGGAGGTCTTGTACCACGTCAGCTCGTTGGTCATCCTGCCAACGGATGGCAGGCCTTGGAGAGTCGGAGGGTACTGGAGGCGGTTCTTCAAAATCCCTGCACCGAACAGAAAGAGAAATCAAGTCTTTGCTTAACAGTGAAAAGAGCATGAAAACGGGAGGAGATAAGCCATACCTCCCCAAGGACACGACAAGATGGATTTGATGCTGAGCCTTCAGGGCCACGTGAACCTGAGACAGGCAAGGCCACCCTTGCCCGCTTTCTCCAGGCCATTACCTTTTCTTTGCCGTTGGGTCTGGGTGAGGGAGTTCTCATCCCCGCTGGTCAAGGCCAGGTCTGGCTGATTATTGTTGGCCGCATCCTTGTTGATGTCAAATCCCAGCTTCCGCTCGGAGCCCCACTTCTGCAGGGAGCAGGGGTGAACCTCGCACTCGCCCAGAGCCGGCCAGTATGACATGAGGTCATTGCCATCCACGTCTGGCGAAAGGACAAAGCAAAACAGGCCCCAGGGAAGAGGGAGAGAATATTTCTGTGAGCAGCAATCGAAGCCATCACAAGACACAGTGTGGCCCCCACAGACCTGAGCTCACCCCTTCCCCTGCCAGAGCCCCTGGGACTTGCCTTTGGGAGTGGTGTTGGCAGGGTTAGTGAGGAGGCGTTCGCTGTGTGCTGCCCGCTTGAACTGGCGCTGGAAGCGGCCCCGCAGGCGTACATTCTCCTCACTCTCTGAGGATGGGATGGAGAGGCTGCGCTCTTCATCTAGAGACAGGTCACTGTCCGAGTCTGAGTCCTGGTCTGTAGGGACACGGTGTGTGTTGGAGAGACATTTGGAATGAAGGTGGGAGAGGCTCCCCATGGCAGGGCCAGGAAGGCAGAACCACCCCAGGGCTGACCACCCTCATGAGGACAACAGCCTGCCTTATCCCTGACTGTCTTTCCCTTGGCAGCAGCCTGTGTCTGCTCCCTTGCTTGGCATCTCACTGCAGCTCCCCGTAAGCAGCTGAAAATAGCCGTAAGATCCCATTTGCCTCCTCTTTCTCCAGGCTGAGCAAACCCACCTGCCTCAGCCTCTGCTTGCCTGTCCCACACCCCAGCCCCAGCTGCGAGGGTGGACCCTGCCGGTCTCACTCCAGTGAGTCAAAGGCCCATGCTGTACTGGGGAGCCCGGTGTCCCCAGGGACCCCGCAACTGCCTGTGCCCCTCTCTTGCCTCCTCCATTTCTAGCTCCTTGGAGGTACTGGCTATGCCCTTTGCCATCTGTCCGGGAGGAGGCTGTGCTAAGCGACACAGTTGCTACCTCTCCCTCCTATCCACAGCGCGTTTCGAAGTCACAACTGAACACGGGGTGAAGGATGTAACCGTACATCCAGCCAGAGCCTCTACTGGGAAGAATTTCCTTAAGCCAAGAGTTAATTCGGGATGCGCAGGGTTCGCCCCAAACCCAGGCACAGGGCTGACTGAGCCTTACCTCCCCCAGCATCGCGGTGGAACATGGCCACATCGATGTCCGTGGGGCCAGCATGAGACAGCAGGCTGTGATCTAGGGCCGAGCCCTGACGTGCCGTCACGTTATCTCTGAAAGATAGGAGGTGTGAACAGTTAGAGCGGCAGGACAACCTGGCTCTGCCTGGGCACTCCTGGCACCCCGGAGCCCTGCGCCGCTCCCTACCTGAGGTAAGCCCGCTGGCTGGAGTGGGTGCGGGCAGAGCGCACGCTGCTCACCGATGAGATGGTGGAGGCCCCCAGGGTGATGCGGATGAGCCCGCTCTCCTCAAACAGCGCTGTGTTGTTGTAGGCGTTGGGGCCCTGGCAAGGCAGGGAGAGAGGGCATGTGCCCTGTTAAGAAGGTGCCACAGCAGCCCAGGGGATGGCCTTCCCACCTGCACCTGCCACCCCCCCGGGGAAGCAGGGACGTCCCCGTCAGCTCCTGTCCCAGGCAGGCAGCCTGTTCCCAGATCCCTGGGCTGCTCCTGCTCTCGCCCACCTGTGTGCTCCTTGTGGCCTCCTCGCTCTGCCCCTTCTTGCCAAGGCAGGCCAGCTTCCAGGCCTCCCGTACCTCCTCATTCAGCACGCAGAACAGGACAAGTACGGCCAGGCCCTGTGGGGAGAGATGCAGTGAGAAACAGGCCCTTGCTGCCAGCCGACCTGCTCGCCCGCAGCGCCAGTGCCGGGACAGTCCCTGGCTCCTCCAGAGCCCACTGTGTTGGCCCTGGTGGCCACCAGGATTGGGATGCACCAAAGAGCCCCCCAACACTGGTCGGTGCTAACCCCCATGGTGGCCATGGGTAAGGGAGAAAAGGGTGGGATGTCCTCCTGGCTGACAGTGGCCAAGCAGCAGCTGGCAGGGTCTCCCGCAGCAACACCAGCCATCGTGGTGGCAGGAGGTCCACAGGGTGCTGCCATGGGTCATATTTGGGGTGTCCGACACCTCCATTGCAGGCCGCTCTCTTGCTCTGCCCTTTGAGAGCATGGAGGCCCTTTCCCTCCAAAGATGGTCCTTGCTGCCCCTTGGATGTCACCTCTGAACCAAGCACCTTGCAGCCACCTCCTGCTCTGTGCCACCACTCACTGCGGCCACAGCAGTGAGGACTGGCAGGAGTCACCTGCTGCTGCAGTGGTGACAGCAGAAGGGATAAGGAGCCCAGTGGGACGCTGGAGGTTCAGTGCAGGACACCCGCTCTCCACAGATGGCCGTGGGGACCACAGGGATGCTCTTCTGGGCTGACCCATGCCCTCCCCTGGCAGAGGCCGGGCAGTTACCTGGAGGCTGCAGAGGACAGTGTAGAGGTAGTGGAAAGCCAGGACACTGTTGTTGACAGCCAAGAGGCCAAAAAGCCAGGTAGTGCTAATAACTAGAAGCAGAACAAAGGAGCTCCGTAACGTCATGCTGGAGAGAGAGAGAGAGACAGACAGGCACACAGACACACACCGATAGGTTAGTGCGTATTGTTAATCTATAGTCTAGTGCTCACAGACAGAGATCCAGAGGGGAAAGTGCACTCCTGCTCAGCCCTCCCTGCTGTGCCCAGCACTGTGGGCACATCCCTGCACAGCTCCCCCTGACTCCCAGGCCTTCCCTTCTGGATCACACATGGCAAACACAGGAGCCCAAATGACACAGGTGATTTGGAGCCACGGAGAGCTGAGCCAAGGTCCAGGGCTGGCCCAGGAGGGAGCAGGGAAAGGTCTCAGAAGGAGCATGTAGGAAAGGAAGGAGGTGCTGAGAGTCAACAAGGGCAGAGTGTTGAATCCAGGCAGACAAAATGGGTGGCTGTGAGGGCAGGTGGTGAAGGGGGACAGGCTGGCAGGACAGCGTGGAGATGGGGATGTAGGAACAAGAGGAAAGGACAAAGTTTAGGAAGGGTTAATGTGGCTGGCAGGTGTGGAAGAGGAGAGTGGCTGCAAGGCTGACACTGATGCACAGAGAGGCACTCTGCGATGGTGGAAGAGGGAGGATGGTCACTGAAAATGCTAAAAACCATGAGCCACAGGAGCTCTGCTGGGAGTTTGGCCACTAATACTCACAGAACCGATTTCTTCTTGGTCTCCTTTTGGCCTGGGGAACAGGACATCTTGGCCACAAGCAGGAACATGACCCCATTCATCTGAAAGCGTTGGCACTGATTAGAAGCTGTACCAAGGGCTGGTTCTGACCTGACATCCCCAGCACAGAGTGTGGGCAGACTCCAGGTCTGCCAGGTCCATGTGAACATCCCCTCCTTTCCCCTTTATGCCCGAGCCATGGCCTCCCCCAGGTTTGGCTGAAGCGAGGAGGGACAGAGAGAGGGCCTCTAACTGAGGAAGGAGAGTACAGAGAACGGGGCAGGCAGTGGGCAGCTAAGGAAGGGGCAAGTGCCCATGGTGCAGAGAAGGGAGGCAGGAGAGGGCTGTGGGTGAAACAGGACAGGGTTTTACCACAATGACGACAGTAATGGGGCCTGCAAAGCTCCAGACCAGCTTATCATGAATGGAAATCCAGCAGAAGTCAGGGTTCCCGTAGCCCTCAGGATCCAGGCCAACAGCCAGCCCTATAGGAGGAAGGGAGAGGTCAGGTCCAGGCCCAGCAGCCTTGGACTCATCCAAGCCATATCGATCCCATCCCAGCACTGAAGGCCATGAAGGGGCTCTCTCCCTGCCACAGGGGAAAGAACCAGGACTGCGAGCCCCAGCATCGGGGCCTTTATTTCGTTTTCTCCAGGCGTGCCTGACACAGCCCAGCCCAGCCAGCATTCACTGCCAGCAACAGGTCACCCAGGCATGCAGGCTTGGGAAACCAGGAGACCTTAACCACAAGCCCTGGGACAGCATAAGTCCCGTGCCCATCAAACAAGCCATGGGGAGATGCGCTGAGGAATTAATCCTCCCGAGGAGGCAAAACGACAGCCCGTGATACGTGGTCCCCGGCTGAGCACCACAGCACTGCTTGCTGCCAGCACTGCTGGCCGTGGCAGGCCCACCCTTAGCTCTCCCCACTGGGTAAGTGAGCCAGGCAACACCAGGGGATCAGGAGGCTGCTGAGAACTGGTGCTTTTGGCATGGCTGTAGGACAAGCAGCTCCTACCGGTGATGATGGCGGGCACTCCCCAACCAATGGCATAGTAGAAACGCATGGCTCCAAAGTTGACATTGCGGGCTTCGGTCTGCATGCGGTAGATGTGGAGGCCCTGGACGAAGAGCCAAGCGAAGGTGGAGAGGAAGAAGCAGTGGAGGAGGATGGCAATCACAGTGCAAAGAAACTGGGGAGACAAAAGCCACTCAGAGATGGTTCCACTGTGCCAATGCTAACTGCATCATCCATACCTCGCCCCCACCCCCACGGGCATGCTTGTTTAAGCCCACAGACCTGGTTCTCAGTGCGGTTGATGCCCAGGAGAAAGAGCAGCTCAGAGAAGAAGAGGGTGACTGATATATTGGAGTGGATGCCACGTGTGTTGGACTTGAGGCCTTTGAGGCAGGTCAGGAAGGAGAAGGTCAGCAGCAGAGCCACCAGGGAGAGAGACACCAAGGAATAGGTGACAATGGCCAATGTCTCCAGGTCACCTTCCAGTTGCTGCAGCAGCAGAGAACAAAAGGCAAATGGCAGTGTTAGGGGGAGACACGGGAAGCCTACTGAGCTCTCAATCTCTACTCGTGTCCCACAGGGAACTTTCTGCCTGTCCCTGCTTATTCTGGGACCCAGTGGCTAATAGCCCCCACCACCGCCCATAGCCATGAAGGCCGAGGTTACCTCTCGGTGCGAGCTGTCCATCAGAACCCCAAAGGTGCCAAACTGGGAGCACTGGCAGTGGACATGTGTGGTGTTTCGGTACACAAGCTCGCAGTCCCTGGCTGTCCAGAAGCCAGAGGGGTTGGTCCTGCAGCCACCAAAAAGCAGAGTGCACTTAGGAGAGAAGACAGATGAGTGTGGTGTGCGGGGAAGGAACCACAGAGTAGAGGGATGATTGGCAAGGCTTTTCTACCAGCAGATACAACTGCACTCCTACGGCTGAAGTACTGGAGCCAAAGCCCTGCAGGGACCCTGCTGTGCCCTCCCAGCAGGAATGAACCCCCTGGGAGAGGGCAGAAACCCCCACATCCCAGTGCTGCCCAGGTACGCAGCCTATCATGGCCAGGGAAACTTGGGGAATGAGGAGGTGCCTGGGGAAAGCAGCTCAAAGAGAGTGGCCCAGCCGTGCTCAACTCACGGGTTGGAGTGGTTCCACTGGACGCAGAGAGGTTTGCTCCTGTTCGCTGTCTCCAGCAGGTGAAATTCCAGCACAAGAGGGGTGTCCAGGGGCCCCCGCAGGAAGGTGTGGTTGCTGAACACAGACACACTCACGATGGGGGAGTTCATCACAGGATTCTTGGGGAGCCTGCAAGGAGCAATGGAGCTCTACCATCACTGTGCCTGGCAGCTGCACCCCTCTGGGGACTTCCTGGATGCCCTGCGCTGACATCTCAGAAGGAACAGCTCTGCCCAGCCCACACCAAGGGGCTGGGAAACGTGGGGCAGAGCAACACCAAGGTGGGGAACAGGCAGAGCAGCGCAGGACCGTCTGGCTGGGAACCAAACCCAAGCCATTGCAGACTCAGCAACTGCTGGAGGGAGCAGAACAGAGTCCAGCCAGCCTCTCTCCACTGGTGCTTGTGGAGGGCAACGGGGAGCAGGACATACCTGACACTGCGGCGATCCACCTGGTAGCGTGCAGGCAGCAGCCCCCCCAGGGTGCGGTACATGATGAGGATGATCACAGTGAGAGCGGGCTCAGGCTCCGGCAGCGCCTGCCTTGGGGAGGAGTTCTCCACAGTGTAGTTCCCTTCGCCCCCAGCCAGCGTGGGCACTGCTGTGGGGGCACCTGAGGCACACAAGGGGGCGGTGAGAACAGACACACACATGCTGCTCTAAAGGCAACTTGTGAGGCCATCAGGAGCCTCTGGGATGTGGTGAAGTCAGAGGTTCTGGGCTCTCAGGGGTGACTTGTGGACCTCTGACAGAGCCAGGTCTCAGCAGGGGTACATGCAGACTAGATGACCTTTAAAGGTCCCTTCCATCCCAAACCATTCTGTGATTCTACAGCTTCCCTGCCAGCCAGGCCCACCCACGCTGTTCCTTGAGCGATGCTCACATGCTCACCTTCAGCTTTTGGGGGGCTCAGCACTGACAGCGGCAGCACAACGTGGGTGTGGGGGTCCCAGGCCGGCTGGCCCCGGAAGAGGCTGCTGTGGTAGCGAGGGTAGCGCCGGCGGATATGGGAGTGGTTCTCCATGCGATCGATGCTCAGCACTGTGGAGGAGCAATGGAGTGAAAGTCAGTTCTAGGATGACCACCTGGAGAGCAACCATGCTCCAGGGCACCCGAGATTTGAAGTCACTGGCAAAGGGACTGTACAAGCCGCAGGCTGGGTTGTGGATATGTCCCATGTTTGGGCATTACATGAAATCCCAGCACCCACAGTGCTCTTTCCGAGCCCAGATCCTTGCTCTGCCAGACTACTTCTGCCACTGAGGCCAGCAGCTTTTTCACTAGAGACTAGGAGGTAATTGGGAGCAGGCAGCACACTCCTGGCTCTGCTGGCTCTTGGTGGTCTGTCAGCTACTCCAGACAGGGATGGGACCAGGACGTCTCTCACAAACACCTCCCCATGTTTGAGAGCTGATGTTATCAGCACCCTTGCTGAGGTGAAGTAAGATGAGGAGAAGGGGACTGGGTGTGATGGAGGAGTGGCTCTGCATCAGTCTAGCCAGACCCCATCACCAGCCAGATCCTACTCACTGATGTTGGGGGTGACGACACCAACAGGGTTGAGGTAGGTGAGTTTCATGTTGCTGGCCAGCGTGCCTGAGTAGTCCCGCAGCTGCTCCATGAGGCTGGCACTGCCATGCTCACTGTGTGGCAGCATGGCCCAGTGCTCCCGGTTCTCAGGTGCCAGCACAGAGCTGCCTGCACGCAGCAGGTTCTGCATGGGAGAGACATGGGGGCAGGGGGTGAGGGAAGCACTGCCTTTGGGCCCTGTCCTGACCATCTCCAGGCTGCAGCACTGTGCTCTCTGCCCAGCTTGCTGCACAAAGGCTTGGGGAAGAGGGGTATTTCTGCTGCAATGGGCCCCCACCCTCAATGCTCATTACCCAGTGTCCTACAGAGATATCTTCCCTGCACCCCTGCCATGAGGGACTTGCAGGCAGCTGAGCAAACCCAGCTCTCGGCCTCGCCTCATCCACACTGTGCTTCAGCCCCAACCACGCAGGTGGCCTCCACAGGTCTCGCTCCTGTGGGTCAGTGTCTGTGTGGCACTGGGGAGTCCAGTGCTCCTGACATGGTCTCACAACACCCTCGATCCCCTCAGGCTTGGGGTGGCTGATAAAGAGAAGCAGCATCAAAAGCCACTCTGATCTGGGGGAAGGACTCACCTCATTGAAGTGGGCATCCTGCGTGGCTGTCAGTCCAAAGCCACGCTGCCGGCTCTCAAAGGCCATAAGGCGGGACAGCAGGCGGAAAGTGATGTGCACGTCATTGCCAAAGTAGTGGTCCATGTGGTCCGTCACGGCCCGGAGCCGGTGGGCCAGCTTCTTGGCTTCAATTGTGTTGAGCTCAGTCTCGTTCCTCTCCAAGCCTTCCAGCTGCCAGTAGGGAGAAAGGAAGGGATTGAACAATTAAGCAGGTTCCTCACTGGGAAACTGGGATGCTGCAGGCCCTGCTGGACCAAGAGATTATTTTTGAAACCATGGCACAAGCCATGGACACTCACAGTGGTGGTCACTAGAACAGGGAGCATCTCTGGTGGACAACCAGCCTCCAGCAACAGACCAGGGGTTGCACTGGCCCAGCTAACCCAGTGCTGTACACAACAAAGGCCAAGGAGATGAAAGGACAGGGCAAACATCTAGCGATACTTCCCTGGAAACTCTCCTGGCTTCAGTTACAATTCAGCCTAGATGCAAGTGTTTAATAAACTTGCCTGGATATTTCAAAGGGATTTGTCACTGACAGAGTCTGGGGCCTACAGATGTCCCACAGAGCAGACATCCCACCAGCTTCAAACAATTCAGCCCTCCTCAGGGTTATTTGTTTTCCTCTCAAATACTGGGGCAGGACACAGGTCGCTTCTGATGGGGTCACTCAAAAGATTCAACTAAACCAAAGTGAACTTCAGCTTAGACCAGTGCTCCCACAGGATGGGTTTGGGGACAGGAGATGAGAAGAGAAAGGTGCCGAGCACTGTGGCAAAGCCTTCCCCTACTCCAGGTGCTCAATGAGAGCTGAGCTCTTTGAAACCCAACTGTGAGCCCTTGTTTGTATGGCTCCTGCCCTGTCAGGGCTGCAGAGCTGAGAGGGGATTACCAGCATGGAGAGCTCCTTGAAGGCAGGCGAAGTGCAGTTAAAAAGATCTGGCTCCAGCCAGCCCTTCTCCTCATCACAGTGTCTGATGGCTGCACCTAAAACCAGGAGGAAGGGCATGTCTGAAATTCAGCAACGGATACATGGCTCCCCTGCTGCATCCCCCCAGCAGGGACTCTATGTACCAGTTAATCCCGAAAAGCAGCACCAGCAAGCGATGGGGAGGGCCTGTAAGACCCCAGGGCCATCCTCCTGCTTTGCACCAGTGCAACTCATTCCACCCTTGGTCTGCATCACCTCAGCAAGCTGCTGCCATCCCCTCCCTCCAGGAGCTGGGTTCCTCTGTGTGCTTCTGGGCTGCATCACACCAGGTGCCATCACACAGAATTGCAAAGAGGAATAAGTGACATGGCAGGGCTCAGGCTGGAGAAGCCTCCGGTTGCTGGTGGGGACATGTCTGTGTCCTTAGGGCACATGTGACCCCAAACTGCTGAAGCCCATGCAGCTCTAGGCATCCTCTGGCTGACAGCCTGCAATGCCTGCTAAGGTCCTGCCTCTCTCTACAGGACAAAGTCACGCCAGGACGACAACACCCCTGCCATGGGGCTGGCAAACCCGCCCCAGAGATGAGCCCCTGCAGTTGAGTGGGATGGAGGAGTGGGATGGGGGATCCCCCATCCAGCAGTGTGGGTTCGATACCCAGTGCAAGACCCCGGTCCCTGGCTGAGGTGCAAGCACTACGGCACAGCAATGGAGATACCAGCAATGAATGGGATCAGCTGTTAACCACCACCAAAAGCGCTGCTGAAGCCAACATGGACAGCAGTGTCCTGGGCTGGGAGTGTCACCACACACACTTTGAGCAAGAGGAACCCGGACAACCCCAGTGTAGCCGGCAGGACTGTGGACCAGGCCCGCCCGGGGGAGGGCACCAGGGCACAGGAGCCTACCCAGGTGCCCATGGCTGGGAGAGGGCAGCAGCATGGCCAGAGCGCAGAGAGGGAGCCTGGAGCAGACTCCAGTTGCTGCTCAGAAAAGCCCCAGTGACTATCGTGTCCCCTCCCACCATCTCCAGCTCCTAGCTGTCCTCTGCAAGCACCTTTCCCCCAGCTGCAGAAGCACAGGGACCAGTGCCATTGCAGCTGGGAGCAGGGAGAACAAAGAAACCTCCACACTGCTGGCCCTCCCCCAGCAGAGAACAGGGATCAGCTCAGCTGCAGATCTGGGCAGGATCCAGCCGCCAGGTCCCTCTGCCTCCCCCTGCCAGCCAGGCAGAGGGAACAGGACCTTGTGCTGTGCATGCCCATCAGTTCCTGCCCCCATCCTACTGCCCCCCCGCTCAAACAGCTCCCCCTTTCCTCCACCCCACGGCCATTCCTCCATGGCCTTCCTGGCCTCACCACCCATTGCTCTTCACCAGCTCCTTCCCCTCCCAGCCTAAGCAAGCAGGTGCCAGCCCGAGAGAGCCAGCATCCATCCCAGCCGGGGAGCAGAGAGCGGACCTGCCCAGAGCCAACACTGTAGGCTCAGGACAGCGGGTGGCAGGGGCTGCATGCGCCTGCAGCCAAGTCTGTGCTGGTTAGTGTGCTGGGAGCAGGGAAGAGCATGTAGGAGCGGTGAGGCCAGGCAAAGCGTTGGGAAGACACTCAGCAGCTCCAGAAGCAGCGGGGAAAGCGCAGGGGTGTGCAGGGTGCCAGGCAGGAAGCAGGGAGGGAAAGCCGCGGGGCGCAGCCCTTACAGCACAGGGGGAAGGAGATGGGAACAACCTTACCTGCACCCCTCAAGCCTGAGCACGGAGGGCGAAAGAACCGGGGAGAGAAGCGACAACAGTTAGGAGCCGAACCTGCCTCCTCCTGGGGCGAACGGCTGGAGAAGGACAGGGTTTGTATTGTCCCCTGGGGCTTGCGCTGCCCTACAGTCCCAGACACCCTGCTCACTCCTTTGCCATCACCCAGGATGGCCTCCTCCAGCTCGGGACATTGACTCCTACCCGAGACACTCACCTAATGGCACACTGTGCCCTGCTCCCCTCACAGTGCACACCGAGGATGGGGCCGGCAGAGACACAGCAAGGCGCTGCGGGGACCGAGCTGCTGTGCCAGGCCTAACCCCAGCCTCAAGCCCGCTGAAACCAAAAAGCACCGGGGAGAAGGTGGGGACTGAGGCCGAGGGATCAGCACAGTCCCAGGGCTGGGTGATGGGCCTAGACCCCACAGCCTGTTCCCAGCCCTGTGGCCAGCCCCCTCTACTCTCCCCCAGGCTATGGCATTTTCTCCTTCAACTTCCTTCTCCCAGCCCTCAAGCCCAGCTAAATGGGACTGGGACAGCACAAGAACAGAGTGATATTGCTGAGGCTGCTACAGCCCCTGGGAAGACAGCCAGGCTGCCCCCTCCCCTCCCCATCACATCCCCCACTCACCCAAAGAGCCTTTGGGACACAGCACTGCAGCTGAGAAGCCAAACTTGGTCTGGGGCCACCACACACCTGCCTTCAGGCTTTTGGGGCAGCTGTCGTAGAGCACTGTGGAGACACACACACCAAGGGGCCGGTCACAGGGGGAGGCCACTGACGCCAAGCCCCATGGCACCAGTTCCCCACCGTGCCCACACTCACCCTCGCAGCCACTGGGCGTCACCTCAGCAAAAGGGCTGTCGCAGCTATTGCACTGGCGCCCGATGACCCCGGGCCGACAGTGGCACCGGCCTGTCTCCTTGTCGCAGGAGCGTGAGGTGGAGCCCACGGGGTAGCAGTCGCAAGGCAGGCAGGTGTCGCTGCCTTTGGGGCGGTAGTGGAAGTCCTGGGGGGAGACAGGGACAGCTATCGGACAGCCCATCGGGACAGCAGCTGAGGCCGGCACTTGGGGAACCACTGGAGCCAGGGCAGAGAAGGGCCAGGCTCTCCTGATTTTGCAAGCACCCCCACTGCCCCCATTGTCACCGTGCTGGGGCAGGAGGGCCGCACAGAAGAGCTGAGTGGGGATCCAGCCCAGAAGCGGGCACACAAAGGCAGGCCTGGGCAGCTGCCAGGCCTTTGGAGGGGACAAGGAACAGCACCAAGGATGAGCAGGGCTCCAGGCAAGCCATGGGCCACGTCCCCATGGGCACAGCTGCCCCTCACCTTGCAGTGGCACTGCCCGTTGGTTTTATTGCAGTCGGGGTCAAAGCCCTTGTTCACATCACAGTTACAGGGCCCGCAGGTGGGGTTCCCCCACCAGCCCTTCGGACACTGCTGGTCCATCCTAGGGAGAGAAATACCTCTGCTGTTACAACAACCAAATCCCCCAGGCCTTCTCCTCCCAGCAGCCCAGCTGTTCAGCAGCTCCAAGGAGCTGGGTGGCACTGAGAGGTCCCTGGTCACGTAGCCAAGATGAGAGGACAGCACAGAGCCAGGCACGGAGGCCGTGGCCCTGCCCTGTGCCCCGCATCTCACCTGTGCTCGCAGTACTGCCCAAAAAAGTTCCCTCCGCACTCGCACACGTAGCCCAGGGGTGAGCCTGGCTTGCGGCGACACACCGACTTGTTCTTGCAGGGGTTCAGGTGACACACATCCACGCAGTCCCCTCCGTAGTACCCTGAGGTGTGGACAGAGAGCACCATGTAAAGCAAGCACCTTCCCCTTGAGAGGTGCCAGAGCACCAAGGAGTGGATTCAGGGGGCTCAGGAGGGATTCTGAAGAATTAACATGTGTCTGACAGGGATGTGACTTGCCCAAGGGACGGAGAGGAGAGCAGTCACAGGCCAGGAAGGAGCCATACGGGCAGAGGAGAAGACAGACACACGTGGAGAGCAGAAGGGTGGCAGGGTGCTCCAGGCCCTACCTGGCTGGCAGATGCAGGAGTAGCTCTGCCACTCATCCTTGCAGATGCTGTTGGCCGGGCAAGGGCTGGAGTCACAGGGGCTCGGCACGCTGCAGCCAGCCTCCACCCGCAGGGCATGGCTGGGCTTGGGCAGCACGGTTCCAGTGATGCTGTCACCCAGTCGCACACCCTGCAATGCAGGCGACAAATTCACAGTGAAGCTAGGACAGGCACATGAGGCTCCAGTCCTCCTGCCCTCCACAAACCCCCAGGGGCAGCCACCCACTGTCATCCCTGCTGTGTTGATTTATGGCTGCCCTGCAGCACTTCAGAGCCTTGAATGCTCAGAGGGAGTGTCACCACCAGGAGGGACACTGGCAGCAGCTGCCAGGCCTGTGTTTCCACCCCTCCATGTAACAGACCCGCTCGAAAGGGAAGGCTCAGAGCAATCGACTCACCTGTATGCAGCCCCTCAGCCCGTTCTGCACCTCGCCAGAGCCCAGGACTCCCCCCACGTGCAGGTGTTTCACCTTTAGGCCATGCAGTTCATTTCCGACAACCACCGTATCCTGCAGAAGGAAAGGGAGTAACATGGGGCAACTGGGATCAGCCCTGCCCCAGTCCTCTGTGAAGGTGCAGGGGCCCAGCCTGGCCCATGTATGCCAAGCATCCCCCACAGTTCCCGTCCTGGTACCGGGTTCTCAAGCAGCACCTACCTGGTAGAGCCCAAAGTCCAGGGTGAGGGTGATGACATAGCGCGAGTCTCGCCCACTGTGGACGTCCCGCAGCTCCAGCTGGAGGTCGTGCCATCTCCCATCGCTGAGCCGCAGCTGGTCCAGGAGGAGGCTGGTGCTGCGCCCGGACCCCCGGCTCACCATGAAGGAGAGCAGGCCCCCAGCCAGCTGCAGAGAGGGAACCAGCAATGGCAGCAGTGAGCAAAGGCCTCACCAACTCTGGCTGCCTCCAGCCTACCCTCCCTCTGAGGATGGGGAGGGAAACCCAGCCCTGCTAAACACCTCTTCCAGCAACCACCCTCTGCCTGGGCTGGCGTCAACATGGAGGGCAGGGTTCTCCTGATCTCCTGGGGCGGCTGGCAGTAGAGGCTGGGGCACAGTGCTGCAGCTGAGGCTGTGGCCCTACCTGGCAGAGCAGGGTGGTGTACTGGCCGGCATGGGCCTGCAGAAGCACCCCGTCTGGCTGGCGTGTCCGAAACGCCAGACCCAGGTACCACGGCACTGAGATCTTCACATCTGTCTTGAAGTCCCAGGTCAGGACACTGTTGCCCTGGAAATAGTGGGCATGGTGCATGGCTGGAAAGGAAAGTGGACGTGAGGAGAAGGGATGGGCACTACACAGGGATCACTGGATGCAGGGACAACAGAGCTAGTTCACCTCGCACGGACCCCTTACTCTGCTTCCACAGCAACCCCCGCAGTCTTGCACGTACCCACCCTGCCCACACCCAGCAGCGCCCGCTCACTCACCGTGGCGGCAGTCTTTGCCCCCGAAGCCAACAGGACAGAGGCAGGAGTAGGTCCCCCAGCTGACAGAGCAGGTGCCGCCGTTCTTGCAGGGGCTGGAGTCGCAGAATGTGTGCTTGGCATGGCAGCCTGGAGGTAATCAATGTCACCCACATCAGCCTCGACCTGCTCACCACCTCCCCCCAGCCCACATGGAGAGGCACCACTGCCCACCAGCCCTTTCCCTGGTTGCCAGAGGGGGAAGCCCAGCTGCTCAGTCTCTCCGCACAGCCTGGCAATGCTGCTGCATGAGCAGGAGATGCTATTCCCAGGGCAGGGGCTGGCAGGAGCAGAGGCACTGGTACCTGCAGCAGTTCCGTTGTTGGCGATGTAGGAGGCCAGATCAATGCGTTTGCTGTCGATGTATAGGTCTCTCATGCATCCCACAAAGTCCCGGTGAGTGACAGGGAAGTTTTCTGGCAGGTTGGGGACCCCTCCGAGGAGCAAGGGACCTGTGAGGTCCAGGGACCTACAAGGACAGAAGCCCAGGGCTTTAAGAGCCACAGCAACCTCAGGCCAACCAGCCTGCTCCCCAGCACAAGGGGCTGGGAAGCAGACATCCTTGGGGACAGGCAGACACAGCCAAGGTCCCAGATGTGAAGGGCTGACACCGCAGGGGACCCAAGTGCCCTGCTCCTTTCCCCACCGCAACAGTGCCCAGCAGTCCCCAAGGAACTCACTTCTTCGAGCTGGTCTGCACACCCTCTGCGGCACAGGAGTAGTTCCCGATCTCACTGCCAAACTGCAGGGCCACTGAGGCATCACATTCATCCACTGTCAGGATGGCCACCTTGTCCTTGGAGGGGCCCTGCACCACCCCCAGGGCGCTGACCTTGGGCTGAAACCAAATGCAGGGCGTTAGCAGCACATGTGCCCCCAGACCCAGGCACCCAAAGGCTCACACAACAGCAAGGAAAGGGCCTGAGCATGGCCCACGCACCACCGCACTGCTGGAGGTGTGAGCGAGGCAGGAGGGACATCTCCGGCCAAGCCCAGCAAGCAGCACCAGAGATGGACACAGGCAAGGACACTGCATAGAGTGCATTCCTGCAGCCTCCAAGTGTGGTCCTGAGGGTCAATCTCCCCTGCACCTGGCTGTCTGCTCCACTGCACCCATCCCCAAGGGCTGAAAACTACCTCTACCTCCTCTCCACAGCCTCCCCCGTGGGGCAGAGCCAGAGAACAGGAGAGCCAGAGCCGCTCGCTCAAGCCTCACGGGGAGACACCCACACGCACGGGGAGACAGCTGAGGCACACATACCTTGTTGTAGTAGCGGAGCTGCAGTGTGTGCCACTGCCCATCACTCACACCCCCCGGCAGGTAGGGACTCACCACCGTGCTAGACTCTCCTGCGGAGACAGGGATGATGGCATGCTGAGGGAAGCCGGACAGCCCTCAGACACACCTGCCCCTCCTGCAGGCACCAAGCCCACCGCACTGCCAACAACCTCGTGCAGGGATGGAGAAGGGCTTCAGGGAGACAAGCTCAGCATGCCAGCCTCTGCCTGCTGCAGCCTTGCAGCAGGAGTGGGGAGGGGGGAATTGCAGCCCTAGAACCGGTCGCCAGCACTCTGGGATGGCTCCTCTGTCCAGGCGGATTGCCAGGGTGCTGTGGCACCGTGCATCTGGCCCTTGCCAGCCACTCACTGCTGAGCCTTGCCCTGACGAGACCAGCGCAACCAGAGCTACAGTAGCAGGATGGCCACCAGGCACTGCATGCAGAGGAGAGGGGAGGAGCACCGGACCCAGGACGGGAGGGAAGCCCCAGTTGTTAACACAAGGGCCCAGTGCTCCTGGCAGCTCATCCTGACACACCTCGGGGCAGGCAGGATGGGCACAGCAATGGCACAAGGCAGCAGGGATGAGACCGACAGGATAGCAAACACCCTTCCAGGAGGGTCCTCCTCTCCAGACCGGCTCATGGCAAGGCAGGAGGAGAAGCTCATGGTGACATAACGGGGCAGAACAGCAGTGGAGACCCCAAAAGGGTTTGTGCTCACAACACCCCTGCTGCACTTGCACTCCTAAGCCTAGGGAGAGTCCCGAGACACACACCTGCCTCCTGTGCCATCCACTCACGCTCACCAACACCTCTCTCAAACCCACCTCCCTTAGCACAGGCTCCATCCAGGCCAGCACCCCGCTCTCCCTGCTCAGCGCAGGCCTTCTCGTAGCTCCCACAGCACAAATCCCGCAACAGGCAGGGCCAAGCTTACCTGTGGAGTATTTCAGCTGGACCTGCCCCTGGATGATCTCTACCGCCAGGAAGTCGTGCCTCTCGTTTAGGCGCCCATTGTAGAGCAGGAGGCCGCTGGGCTCCACGGTGCTGAACCTGGGGCAAGGGAGGAAGCGGGAGGGCAGGGTGGGCACAAGGAGCACACGGAGAACCCCACTCTCCCATGGCATGCACCAGCATCCCAGCACAGGGACAGGGTGAGACCTGGGCCAGGCCCCAGGTGCAAGCCCAGCTGGGAAGGGGCCGAGAGCTTGATCCAGCAGACGCTTTGGGAGCATGGGGGCCTGGCGTGCAGGCAGAGAGCTGGCAGCAGGGAAGGGCAGAGGCACTGAAGGAAGGGATGAGCTGATGCCAGGGGAGACATGACAGTGTAGATTCAGAGCCCTTTGGCTAAAGGCACCAGGGCAGCCCCGTGGCAAGGCAAGGCTGGTAATACGGGGGTCTGGAGAGCATCAGCGAGGCCCTGGACAGGCCCAGGGTGCACAAGATCCACTAGAGCAGGGCCAGGTGAACTGGCGGATGCTGGTGTCCAGTGGAGGAAGGAGAGGACTCACGAGAGGGCGAGGGTGAGGTGGAAGCGCTGGCGCAGGCCCCGGAACATGACGAAGGATCGCGGTGGGAAGGAGCGCGTGGACACCTCGCAGAAGGGTGTTTCGAAGCCGCCTGCCGGGCACTGGCAGTGGAAGCCCCCATCAGCGCCGTTGGTGCAGGTGCCACCGTTGCGGCACACACCAGGCACGCAGCGCCCCGAGCGGCTGTCCACTTCGCAGTTCTCGCCTGGTGGGGAGCAAGATGAGAGGCTTGGGACACGTCCCGGCCGGGGGGCACGAACGCAGCGGCCACCCATCCACTCCTTGCCCTGGAAGTGCAGACCTCAGCCTGGGTTTGGGGCAGGGCAACCACGGGGCAGGAGTTTGTGGGGCAGCTGGGGGCAGGCAAAAGCTGTGACAACCCAGGTGTCACCCAGGTGTTCCCCACAGCAGCCAGCAAGCTAGCTACCACCGCCGGCCCTGCAGCAAGAGCCACTGGGCTGGATGGGATGCCAGCTCTGGCTGAAGGGGCAAGTTTGGACCCAGGATGGCATGGGAATGGGACATGAGGGGACTGGCCACAGCTGGGCTGCACAGTCCTAAGGATGGAGAGGCAAGGACAAGCTCAGGGAAGTCCTGGCAATGCTGAGAGTGCCTCCTTGGGCACTGCCACCACACAGGCCTGGGACGGGCATCACAGTCCTGGCTCTGGGGTATGGGGACAGCCCAGCACCACTGAGCTCCCCTGCCAATAGCTATGAAAGTCTCATAACAGCACCAGGAGCTTCCTAACCCTGCGTGCAGGCTCTGACATAGGAGCAAAACCCAAGTGGAAACCAGCCAGATGAGGGCTTGCACCTTGCTGGCACCAGTAACGGGGATGCCCCAAGCCAGCTCAGCAGTGCAGTGCAGTGCAGTGCAGGGGGTCTGGCCAGCCCCTTTTCCCGTGCTGTTCTCGCAGCACGCAGGGAACCACTCAGCTGCCGTCCTACGCCCCGGGCCCTGCTCCCATTACTTGCTCCATGGCACGCAAGGAGGATGAGAAGACAGCATGAAGTGACAGGGAAACGAGCTCATTAACCCTCCTGCTAATGGCTGTTCACGCTTCAAATGCTGGGGGTTAATTACCACTGACTCTGCTTATCTCACCAGGAGCCACCAACAGGAGAGTGGCTCCAAGGCAGCCATCTGCTGCCGCGCTCCCTTCCGGCAGGGAGGGCAAGGCAGAGGCTCCCTTCCCAGTAGCCACAGGCCACCTTCCCTCATGCCCAGGTTGCCAGTGGCCAGGCATGGGTCTCCACAGCCTGTTGGGGACTTGTGGCAACAAGACACTGGCCGACGCAAGGATTCCCCTCACGGCTAGGACCAGATCTGCCTGGATCGGATCCTGCCTGTTGGGGCAGCTAGGCCCAGCCTCCCCTTCTGTTTTGGGTGCTCAGCAGCTCACCCACCACACACGGGGCCAGCGTGGGTTCCAGACCTCTGCCAGACCAGCTGAAGACTGGCACAAGCTGAAACCAGTACCTCCAATGGTCCCAGAGCCCATTGCCCCACTGACAGGGGCAGAGCCGAGGAGCCTCCTGTGCCCCAGCTTGGCACGGTCCAGCTTGGTCCCCCTGCTCTGTGAAAAAAGCTGGGAGGTGGTGGCCAGGGTGCCCAAGAGCCCTCCATGCCACCTCCCTACAAGACAGATTTCTATGGCAACCTCAGCCCTGCACATCCAGCACCATGGAAACACGGAGAGGCGGGAGCAGAGCCAGACCTCTGCGGGCAGAGAGGGGCTCTGACACCTGCCGTCCTGCTGGGAAGAGGACCCCACCATGGTGCCAGCAATGCCAAGGGACCCGCTCACCCATCCTCCCGTGGCCCCCAGACCCGGGCACTCACCACTGAAGTGCTGGCGACAAACGCATGTATATCCCCCCTCCTTGCGGGTGCAGATCCCGCCATTCAGGCAGGGGTTGGAGTAGCAGAGGTTGATCTCCGTTTCGCAGTAGTCCCCGGTGAAACCCTGCGGGCAGCGGCACCGCAGGCCAGTGATGGGGTGGATGGGCCGGAAGAGTGTAGAGGGGGAGGCGATGAAGGGGGCTGAGCTGTCGAACTTGAGGACGGAGATGCACTTCATGTAGTTCTGGCAGGGCTCCCGCAGGCAGACGTTGTCGTCAAAGGGCAGCACCTCCAGCATGGAGGCGCCCGTCAGTGCCATGCGCTTCATGTACAGCTGCTCCTGCAGCTCCTCCGAGCTGAAGTAGCGCCCACCCCGCGGCGCCAGGGCCGAGAAGCTGACGTTGAGCACCATGCCGCCCACGTCCGTGTCGTTCTGGATGTTGAAGATGAAGATGTCCTCCTTGGGCGTCGCGAGCACGGTGGCCACCCCTTCCAGGAACGTGGACAGCAGCGGGGAGAGGAAGCGCTCCTGCCACATGTTCTCCAGCCGCACCGTGATGCTGTTGGCCAACATGTCCTCCGTGATGATGATCACCCGCAGGACGCACTGGGCCGTCACGCTGTGGATCCCATCTGCGGGAGGGAACAGGGAGACGCTGCAGGTCTTTGCCTGCTGCTTGGAGGGTCTCCTCCTTCCCACCCCAGGGCAGAGCCCTGCACCCCAGTGCAGCCCCCAAAAGGCCCAAGTCCTTAGCTAAGGAAAATTGGAGCCACAGCCCCGGGGGCTAGCAGGGTGCCACCTGGGCTGGAGGGGGAGCATCGGTGCAGCTGCACCTTCTCCTTATCCTCAGGCTCTCCACTGAGATAACTCTCAGGTTTCCTCCTTGTCCCGGATCTCGGCAGTAAACTGAGCTCTCAGTAACAAAGATGCTGGTGAGATTCGGGCAGAAGGAAGTCCCAGCAGGAGGTTGGGCAAACACAGGAGCCGATGCCAAGGCCCGGGGTGTTTTGCTTCCCCACTGTGCCCTGTCTGCCTCCCCCACGCTGCCTTTCCCTGCGCTCTCCTCCTACTGTTTCCTTCCTCTCTCCTTAAGGGTCTCCAAGGCTTTTGTGCCATTCTCCCTGCTTCCCCCCTTCTTATCTGCTCTGCATCTCTTCCTCCCTCAGCCCATCTCCGGTTTGTTTAATTCTCTTTAATCTTTATTTTCCTTGGAAACAAACTCCCTCCTCTTGGGACCCTGCACCACACGAGTGATCTCCCGGGCATGAACACAGGAGCGTGCCCGCCTACGCTCTCCCAGGACCCTGGCCGTTAGCAGCATCTCACCCCCACGTTAGGCACACTCACGTGCCAGCAGCTCAGGCTGCAGGGGTGCAGGCAGCGCAGCACCAACCTGGACTGGCAATGGCGCAGCTCCTACCACAGCACCCACCCCAGCAGCTATGAGATTTGAGGCCCCCTGCCTCACCCCACCTACCCAGCTCCCAGAAAGCCAACAGATCCTGCTACCTTGGAGGGTCATATCCTGCTGAAAATTAGGAAATACTGGCCAAGATGGGCGCTGGACAGACAGACAGATGTGACCATGTTCCTAATTCCTCCAGGACACCCTGCTACAATCACAGGCAGGCACAGAGCACCCCTCCCAGCAAGACAGACTGTAATTACCCCAGCTGGGGACCTGCCAGGCAGCAAGCCCCATACCTTGCTTAGATAAAACCCCCATCGGTCCCTTCCAGAGCACAATTGCACCAGCCCACCCCGCTTTGCTGGGGCTGTCGCTCTTCCCCCTGTCTGCCCAGGCAGAAGTTTGGGCAGTGGTTTTATTTTTCAGCCGTTAACTCTCCTTTCCACATGACGCCAGTCAGTGGCTTTGCCAGTAGGTATCCCACAAAGCAGCCTGCCAATGTCCCCCTCCCTCAGGCCACCCCAGGCACCTTTGCTAGCCTCTTTGGCTTGGGCACCCGGAGGGAGAAGCCTGCCTGCTGCTCCAGGACACCTCCGCTCCCAGCACAGGCTCCAGCAGGCAAAGCCAGCCTTCAGCACAGCGAAGCAAGGACCGCGCCAACCTCTGTGGCCCCAGAAACGCTCCATGAGGCTCATCAAGAACCTCGCCGCTCCTGGTGAAATGGGACAATCTGCCTTCCAGCCCATTGCCAGCACCCCAACACTGGTGCCCCACAGGTGTTGGCAGCACACAGCTGTTGCCTGCTGTTCCCATCTCTCACCCCACATCTACCCAAGAGCCCCAAACCCCAACATTTTCTTGGAAACCTGGCTCTCATCATCATACCAAGACAACATTTACATCAGCACATCTCGACGGTGACTCCCAGGACTATTCCTGGGTACCAAGCCTTGCTGTAACATCCCCTACATGTGACCAATAAGTGGCAAATGCAAGCCACCCCCTTCCCCGGGTATACTGGGTTTGCCTGCTTGTGCCTGTCTGCAGGCAAGGCCACCCGAACGACAGGCGAGGAGTTTTCTGGGATGCTTCCCTTTCCCCATCTGCCATGCTGACCGCTGGCCGGTAAATAGCATCCTGGCAGGTAAATCAGCTCCACAGAGACAGCCTCATGCATCCTCTCCTGGGCATCCATGTCAGGTTGAACACTCTGGGCCCCAGTTTAAATGCTGACATGGGAGATGGGCTTGTGAAAAGGTAGACGGGAAGGTGGATCTCACTTCAAGGGAAGAGCGGCTAAAGCAAAGATGCCCACAGCATCACAGAGGGCAGCCCCCAATCTGCCTCACCCCAGCCCTCACCCGTCCCCCAGCACACACTGGTATGGGTAAACCAGGCACCCAAGGCTGGGCTGCTCAGGCTCTGTCCCTTCAGCTCGCAGCCAGAAAGCTGAAGGACGAGCCCTCAGCAGTTCTGGCTGTTCACAGTCCAGAGGGCAGCCATGTGTGTTATAACCAAGCACACTGGTGTGACCACCCTGTTAGAAGGACCTTGCACCTTTCAAAGGTGCCACGGTCCAGTCTAGCCCGCAGTGGCCTCGGAGGGACCACAGTGCATGACTGGTATGAACACAGGAAAGCTGCTCGTTCACTCACACACTCTAATCTCTGCCCCTCTCCCGGCCTGGGAGACACAAGTGTGACACCACCCTGTGCTGTTCAGAGCAGGGAGGGGATGCACAATCTTCAAGGTGATCCTGTCCTCAGCCATGCGAAGGTGCAGCACAGCCCTGTGCCACTGCGCCTCCCCTGCCCGCCCTTCCAAATGGCACATAATTGCATGGCACATCTCCCGCACACAGATGTAACCTGGGCAGCTGCTCAAATGAGCGTTGGCTACCAGAGCACGCAGGACTGACTAACAGACTGTACCGTTGCCACCAGGCAGCCCTGGCCAGCCTATGCTGAGGCCACTTGCGAAACAAGCCTGGCAAACCCAGCCAGACCCTGCTCAGCACTGCTTCATCTCCTGCAACCCAGTGCAAGGTGGCATGAGGGGCAGCAGGGTTCCAGGCACCCTGGTCAGCCCCAGCCCCGACAAGGACCAGGGGTGTAAATGCCAGCCCCCCATCCCCTACCCATGCCCCAGCTCCAAGCCTCATGTGCAAAGCTACCTTTACTGTTCCTCTCTTCCCATGGCTGCTGCGCTGCAAAGCCTTTTGATTTCCCCCAGCCCCGTTTGAAGTTTGCAGTGCAGGAGGATTTAAAGATTAAAATGCCTCCCTTTTTTCCCCTCTCTCTCTTCTACTCTTCAGAAGGTGAAAGCTTTCTGGCGACCCTGCAAATTCCCGCGCAAGCACCAGCCTGCGCACCGGGGCTGGTGCTCTGGAGATAAGGCTCGCACCGGGCTGGGGAGGCAGCAGTGCCAGTACAGTCACCCAGGAGCTAATCTCCTGGAGTAAGGGGGGTTGCTTCTCTCTGAAATCAAACTGCTCCCACCCCGCATGGAAGCCAGGTGAGAAACCACCCCTCTGTATGACAACCTGCTGGCTCCGACATGGAGGGCAGCATGAGCAGTGGTTACCAAACAGCTCTGTCCAGCACCTGGCTGGATGTGCCAGGGGATTTAGACCTGTCTGGGCTCGACGCAAGGAACTGGCATCGTCACCTGCGTCCCCCAAGGCATCTTTTCTCTGCAAGAGGCTCATGGGCTGCAGAGATCACCCAGCCCTGGGGAGGCAGGAGCGAGCAAAAAGCCACAATCCTGGCTCAGCCGTACTTGGCATAAGATGCCTCCCAAGCCACCAGCAACCTGGCATCCCTCCCTGAGGGACCACCCGCTGAGGCAGCACCCCGGGATGCCACCGCTTTGACACCAGCTCCCTTCTCAGCGGGAAGCTGCGCCGTGTCCCCGCTCCCTCTCCTCTCCCTTTGTCCCCTCCTCGCAGTTTGCCTCTCTGACCAAGGCAAGTACGAGCTCGGTTTGAGCCCAGCTGCCTCCCCCTCTCCGGCTCATGGTTCACCCGGAAGCAGCCATGAGGCCCAGAGGACAGCTCTCGCTCTCCCCAAGGGCTGCTCAGTGCCCAGCAATAGGCAGGCAGACATCTGCCTAATTTATGGCTGTTGTTAGGCCTTGGCTGATGTGATGCTGAGTCCTGGGGCAGACTGGAGGCCAGCAATGCCTCTCAGGAGCAAGGACGCTGTGGCCGGGTAATAAGGTGGGCTGCAGGGTGCCTGACGCCTTTAGCATTGCCCAGCCCACGGCAGGAAAGCCCAGGTGCCCCTTTCCCAGTTCCCCACAGCAATGTGGAGCCCAGCCCTGGCCCCACAGCCCTCCTCAATAAGGTCCCCCATAATACACTGTCCCACCTCAGCATTACAGCCAGGGCTGCCTCCCCCCTCGGCTCCATGCAAGGGGAAGCAGATGGTTAAGAGAATGACCTGCTGCAAACAGGGTGGGGAAAAAAAAAAAAAAGCTACCAAAGGAAAGCCCAAAGCTGGCTGGAGGCACTGACCCCCCCGGGAGGCATTTTAATCACGAATGCTCAGCCTTTCTGATTAAATCCTGTGGCTGGAGAGCTGGTGCCTGGTGAATATTCATGCAGCAGAACGAGGAGCCCCAGAAACATGCCTACAGGGAAAGGAACAGGGAGAAGGGATGTGAGCGGCTCTAACCCCTGTGCTGGGCAGCACCAGGTCACTGTGTTTGCACTTCCAGGACTGACAATTACCAGCTTCAAAAGCAGCGAAGCTACAGAAAGAGGAGCTCCAGCCGGAGAGCATGATGGGCAGCAGATTCCTCCCGGGGAGCTACGCTGTCAGCCTGGGAATGGAGCTCCAGGCCTGCGCTGGAAACCTCTTGGGGGGGGGAGCAGGACTGCTGACTGCTGCCCAAGGGTCTCCTGGGTCTGCCAGGGCAAGAGCCCATCTCTCCTGTCCCCCTGTGCTGCCAGAGGCACAGGTAAGGTGAACATTCCTCACCACCTCTGAAGGGCTTTGGCAGACATCTCAAGATTTTGATGATACTTGACAAGTTAAGAGATCTCAGAAGTAAATCAGACTCCCCTCACCCAGCACAGAGTATGAATGTCACTCTCCCGGTAGCTCTAAAGACAGGAACTAAAATATAATAACCAAGACGACTCCAAAACCATGCCCTAAGCAGGAACAGAAATCCTTGTCTCCCACCCTAACTTTGTGGTCAGCACCTCCAGTTGCGATGGACTAACAGGGGAGGAAGCTCCTGAGAGTGGGCTCCTCAAGAAAGGAGAGGCATGCCAGGTCTGAAAGGCCAGGGCAGCCCTGGGACCGTTACCTGGCTTGAAAAGATGGCTCTGGTGTGTTCAGACATAGGAGTCAGGACAAATGTGCCCTAGGGAGGTCCTCCCTGCGAGGCTGGGATTTTAGGTGAGATATCTTGGACAAATGGGTCCCCTCACCAGGCCAAGCTCCTGGGCTGCAGGCTGAGGGGAGCTGTGTACAAATTGCTCGAGAGGAACAAGGGTAACGCAGCAGCCACAGCTGAGTGCGGCTGAGCCTCCACCCTCGCCACCAGCCCAGCAGCCTGGCCCAGTGAAACCAGTCTGGAATGGTTTAAAGTCAACATGACATCAGTCTCCTACAACGCCCTGATTTCGCACTGTGCTGCTGGCCATGGACACAGCCCTACCGCCCCACTGTCTTGCATCCTCGGTGGCCAAGAGCAGTTTTTAGCAGCCATAGGTGCCCACATTGTCTGCGAGGAGCTGGGGTCAGTTTTGAGGCCGTCAGTCCCCCCGGAAAGGCACTGGTTTGTGATGGCCCAAGTCTTCCCTGCCTCCTACAAGGGGCTGAGCTGAGAACACACGCAGCTCACAGGCAGGCAGAAGAGCCCCTCACCCTGTGTTTTAGGGGGATCCAGCCTCGCTCAAAGGGACCATAAAGCTCACAGGCAGGCAGGGAAGCTGCTCTCTCCTTGGATGTTGACCCTCGGGGCACCCACCTAGGTGCTATTGTTGCCTTCCTGCAGGAGGAAGGCGCTCCAGCGCGGCACTGCACCCGGGCAAACAATGCAGCCAGGTCTGAATGTCCTGGCCGCCAGCTCTGCAAACCCACCTGCCCACCCTCCCCCTGCACACAGCGACAGCATGGGGCCGACGGAGCTGCCAGCTGGGCGGGGGGCTTCAAACAATAAAGATGGAAAAACCAAACCAGACCTCCACCTCCACAGCCAGTATCAAAGCCAACAAAAGGCCCGTTTTCTAGTGTCTCGCTTCCCTCCCCGGTATGGCTCTTCCCCTTCCATCTTCTCCCCTCCTTCGTGAGCGCACCTCTCCCAGTCTCCCTTCCCGCTGGAAGATGACGACACTCCAATTGCAAGGGCCCCCTCGCCGCGAGGCGGCTCGATGCAGGACTTCGGGACGTGATTGTCTCCTGCCTTTGTGCAGGGTTAAGTGTGTGAGGAGGCAGGGCTTGCATAAACACACTCGGGCAGAAGCTGGAAAGGTCAAAACCACCCCCATCTCCAGCAATGGGCATGTGTGTGCCTGCACTGCTCTCAGCCAGCCCTCTGGTTACAATTAACCCCCAAAGAGCCCCAATCCACTGACGGGCTGGTGCTGGCCATGCAGGATTGCCTTGAACAGGTCTCCTCTTAAAGCCCTCGCTCCATCTTTGAAAGAAATCCTCCTCTCACTGAATAAGCTGGACAGAGAGAAGTAAAAAGGGAGGGCAGCTGTAGCCGAGGGTCAGGGGAGCATCACGATTTAATGTACAGCTCCCCAGGCACTCTTGGTAATTCGGCGCTTGGCCCCTCCAAAGAGGGCTCTTGCCCTCCCTCCCCCGAAGCCGCTCCTCGGTTCAGCGATGGACGGATGCCTCCATTTCAGATCACACATCCGCAAGCAAAGAAAGGCTGATGGTGAAGGCAAAGCTCAGGCGGCAGGGATCTCCAGGTCCAAACCCTGCTTTCTCACAGACAAGCCGCTAGGTCCATCTTTGCCCTGCCCTCAGCTGGGCTGGAGGGGACCCCAACACTCCCCAAAGCCACCCCGGCAGCTACCGCTAGCATCCGCATTTGGATACTCTGGCAACACACGATGCGAGAGTTTTAAGCACCGCGCTCTGAGGTTTGTCACAGCTGTCCCCTGCAACACTAAGTTGGCTGCAGAAAGACGGTACCAGGTTTTAGAAGCCGCACCACAAAGCACAGGTGTCGGTAGGTGTCACAGCCAGAATCCAGACTGAACCGTTTGCTACCAGCAGATGGGTATTTTTAAGAAGGCTCCCTCCGCCCCGAGTTCAATCCCTCCCTCCCGAGCACAGCCAGGGAAGCGTTTGGTCCCAGCAGGGAGAAAAGCCACCTGGGCTTAGGAGTGAAGCGGCGTGCCAGCCCCTGGGCTGGCAGCTTGGCCACCCCGGGAACCAGCTGCTTGCCTGGCCAGCACCCTACAGCGCACATCACAGCCTCGCTGGTGAGAGCACCTCCAAAGGTGTCTCGCTAGCAGCTACAAGCAATCCTCACAGCTGAGTAACGATGCTTTGTTCTTGCAGACCACCTCCGGCCTCGGCCCCCTTACAGAGCGCTTCGCTGTAGCATGCCCCCCCACTGCCATCCTTCCCAGCCCCTCCAGTACTACTCCCCAACTGGAAGGGACTCCCAATCCAAATCTTGTTGCCAGTCCCCAACGTGCCCCCTCCAATGCAGAATGGGCTCCCCGAGGGGGACCACGCAGAGCGCCCCCAAAGGTACTGCACTAAAGGTTTAATGATTTTCACACCCTACCTGTGACAGTCATCAGCATGGAGGCCACGAGTGGACGGTTGTTGTCCAACTTACGGCTCAACCTCAGCTCCCCGCTCGATTGATTTACAATCAACAAGTGCAGTTCATTTCCCCGCTCAAAGGTGTAGAAGAGGCGGTCAGACACATCTGGGTCATAAGCTGGGACCTTCCCTATGACCCCCGAGGGGAAGGTGTTGGACTTATTGGACACATAGTTATTGAACAGGATCTGGAAGTTCTTCAGAACAGGGCTGTTGTCATTCTGGTCAATAAGTTTGATGTGGACTGTGGCTCTGCTGACCAGAGGGGCAGAGGTGGCCTGCACTACAATCACGTACTCGGGTTTTGTCTCATAATCCAGGTCTATCAAGGCTGTGAGCTCTCCAGAAAAGATGTCCATCTGGAATATCTCGGGGATGTTGCCTTCCACAATTTGGTACATGATCTGGGCATTGGGTCCCTCATCCGGGTCGATGGCTGTGATTTGGGCCACAACGGAGCCTACGATGCTGTTCTCCTTCACCAAGACCTCAAATTCTTCAGCAGGAAAGACAGGGGCGTTGTCATTCACATCCTGAATGGTAACCTGGATATGGACAGGAGTTCGCTGAGGAGGGATGCCCCTGTCCACAGCGTACGCAGTCAGCTCGTAGACAGGAACGTTCTCACGGTCCAGCCTGCGGACAGTGCGAATGATCCCCGAGGTGGGCTCTATGGTGAAGTCTCCATCCCCATCCTCCCCGTTCTGGAAGGTGTACTGCACTCGCCCGTTGGTGTGGGCATCCCGGTCGGTGGCAGAGATCTGGAGCACGCTGGTGAAGGGAGGTGCGTCCTCAGAGATCATGCCCTGGTAATGAGGGCTGACAAACTGGGGGGCATTGTCATTAACGTCATTCACCATGATTTCAACATAGGTGGTGTCTGCTTTCTGGGGGATCCCGTTGTCCTTGGCAGTGATAGCCAACGTGTACGTGACCTGGTCCTCATAGTCCAGTTCTGCCTGGAGAGTGATGGCCCCGGAGTCTGGATCAATGCGAAACTGAGGGACGTTGTCTTCTAGATAGTATGTGATGCGGGCGTTTTCCCCCACATCATCGTCCGTGGCGCTGATCACCACTACGGTGCTGCCCACAGGCCGGTCCTCGTTGATGCTCACAGAGTAGTGAGCACTCTGGAACACGGGCCGGTGTGTGTTGGCATCTGTGATGTTAATGTGAACGTGGCAGTTGTCACGCAGGGTGCGATCAGAGGCCGTCACGGTGAGCACGTAGCGCCTCTCCTGTTTGTAGTCCAGCGGCAGAGACAGAGTGATGAGACCCATCCCGCCTTGCGTGCTGATGGAGAAGCGGTTCCGTGTGTTGCCTCCCGTGATCTGGTAGGTGATGGCACTGTTCACATCCCGGTCGATCGCTGTGACGCTGAGGACGCTGGTCCCTACGGCCGCGTCCTCGTTCAGGCGGATGAAGTACTCCTTCTGGGTAAACTCAGGACGGTTGTCATTGACATCCATGACAGTGATGGTGACACTGGCGGAGGCGGATAAAGATGGAGAGCCGTGGTCCCGAGCCTCTACCCCAAAAAAATAGTGCTCAACTGACTCCCGGTCCAAGGGCCCGCTGACCGTGATCCACCCCGTGGCACTGTTCACCACGAAGGGCGTGTCGGCCGAGACCCCCGTCAGTTTGTACTCCAGGCGCGAGTTCTCACCGTAGTCCGCGTCCACGGCCTGGATGTGGATGACGGAGTGGCCAAGGGGAGCGTTCTCCAGGACGGAGATTTGGAAAGGGGTGCTGACAAAGATGGGGGCATGGTCGTTGATGTCCACCACCTGGATGCTGGCCATGCCGGTGTTGTTGGAGAGGGGAGGGCGCCCGGCGTCCTGAGCCCGGATCCTCAAGGCGTACTCCCGCTCCACCTCAAAATCCAGCGGGGCCACCACCTGTATCTCCCCAGTGATGCTGTCGATGGAGAACTGTCCCCGGCTGTTCCCGCTGATGATGTTGTAGTGGACCAGCGCATTGTTGTCCTTGTCCAGGTCCGTGGCAGTGACGCGCAGGATCTCGGTGTGGGGCCGTATGTCCTCCCTCACCTGGACGATGTAGCGCTTCTCGCTGAACTGAGGGGTGTTGTCGTTCTCGTCAAGGACCGTGATGTAGACCTTGACTGTGGCGGAGCGGGGCCCCGGCTCCCTCCCCTGGTCGTTGGCCTCCACCACCAAGGAGTACCTCTCCATCTTCTCCCTGTCCACCGGCCCGCTGGTGGTGATGAGGCCGGAGCGGGGGTCGATCTCGAAGACGGCGTGGGCGGCCCGCTCGTTGACGAAGCGGTATCGGATGTTGGCGTTGGGCGGGGAGTCGACGTCGGTGGCCCGCAGCTGCAGGATGGGGTACCCCTCCTCCACGTTCTCCCGGATGGTCTCCCGGTACTCGCCCTGCTCGAAGACGGGGTCGTGGTCGTTGCGGTCGGCCACGGCGATGGCCACCATGGTGGTGGCCGAGAGCCGGGGCGCCCCGTGGTCGGCGGCCGTCACGCGGAAGTAGTGCAGCTCCATGCTCTCGCGGTCGAGGGCCTGCGTGGTGGTGATGAGCCCGGCCCGCGGGTCGATGCTGAAGAGCTCCCGCGAGCGGCTGTTCATCAGGGCGTCCATGGAGTACACCAGCCGCCCCGCCTCGCCCCCGTCGGGGTCCTGGGCCGCCACCGCCACCACCGCCGTCCCCGCCGGCTGGTTCTCCGCCACCTCCGCCTGGTAGTTATACTGGGGGAACAGCGGGTGGCGGTTGGGGGCTGCGCGCCGACCCCGCCGCCCCGGGGACGGCGACGGAGACGGGAAGGGGAGCGGGCGCGGCGGGGCGGCGCGGGGCGGGCAGCGCGACGGGGACCGGCGGCGCGGCGCCGCGGCCAGCCCCGGGGGAGCCGCCGCCGCCGCCGCCGCCCAGCACGGCACGGCGGCGGGGCAGCCTCCGCGGGCCGGCGGCCCCCAGCCCGGCGGCGCGGCGGCCCCCAGCCCGGGGGGGAACAAAGGGAGCATCAGCAGCAGCGGCAGCAGCAGCGGCGGCGGCGGCGGCCCCCGATGGCGGCGGCGGCAGCAGCGGCGGCGGCGGCTCGGGGCGGCCACCGGCTCCTCCGCCGCCATGGTGCCTCGGCGGCCGCCGCCCGGCCCGGGCGCACGGCGGCTGGGCTCGGCGCCGCCCCCGCCTAGCGGCGGCGATGGCCGCCCCCCGCCCCGCTGCGCCGCGCCGCTGCCGCTGCTGCCGGGGGTGGCGGCGGCGGCGGCTCCTCCCGCAGCCCCAACATGGCTCCCGCCGCCCCGCCCCGGCCCGCCCCGCCCCCGCTACGCGCCCCCGCCCGCCCCGGCGCCGCCATCTTGAGGGAGGGAGGGAAGGAGGGAGAGCGGGCGGGTAGGCGCCGGCCGCCCCGCTCCTCCGCCCTGCGGCGGCGGGGCCGTCGTCCTCCCCGGGGCCGCCGGCCGGGCTCCTCTGCGCAGCGCGGAGGGGGAGCCCCGGGGAGAGGGGGCACGGGCAGCGCGCGAGCGACGTGTCCCCCCCGTGTGAGGGACGTGCCCCCCCGTATGAGGAACGTGTCCCCTCGTGTGAGGGACGTGTCCCCGGGTGCCAGCCGTGCCAGGCACTGTCTGGGCTTGCCGCCACCATGCGCGGCACACCTGCCCTGGTGCGAGGTGTGCCCGCCCTCAAGGGAGACCCGCCGGCCATCGCGCACAAGCGCGTCAGCCCTCACGGGAGGCACGGCCGCTGCCGGGCAGGGCAGGCCGGCCAGCGTCGCAAGGGCGGCGGGCAAGCTGCCCGCCGGCACAACACGCCTCCTCCGGCCGGCTCACGGCCACCCACCCGTGGCTGCCCCTCCAGGCGCGCAGAGCCCCGCCGTGCCAGATCCAGTGATGGCTGACGGTGGTACGGCTCGGCCTCCCCTCGCCCTGGTGTGGGCCGGTGCTTGGCCACTGGGATGCGATGAGGGGCTGCATCCCAGCCATCCCCTAGTCCTGTTAGTGCTGTGGGGATGCTTGCCTGCACCCCAAGCAGGAGGGCTCGGAGCCTCCCAGCCGAAAGTGGAGCTCGTCAGGTGGGGGGCCCGAGGCCCACGGACGACGACCCTCAGCGCACACCTCCGCTGACGCCCACCCCGCCGCTGCTGCGGCGCTGCCAGCGCACCGGGCGACAAGCATGGTCCTCGTGCCCCTGCTGGCATCCCCAGGGCCAGGCTGCTTCCCCCAGGTGCTGAGAAGAGACACTGGGGTTAGCCGCCCTGCCGCTAGCAGAAGGGGCGAGGCAGGAAAATGCCGGTCTTTTGGCAGGAGGCACTGCCGATGCTTTGCAGCCCTAACGGCTCCCTCTGCCCGTCCATGTCCATCTGCAAGCAGCACCAAGTTTGGCATCTTCAGGGATGGGGTTTTTTTACCGCGTGCATGAGAAAGGGCTTCCCCTTGTCCTGCACCGCAGGGCGGTAGCTCTCCCAGGCTGTGCCCAGGGTGTCACAGCCCCTGCCGCTCGGCTCCGCCACCGCGTGGCAGGGATTTAGCTGGCCCGCTCCTGTCCCCGATGCAGACCTCGGCCACCCCCACCCACCAGGTGGGGCATCAACATGGGAGAAGGAAAATTCAGTTTGGGGCCCTTGCATCGGATGGTTCATTAGCATATCAGCCTTGTAACTTAGCTGTTGGTTTGATCTCAATCAACTAATATTGCAGCCTAATCCACTGAAGCTTGTAATAGGTTTAGGAATAACAGGGGTTTACGTCCTCATTAGTGTTCAGTGCGCCGCGGCGGGAGAAACATCCTTGGCCGCATCCTGTTGAAGAAGAGGGGAGCCCGAGCCACGGTGGCTGAGGCGTGTGCTAGGGAAGAGAAGAGCCATGCTGGGGAAAAAATAGAGTAAATGTGGGAGATGGGTAGAATTAGGATGGGGTAGGGAAGGGCAGGAAGTACACAGGACACACAGTGCCTCCATGCACATCCCAGCTCCGAGGGGAGCCCCCCGTGCCACTGTGCTGGATGGGCTGCAGTTAAGGGTGGGTAGGCTGAGGAGCAGGGGGACCTCCGTGCCAACACTGCAGCCAGTCTGGGCACTGCTGGCACCCCTTGTGCAGCCCCTACATAGCTCCCCAAAAGACACGAGTTAACAGTGGGATGGATTCACACCAGAGGTGGGGCTCCTCCGCTCACTCAGCCCTTGCTCCCAGCACCAGAACAACACGCACTCTCCCACACCCCTGGGGATCCGAACATGCTCCCACCCTGCATGAAACCTAACAAGGCTGCGCAAGGTCGCGTGGACCCTTGCCTGAAATTTGAGTGGCTGCTTTGGAGCTGCACGCTGCTTTGGACAGCTCAGGCCACCTCCACAGCAAGGAGGAGGTCAGAGGAGATATGTTGACCCCTGGGCACAGCAGGTCTGGGGGCCGCGAGGGGGTCCAGCCACTGCTGCCGTGGTGGTGCCCTCTGCACCAGCTGCAGACGGGGCTGCGGCATCCTGCATTCTGGTGCTGAATCCTGGCATCACCAGTGCTTTGCCTCTGCCCAATGCCCCGTGTTCCTGTGCTCCCCCACCAACCACGACCACCACGGGCTCTCACCCAGCTTCAGTTCCACCGATGGTGACAGATGGTCCCCTATCAATTATCATTAGTGTAAACAAGGGGGTGGGAAGAGCGCATGCTGCCTGCTGATTTGGGGTTTGACTGCAAGCAGGCTCCCACTGCTAGGGTGCAAAACAAGCAAACACAAAGCAGGGTCTGTGACATGCTTAGCAGGTCCCCAAACCACCTTGCACCATCCTCACAGCCGGTGGCTCTCTCTGCTGGGCTGGTGCCTCCCTTCCACCACCATCACCCATGCAAAAGCCAAGGCCTGGCCACCACCCGGGCAGCGGCAGGGTGAGCAGAGCAAGCAGGGCTTCAAGCAGGGCTTCAAGCAGGGCTTGTCCTTGCCCCCCTGGGCTGAGCACACGTTTCAGGACCACCATGGGAAACACCAAGCAGGCCCTAAAGCGGTGGCTAGTGCGGCTCAAGCACATGCTGGAGAGAAGTTCCTGTGGTGCTTACACAACGCTGAGGGCTGACACTTGGTGGGTGTGGATTTCTAAGCCTCCAGAGAAGCTGGCATATTAATTTATAAACTCTGTAGGATTCCTGAACCTTGATAATCTGCTATGATTAACTCCTCAGCCACCACAAAATGCCTCTGGCTTGGCTGGTCCAGCACCAGCACTGACAGGGCTGCGGCCATGCCAGCCATGCATGTGCAGTGCCCTGTGGGGATTTACATTCTCCCCCTCCAGGCCCCCACGCACCCACCCGAGCCCTCCTGGTTGCTGTTAGGCTAATGCCAGAGCAGCCCCGGCCCCACGCACAGTTCACCCAAGAAACTTCCCCCAATAAAGGGCAGCGCAGCACTTACGTGCGACAGGAACGTGCTTCACAGGACCCCCTGCCGCCGGCTGGATTATACATCGCACCTCCTCAAACTGGGGATTTGCCATCAAGAAACCCAATCAGGAGAGAGGCAATGCTTTTAAAAAATTATGAAGGCTTTCAAGTTTATTTGTTCTAATTACCCAGCTGACAGCTCAGGGGAGGAGGAGAAAATCATCGGGGTATCACTGCCACAAAATAGTTGTAATTGAATCATTCCAGACAATAAAGCAGAGGCGCAGGTCACAGGCAGTGCATCGCTCCCCCCAACACCCCTTACTGCTGCACCACAATAAAAACACACCAATACGAGGAGATACTCTCTAATAGCAGCCTATTACGGCTCATGGAAACACAAGCGTGTTATCTGCACCTGTCACCCGCGAGCAGAACAGGAGCCACTGAGCGGGCTCGGGGATAATGAGTTTACACGCTGCGATTTGATTCCCTGCGATGTGCAAAGGCCTTTCCTGGGCAGTGGGTGCAGATCTCCCCCAGGACCCTCCACGGCAGACTGCCCCCCAGCTCTTCCAGCCCCGGCTGTGGTGCAGAAGGGATCGTGCTTACTGTGCAGCTGGGCCATGGGGTGAGCAACCCCCAGGGACAGCAGTGGCTCAGGGATGCTGAAGGGGGCCACCGGCTCTGCCTGTTCAGGCTCAGCCCTGTCAGGGCTCCTCCAGCCCCCCAGGGCAGGCAGGGCACTGTTACCAAAGGCTGTGCTCCAGGCTAGCTGAGCCACAGGTCCTGCCCGCTTCTGGGCTTCTGCTGGGCTCTGGGCTTGCCCCAGCCTGGCACAGCAAAGCCTGGGCTGCGTCACTGAGGGCAAGTGCCAGAGGAACATCCCACCACTGCAGCAGGGCACAAGCTGACAACAAGCCCAAGCAGCATCCAGAGGCAAGCTGTGGTTATCTCTGGGGGATGTGCAACCATACACTGCACAGAGCAAGGGGGCACAGGAGAGCCACTGCGGGGTGGGCGTCCGTGAGTGCTGGCAGCCCTCACGTATCATGATTCATCCTCCCCAGGTGTGCAGCTTGACAAACTGCAAGGCCACAAGCCCGGGCGCCTGAGAGACGCCGGCCAAAGAGGCAGAAGCTGGGACACAGCCCTGGCCCTATTTCGGCTGGCAGCTGTGCTTGATGCAGCCCCCGTGTTTTGGGGGGGCACAGCCTGCACCTGGCATTTACACCCCTACTCTTGGCCAGGGCTGTAGCCCACTGTCCAGCTGGCTCCCCCAGCACGCAGCCAGGAGCAGAGATCAGCTTCCCTGCTGCCGACTCAGTGCTTTACCAAGCACCCGCTGCCCTCCCACCACACGCACCCCCCGCCATCCAAGGCACCCCCCAAAGCAGCACGAGCAGGACTGAGGTTTGGGAACAGACATCCGCAGCCAAAGCGTGATTCATTAGCACTCGATACAGACCGTTAAACCCTTGCTGCGCAGGCTCGCTGCCTCGGCGGCTCTGCTGGGAGCCAGCTGAGGCTGTGCATGCCTTGCGGGAAGCGAACTGCTGAGTCCAGCTCTGCCAAACCCTTAATCTAGAGCAACGATGCTGGGCAGGCCCACAGGGGTGATGGCGGTGCCCCTAGCAAGGGTGGCTGCTCCACTCCTTGTCACCACTCCTCATCTGCCAGCAATGGCATAGGAAAATGCAACGCCAAGAAGCCAAGTGTGGGAGAACGACTGCATTGCTCCCATTTGAAGATCAGCACCCACTGCTTTGCATTAGTGGGCAGCTGACACCCAAGCGGCCCCCACCCCACTGCTTCAGTCCCCCCATGACAGAAGGGGGCAGGCAGGGCTACGTTCACAGAAGTCCAGTTTAAGACATTTTTATTCCTCTGCATGTTACACTTAGTGTTTAAGAAAATACAGGATCCCTTTTGACATTCATACATTTTTACAGCGGAAAAATAGGTTACTCTACAAGGGTGGTTATTAAGCTTGGGCATTCCCAGGCTGACTTCAGGAGGTCCTTGCCCCCCTTGGCTGCCAGGCCAACCCTCTCCATTCCCAAGCATCACTGCCCCAGTGCCCAGAGTCCAGGCCTGCAGAGCAGAGCTCGTGTCATCGCCTCAAGCTAAAAAAAAAAAAAACCAAACCAATAAAAAAAAAATTACAGCGTCCAGTATTACCAGTTCCACTTTCCAATAGCTCCTACACTGGATACTGCAAAGGAAGAGCTGGGGACAGGGAGTGACCAGACTGAGCACACGAATATCTAAGAGACCAACGTTAGTGTGTGTGACTATCTGTAACAGGGAAACAGGTTAATCCCGGTTGCTAGAAACCTAGAGGAAATATATAAATAAGGGTTCCCCACATTCGTGCATAGTCACAAACAGCTACTGGACACCAGGCTCACGCTGCCTCTGAGTGCTGCCACGTGGAGAGGGAGGGCAGCGAGGCAGAGCTACTATGAAGCTCAAGGCAAGAAATCCACACGCTTCACGAACAGAGCGCACCAGCCCACGTGTAGCCCCTCTGCTTGGGGGCACCGGGGCAACGCTGCGAGAGAGGTGGCAAGCGGCAGCTTTCACTTGGCAGGACACATCTTTGGGCTGTGTCTGGGCCAAAGGCTTCCTAAGGGCTGTGTCACCCACACGGTCATTACTTCTAGGCTGCCACAGTGTGCAAGAAATTCAGATTTAAACGTCACTATAGAAAGCAGATTGAAAAAAGCAGCTACTGGGGTAAGACTTCTATGACCCTAGGTGGGCTGCTACCCAGAGGCAAAGCTGAGGGCCAGGAGGGAGTGAAAGGCTCACTAGACGAGGCGTTAAGACAGCGAGCGAGCTACCTCCCCTTGGCAGGGCTGCAGCACATTGGCACTAGCAGCAGAAAACAAAACAGATGTAACGAAAGCTTCTTCCAAGCACCAGCGGACTCCACTTGGTCACTGCAGGGAGAGAGATGCACATGGAAAAGAAGTGATACTCTAAGGCAAAGGCCTTTCTCTTTGGGACCTTGGGACACCAGCGCAGCTGAACACCCCCCCACACCTCCAGCTGCTAAGTCCCTCGCAAGCTCTCTGCCCTTCTCGCTAACACCAGTCGCCTAAATACCTCCTGCCCGAGTCTTGCAGGCAAACCACGCGCCAGCGCCCACCCCGCTCTGACTTCCCCGGAGCACCAGGCCCTGGGGGCACCCCACGCCCTTTCTGCCGCTAGCGTTTCTAAAGGGCTGGTGAACGCTGTCCCAACCTTAGGCCTCGCACGGAGGGATATAAGGTATGAGCTGTACTGGAAGGGAATGGGGAGAAAGTGTCAACAAGAGACATCATCAATCCAAGTGGTTCAAACTCCAGTCCAAGCTGAGGGGCGGTTAGCTGGTACCGGGAGAGATTTCTGGGAACTCCTTATAAATCTCCAAGATGATCAGTTTGTCCATCTGGCACTGCTGGCCCTCCTCTTCCTCCCCCAGGATGCGCTGCAAGATGCCCTGCAGGTCAGAGAGGCGGTGCTGGTGCTGCAGATAGGGCGTGGAGCGGATGATGGCGTGCATCAGAGATAAATACTCCATCCTCAGCTGCCAAGTGGGAGCGGAGACAAAACACAGAGCACAATGAAAGATTTAAAGTGAGATAAACAAGCATGCCAGCCTCCATTACAGCATGAGCACAGAAACAGCTGCTGCTGCACCAGCAGCAGCCAGACAGTGACTCCAGAGCCACCTGTTTTCCTTAAGGCTCATTAGTAGCTATGGAAAACTCTGCTTTTCCCACAGCAGCCCAGTGCTGCTCTTCACCCACTCTCAAAACATGTGCACATCCCCTGCCTCTTGCAATACCAGAACAGAGACATCCCTCCCACTTCTACTACTCACAGAGAGTCCCTGTTCCCAAAGGTCCCTGGACAGAAGGGTGCAGACTACCAAAAGCCTGGCAGATCTTTCTTCAAACACACCTTTCTACTGCTGTGTGCTGGGCAGGATAAATCCCCTCTTCCTCCTCAGCCCCCAAGGTTGATTTGAGCACCCAGAAATGTCGTGCCCACCCCAGGACTCAACTCTTGCCTGCACCAGCAGGCCCCATGGAGGGCCAGGGGAAACACTGTAGCTTTGGGACTGTGCTCCCTTCCCCAGTGCCTATGGGTTACTGTAAGCACCTTATCTCCTGGGGAGAGATCAGCAATCTGCCGCACCAGGATGTCTATGAGGACCATCATGTCCGTGTGGTAGAAGATGCTGGCTGTATCCTTGCTGGCAAAGATGTCCTGCAGAAACTTCAGCACTGAGTGCGGTGGCTGAGGCTGATGCTTGAAGATACAAACTGGATCATCTAAGGGAGGCAGAAAGACTGTGCTAAGCCACATGCTCCCCGTTGCCCCCCTCCTTCACCTTCAGTGCACATCCTTTCATTAGACCCTACAGGCTTTGGAGAGGAGGCTGCCCCTGGCCTTGGCCAGCTGCTCCCTGCCCGTGGCTAGCTTTTGTGCCGGCTGACCTCAGTGCCTTGCACAACACTGCATAATCAGGATGGTGGTTCTGCAGGGTACCAAGCTGAGACCAAAGTCATTAGCATTAGCATTAATCATTGTTTATGTTTCACCTACTATCCCAGGTGAGACCTGATTAGCACATCACCTCTCAGTGCCTCCCCTTTTTGCTCAACAGCTACCACTCATTTTCTCCCTGGTTTATTAAGTCTGGTCCAATGATCCCTCTGAAAAGCCCATCAGACCCTGTACCAGAAATGAGCTTTCATCACAGAGACCAGGCTAGTACTATCCCAGAAGCAAGAAAAGAAACACTTCCAAGTTTAAATGAGCCACGACATCCTGTTGTCTTCCAAAACACGTCCCTGCAGACCCCACGAGGGGCTCTGGGACACTGCAGCCCCCCCCAGCAGTTGTCAGGAAGGCAGGCAAAAGAGAAGCATCTTCATTAGGTTGTGGCCCCCCTCTTTCTTCTGCCAGCCCCTCACAGTAAGGTGATCCCTGCAGGGAATCTGGCTGGGAAAGGGCTAAACAAAGGCTTTGGGAGGAGGCCAGACAAGAGCACTGAGAAGCCGGCTGCCATAAGGCTGATACAGTGTGGAGACAATGATTTCCAACCCCAAAGAGAACTAAAGCCAGAGTAAGATGAGCTGCAAGCATCACAGGATGAGTTATTTACCAGCAAATCAACAAAATGAATCTCAGGCAGCAAAGCCCCTGTGCTCCAGAAGGTATTAGAAAGCACAATAGTGGCACGCAGCACAGGCAGAAATACCTGGCACTGCTCTTCCTGCGGAGATCTCCAGTTTTCTAGCAATCTGCTTTGCAAAAGCTCTACATGTACAGTGGATTTCACTCTATGCCTGGAGCAGACACAAAGCTAACCCTCTGCCGGCAATTCTGAAATGGGAAGTTCCACTCTAAGCAGCTTTTTGGAAGGCAAGACCTCCCTCTGGATCTGTCCCCCGGGGCACATGATTGCCAGCATGGGCTGAGGTTTGTGTGCCAGCGCTGATGGAGTCCTGTCTGTCCAAGGACAGAAATGGCCCAGGACCAGCTTTCTTCCCAGACAAGAGCTCGCCTACATTGCAGCTGGCCATGCTGCAAGATGGGGCTGATCTGACCCAGAAGTACAAGGAAACAGCAGCCCTCTCCTCTCTTCCTAGATGCCATTAGCATCACTTTATTCTTTGTGCAGCTCCATCCTCAGCAATGCTGCTTGTCACCCTCACAAATTCACCAGGAAGCAGCACATCCTGCCTGAGCCGACAGCTCCTCAGCTACCTGCATCCGCAACACATCCTACCCCTTAACGAGCACCCGGCTCGTTTCCCTGAGTCACCATTAGCTGCACCCCCTGCTAGGCATGTAATAGTGCCGCAAACACTCACCTCCCCTGTTCAGCAGCAGCAGCAGCTTTTCTGTGAAAGTCTTGACATTCGAGTGCTTGCTTATTGTAGTCATGATCACACTGTGTTCTGGAACTAAGGAAGAAACCTGTTCAGCATATCCCTTTGTTTCCTGAAGACCATGGTAATGAAAAAAAACTAGCAGAGGGGTCCTATTTTGCATCAGTGCTCTGGGGAGCTTTGGGGTACCACAGTCTATCAGGCTACAAACAGTTTCAGCCCCACAGTAGGTGGGCAGGGAGAGGGAAGGTGAAATAAATCTGGAAACAATGCATGAAACACTTGGGACTTTGTGCTTTCTATGCACACCTGATTCACACGGGCTCCAGTCCTGCCAGACAAATACTGTGAAATACCTTGCAAAGGCTTTATGTTGTCAAACATTACCTCTGTTCACAACCCTCTAAAGCCAAGGGCTTCACTCTCTGGTATCTTCTTACTTCATACCAGCAGTGCCCTGCTGGAATTTATTGCCTTGCAAGCTGCCATAAGGGATGACCAGAAGGGAAAAGTTTTTCCTAGCACTCGGCACCGGGCTGTGCAAGTGTAGGGGCTGAAGAATTCTTCTAGGAAATGTCCCCTAGCCTGCTTTGGGGGTGATTTGTCGTAACTAAAATAGGTTCACCCTAACAGACCTTATGCATGTGTGTGAGTGTGCACACTCAGAAGCATCCAAACAGCACAGCATGGCTATGTCTGTGGCACAGGGTTGGCAACCCTATAATATTTCACAGGCTGTGAAGTGCTTTAGGATCCTTTACATTGAAGAGCATCAATGTAATACGTTTTTAGGAGAGTTTTTGAACTAATGCTGCACCACTGAAGTGTATGATCGATGAATCTTGCAGATAGAGGAATAAAAAATTCAATCCACTAATAAGCAACCTGAACATCATTTAACATGATCTTAGCATAGAGAACAAGTCGCTGCTCTCAGCTACACCCCAGGTGGGCAATAATCCCCCAGAAACACAGTGCCTGTCATGCATTATTGCCTAATTACTGCAGCCAGGAAGTATACGGGTAAGTGTGAGAAGAGGTAATGAATGAAAGCAGCAGAGATACACTTAATCAGTCTCTGTGCAATCAACTTTCACATGAAATTAGAAACTTTCACATAAATTTTAATGAAGCGCAACCCAAAATAACAGGTAAATTACTGGACACGTCCTTGCTGCTTTATCCTCCCCTCACTCCACGAAGCCAAGGATAAAGCCATGAAGCAGAACGAGAGGAAGTAATTAACTAAAGACAATTGGAGCAATAGGAGATTTTGGGTTAAGGAGTGGCCTCTCTTAGCAGGACCTGGAAATACACTACAATCTTCTAACAACAGGTTTCAAAACTCACAGGCAGCGAGAGGGCAAATGCCCTTCTCTAGGGACCAGATGTGTTGTCTGTTCTCATGGAGCTCAGCAGGGGAGGGAGGACAGAGAACCAGGGCAATCAGGAGAGAGCGCTGCGCAGGCCAACGTTGAAGAGCCTGGCCCCAACACATAGGCATTGAATGAACTTCAAGAGGTACAGAAGGGTAAGCAGAAGGTTTGTCAAGACCTACAGAAGGCAGAGGACTTTCTTTCTGGACTGGTACCAAGAAATGCCTGCTGAAGCATTTTCTCTCCCAAATCAGCTGTGCCTACAAGTTAACCCCACTCATGTTCTGCACATACAGCCCAGCAACTGCTTTAATCCAGGCAGTGTGAAAGTACAGAGAAAAATCTGCTGGGTTTCACAGAGCTGCTGTGCCCCAGAGGGTCAGTTGGTTGGACACGGGCTCTCAGACTGTTTTTTCCTCTAAGGTTTTGCACAATATTTAAACACAGTGTATTGCCAGAGGCTAGAGGAGCTGGAGAGGTTATCATAGCACCATGAAGACCCAGTGATATTCTCCCTCCCTCCCCATTCTTCACACCCTCACTCCAGACCACTGAAATCCTGCCAAGGCAGCGCAGCACCAAACCAACCTGGAATGTGGAGATTGAAGGCCAGAAGGACATTGACAAATAAGTCAGGCAGCTGGTCGGTGGTGTCCGAGGGCAGCCCATCCTCAATCACATCCAGCAGGAACTGCACAAACTGAGAGTTGAGATGTTCTGTGCAAGGAAAAAGAGGGGCATTTACAGCACAGTGAAAATAAACCAAGCAACAAGGGACCATGCAAGCCACTTCTCTGTGCTTTTATGCTTAAAAACCATTAGTGGGGTGCCAGTGTCAGCCTCCAGGGAATTTAACAACCCTGCAAGTGGACTAGACAGACAACTGAGTGTTTTTGTGCGAGAGACAAGCGGTTCAGAGAACTACCCACAGTGCAGGGGAACGCTGAAAGTTGGTTCCCCATTGGCAATTTTTTGGAGTAAATAAAACACCAAACCCTGCTCTAGCTGTCATTGCAGCATCACTGCTGCAACAGTGATGAATGAAGGCTTCAGGTAGGAAGATATTTGTATTCTTGACCACTGGTTTAATGCATCTATTTAAAAAAAAGTAATCATCCAGATCATTAGTAATAACCCATTTTTCAATTTAGCTATTAGGAAAGCTCAGGAGCTCATGCAAATAAGTCCACCTGCAGGAAATAATTGCCAGGGTTACACAAGGAGAGAAAAGCAGGAGGTGTGGAGGCTCGTTGCATCGTCTCTACTGCGCCAGCTTGAATCCTGTATGTGTTTACTAGGGTGTTAAGGTGAAGCTGCTGAGGAGATGCTTATAAAAATCTCTACTGCTTTTCTAGGAAAAATGAGCCCGGAGTTTCCCAAATACAGGGAACAAAACATGGCTTGGGGAAGAAGCAGGCAGGCAGGGCTTTCTGGCTGAAGGTTGGAATGAAAGGACAGAGGATTAAACAGGCAGATCTGGCGCAACGTTTGCACTTCCTCATTGACAGCAATACCCTTAATCATCTCTGCTTTCCCTAAGAGCTTGAAATACTTAGGGCTGCACCATCCTGTTAGAAGGGAGACCAGGAAGAGGCCACATTGTGCAGCTGACAGCTTTAGTGGGCATTCATAGAGTGATGTGGGCTCTCAGCCTCATCAGCAGGCAGAACATCTCCAAGGCAGGTAAGAGGTACATGCTTTCATGCAGGGCAGAGGTAAAACAAAATGCCGCTTAGTCACAGTGATAGGCAAATCCACCTCTTCTGCAGCATGGCATCAGTCCTCCACTGCTCTAAGCCAGGTTTGTGCTGCTATCTCTGGAAATCTGGCATCTCAGCCCAGTATTTCAGCAGCCAGGCTCTACTGATAAAGAACAGACCCTACTCCTGGCCTGCTTGTACTGGGCTTTCCCCTAAATGTCCCCACCTTGGCCCCCAGGAAAGGTCCCTTCCCTGTGTCTGCCAGCACACGCCAGATGTCCCACCATCAGCTCTGCTGTCCTACCAAGCTGTAAGTGTAAGCTGCTCTTACCATAGTGATGATATGGCAGGGGCTCCCCCATGGAGAACATCATTGCCAGCACCAGTGCAGAGTAGCACATCTTTTGATGATCTGCAAGATAAAGGTCCTGCCATTAGTTCTTCCGAGGATGTGAAACACTGTTCCCCAGCTGCAGCTGAGAAGTCACACATTTAATACAGGCATTTAACGCAATTAGACTGCTCCTCATTTCTGTATTTACTGAGCTATAAGGGTGTTTTTTCCCCTGTTTAAGCACACCACATGCCTTCTGTGCCATGCATTTCCAAAGCAATTTAAAAATAATCACAACAAGAATTCTCAATTTTTTTCCCCTCCACTTAAGAGGATCTGGGAAGATTTGATCTGAATAATTAAAAACCGCCCCTGCAGAGTCCCAGGACACATCCCATAGTTATGTAATTACTGAACCCAGAAAAAACATCCATCTGGCCACCTCAAAATACTGCTTGTTCCACCCAACACCACCCCCGGACAGCTATGCTGCTTGTTACCATCTCTGCACTGCTCTACTTTCGCTACCTCAGCTCTGCCTGGAGGTATAAAAGGTCTCTGGGGAGACCAGATCACTGCTCATGACTCGGGCTGTGCATCTGCCCACCTCCCAGGCCACACGTGTCTCCAGCATTAATACATCCCGCAGCCTGCTAGTCCAACACAATTTTCGCTGGCAGCAGCTATACGTGAATGCTCCACAGAACCACAGCCGGTGCCTTTCCTGAATTTTAATTAATGGATACATCTCAATGGATATTTGCAGAAGAAAAAAAAGTCATGGAATAGGATCTGTGCCATCATCAAATGTAGCCTCCATCCAGTTCAGCAAGTCTGAAGACTATAGGAAAGGAGTATTGTTTTTATAAAGCAGGTTACCACACACACTGGCTAAATAAAGTTCAGCTACACCTGCCAGAAAGAGCCTAGGGGTGCTTGTTAAAAGGAATCTGAGGATGTATATCTAAAAAAACTGACCCAAACTACTTTTCATTAGAGGAGAAAAAAGTCCCTTCAGTGTATGATGCTTCTCCCAACAGTACCACTTCCCTGCACGATACATGCTGGTTCCAGTACCTGCTCCAAAACCCTTAAGACATTTCACTTCTCTATGCACAGATTGATCCATCTCTAAGCACCTGCACCCTGCAGTTTGGTTTTGACTGCACAGGCCGATGCCTTCACTGTCACCGCATACTCCTGGACTGGCCAAATGACTTGCAACACTTGGCAGCTCTCAGATTTACTGTTAACATGGGGAAAAAAAAAATGCTAGCAAATCATTCCAGCCTCGTGCCCCTGGAAAGTCAGCTCTGTGAGCAAAGCCTCTATAAGCAAAGAACATGCAGACTTTGTCAGAGCTCCACAAGATGCCTGAGTTTTCAAATAGCAAATACTTTGAGTAAAAATAGATCATTTGGGGCTTAACCAGAGATACTACAGCATTAACGAGATTAAGAGTTTGTAGGAGAGCACTCTAGACCATGTGGCAGCAAAGGAAAGCTGGAAACTGCTGTTTACTTTTGGTAAACAGAGAGGGAGGATATTCGATGACTTAAATATAATTCATATTTCCATAAGAAGCTCTCAGCTGTAAGGTATCAGTGATGCCAAAGCTCACTGTAGCAGAAAAGAATCTGACAAACTGTTCACCACCCAGTTTCTTCATTCTTTCCTCCATGGCTTCAAGAGTTGGGTGTCAGAGGCAAGATACTGCAGCAGGTACACATAGGCACCTGCTGTTCCCATGTTCCTAGTAAGGCTTTCATGAACAAAACATTTTCTTTCATAACATCAGGAGCAATGAAGTAATGATCTGAGAACCAGAAGCCAGCAATAAACACGTGGCTATAGCAAATATGGAGGAAGAGGTTAATTGGGGGGTGGAGGGTGGGCAGGGGAGGGTAGTTTTACACATCCTTGGCCCATCTGCCATGAACTGATGTCCATTCATCTCAGCTGACAGCAGACTCCACTACTAGGTGGCAAATCTTGTCATATTTGCCTAATGGTGCTGAATCAAAGGATGCTGAAACCAGTCAGAAAGCTGAACTTGGGATAAATCCAGATTAATCTGATACACTCACTCAGCACAGATTCTACAAGTTTTTGGACTGTCCCAGCTGTAGCAAGACTTATCCAAGACTCAACATGGTGAACAACAAAGTAATTGCCAGTCAAAGCACAGCTTTGTTTTTCCTTCCAGACCAGCACCAGTGGCTGCAAGAAAGTAAATAGCATTGATACAACTCTCCTGAAGCAGAGGGACTCTGCTGACAACAGACTGATAAGCATCACTCAAGTGGCCGTGAAGGGCAGGAGAGATGTGGCTGTTTGCTCACCAACCTGCATTTCTGAAGCCTACTGAGGTACTGCTAAGAAAGCTGCTATTACGTATGAAAGGTATTTGTCAGAGGCCTTCAAAGACCTTGCTTCCAACCTCTAAACACAGCAGTGCAAAATCTGGGCACTGGGAGCAGACACAACTGTCTGCAACTGAAGTGAAAAGAGCCCGACAGCCAACTTGCATGTACACTGAGCTGCAACAAGGGAGAAAGTCACGATTACAGACTGGATTATCCCTGTCTGCTTTCTTTGGAATTGTTCTGGTTAATTCTGCCTCGCTGTGGCTTATCATAAGCTCTTCTAACATTGATAGATGTGCAGGCCAGCCACAGCAGAGGGAAGTAGCGGCTGTCCAGAAGCAATAAGACCCAAGCATCTGGCAGAAGAACTGGCCAGCAGCCAACACGCCTGCATCAGCCCCAGGGTAAAGTGCCTTCTCATCAAAGGCACCCAGCATCCCTGCACAGGGCTTCTGCCTTGGCTGCTCTTCAGTAACAAGCCAGGAGGGATCCCACAGAGCTGCTGCAGCCAGTTCAATGCTCCCTAGTTGCTTAGTGCTGGCACCAATTGCTCTGGCCCCTGCCATCCGCAGAAGGGATTAGCTATTCCACAGTATGTCATGGATCAGCTGCTATTCCCTAGTTTTTAGTACCAAAATAAGCTCAAGTCGTTCTAGGATTCAAGGTCATGTTTTCACACAAGGTACCGCTTGCCATTTGCTGGCAGGACATGGAGCAATAAGCACCAGAATGGCAGGAGGAAACTAGTAATGCCCTAAAACACCTCTGAAGGACAGACACATTTGGGTCAAGGATGGTCACTTCTCTGCAGCCCTACTGTGAAGGCCAAGAGGACTGGATGCCACACAGATGACATTTGCGCAAGTGCCCGCCATAAACTTAGCACAAGGCAGGCAGCACAGGATCAGGACACCAGTTTGGGAGGCTTCTATAACCAAAAGCAGTCTGTCAGCAAAGGAAGAGCAGCTTTTCATCCATCAGTTGTACTGCCTATGTATTACAGCAAGGAGGGAAAAAACCCTCACCTTGAGACGAAGCTAGGGAAAGAAGAGATGCTGCAGAGCTGCATGTTGGCAGTTCAGAGGACATAGCAGAGCTGCTTTTCACCCACTTCCACTGCAATGCTTTTTAGGTCCCAAAGCAGAGCTAACACTTGCTGGGAGATAGGCCTGCTTCAACCAGAATTGCTGTGTGGAGATTAGCAAAGGTGTGCAGAAATCACCTAGGTCAGAGCTCGATGCTCCATCATATCAAGAGGCTGAGTTAGCTGTGCTATCTGGGAATGACACAGCCCCTGGCAAAACGCTCTGGACAGCAACACTGTGACCAGGCAAGGAGTAATAAGGGCGACCAGCCCACCCTGCCCATACGAAGACAGCTCAGGGAACAGAGCAGGAGACTGAAGCCTGTTTGGACATGGTGCAGAAGACACTCAACTGGAGACAATCTTTATGAATTAGTGATGGATGCATGATAAAGTTTATTTTTGGCAGCACAAAATCAGGAGTGTTGTTGCCACAGAAGCACAGTCATAGTCCCATAACCAAGTAATATTTGCTTCTTGGGCAGTAAAACCTCAGCCTAGAAAAGAAGTTTGTCATGCATAACCAGATAAAAACACCAACAGCGTGATAAGTTCCCTGCACAGAATTGACAAGCAGCAGTAGCACAAAGAGAAGGCGTAGCTAACACAGGTGTAATGATCTCAGTCCCACACCACATCACCAGTGCTTTGCCCTGCCCTGAGTTGAAACACTATTTTTCAGGCACTCCCCACCTTTGAAAATGCCTGCATGTCAAAGCATCTAAGCAAAGATGAACGCAAAGCCTTCTGCAACAGGCTTGATTTTCACCTCTCATACCCCTTTCCAGACACCAGATTAGCCGCATTAGTCCACACAGTCAGGTTGGCACAGTCTGTGGTGAGATCTTCACCATGGGGAGAAGGTGAGAGGGACATCTATTATGCACGTCCAAAGTGGTCATCTTGGACATATACTTGGCTCCCATGAAATGGGTGTGACGGTACCTGTTCTGCACAGACTTGTCAATCCCTACGCAGTCTCATCATCAAATTATACTTCTCCACAGCTCCATGATGCCCGCAGCAAACCAACAGGTTACAGACTGCAATCAAGGCAGCAAGGCTCCAAACACTGGGGATCTTCTGATTTGATCCACATGGTCACTCAACAGCTACTTTAATTGTGGGTCATGATGAGCACAAAACAATGGATTTTCAACATTCCTTTAAATAGTATATGCCACTGCCAGCACTGCTGGCCTACAGGCTGACTTCAAAATGGGGAGTAAAGCTGTGACTGCCGGGGTCAGGCACGTATAGGGAGCTGGAAGGTAATGTCAGGGGAGTACTACTACATGTTCACCTTGTTCTTAGGCTCTTGCTCAGCACCTGCTCCTGGCTGCTGGGAGATAAAGGACACTGGGCTAAGCAGGAGCTCTGGGGGACAATGCCAGCAAATCTGACCAGACCACCACCACTGAGCTTTTGAGCACATGGAGCTTAAAGGGCAGAAAGGATGTTCCTGTTAATAGCAGGGACAGGTCACCCTAACAAAGGGAGCAGGAGCATGAAGTAGAAGGAACACAAGGGCAAAGCCTGAGTATGGAAAGCAAAGAGCTGGGGAAAGAGAGCTGTGGCACTATCCTGTAGAGGACCCAGACCGCCACTTTAACAGCACTACCATCTCTCAGTACAGTGGTGGAGAGAAGGCCCTTTCCTTTAACCAGCATACATCTCATTCACCAGCAAGAAACACTGCAAAGATCCGGCGTAGAGTGCTGAAAAAAACCTGCCTATAAGAAGCTGCAGAGATCTTCCTTGAGATCTGCAGGTGTCTCTTGTCAGCATCATGAAACAAAACTGGAACAGCTCAAAATGTACTTTAAGACACCTACAAGAAGTGATGCAGATCATTAATGGCATGTTCAAGAGCTAGAGGGCCTTGCACCATTGGACTGAAACATCCCCTCCCGTGCATTCTTCACTTACAGCTGTAAGAACCTGAGTAACTTTAAAAACAGACACCATTCTCCCCAGAGCACTGGGTATGTAGAGCAGTCAGGCAATGAGGGGCCACCAGTGCTGCTGTAAATCATCTAATGGAAAGACACATTCCTGGGGACCTGGGTACAGCAGCTCTGGCTCACCTTGTGTGTGCGTCTGCATGTCCCGGGCCAGCTCCATTGGCAGCACAGAGTTTACAAGTGTTGAGATGACTGCAGCGTCCAAGTTGCACATGGCTCCAAAGCACTTCAAGAGCAGCAGCCGTAACGGCACCCTGTGTTCCTGCAGAAGTAATTTATTAGATGAAATGATGTCCCAAATGAGGGCTTATACTCTAAGGCAGAGACATAACTGGCTAGAAGTTCCCACTGTTGGGAAGCCACAGACCCTCCCAGGGTGATGGTGAACCCAGAACCTCTACTAGCTTTTAAAAACAGCACAGGAGTCATTTTATGGTAACATTCGCAACTGGGCTGGCTACAGGTTGTTGGCATATGCAGTCAGGGCATGTGGCAGCCAGAGCTCAGTTCTGAAATGCCCCACTTCATCCACTAAATATGATACAAATCAACAACCTATACCCATCCCCAGCAAACAGATTTAATTTGCTGAGTAGCCAGGATTCTCTGAGCACGCTGAGGTTTTGCAAATGCTGCTCTGAAGGAAGTTTCCTGACAACCCAAAATTTGGAAACCCTCTTTAGCACGTGATGGTTAATGAACAGCACGGAAGCAGCTCCTCCACTGTGAAGCTGTTGGGTTTGTGCCGGGAGCAGAGGGTACAAACCAGAAAGTTTTGGGACATCCAGGGATTCCAGCAAAGATGATGCTCAACCTGCAGCTCCTACACAGTGCTGGTACTGGGGTAACCTTCATACTACAGCCTCAGCCAACAACTCCAGGGTTCAGAGAACAGAAGTGAGCCAAGCTCTGGCACTGGGCACGACAGCAGCTGGGACTGGAGACCCAACTGCTCTCTATCTGGTCATGCTTCCTGGAAATCCTGGTCAGAGAAGAGCAGGCAGTAAAAGCCAGCAGGCTCCATTATACCCAGCCTGCCTTCCCATTGCTCTCAGGTATGCTACAGCCCCCTGATGCTGAGCTCTGGGTTCAGACACAGAAATGCCAGATGAAAGCTAAATGCCACAAGGCTTGATGTGCTGTAGCTGGGGACTTAGGGACAAGATGGGCTCAAGTTTCCAACCCCCCCTGAGTCCTACAACAGCACATTCCAGGAAGGAGAGGGGCAAAGCAACACCGCACAGGCGTTGAAGGCAAAACTTCAATTTCTTCCTCTGAATACTGATTTCCTTCCTCACTCCCAAGGCTTCTACTCACAACCTACTTTCCTAAGCAAAGCTATTCACTAATGCACAGGAGTGTATCAATTAAAAGAGGAGCAGCCACAGCCTGTCAGCTTTCCCAAGGCATCCTTGGAAATCCTTCCTCTAGATATTAGTGATGCCAATTCTGTCCCCCCATGGAGCTAATAAAAGCAGCAAGCTTTACCCTTCACAGTGCTAGCTACCACTTCGAAGTCTATACCATCCTCTCTCTGCTCTTCCGTACAACTTGCACGCATAGCATTGACATTAGCCAGCACACAAAAGGGATGTGCTGCAACTCCATCTAGTTCACAGAACTGCCCTGTGCAGGGGGAATGTCTCCCATACATTCATCATAGCAACCCTGCCCTATTGCATCTTCAGGGAAATCTCAAAAAGAGGTATTTGATGCATTCTCCCACCTTACCATCTGATAATACGCCACAAGGGACAGGACGGATTCAAACTCATTCTTCTTGCACATTTTCTTGCAAACTTCTGGGTCTGCATCTGTCTGGAAGAAGGAATGAACAGGTCAGCCCAGTGGCACAAAGCAGCAAGATGCCTGCTGCAGGTACCTTGAGGGAGGCCAGCTGCTTTCAAATCTCAGTAGCCCCAGCCCAACCATCTCTCAAAGAAACTGAAGGCAGAGCACAGACAGCTCAAGAACCGCCACCCTGCAGATTCTGCATCAAAGTGAATTCTTGAGATATGTCTCTGCCATACAACATGTCTTGGGCTGAAAACATCTAAAAAACCCATGACCTGAGCAGCACCTTGATGACTGTATCATGCAGTTACACAGGGCAGCTCCAGCACCGTTCCCATCCTGAGAAGTATTGTACATCTCCCACTCCTAAATTATGAGGGAATGGTTGCACAAAATCCACCTCTGCCTCGCCCTGCAGGCCCACAGCGAGGCGGCACAGGCCCTATGTTGAGTGACAAAGACACGGGCATTTATTACGCAAAAAAATATCTGTTCTGCTTATGTCAGAACTGGAGAGGAATACAAAATAGGTGCCAGAGCAAACCCCACACCAGCACCTGTAACACAGACCATGTCACTGCACTGAATGGCAGCTCCCATATCATCACAATACACAGATGGCCTTGTACATGCTAGCAACAGCATTGGGACAGTATTTCCCACTGCTGCTCACTATGGGAATGTACCTCTCCTGTACGCACAGATGTGGTGAGATACTTTACACTTTCTCACAAAAATAGCTTTAAAGCTCACTGTCAAGGCAACCAAAGAATTTTCTTTGCATTTAATGGGCCTCACCCCACAGGTACTTCCCAGCCACAGACGATGTTTTAAATGGAAGACATTTGAAATGGGCCTAGGAGTGCTACAACCCTCACAGCAGACTTCTAGGTCTTCTGTGGGAGGTTGGGTTTTTTTGGAGTTGAGGGCTTATATTCTCCTGTGATAGGTAAATACCACAGCTATCATGAAGAATGGCTCTATAACTCTTTTCAGAACAGCTTTGTAAGGTAAAGTGCAAGGCAGCTCAAGAGCACTGCAGACCCCACACAGGAGGGCAGGGCTTCACATCGATGGTAAAGGATGCACAAGAAACCTATGCCCTCTAAAACAGCAGATCTGATGGCAACACAGGGGCGAAGGAGGTCAGAAGAAAGGAACTCCACCAGGGCTGTCTGCTCTGCTCTGCCTGTAAAGAAAGAAATTTACTCACCAGGATGCGAAGCAGCTCCTCCAGGTAGCAGCAGATGACGTTCTCATCCTCATAGAGCGCCCAGCTGCGCTGCTGAGCATCATCCTTGTGCCTGGCCAGATCTGCAAAGATCACCTCCAGCCGCTGCTCATCGTGGCAGATCTGTCCCGAGGGCAGCCCCGCACTCAGATTCTGCACAATAGCAAAACAACTGGTTAGTGGGGTCCTGACAGCTAGCTGTTGTTTGGGTGCCTGTTTCCTCTAATCTTTGTCTCAGGACTGGCAGTTGACCTCATTCAGTCAAGAGCTGGCAGCAAAAAACCAGCAAGTTTAAGACACGTGCAATTATTTCAGCTCTCATACTTTTGGGGCCTCTACCTGCCTCCTTTCCTTGCACAGCTAATGCAATGAATGAACTGAAATAGGTGCCAGAACTGGTGCACAGTGAAAAAGTCTTTAAATCCAAGCTGCCACTATCCTGCTGAAGCATTAGCTGTCTTCTGAGGATGTTAATGGACCCAAGAAACCTCACTCAGACACAGCTATACCCCTTTTCTCTTATGGCATTTAGTAACCACCAGGACCGCTGCCAGGCAGCAGCTGAGCACAGCTGCAGGCTCACCCCCAGTAAAACAGATGTGTCCTGGACACCAAACCACCACACTGCACAACTGCCTCCAGGAAGCAGAAGTTCCCTTCACTGCCCCCTCCCTCCAGCCTGAAAGGGACAGACCTTCCTTTAATCCTTGACTTGTGAGCAAACACTTGCATCGTACTCTACATGCCAACTGCTCAATACTACGTCTGCCATCTTCTGCAGCAAGGATAGAACCAATTCATCCTGGGCCGCTTTCGTTCTGCTTTCTTCCAAACAGCAGAGCTCAACCACCGCTCACAGCAGCTCTGGAGCTTGTAGCTACGATGCAGACTAACTGCATACCTAACCCTTACCGCAAATGCTTCACTCTTCAGTTGTCTTTCCTATACTTTCCTCTCCTTTGAGAAAGAGGGGAGTAGCCAGGTAGCAGTTAACCTGCCCCAACAGCTGCTGTGGTCTGCAATTTAGGATAACTCTCTAGGACCTAAGTACATCATATGAACTACCTGTTTCCTGAAAGCAGGGCAAGAAGCAGGGACCAGCACATGGAACCAGGCTGATTACAGGTGATGAGCCCAGACACCATTAAGAGAGATAAGGACTAATTTGCAGAAGAACTTAAATTATATACAAAAGGGTTTGGCAGCAGTGACAACAAGCAGCAGGAGGTCAGCAAGGTGAAAGAGAACAGAGCTGAGAAATTCAAACAGGAAAAACCCACTGGCTGAGACCAAGCGCTTAACAATTTTTGGATGAAGCTGTCTTGCAGCGTGCAGTGACAAGTCACATCATTCCATGTGAAAAGGCCTTTACCACTACCAGTCAGGACACCCTGCTACTACACATTGTCTTCTCCTGGAAACCTGGAGAAGACTTAGTCCTGTCCTGGTACAGCTACTTCCAACAGGCCGGCTGCATGGCCAGGGGCAGCAAGCCTTTAGAGCAGACCTTCACATTACAAGCAGAGCAGAACGATTTTGTATGGAGACACAAGCCCATGTTTCGTGTCAGTGGCAATGCACGCACAGTCACACACCCACGACACGAGCAGCCAGCACCACGCAAGACTGCCCAGTGCGGGAGCGGCACCCTTCCTGCACACCTTCAGCCCTTGCTGGGAAAACCACTCCAGGTTTAACAGTAACGTCTTGTCTGCTTTTAGAGACAACTTTGTTAGTAATTTGCTTTGGGGTATTTGGGGTATGAACTAATTAGGACTTCAATTCAATGCTTCAATTATATAAGAAAGAAGTATTCTTCTTGTCGCTGCTCATTACATAATTTTTGTCAGGGAGGTAACGAAGGAAGGAGCATGCCGGTTTAACACAACCCTCTGTACACTCTTAACATTTTGGGAAGCTGTGGATGGCCTAGCAGAAAACCAAGTAACCAGCTGTGAGAGAGGATGGCAGCTTTCAGGAGCTGAGCACAAACACAGGAGCATCTCCCACTGAATGGTGACTTACCACAGAAGCAAATACGTTAGTTAAGAGACGTGCTTGGTCTTGTCATCTCCTCCTCTCTTTAGAAGGACCTACAACACTGCCTGTCCTCGTGTATCCCAGCTGCTTGGGAGAGGGTTCTCCATTCCTGTACCTTACTCACATCCTCCTTGCCAGAGCAGTGCAGGGCTGGTCCTGCCTCAGTCCACTGCTGGGACGTCTATTTGGATGAGCATTTTAATGGGTACTCGTTTTAATGATCACTCTATTCAGCCTCTTATCACTAATCTGCTTCCTCCAATCCTTCATCTGCAGCCCTTACAACTCCACTGAGTATCAAGCTCCTAATGGACTTGGATGAGATCAATCCATTAACAAGCTCTTCAATCTGACCAGTATAACTACACCACGCACTGTCTCAATGCACTCTTCAGCACCATTCTCAGCCCTCCCACCACCAGGGTCAGGTCTCTGCTTATTAAGCATCTTGGCAGCTACTTCAACCTGCAGCCTCATCATATGGCCGTTTCCAGGAATCTGCTGGAGAGCCCATAAGCAGGAGGGGGTTTAGGTATTTCTGACAATGCCACTTTGCATTATCTTGCTGTTTCAAATAGTTCCCTCCCCCCAACCCAGCAGAACAAACAGCTACAGGGATTTTGTTCCTTCTGAGCAGCCCCAAACCATTTTGGGAACCTCGGCACACCCATACTGCTCAAGGTGGTCATGTCTGCCATGAAAACCCAGATGCTGTCCTGCTGAGTTCTTCCTCCCATTTTTTCCTTGCTTCCTCCCATGCCTCCCTCCCCACTACATCAGCAAGTGTGGTGTATCACTAGTGGCATGGGTATGTGCACCTACCAGCAGTTTCCATCCAGATGAGCGCAGATCTGCCTTGGGTAAACCGTATAGCAGCTTTTTACACACATTTCAGGGGCACTGCTCTGGGAATTCCCCCCTTCTCTGGGCAGCAAACCATTCCTGCTACAGCACCATCTAAAAAAACCAAGTAGCTAACACTGCTCTCGGCACACGCAGACTGCCAGGCTCCTCGGCAGCTGCTAAACCAGATGAAACATGGTGCAAGAGAGACACCTGACTTCAGCTGAGCCAAGCTTCCCAGGGCAGGCCTCTCCCACACACTCTTTTGGCAGCAGCAGGTCTGCTCCTGGCTGGACACCCCAGGGACACAGCCCTGTCGCAGGGCCGGTCAGCTCTTCAGGGAGACAATGCCTGCCATGCACAGACCTGCGGTGTGGCACGGGAGAGAGGAGTGCTTGGCTTTCAACCACCACGTTAGCTGTACTTCAGTAAGGTCTCTGCAGCCTTCGCTTTTCAGGTGTCCTGGCCATCTGCAGCCCATGCACATTTGCTCCGCAGATGTACGCAGCAGCAGCTCTCTCTGGATGAGCGTGGCCCATCTACAGCTGAACCGAGACGGCTGCGCATGAAGACTCTGGCACAGACCTTCATAAAGGCTTCTCTAGCAATTAGTGAGCAAAGGACTTGCCTAAGCACTAATGCATTCCTCCCACCCTCCAGATTCACTTTTGTTACAGTATTTCACTAAGGAGGAGCCCTACATAGGCACACTAACAGCCCAACCAAAGGACTCAGCCTTGAAAGCACTCACCCTGATGACCTTCACATTGTGCCAGGCGAGGAGGACGACAAAGCTCCTGCAGGGAAAAAGCTAAGTCCCAGAGAAGCATTTGTATCTTTTCAAAAGCAATTCTCCTTTAAGCAAAGCCAAATCAATGAATGAACAGGAACTACACGCGAGAGGCAGCCCACATGGATTCAGGGGAAGCAGAGGGAGCTCAGCCACGTTAGCCACGAGGTTTGCCAGGGTTCCTTGGGGACAACAGGCAGCCACCAGGCACTGGTGATGGGTAGCTGGGAGCAGGTCACAGCCCAGTACTACAAGGGAAACCCCCTCTGGAAATAGGTCACCTCCCACACCAACTTCCTAACTTGTTCCTCCATCTGAACACATCCAGGAACCGTTGGACCCCACCCAGCAGCCTGGGCTGATCTGTAAGAGCAAACTGAATTACACACCTTTGTCAGCAGTTTTCAAGCTCAAATTTAAGGCAACCCAGAGATGGGTCTGGGTCACAAGTGCAACAGAGCAATGCTAATTTAACAAAAAGCAGGTAAGTGATTTCTAAGCGCTCCCTCTCAAGGTGTAGCTAGCTTGTGTATTAGGCAATTTTGCTTGCCTCGCACTCAGTTTGTAAATCCGCAAATCGACCTCCCTAGACAAGACTTCTGTGGTACTCCCCTCTCTCAAATAGGAGATAATTCAGTAGAGCTGAAGGCAATCATGTATCACCAATACATACTAATCCAAGTGATTCTCTAGCTGCTTGAAAACCAGGCAGCACCTATATTATCTTTAGTTACATCCAAATTTCAAACAAGTTCCCATAAAAGCCAGCTCCAGTTTAGACAGTCACTATGGCAATGCCTTTGAAAAGGGTTTTCATTTCCCTTTGTGCATCTTGCCCAGTCACCAAGCCACTCATCATGAACCAGCTCAAGGACAAGAAGAGGGGCCATTTCCAAGGCCAGGCCAAATCCTGACACGGGGAAGCCAACTCAGCACATTTGCTCTTGCAGATTAGGCTTACCCAAGTAGTATGGTACCTCTGAAGCATCTTTCCTAAGGTGTGCGCACCTCAGCACCCTCCTTGTCTTTGCTGTTTCCCCAGCATAGCCTTACGTTACCTCTCTAAAAGCAGGAGCATGATGCTGTCCCGGCAGAAGGGTCTTTTGTTCTCTTGAAAACACGTGCCTGGGCAGGCTCCACGCTGGAGGAGTGGAAAGGTAAATAAGAGGGAAGTGCCACTGCAATTCAACCTTCAGAAGGCACTGGGGACAGGAGCGAGGTAATGGATTCTGGAATTGATTTAGTAAACCAGTGATCCTACTTCAAAGCAAGAATGGAATAGGAATAAAAAGGATATAACTAATTAAAGAACGTGATACAAAAGGTTGAAGCAGGTATATCTACTCGGAGCAGACCAAAGCTTTAAATCAAAGCTGATATGTCGCTCTCTTTTAGGAGGTGAAAGAAAGACCTTGAAAAATATGCAAAAGAAGAATTGACCACTTATTTGCATGGATTAGGGTGTAGAGGGATTTCAGAAGTTACAAATTAAAGAAAAAAGAGCCCCTGACCTAGAACTGATGACTCAGCAACAATTATACACAGAAACCCCTGAGACTGTGGAACAATTTGGTATAACGAACAATACAAAGACAAGAATAATAAATTGTACCATTAAACTACGCTAATGAAGCTACAGCAGTACAGCCACCCCACAACTACTCAGGACTGCCCTTTCAACTGTTAGAACTGGTTTTCCACACCAGGTGAACAACCTCATTTGGGACCAGGCCCCTACGTATCAGCAGAGCTACATCTTCTGTGTGGGACATTGAGGAAAAACACACACCACAAGCACTGTGCAAGCTCACTTGGGCTCTCCTTCAGAAAGCAGTACCACTCAAGATAGGTATGATGAGGTATTACGAGATGGTACAGGACCTTCTGCGTACAGTACTGGGCATTTTTAAGTCCCACGGATGTCCTAGATGACAGATATTGTATCAGTTACGAATAGATCCATACTCGTCCCTGCAGCAGCATCAGAATTTCTTCTTGTCTTTTTCAGGCTGGTCTGCAGCAATGGCCACGAAATGGAGGTTTTCAAACACCCTCTGCAGAAACCTGGCACTAAATGACTTCTGTGGAATTAAGCTTATTGTATCCCAAGAACAGGTATTAAAGATAAAAATAATATTCAAATCTTGGTTAAGGTCCAAATAACAGAAAACTGAACTTAGTGTGTAAGTCAGAGCCAGAACATATGCTTGAAACAGCTAAATTTTTTTGCTGAATCTAGATCTCACATTGACACAGTATTGTTATTGAAGTAGGAAGCAATTAACTGTTGGGTTATGGCCACAAACTGAGACTTGATGATTGCTTATAGGACCCTCTATACAGTGCAGCCAGTTAACCAGATTACAATTTGGTCTACAATTTGAATGCCATTAGTTTTCCATATTCAAATGCCTCTGAACAGTTCATTATAATCTTGCCATTAGCAATGGAACTCCAATCTTAGATGTTTATATGAAGCGTACTCCTCAGGGCTGTATTTAGCAAGTGGGAGCTGAAATTTATTATCCATACAACTGAAGTGGAGGGCTGCCCAGGTGCACTTTGCCATTTCAATGACTGCTGCAAGAAGCATCCTTTTATTTCCCTCCTTGCATGTCTGCCGCAGAGAAAGGAGGAATATATGGTCGTTTTCGCATAAGGTTTATTTAGAACGAGCTCAAGATAATGCTCTTCCTCCAGTGGCTGAAAAACTCCTCTTCCATGGTCTTTAAAAAAAGCAGGGCTGAGGTGTGCATTATGGAACAGAGAGGTTCACATCTATGGAAAACTAGCTTTCATCGCTTTGATGAAAGACCAGGCCAGACATATAGAAGTTTTGGGTGCTCCATCATCAAAAGAGACAAAAATCCATGCAGATTTATAGTATTCATAAGCATGCTGAATCTACAGAGGATGTGCAGTACTGTAGAAGAAAACGAGTTTATACAATGCATTATTTATAAAATGTTTCTATACAGAAGCACTTATTGCAAAGGCTCAATTTTCCTCAGCTTCTATTTGTCACATTCATAACAGAAAACACCTCTTTAAAAAGTCACTATTCATTTCTTTCTCTGATTTTCTGCTGCCACAGTGGTTCTCCGTGAGCTTTCACAATCAGTGGTCAACAACTCATGTCAGAGCTTTCTCAGCATGCCTGAAGTCCTGCTGCACCCATTCCCACTGCTGCTTTGCCACCAGTGCTGTCCCTGGGACCTGGAAGGTTGTCATCTCCCACCTGATGTGCTCACATGCTTCAATTCATTACTGTCCATCTCAGGACCCTGTCCCCAAACTGCAGCCTCATCTGAGACGCCCAGCCCTCCACCACAGCCTACCAGTGCTTCCCAGCACTGAGGGCCCTCTCAGCTGGTTTCACCTCTCACCCCCAGCTCCACACTCAAGGTTATGTCATACATCTGCAGCTCATTTGAGAAATAAACTCACCTGTTTTCCACTTTCCTGCTACAAGTACTTGGACCTGGTTTAAACCCCTGGTTCCCTTGGCTAGACATTTACCCCCATCTAGCACCTCTCCCCTCTCCTTTGGGATCGCACTGCACTTCTCATCCCAAATGTTCAGAGAGCTCACTGAGCTTCTAACACCTTCTGCCCGATGCTAGGACATGGTTTGCAGCGGCCCCCTGCCCAGCCCCACGTGCACGTTACCTTACTCTCCACCACGGAGATGAGAATCTGCTCCATGATGCTGCTGGTTGCTGGGATGGAAGTCTGGATATGGCCGATGACCACGCCAATGGCCACGCGGGACAGCTCATAGCTGAGGTGGGTGTTCCTGCGCACCAGCTCGATCAGTTCGGCACCTATCGTCTTGGGCACGGACGCTGCCAGACCACTGGGTTCTGGTGATGCTGGCTCCACTGCAGCTGCCGCCTTATCCTCCAGGCAGAGGGAGTTGAAGGCATCCAGGCTTGCAGGGGGGGCCGGGGCAGCTTTCTTCACCTGAGAAGCCTTCTCCCCATCCACAGTGTGGGACCTCTGGGTCCCCCCTTCAGCCGGTGGCGCTGGTGCAGCCCTCTTGGTCTGGGGAGATTTGCTGGCCCCATCCTTTGGGGAAGTCCCATAGCGGGAGTGGGCCACAGAGCCAGCATCCAAATTGCGGGTTATCGTGGTGTGGACGCTCCGGCTCGGGACAGGGGGTGGGGTGTTGGCAGGACTGGAGGTGGCTGTCGGGAGAGCGGTCTCTGACACAGAAGAAGCGGTGTACAAGGTATCCAGGGATGTCGTGCTTATAGAGGAGGCACTAGAAGCTGACCCAGGGATAATTTCAACAGCGTCTGAAAGGGAACAATTAAAAATGCCTTAGCAACAGCATCAAAGGAAAAAAGAAAAAAACAAATTGCTACAGCGCAGTCCATTAAAAGGCTCATTGTGCATGGACCAGAGCAGTTTAACTCCTCTTCCTGCCTCACTTATCTCAAAGCAAAATTGTACCAATTCTCTCTGGAGCATTCCTGCACAATCACCTCTTTAGAAAGGGGAAAACTACTCTATTGAGATGCATACCCTTCAAAGGGCTTAGTGTTTTACGCAGGGGAAGGAAGGGAGGGAGGGAGGGACAGGACTAAGGGACAGAAAAGTCTTTTCCCCCCTGGCTTAACAAGGGCCTTTCTCTGCGTTCAGGATTTAAGCCCTCACTTTTGAATGATGGTGCCTGAGAATTGCAAGACACTGAAGGCTTCACATGCCAGCCCGCACCTCCCTCTTGCACGCACCTCACTGACTGCACGCCATGGTTAACACCAACTGTGAGGGAAACATTTGGCTGACAACACCTCTAGTCTCTCCCTTTCAGCACTCTACAACATTTGATGATGAGCCCTGCAGCCCTGCTAGCATCCACCACTTTCACAAGCCTCCACATTAGCTGCTCTACTGTATTTCTCCCCCTCCCTGCCTCTAGTTTTGAGTAGCTCTAGCAGTGGTAGCTGTCCCGTCTTCTAAGGAAAAAAACCCACTGCAACCAAGAGATGTTAAGATTTTTCTTTCCTTTAACCTGGTCTAATATATAATTTTGGTAAACATTATCCATTAGTTTCTAGGGTACAAAAATGTATCCAAGTCCTTCCCTGACTATGAAAACAGTTACTTGGGCAAACACTGGACCACCTTCATCCAGAGTTTCACAAGAGCAGCTGATGTTAGCACTGGAAGAGAAGGAGCACGCCCCACAGGGAGCCCAGCTCCCAGGAAAGGCAGTTTCCCACACACCAAAGGAAGGACCAGTGGGACAGACATGTGAAACACCTTTGCTGCACCCCTGCAGGCAACTCCAACCCTTCCTGCGCTGTTGGTCCTGGGAGCCCTCCACTACTCCATCCACCACTCCACCCAAAGCAAGCACAAGCTAGGCAGAAAAACAGGGCCCTTCCCTCCCACAGGGGCTCAGTATTCCTCTTTTTTTCTCCTTCTCCTCACAGAGGAGCATTCACAAATCATAGTTCCCACCATGCTTCATTAATCAAGACAATGACTTGAAGGAAACTGACCTTTGCAAACTCCCACTACCACAGTGAAAAATGGCTCAATACCATTAAGTACCATTAAACAAGCTGGTGCCAGCCCCAAGTTTCAATTAAATACCTGCAGACCAACAGCTCTGCCCTGCTCCTCACAAGGGGACATGAGTGGGCTTGAGATGGGCTGTGTCACTAACGGCATGACTGTCACAGCACAGGAAAGCACTTGGGCAAGCTGACAGCAACTCAGCAAGACGACCACTGCCTCTGCCAGCCCAACCGTGCCGAAGACGGAGAAGCTCCTGCCTTAGCCCCATGGTCCTGCTCTGCTCTGAAGTGCTCACGACCAGAAGATCCCCTGCCTGTGGGCAGCATATACACAGCCGTGTCCCTGTTATTATTTCTGCTCCTTACAGACAACAGCCGCCGATTTTATGGAAATCCCATCTGAGCACTGTACAAAGAAAGGGCCTGACAGAGTGGGAGCCAAAAGCAGACTTGGGCCTGTCCTAAAAACGCTACCGGTGAGCTCCCCCTGGTGAACTACCACACTCTGCACTGCCAGGGAAAAATCCCTCTGCCTTGCTGGGAGATGGCCATGGTGTCTGTGGGAGAAAAACACCCACAAGGATCTTAAATCACCAAGGCTGTGTGCTGGCCAGACTAGCCACATGAGCAGGCACAGAGTTTGCTCCTTGGAGAGCACCACGTTTCCCAGGGCCACCAGCACCAGAGGACCGGGAGGATACCTGGCACCCGTCCACAGGTGCCAGGCTGCCCAGACCCTCCCAGATCAGAGAAGGCTTGAAGGAGCACTGGCCACCAGCTTATGATCATTAGCATTAAAACCTTTAAGAATTTAGGAGATATATATATATATATATATATAAGGATATAAAACCTATAGGAATTTAGGATATATGTAAGGATGGTCTTCTAAGCACAAAGCAAAAGCATGCGGGCACCATGACTGTTACATCACCCAGTGTCTGTTTCGTGCCCGAGATCTGGAAAGTGGTTTGTCCTTACTTTTAACGGGAGCGGCAATCTGTGCATTCTTGCGTTTCTCTGGAGGTGGGGGGGTGATAGGAGCAGCACGCCGGGGCTGTGGTGGGATCTATAAGGAAAGATTTCAGAGCAATCAAAGGAGGTTGACAATAAAGACATTCTCTGTTATGAAACCTTTCTCGCGTGTGCGTGTGTAGATTTGTCCTTACATCTCTCTCATCATTCGGGCAAGTTTTCTCAGGAGGACAGATATTAATAGGCGGTTTCCAAGAAGAACAAAGCAGGACTCAAGCCGGCTTCATCCCCTCCCTGTGACAGGCAAAGCAGCCCTTGTTTAATTGCTGTGTTCAGCAGCACACACATCGTGTAGACCTGTCAAGCATTTACTCCTCCTTTATTCCAAATGCGATCCCACACACTCACCATGACTCCACATTACTCTCAATAGCTCCACAGAGGCTGCAAACAGAGTGCATATTTAGACACTCTTCTGGAGAGATCCATTACATCAGCTACAAATACCCTTGCAGAAAGACAAAGCCAAGGACTGGAGACATGTAAATGCCTTTTCCATGCTTTCAGAGCTATTTCTGCTCATGCAGGGAGAAAACAGGGCTAGACCCTCTGTGCAGTCCTACGCTGCCTATAGCAAGACCCCCTGGGAAAAGCTTTTGCCAGGGAGCTGCATTAACTCTCCACATCTGGGGTTTGTTCTGTAAGTCGCCTCTGCTAGGAATGCCGAGCCAGCAGCGTACAAGCCCCAGACCCAGACTCCTACACTCATCTTTTCCTTTCGGACCCAAACACCATGATCACTGACATTGCTTTCAGCCAGAATCACTCCGGTGAGGTGTAACCTCAGGGTTAACCTCTGATCAGTAGGATGCCGCTGAACACAGTGGCCAAGCTAGGTGGAAGCACATTGCATCAATACCCTAATCCTGACATCCCAGTGGCTCAGGGCCAGGAGACACAGTTCGGGGTCTTCAGACTTCTGCAATTCAAAGCCTGCTGCCTGAAACATGCCTCTGTTTTTATGGGGTATTGCAATCGCTGCCTGCAGCAAAACCATCCAGGGCAGCATGGGAAGAGAAAGGAGGTGATGGCCTAAATGTCTCAGGTAGCCCATGTTGAAGCCAGCTGGAATCTATAGTGACATTCAGGCTACCACACAGTGCCAATTTTCCAGGTTTGTTTAGCCCTGGAAGAGGAGTTTTGCTGTGATCTGTCAGTGCTGAACAGCCCTATAACGCCACACAGGGCACAGAGCACTGCCAATCCCTGCAGTGAAAAACTGAGACAGGCCCCTGAAAGGTCTCTATCTTAAATAGCTCAGAACAAGGAGAATGAAAATTGTACTTTTTTCCCCCTGGATCCAGGAAGGGCAGAAACCTCCTCTGAAATGGGAGCAAAGATATTCCTGTAAATAAGACACCTTCAGGAGCCACCTCAAATGTTCAAGACTCTATGCCAAAAGCTGACAATACGGTGCTCACAGCCCATGTCTGGACCCTACCAGACAAGTGAAGACACAGCAGTTTGCACAGCTTACAAAGACTTTAAAAAGGGATCTCTCAGTTCCTTTCTCCCACCCAACACCCAATACATCCAACCTTTTACTATGTCACATAACAAGTCACTTCTTTACAAGTGCCTTCAGCTGGTGGATTAGTAAGAGATACTGCTGCAGACTCCCAGCCTAAGCTCTTCTGCTCTTGTCAATCCATCCCACATTGTTCTCTGGGTAAAATGCTATATGATACTTGCATACAGCTTCAAAAATGATCCATGTCGGTCCAAAAAGAGACTGCACAGCTGAGAGAGGCCAAACAGATAAGGAGAGGTCTCTGCATTGCGTGGTTGGAAGGCTGGTCCCAAATCCGGAAAGCTCAGCTGTGCTAAAAGCAGAGCCCTCTCTGCAGAGTGATGGAGCTAACAGCACGAGTCAGAGCTGCTTGCCACGGCACGGCCACGATTACTGAAGCAGCGGGATTTAGCAGACAGGCAGGCTCAGAGCTTAGAGGAGCTGCATGGCATTATTTGGAGATAGCTAGGGTTGGGTCATTCTGGAGTATCTCCATGGCTTCATTAGCCCTTCCAAATTTACCATGCAAATTTAACATAGCTATTACAGACTAGTGCTTAAATTAATAGATGTACAGCTAATGTTAGCTCAGAGCCCTGCCAGCCTCATTTAGACGGCCACGCACGCTGCAATGAGAACGTGAAGCATCACATGAATTTCCCCATGCTGATGCCTGCCCAAGCTGTGAGCCGCCACACGGTTAGGAGTCTCAAGGGGTAACTGATGGCCATCCCCTCCCTCCGCCCCACGTCCCAGCTGCTGCATGGGGCCAAGAGGAGGATGTACAACACCAAAACCCCCCAATGGAAGTGGAGGAAAGGGGAGAAAACATCCATTGTCCAGCTGCTGTGGGGAAGGTAACCATGCAGGAGTCCCTGCAGCTCAGATCCCTCCTGCCCAGAGGGGAGAAAAGAGGAGGGACCTTACCAAGGGTCCAGAGGGAAGCACCTACACACGTGTTGAAAGCCTCCCTTTCCCCAGGCCTCTACAAGGGGGCTGTGAACTTCCCCAAATCCATGGATTTTACACATGTGGTTCCTCTCCTTTTCCAATTTGCAGGGACTGCTAGCAGAGGCTCTGCTCCTTGCGCTGCTTGAGATGAGAGCTGACTCAACCACAACACTCCCATCCCCTTCCCAGCCAGGCAGGCAGAGACCACCATCACTCTTTCAACTCCTTGGAATAATGCCATTATAGTAGGAACCTTTCAACAAAAAAAACCAAAACAAAAAGCCAAACCAACAATCCCTTGCCCACCACCTCCTCTAGCCTAACTCTGCCAAGCCAGGCATCTGGTCTGCAGCAAAGGCTTCTGGAGACGAGCATCACAAACCCACTGAGCATGCACAAATGCAGCAGACTGTGACTAAAATACTCTGACAGCCCAACCTCCTCCCTTGGCAGCTGGTATGTAACTGCCCCAGCTTCCCACCTCATGATAACTATGGAGGAGCTGAAGAGAGGATCAGCACAGGTGCCATCACCAAGTACTTCAGCCAGCTCAGCCCTGGGAGCAAAGCCACCAACAGGAAATTTACACCTCAAATTTTGCTTAAGATTTCAGATGCAAACATTGAACGCACCCGAAAATCCCAAGCAGTGAAAAGCACATCCCAAGACCTCTGCTTCTCCAGAATTAGTGAGAAAGCTTAGATTTCAGTAGATCTCCTATTAGGCAGCTGCATAACCAGTGGAAGAAAGCAGTGCTGCTTCCGCCAGTTCATACTGAAATATGGAAGCACACAGGAAATCCCTCAACTGAGCTGTTAAAATCTCAAGGAGCGCTTCCAGCACAGGGCTAAGCTGGAAGCCCTTCACCTGCATCCTCAGTGCCACCCAGACAGAAACAGTTCTTTGTCAGACAAGGGATCTGTCTTGCTCCTTTTTGGCAAGCAATCAAACCACAGACCAGATAAAGACAGGGAATCAGCATAGAGAATGGGTTGTAAGGTGCTCCATTTGCTTAGTGCATAATGCACAGGCTTGAGAATGGAGCTGGTTTTGGCTGCTCAGAAACAAAAACAAATACCAAGGAGAAAAATGGGGTTTGTAGGGATTGCCGTGTTCTGCATGAGCCAGAGCTACCTTTCATCTCTGCAGACTCTCAGTTCTTCAAGTGTAAAACAAGCCTTATCTGCTAGGAGTGACAGTGTATGAGTACCTTATAAACACTGCCTCAAAATGCTTATCCCAGATAGATGAAGAAAAACTACAGTGCACATGTTCATCTGTAGGAGAAAAAAATCTCCACGCTCATCCTTGCTTGGCACCTTTAGCCCTAACATCCAGCTATACCTACACAGTGTAATTAGCCATATCATTCATCCCCAACAACTGCTGCATCCGTCCTGGGCTACTTCTTTGAAGCCTTGCTGGCGCCGCACAGTAACCTTGGAACTGTGCCGCCGAGATAAAAAAAAATCTGCTCTTAATCACATTTCCTGCAGTTTACCTTTAATGCATCATGACAAGCAACATTCAGACAAAGAAGGATATTTTTTGTTTTGAATAGTAAAAATAGGCAGCCACAGCAGATAAAACGCTTAATGACCAAAGATCTTGTTGTACAGATTTAACAAGGGGGAAACAAAGCAGTGCTGAGTACTCGGAGGGAGTTCTGCTGCTCACGTCAAAACTGTTTTTCAAAGTATTCTCTGGGGAGCTTGCAACTCTTTTAGGAAGTTGTTAAGAGACAGTCACACAATATAGAGTGGATCTTGCATGTGACCATAAAACTATGGACCCTCAAGGATCCCAAAAAACATCACAAGTGTAAATGGCAGAGCGACTGTTCCAGACTTCTTATATAGAGACAACATCAATTTACATTGCAGTAATCCCAGGTAAGCAGCACAAACACTTGCTTTGTGACTTCAGCTGCAAAGGCATTTTATTAAACAGGACAAGCAATGCCATACCGCCAAAGAAGGAACCTAGAAAGTGTCCAGCCACTGTTACCTGATAGAGACCTTCATCCTCCTCCTCGAACTCGGTGTTTGGAAGACTGTGATGTCGCTCATATCCTGTCCGGCACACCCCGTTGGGCTGCCGTGCCACATCTAGATGGTGATCGCTGGAGGACTGTGTCATAACCATCCCCTGCGGGGTGGGAGAGTGACCTTTGCGGGACACGGTCTCCTTCCGGTGATGGATCAGTTTTCTGAAACAGAATGACGACATCAGGAACAGCAAAGCTAAAGGAAGGGAGTGACCGTGCTGCAACATTTAAATGATATTTTTAAATTATTTCTTGCATTTGGGCTATATATACCAGAATGGGTTATATTACTCTGAACACCAACTCCAGTTTCATTAAAAACTAAGGAAGCACTTCTGGGGGAGGAAGGAAGAGGCTTTGCAAGAGCCCATGATTTATTCATCAGTTCGCTGGAGAAAAATGCCTCTTCCTCGGGGGAGAGTCACATATTGCATTGCAAGCTTCAGAAATTGCCTGCACTTTAGAATCGCTGTTCAACTGAGATTAAACCAGCGTGCCTCAGCGCAGAGTGTGAGGTGTCAGAGAAAAACAAAAATTCTCCTCACGAGCAATTATTTGAGAACATATTAAGGACCTTGTGCCACATGCCAACAACCTCTACAATTCCTGGCTGGTAGAGAGGAGAAAAAGCATCCGGAAAGGTTTTTGATTTCTCCTCCAAGCCTACAACGCAGCAGAGAGTTTCCTCTTTTTTACATGCATGTGGATAGAGGCGCAAGACCAAAGCACTGCTTTGCTGGATGCAGTTGACAGGGGGAGCAGCATCAACTACCAGCTCAAACACTGGTAAGCTCTCCAAGTGCATCAGCACTCTGCAGCAGGGACTCAAATTAACAACGTCCAACTTGACCCCCAAGAATAGAAAAGACACAAGCATCCCGTGCTGACCACCCTCCATCCACCAGCTCTCCCAGATGCCCGTTGTACTTACTGGAGGACATCTCTTTGCTCCAGGTTGTACTTCCCCCCATTCTGCATGGCCGCATTGTGCACAGCCTCAATGGCACGGTCAATAGACTGGAGAACCACATCTTGCTCCAGCACCTGAGAAACACAACATCCCACATGTTACTGCGCTGCTTCAGCTGCGGTTCTTTTGCACCAGAGCTTACGGCAGGAAAGACCACAGTACAGGAAACCCCCAGAGCAGGCACCGCACGAGCCAAATAGCCAACAAACAGCTCCCAGAGCCAGAACCCCATCTCAGCACCATCTCACTTTTCCCTCCTTCCTCTAGAGGAAATATATTTGAAGCTGTGCTTCCAACTGAGTCTGCCCATTCAAGGTTTACGGTTGCAAAAGAAAGTCACTGTTACAAGCACCAAAGTCGAATGATCCCTACAGGAGGGCCAGGGACAGAGCTTCAGCACCACGCGGCAGCCTTGAATATTCAGCCTGCTGCAGGGAGCTTTTGAGATCCCACTGTAAAGCCCAGCTTATCCCAAGCTCAATTATTTCTGCTCTTGCTGCCCTGCTATGGAGCAAACACAGCTGTGAATGTTACAGACAGAGTTGAAATCTGGTGGCCTTCAGAGTCCGTTGGCTCTGGGTTTGCATTTTTGCTTGCTTTTTTCTTGATGGTTTTTATACTTGTTTTGCAACTTGAAGTGCCATTTCTAAATCTCCACCCAAACTGTCATAGCAACATTTATTCCTCCTGCCAGCCAGTTTAGCACTCATTACTGCAGCTGAAATAAACACCAGCCTCGAAACAAGAAATACCAAAGACGTCATTCCCTGGGTTTACACAGGAGGCTAGAAGAGCTGTAGCAAAGGGGCACGGGAAGGTAAAGCAGGTTTCCACACTTGGGACATTCTTCAAGGCTTTGTTTATCAACAGTTGACACACCTTCAGAAGAAAAGACCTTTACAGGACTAAGGCTGAAGGCAAAGGACACGCTACCAAGTCTTTGCCCTGGATCCAGCAGACGCACAGGTCTCCCATAAGCTGCCGCTGGTGCCTGCACCATCCATTCAGTACCACCACTGGCAGCTTCAGCCCACGCACGCAGGGGCAGAGCAGGAAAGGAGGGGAATGCTCCGACTCCAGCGCTCATTGCAGCTGTTTGAACACTAAAACCCCCTTCATCTTCACTTGCTTTGCCCTCCTCCCTGCATCAGAGCAGCCATTTATCCAGCCAAAGAGCGGCTGGCATCTCATCAAGGATGCACCTTAATTGGCCTTAGGGGGCTGCAGAGCAGCAGAAGGCAAGCCCTCCCTGCCGGGGCCGAAAGTGCCTGCCTCCATAGCACTGGCATACAGTTTTCTGATAACATGCTATGTATTATTTATATCCTGATTAATTACTAAACCAAATGTGAATTAACAGCTACCGCAGACTGTGGGGGAAAAACACACCCTCCAAACAAGGCAGGGATGAGAGGCCACCTCTGCAATACTCAGCTTTGAAAAAGAAAAATTTAGGAGCAGTTTTGTTGTTGGGTTTTTTGTTTATTTTCCCAAGAGAGAGAGATAGGGAAGAAAGCAACTGGGGAAAACGTTAGAAATAAAACCAGGTATGTTAAAATACACCTACCAAATTTGCTGAAGTATCAGATCAAGGACAAAACTAACACTCAGAACCCAGCTTTGGGATGAAGTCTCTAAGTAGCCCCATATGGCTTAGGGAGCATTTCACCACCTCTAACTACAGATCTAAGTAAGGAAATGGAGCAAAGCGCATTTGAACACATTTAAAGGAGCGTTGGAAGGAAAGGCAAGTTATTTCAGACAATGCATCTTGTTTTCCGAGAAGATAAGAGCAAATTATGGCAAGCTGCATGCTTTCTCTGGGAAAGGGGAGCAGCACAGAAGCGTCCAGCACTGCTATCCCCAAGGGAATGCCAGTGCTGCTCTGAGCACCAGAGACCCCTGCCCTCTGCACAGCTCACCTGCCCTCGTGCTGCTCCCATGTGAGCTCCCACCCCAAAATTCAACACAGCTCCTGCTACAGCCTCCAAACACCCGCCCTGGCACACTCTCTGGTCCCCCACTTGTAGTCCCTCCACATTCACTACCACCCCTCCACAAGATACACCCCTTCATGCTGCTTCTCTCACCCTCCCCAGCCCATCAGGCTTTTCCCCACAAAGGGTTTCAACCCTTTCTCAGTCTGATCTTCCCAGGGTAGATCGCAGTACAGAACATTGAATCCTACTGAACAGTTCAGCATCTCTGCCCTCTTCCAGAGGGCACACTGACATCATCCACAGCCCACAGGAATCCACAAGCTGGAGCTGCTACTTGCTGTGAGATGTCATTTGTTACGGAAAGGGCGATTCTTTTCTGATAAAACACAGCATTTTCACACTAATGCAGCAGTGCTGTGACAACTGGCTTTTAGCTGCTGTGCTCTTTCCTTTGTTTCTGCTCCCCAACCCTCTATTAACAGGGCCCTGTCAAAAGGGCTGGAATAAAAAGCAGCATTAACTTGCCACTTGCACTTTATGACATTGTTGATGCTACTTGTAAATCATCTCCTCCTCCCTTGCTCAGCTGAGCTGGTCAGGGGGCAGGGTCTTCAGCACAGGGGCCGCCTTGCATTCAGGGTTTGTAGAACACCCAGCATTGGGGATCCCCTGCACTACAGTCATAAGCTTAAAAAATAGAAATCAGTATCCTGGATAAATCATGTGATGAGAAGCAATCTGCACGCTCCTCAGATTAACCAAATGGCATTGCTTTGTTTGAAGAGGATGGACAAAAAAGCACGTTAAAAGGAGCATGGGTTGCGGGGTTGGGGGGCAAAAGTCAGATTTGCCAATGTCTCACCTACAATCTCCTTCTCCCTAGGACTCAAGGGATTACCTGCTCACAGCAATTCAGGTTAATGCACATGCCTTGCCATTCTCGCCATGCAGTTTAGGGAGACCAGTCACTCTGCAGCGCTGGCAGGGATTCCTGCCTGCATCCAGCACCCTCTCCCAAGGATGCTCGCAGCTGGGACGCAGGCAGGCAGAGGTCCTGAGCAGTACAGCCAGGCAGCGCACACCCACACCTTCTCACACACTCGCAGGCAATCCTGACCACGCACAGCTCCAGGGCCTGCAAAAGAGAGAGGTCACAAACCAGCGCCAAGGTAACAGAGCAAATGGGCTCAGGCAGGAAAGACTGCTCAGAAGTCTGCTTTCGCCCCCGCAGGGCCCTGTGCTACGATCCTGATCCTGCCGCTGCCCCTGCCCCCTCCCACGCTCCAGGATACAGAGATGAAACCCTGCTCATCGCGGGCTAAGCTAAGGCTCACAGGGAAGCGAGGGAGCACACAAAAAGGGCATCGCTGTACAGCGTGCTGTCAGAGGAGACGCACCAAGTAAAGCCCAGGAATTCAGCTGGATTTACTGAAGCTGTGCTGGTAACCGCACGGGTGGGGCATGGCAGAGCCCCGAGCAGCCACTGCGGCATGCTAGCTGTTAACTATATCCTTCACCAGTTACCAGTTCACCAGTGGCCCAGCCACGTTGGCATCTCCCGAAAGGCAGAGAAGGTGGCAGGGATAGGGCAATGACGGCCGTGGAAGGTGCCGGCCGTGTGTGCCCACCCTTACGGGGTGAGCGCAGGGGTCTCCTCGGTTGGCATGGGGTGGCACAGCTACCAGGCTGCAGCCAAGAGGCATCGATAGGACACCACCTTCTGCCCAACGTACTGTGAAAAGAGAGGGGTATTTTGGCGAGGTATTGATCCACATTCACATGGCATCTCACCCCAAAAAAGGAGTGGCCACCAACCCCTCTATCAGATCTTTCTGGTTTAATCAAATAAAACACTGCAGCAAGAGAAACACTGGGCTCTGTGAACAGCCTGTCATGACCAGCCTGGCTACACCAAGAGGCAGGGGAAGAGGAGAGCAGTGACCCTTGACGATCACGGACTAGACTGGCTGATGAGGCGCCGTATCGGAGAACTGGGGGCACAGTCGGCACCCTGCAGACGAGCTGCCCTGCAGGAACAAGTTACAGCTCAATTAGAGCCATGAATATCAGCCGAGAAACAGAATTTCTCCCTTCATATCATAGCCCAGTGTAGGAGAATCACAGAAGCATCAATAAATCATTACTTCCTCTCTCCTTGCTAATAACACGAGCAAACAAAGGGTTTCCCCAGAGCCCACTGCCAATTTCCTCCTGCCCCTGTCCGCAGGAGGGGGCTCCACACCTGACAGGGACAGAGCCCAGACCCCAGCACTGCCCTGGGGTGCTCTGCACTCCCGTCCTCCCGAGGCAGGTGGGGAAGGATGCCTTTCCCAGGGCCAAAGCCAGGCCTTTAAGAAGCATCCTTCCCGGATGTCTCGTGGGTACCTAAGCGTGGCCAACATGGGGCACAGCCGTGCACAGGCAGGAATGCATTCACCCCCACGGCTCACACTGCTCTCATCTTCACTGCCCCAAAAGCCATCTCCTCAAAGAGAGCACACGTGCACAGGATGTGTCGCACACCTCTGCTTCCCCACGTACAGGCTGATGAGAGACCCAAGCATTTCAGAAAACACTACTGGCGTCTTGCTGTGCAGGCAGCACAACCTCCTGTCCTGCTCTCCCAGGACTATCGAAAATGTTGCCCCCCTCCCTCTTCGTTTTAAGTCCTTCCACGCATACTGCCGGCGTTGTTTAAATGCGCTCACACAGAAGAACTTGCTCAACAGTCTAGAATAATCATACCTTTCAGAAAAGCATTTTCTAGACAAACAGGCTGACAGCTGCATCAGTGCAGACAGGCTGAGCCACCCTGCGTGCGCGAGACTCCCACATTTATGAAAGTGGCCCATTAACGTATGGCAGGCCTTTCTTTGCCTCTGCAGGGGGTTGATCCAAGAAAATATAGCATTTTTTTCCTCCTGCCTCCCCAGTTTTTAGTGATCAAAGGCATTTGCTCTTCTGCATGTGCAGGAATCGGTGCCCTCGTTCCTGCGGCTGCTTTTACAGTCATAGGGGTGCCCAGGCAGGGCTGCTGATTTTCACCCTCATGTCATTGCACCAGCTCTCACAACACAACAACAAAAGACAGACAAAGTTTTGTCTCCAGTGACAGCTCGGTTTTCACGCAGCTGCACAGACATGGACCACTGCTGAAATTAGGATATTTATCCCGCTGGCGTACACAGGCACAGGCTGGTTCTTTGTTACTCAAATCGGAGACGAATGCCACCTCTTAGGTCACATGCCATTAGTCCCCAGTCACTGCCAGACTGTCTGCATGCTATATTCCTTCCAGATTTAAATGATCACGGCAGCAATTTGCAAAAATCAACTAGCCTTTGTCCGCAGCAGAGTGATGTAGCAGATAAGCGTTCCCCCTTCTGAACCACACAGCTCAAACAAATGGGCTGAGTTTTGGTTTTTGCATTGCTTTGAGAAATTCAGCTCCTTTCTCTTCCCCTTTTTGCAGCCCCAATCAGAAATTTTTAGTCCCCAGGCTGTTGGCTAAGAGATATGCATTAACTTATTCTTGTCAGCGTGAAGATACTGTGCCTTGCGGCACTTAAAAATGCATGATAAAAATGCAAGTGAAACAATGGGCAACTGTCCTGATTACTGAGCAAATAAGATGAGAAAAGCTCCAAACAAACCTGCAGCATCTCTGATTCACTAGCAAGCGAACAAAGACATGGCTGAGCTCTTCTGACAAAGAGGCAGCCCAGAAACAGATCTGGAATTCCTGCTGATATGCTATAGTGGGTTTCTAACAGATCGGTGTTTTTCCACTGTGTGCTGACAGCAGCCGCTCGAGCAGACAGCCTGCACAAATAAGAAATGAAGAGAAAGGATAGCCGGGGAAAGGGCTTAAGTTGTGCAAATCATGCTAAAGCAAAAGCCAGAGTTCCTGGCAAAAGAGATATACTAACTAGGGATAGTACAGGCATGAGTGGCATTTGGAATAAACAAAACCCTGAAGGCAGCAGAGGGACGCACAGCAACCAAACTTCAACTGATTTCTCTCCCATGAGCAGGCAGCTTCAGAGTCGGAGAGAAGGGGGCAGAGACACACTGAGGAACAATGAAACACATGCAACCCACCACTGCACACTTGTACTTCACAAGGTGGAAATGCTTCATCCTGGGTCTCTCCAGCCACACTCAGACCCTGCTTACTGGCCACGATGATCAGAATCAGCCACCGATTCCTTCCCCTCGTAATTCTGCGCCCTCCAGTAACCAGAACACGTCTCCTAAGCCAAAACACTCTACGAGGATAAAAGCAGAGACAGAAGTTTTTAAAATAATGCAGTCAACACATACTTACATACCTTGCCGTTCTCTGCTGCCTTAATTCTTACTGCTCTCAATGCTTCAGGGGACTACGCTGGCTCAGCCTGTTCCAAGCGAACAGCCACCAGACAACAGAGCTGCCCCTCTCTTTAGGATTACCTGTTTAGCATCCTTTTGGCACACAATTGTCAAGTCAAGTCAATATCAGGCATGATCAACACTGCATCTGTGCAGGAGAACCTTCTGTTTCTACTTACATATACGTACACATAAGTTATACACATACACATATATATTTGAGCTACCATCTACACTGAAAAAGAAAACTGCAGATAGCCTCTATTTCGATGAAAGCTCAGGATTACGAACCAGCATACATCAAGATGGAAGGAAAGATGCTGCAGTGAAGTGCTAGCAGTTATTCTAGGACTTTTGACGTATTAGCATTAAAAGTTGCAAAAAAAGCCCAGCAGAAGGGGTCTTTACACAGTCTTCAGTTTGGTAGCCCAACAAACTGCTACAAACGCCCTTTGCTCACTGAGATTCAGTACAGCTCCTAGATCACTTGCATGCAATTAAGCACAGGTGCATAAGAAAGTCCCTATATTAAGTATGACCAAAAATGCAACTAATTTCTAACTTCCCAGAGTGCTGGGCTGACTACAACTTGGATGTGGGCTGAATACCCAACTGCAGAAACACTCTTTGCAGTTTATCAGGTCTGCCAAGCGTTGCCAGGACAAGGGGCAAGGACAGAGCCCAGAGGAAGAAACGAGCCTGGGAAACCATGCCAAGTTCTGGCTCCTCTTCTGGCATTCAAAGAGGAAGGTTCAGTTTTCCCCCAAAATCTATTTCCATAGCAGAGACTGTAGCAAAATGCTGGAAAGGTGACAGTCATATGAGATGCAGGACCAAGAAATTCAAATTTCTGCCACATTCAGGAGAACTCTCTCCCTTCTCATTCATCTCCACCCTGAAGTACATTTCCAGCACGTATTGAATAAGTAAAGTCTCCAGGGATCAAGCAGGAAAAATTGCAAGTATGTTGGCAATTCAACTGATACGCAAAGACAGATCCAAGAGAAAAGCACGTATGTACATGTTAACTGAAAGGGACTTGCCTCCTGCATGCCACAGACTGGCACTGATTTCACAGCATGCAGTTACATGTTTGAGAAAGAGGTAATAACTCATGATTCATTTTGCAAGGGAATTTATGATTTATCAGCTTTTCTTCCAAAATCCTCCCATTCTGGGACCAACCTTCTGGCAAGGGACAGAAGGCGGCAAACTGCAGCTATGCTGCTCTTTGGGCATAATTACCGTGTTGCCCAAACCCGAAACGATGGACAAATTGTAAAGCATCTCTTATTGACTTAACAGGAAAGGGGAGACTGGAAAAGAAAATTGACCTGCTGTCTCAGCCCCAGTGAACACGGGATAGCAGACCTGGCAGCTGGCATAGGCATACAACCTAGGAACGCCGGCAGGGCAGGAAGGAGAAGGGGCAAGGAGGGTGGACAGGTCACCATCCAAGGAAGCGCAGAACCTGTGGGCTTGGGCATGAACGATTCGAGTCTGCCACAAAGGGAACAAGCGCAGCTTTCTGGTATCTGTTGTATGAACAGCCATATGTACTTTATTAAAGCCGCTAATGAGGGAAAAAGAGTTTCCATCCTCACAGGGCAAACACAGGAAAGTCATCAGCTAGTTTTATTCCTGGACAGATGTAAATTGCACAAAATTGTAAACTAGACACAAATCCCCAGGATCTTTTTAGCAGCACCGGGATCAGAGCTGCCAGGCCTGGTGCAGCCCGTGGTCCTTCCTGCAAAGCTGTCACTTCGAAGATGAAAACCTGCCTTGCATTACCATGAGCAAACCTGAGAGAGGCCTTGAAAAGTTCTCCCCAAAGATGATTCCAGTTGGAAGGATCAAAGGCAGCTTGCTGACTGCAGGATCAGTTAACAGTCTGGCTAGAAAATAATTTTCCTGTGTCCTGTACTCTGCATGCCGAATAAACACTGCCTCTTCTGCCATGAGGGGATGCAGCTCCCCCTGCACACCCCAAAATAAAAAGAAAGCCAGCAGGGCAGGACCAGAAACCACATTAACTCATACAGAAAACCCAGCACCTCCCTCTGTAATGGGCATTTGTCTTCAAGTTACTTGCGCATCCTACCCAAAACGTAGCTTATCAAAGTGATGTGATCAAGCCATATCTGCAACTTACTCCAAAATAAAATGACCCCCAAACCACCATATGGAAAAACCTGAGTATTTGTTACCAGGAGTAGAATTGCTCCAAGCAACTGCAGAGTAACAGCAACCAGAAAGGCTGGGTTTATGCTGTCTCTCTGCTCAAAGAGAGCAGCTCCACATTTCCACAGAGCAAAGCTCATTCCAAGGTGGAGGGATCACTTACAAACAGTCCTTTTACCATCATCCCTTCACACGACTCCCAAGCACATCAATCAGGTAGACCAAGATCCTTGAGGATTTCTCCTGCTAATGGTGTTTCAGGCCAGGGACCCAAGAGAGCAAGCATACTTACAAAGTTTCTGTAAAGTAGGCGCCCCCAAAAAAACTCATTTCTATATAATGTTCCCATAATATAGATCTCGCTAGCAATTCCTCTTCTGTCCACAGTCCCCCCCGGGTCACAGGCACAGGTATCTGAAATATCAGTACTCGGAAACCCCAGGGTGCCCAGCCACCTCCTCCCCGATGTTTTCAGGCTGTACAGACCAGCTCCCACTGGTGCGGAAGAAACACAGCTTCCCTGTACTGGGCAGGTACTTCCCAACATGGGAATCCCAAACAAGTCTTCCACCCAAGTAGAACAGCATGTCCAGTCCCAGCAGCCTCCCTCTGGCTGCCAGCAGCCTTCATGACTTTAACCTGGGTACAAAATACTCATTAAGGGATTTAAACAAGAAGTATGACAGCTGGGCTCCCAGTACAAGACGACCCTCAAATGCTCATTTGCTTTCAGGTAGGCCATTGTAAGGCTAAGGCAAGAAGGAACACCTCCCTCTGAAAGAAAACAGGCATCTCCCTTGATCCACTACCATAGATTTTGGTAGCTATATATTTCGACAAATTCAGAGTAGCACTACCAAACAGGGGATGCTATTCATGCTTTAGGCTTATTAGTGCTATACACAAAAATTACATGAAGTTAGGTGCGCCAGCTAATTATAGCAAAGCCATTTAAAGATTGTTGAGGGTGCAGGTGCAGGGCAGCACGAGAGGGGGTATCAGAAGGGTTGAAATACTCCACACAGGCTAAGCTGTCAAGAGGTAGATCATGCTAATTGGCCATAGACAAAATACCCAAGCATGCCAACATGCTTGTTAGCTGGGAGCTGCTCCTGCAAGCACACATTTATTCCTGATAAAGTGGATGTTTCTGCTGAAGCAATCAGCACCCAGACACTCACCAAACCCAGGAAGTCAACACAATTGAGCTTTATTGGTTCAATGATAAAGCTAATGCTAACTCATACCCCAAAATAAATGAAGATACCACTGAGATCTACAGCAGTGTCTTACAACTACAGCTGTTATATGCATGATCCTAAAGACAGAGCACAAGCCAAAACAAACCCCAGAAAATTGTGAACTAAAGACCCTGCAGCCTCCTGAGTTGCTTTTTGACTGGCAGACAGTGGGAGTGGACAGCGCATGATTTTTCTGTGCTGCAAAACTTAGACAGACTGACAGTTTCCATTGACCTACAAAAGTACCTTGAGAATTGCAAGTTTAGCTGTGTTTATCAGAGGAATGAGGCTAACTTGCTGTTATCTCCAGATTCAGTCCAAGAACATATTCTGGGATTTGTTTAGTGGGCTTTTTTACCTTAAAAAAAGATTAAAGGTTCAACTGGATTTGCTGACATTTCACCTATAAGGAAATAAGAGGTGAGTCACGGAAGAAGAGCAATTCATTAGTGTCCCACACTATCTGCAGGGAAAAAATAGCCTACTGCTTTAGCTGCAAGTTATAATCCCATCTCCTTTTGCAGCTTAAAGTGGCACAGGCTCCCCAGCAAACACGAAGAAATGGGAACAGGATGGGAATGTCTTCTTAGGACATTGTGCTACAGACAGCAGAACAGCCATAATCCTGTTTTCCTCACTTCCCAAGGCAGTGAACAAAAAAACCTGCATTTATTGAACTGTTCACTTCTCATGCGCAAAACTTTCACCCAGCTCATGTGCCTTATTACAGCATTGATTTCTTGCATCCACCTCTTCACATGCCACATTCACTTGTGTCAGCATCCACCTCACTCAGTGGCATCAGCGAGAGCAAATTGCTGTATTTCAGGAAATCTTTCCAGCCCATCTCCAATGGGGCAAATCCTGCAGGAAGGGAGACGGCCAGGACTCAGCTCACCTCCATCCAACCCAGCTGGTGGCCCCTCCATGGTGGAGGTCCGGAGCAGGACCTCTCCAGTGCACAAGGCCACCACAGGGCAGAGAAGGTGGTGGAAGCTGCCTGAGAGCAAGCAAAGGGCTACAGTAACTCTCAAGCCCTGTGGTTTGCACAACCCAAGCGCATGCTGTCTCTCCCCCTCACCCTTTCTTCACCCCCCCCCCCCCCCCCCCCATCTAAACTCCTCCAGTTCAAGGCTGATCACTCTTTGCCACTCATAACTTCCCACAGCCCAGCTATGAGAGGTTTGGGTGGTCCTCCACATCGGAAGAGTCACACGAGACCAAACATTGCCAATAGTGGTTTTGTTGGGAGAACTTTTTTGCTCAGCCATTATTAGCATATTAATAGTCTTTAAAAGCTTTTAAAGTGACCACAGCTCAATATCATTTTGAGATCTTAAGCTTCTAAAAGAGAGCTTAAAAATACAGCCAGTTCACATGTGTTCATGCATGTAAAGTCTCAGGTGCCAGCCTGTATCACTGGGCAATGCTTCTAAGGGAGCCCGAGACCACAGACAAAATGATGCTTCGCAAAACTGGATGCTGGAGGGGTTTCTTTCCACCCCTGATGTAAAGAATTATATTGTACAGGCCCCTTGATAATAACTGCACAATTATTTCAATGCTGCTGCTATCTCTTGTCATCAAGCTAATGGAAGACAGACACATGAAATCAATTCAAAAAACAAACTGAAAAACGCATCCCCTTTAGTTAAAGTCAATAAAAGCAATTCTGGGGCAGACAAAAACTTTATTACTTAGAACCCAGCACTTCAAGGGACATTGTTTTTTTGATGTCAAATGGAAAAAGTCTTCAGCTACAAACACTTTGATTTGGCCAGGCTCAGGGAAATCCCTAAGCTTCTGCATTAAGCAGGTAATGAATTTTTATGATCATCATTCTTACTTGAGGTACTGGGTTTTCATGCAATTATTCTTTTTACATGCTGAAAAACACGGGCTTCCTTGATACTTGAGCTTCTCCCCAAACATTCCTCAGGGACAGCCAAGCCCAGGCACAGAGGGAAAGGGACTGTGGACCTGCCTTCTGGTGTGTCACTTGGGTATGATTTATGATCTGGACATGGTACACTCGATGTGCAGACCACGGTGCTCCCTCCATTCACCTGCAAACACACATCCATTCCTTCGGAGGAGAGGGCAAAAGGGTATCTTCAAGCAGCCTGGAATACCACAGAATTCACCGAGTTTACCCAAAAAGGAACTGTCACCATATCAGACTGAGAGGCCACAGAGGTTTGTGTTTGTCTGCTTGGTGGAGAGCTTCAACTTCATCTTTTTAGACAGCCATCTGTTTTTTACAGGAGCTGCCACGGTACTCTGTACAACCATCACAGCACACAGACACCGCACTGAATTCAACTGATGAAGAGCCATCCATGCTGAAAACCTGCCCACCACCATTTCCACCTTCCACATGCAAGTGGCTGAAAGTCACCTGTGTGGTCCATCAAGGCCTTCTTCCCATCTCCAGAGGAGGATGCAACTCAGAGGCTGAGCTCAGCCTCCTGGCCAGCAAGCTCAAGGAGGAGGCAGGAACAGTTGGAGATGACACCCCAACCACATTAGCAGCTGTGGAGGTATCACCCCAGGCACAAACCCCATGGACAGGCATTCAAGACCTTTTCATCAAGACATCATCCCAGCTTCCAGGTGATTCCCCCCTCCTTGTGGGTGACTATTTTTGCAGCTCTTGCTGCATCTTCTCCCTCATCCCTTTGTTTTTATTTGATACAATAGAAGTTTTGGAGCTAGGGCCTGCTCTCAGGTTTCCATACTACAAGGCACTGTTCCCACTTGTACTGGAAAAAAACAAGAAATAATTAATAGCTATTACTTAGAAGAGATCTAATCTGAACTTGGAACCAGTGATTTAGCAAGAAATGAACCACAGCCTGGAATTATCTAGCATGCTTACTCTGACAGCTTGATTTTTTTTTTTTTTTTAATTAAACCTCTTGAGCAGCTGAACAAACTAAAGTATCAGCCTGTGGTGGCGTTTCCAGATTACAGGCACAAAAATCAACATCTTGCAGACCACTCTCAGGCACACCACCCCAGCCTGAGCAGGAAAGAGGGATGAAGCAGTGTAGATGGGACCCCATCAGCATGACAGCAAAGACAGACACGTATCCAATGGCACATCTCGCTAGCATGAAAGGCGATCTGAGTCGGAGGAATTGGCTTGCTACACTCACGGCTGGGTGATGCTGCCCATTTAGCTGTACCAGACAGACAGGAGGAAGGACAGGGGCTTCACAACTCAGTAATCAGGAAGTAAGCAGCTTCCAAGGAGGAAGGGAGTGACAACTTCTTCTAAACAACATCAACAGGCAAACAAATAACCAGGAAAAAAAATCCCATGAACTTCCCAGCTCACTCTAAAAAGCCACAATGCCAAAATTTTACTTCCCCTTCTTGCTTAAGCCTTATGCTAAAAGGGAACAAAAGTATTAGTGCTTTGTTCCCTTCAAGGGAAGCAAACAGGTCTGCCAAGTGAGCTCTCCATGGCAGGGTGTGAACACAGAAGAACTGAAATGAAGCTAACCCTCCTCTCCTGCTGCAAGGTGGCGGGTCTTGTCTTCAGGGCAACTCTATTTCTCTGTTAGCATCAATGGAGCTTTGTCCAGAGTAGTGCTCAACATCCCCGCGGCAAGAAAGTGATGGGGTGTGAAGGGGAGCGGAGAGAAACAGATGCAGTCATGAATTGTGTCCTCTGTTCCACTTCTCACATGACAAGCTTCAAATCCCTTTTTTTAAAGTCGAAGGTTTTGCCATGTGATAAAAATCAAGACAAATTAGGCTTGACAAGTCCCCCCTGTAAAGGTCAAAACTTTATTTGTGAGACACTGGCTGGGGAAGCAAAGCGATGCTCCTCCAGAAGCAGGACTGGGACCCACGACAATTCCTGCTGCAACTCAAGACCAGAGGCAATGAGGGTGGTCAGGGTCCAAAGAAAGAATTTCCAGTGGACCTAAACAGAGTGTCATTTCAAATGAGAATTTTTCCTCCAAATACAACAAGCATTTTGCAGCCTCAGATGCCAACGCACAGAAAAAGCACGAACTGGGGTCCTCCAATAGCGCCGGCATCCATTTCTCTCTGCCGCAGCACGGGGACCAAACTGCTTCTTGTGGCCCATTAGCAGGAGCACTCGGGAGCAGCCCCAGCATCGAGTTCAATCATTTCTCCTGGGCCTTGTGACACAGCTGTGTCATCTCCACTCACCAGGCCAGCCTTCAAAACGGGACTTCCTTCCCCATCAGAAGTTAGCACCCATTAGCACAGCAGCCTGCACACACAGACTCAGCAAAGGCAGCAACAGCAAGCCTGAGCAGCAGCGTATCACCAGCCCAGCTGGACCAGCATCTCTCCCCAGTGGCACTGCAGCAGCCTCCACCATGTTTACTCACCACCAAACACTGTCCGGTGCAGGCAGCAAGTGGCACAGGCAGCCCTGCCCCGTCCTCCTTGGCGTGCCATCAGAAAGAGATCAGACATGAAAAACGGGGCAGATCTGCAAGAGCCTGTGATCCGGGGCTGATCTCCTGGTCCAACAGCAAACACTTCCAGTCCTCACAGCCCTTGCAAGTCTGCACACAAATGCGCCTCTTTAGTGAAATAAATTGAGCCAACTGTTACTGCCATGGCCAAGAAGAAAGCCTCAATTTAAGGTTTTCTCTCTGGAAGAAATGCAATGCACGCACATTTTAATATAAAAATATCTGCACACAGAGCTCTATTAGAACCTGTGGCATCTAAAATTTTGTCTATAGCATTGGCCACATAGGATGTCAGCATCTGTGAAGTCTAATTTTCTTGCGGACTATCTAATGCTATAGTTGCAGGCTAAGGCTGCTTGTACTTCCCTCCTTATAAACCCCTTCTGGAATTTATCCTTTTTCTAAGGCCCAGACTGACAGCTCATATGCTGAATACATAATCCTGGCTGGGAATGACAAAGTTTAAATCCTTCATGAGGGCGTGAAGCTGGGATGCTCTTAAAAATTCTGTTTTTATGTACATCTAAGCTATACAAGTAAGGGAAGAAAAAGAGGCAGCTGCTTCTGTTCCAGAACCAGAGCTCTCCTAGCAACCACCTCAAAAGACCTCTAGGTTTTTTTCTACTAAGAGTTCACCTGATGGGATGCTGGAAATCCTGGAAGGAAACACAAGAGTGGGATCATGAGAAGATGTGCACAAACACAAGCAATGCGGCTCGGCAAGCCCAGATACCTTCAAACTTCATGTTCAAAGACATCTGCCAATCCCTTTCAGCTCAGAAAGGGCAGCCAAGGCTGAGCTGTTGGTGCCCCGCTCAAGGCACAGAAAGCATAAGACTGATCTTCTGAAGCATCAAAACACAGTGACAGCTGAAGGTGGGACACCTTTCAAAAGACAGTGACGGCTGAAGGTGGGACACCTTTCAGCAGACCTGTCATGTAGCACATCCATCAGCTTGACTTGATGTTAGCACTGTTATTTTAGAGACATACCTACGCTGCTGGGCAGTCAACAACAACTTTCCCATGGGCTGACAGCAGTGTTGATCAGCTTAAGTTGGCACCAGCTAAATTTCAATGTTAATGAGAAATTCAGTTGAGCCACAACCCTCCTGTGGGGCCTCTTGCCCCACTTACGGGCAGGGGAGCAAGGTCTAGTGAAGAAAGCCACTTGCATGGAGTCCCATAGGGAGGTGGTGGCAGATCTGAACAGAATCCAGACTCCTATATGTTAAGCGCCTTGCTCAACAAATATATGCAATTCAGTCATTACTAAAGACTTTTTCCTGCAAATGGGGTGAGAAGAAGGGTGTCTACGTTTGCCGTCCTCCAGCATCAGAACCTCGCCAGCTATTTTGAATAGATGCTCCTAGTTCAAAACTGGCAGCTCTTCCCTTTGCAACGAGAAGTTGATCATCTTCCAGATGTAAACCAGGAAAGGATGTCTAGCCATCTTCTCCTGACAAAAAGCATTCAAAAACCATACAGAAGGCAGCCTGAAAAATCACAGATTTGGTCAGTAAAACTGCAAGATAACAGCAGGTGATCACTTGTGCAACACCGTGAAATGCTCATGGCAAGACCAGCACTAGAAAGCAGGGGTGCAAATGACCTGGCAGACACTGCAAACCTGTGGGGAAGCCAGAAACCAGACTGTGTCTGTCAGCTCTGGGCAAGTGCCTCTCCAAGGGCCTAGAAGAAAAAGGCACATTTCTTCTTTCCAGACTGCCCCCTCACCTTGCCCTTCCTCCAAGGTGAACAGAGCCACAGCCACATCGCTCAAGAGCAGATGTGGGGTCTCGGACATCTCCCTACTGCTTGCTCACTTCTGACCAAGACAGCCTTCATGTTGTTCAACCCTGAAACAGGCTTAACATTTCCAGCCCAAAGCTAACCCAGCGCGACCATGCATGCATCCACCCTGCCACCCCACCCATGCTCAGCCACTGTGCAGAGGTATAAGCCCAGACTGCCAATGCTACTCATACATGGGCATCCAGGTCACAAAGGCAAATTATAGCCGATATCAAAAAGCCTAATTATTTTTAATCAGTGTAAAAGCAAGAAGAACATGTCTTCACAGCCAAGCAAAAATAGAGGCTAAAGATCGTTAGCGTATTTCTGCTTTAATCATTCTGAACTGGGAAAGATTGCAGAACTTCTGGCTAAAATTTCAAGTCTTTAGCTACAGTCATTAGAAACGGTTATAATTCCCCTGACTGTGTAATTTAGTCTCAAGAATAAAACTTGATCTCAAAGCATTAGCAGCTCTGACACGATAGCATCTCTGTTATTGCGACAGCCCAGAGAAAAATGCTTCATTCTTCCAGTTTCTTGCATGTGTCAAGAAATGCAGCCTCAGCTGCAAAGCGCTACCAGCTGCTTATTCTCCAAAATAAAACTTTATTTTTAGCCTAAGTGCTTATTCAGGATCTGTGCGAGTATTGTGATTAAGCTCTCACACCCATTGAAAGCTCCGTCAAATCTGCAGCAGATGACAAATAACGATGCAGGTTCCAGTGCAGGAGATAGTCTGTACAACAGTCTGCACAATCATCATCTTCTGGTCAGGAGCAACGAGAGGAACTCTGCCGGGGTCAGGAGCAGCAAGTTTAAAGCTGGATTTTTATGTAGATAGAGGGAGAAACTCTTACAGCAAAGCACAACTGCCAAAGCTCAGTTTCCAGTGACTGGGGATTTGCTATCAGAACATCCGATCATTTGATTGACACCATAAAGCCAACTCCGTGCTCCAAAACCATCATCGTCTCCATGCTAGCGTGAAAGGTTTGACAGTACCTGAGCTACCACAGCTCACTGCTTCCCCAGCGGTCCTAAACCCGCACTGGCTCAGCACATGCTGCTCCATCACTGAACCAATGCATTTGCTATCCTGGCAGAAAAGCAACCAGATTAGAAACAAAGAGTTTTCCAGCAAGCCAGTGAACTGAATTAATTGAGAATGGGGCATGCCCCTGCCTGCAAGGAAAGGCAGCTCCTACGCTACCTCGCTCTGCACAATGCACTTCCAATCCTGAACCCATGTCAATGCTACAACGCGAACCAGGACAAAGGGGTTTCCTGCAAGCAGAGAGAGCTCAAAATTCACTCCTTCGCAGAAACCACTCTTGTTTTTGCAGCTTGGGAGGTGAAACACCACTCCTGTGCTTGCTTGGCGAGGACCACCTGTACTATGCCACTGTGCACTTGCTCATGCTGCAGGAGAATTTTAACTTGTTGCTAGGCTGCACAAAGCAGTCTCTTATTTTTATCACATGCCTGTTTATTCTTGTAGAAAAAGAAATGGCAAATAGCAATCCAAGGCATCCTTAAAACACTTGTTATACGCTCAGCTGGGTCCATTTTCTCACCAGACAGTCCAAAGCTTCTTGGCCATCGGCATACGCACCTTCACAGCCAGACAGCCCCCTTCTCGCTTCTCCAGAGGTACAACATGAAAGTGTGACTGACCAGAGAAGGCCTCAGCTGAGCAGAGAATCTAACGCCACATTGTAAACAAATTTCAAGTAATTTTGAAAAGGCTATTAATAGTAATTTCAAAGCTATTTCCTAACAGCTTAATACAGTTGAGCAGCTGATTTGCAGCAGCCAGCATGCTAAACCATTCCCACTTCACCAAGAAACATCCCCCTGCAACTTAGCACTTATTTTTGCACCCCTGACATGTAGCAATACAGCATTTTACAGCTGCCATTCCCCTCCTCGGCGTGTAATATTGACAATTCCATTGATGTGGAACACAGCCTGGGTCAGCGCAGACAAGAGACGAGGCAAGGCCAGTCATGGTACCTGGTGAAGACAAGAGCTGGAGCACAGTGTACACCTGTACGCAGGTCCCACGGCCAGCAGCAGACCACTGGGGCCAGCCCCTGCCCTGCTCCCTGCCCTACCAGGAGCAGAGCAAATAAGCCTTCCTAGCAGGCCAAGTGTCACCCATAGCTTGGCATCCTCAAGGACAGCAGCTCACTTTGCGCTCCTTGTGCTGCTGTGGTACAGTCTGAAGCCTTCAGCCAAACCTGGGATAACTCCAGATCCTGTTACAAAATTACATGTCCCCTCATAACAATAGCAACATATGGGCTATTTAACCCAAAGGAAGGACCTTTATTATTTGCTAGACTCGGCATTTGTCCCTTCCTGACACCAAGTGAACCTCCTGCTCCTAAGGAAGCCTTCTCAATTGAACATTTTACTGCTCCATATAAAGCCTTGAAAGGCCTGTCTTCTGCAGTGACTGACTCCAGAGGACACTCCAAGCTCCAATTTAACCTCCACGTTTTTCTGCCACTCATACGTCACTTAAGGATCAGCACACAGCTGGAGACAAAAGACCAAGCTCATGCCGACGGGCACCTTTCCATTCAGTCAGAAGCCACAGCACTCATGCTGACAGCTTCGCTGCAGCGATATTTGCCTGGCATTAGATATTAGCATTATCCTATGTACGGCTACCAGCCAGCACAGTGCTGGGGACACATTTTCACTTGTCTCAGCAGCAGCACCTGTCAGCCCCCGAGTTCGTTACGGCTTTGCTTGTTGCTCGTCACTGCTCGAGGTCTCCACCGTGGGTGTGCAGGGCCCGGGTTCAGCTGTGTGAGGTGGCATTTTGGCAAGAAGCTCACTCTGCTTGCGGTTCACAACCTGCCCCCGTTCAGCAGCATGCAGCCCAATCCTTCCCTGCCACTGCTTGATGGCTTCAGTACCTATCCCCAGAATGGCACTTGATTTGAAATGACTCTTAATAACTCAGAACAGAGCTAAAAGGGAACTACGGAAGAGTACAGTCAGCAGCAATATCAGCTGAAGTTGGGCGTTTCTAACTGACCCAAATTAACTGCACATTATTTGCACCTTCTGATGCCCTGGCTTGGCTCTAACTTGTTTCTTAGAGGCATTATACGTTTCTAAGACGGGTTTGTTGGTTTTTTCTTCCTCGCTACAACTAACCCTCTTTTAATAGCAACACTGATCCACAAGGATTTCAGTACAAAATTCTGCCGCATTTGCAATGAGAAGACATCAGCCAAGAATAAACTCTAAATAATAAATGGGAATTATTTTTTTCTCTAGAGAAGCCAAGGCATGAATCTCCTGTATCTTTGAAAGCTGAGCAAAAAAAACCAAAATCGAGAGAAGCTCAGAAGAAAGCCGATGCTCCTAACAGCAGACAGTAGCAGCGACAGCAGTCCAAGCCTCTCCCATGAGCATCCCCTCAGCAGCCTGCTGCGAGAGGCTTTCAGGAGATTTGCTGCTGTTGGCTGTGACTGTTGTGCAATGTATCGCTCACCTGGAACCTGACTGCACTGCTAAAAAAAGCCGAAGGCTTACTTTTACAATGGTGACTCCTGTTGGCCACTCTCTCTCCCTGCTAAGCACACTTAACACTAATCATTAGCTGTGGTTTTTCTCTGTTGTGATTGGGGCAGCATTAATTGCCTCCCAAATCGCTGTCACTAATTAGTCTCAGTGCCTTTATTAAATCAAAACTGGGTGACAAATTGTTTGCACTCTCATCCCAGACATTCAGCAGTCTCAAGCAAGCTTTCAGCAAGCAGATGCTTTCTCCCATGAATAAAAGGGGGTTCTGACTTCAGATCAGCTCTTCAGAGCTGGCAGGATGCAACAGCGGAAAGAAAGTCATGGACACAGAGCATCACTGCAACTGCAGAGCAGCAAATTAGATCCTGCAGCCTCATGCATCACCAGGCAAGTTCTGGTGCCGGAAACTTAATGGCCAAAAAAAGATGAGCGGATGCAGGGAAGGCTCTTCTGTTTCCTGCTACCAGGTCTAAGGGCATTTGCGAAAGTTACATTTGAACTAGAGGAGGGCACTCACAAAGTCACCAGCAATGCTGCTTAAACATTAGTGCGTTATTAATGGACTGTCAGGAGTCAGCCTAGGAGGATGCAAGCTATCTCAAGGCTGTAGCAAAATATAACCTTGAGAAATGAACGTAAAGTCCGCAAAGAAATGCTTTTCCTGTAAGATTTTGAAACTGGCACGAGCAAGGTGGGGAGATGCAGGAAGGCTGCTCCAGAAGACAGCCTGGGAGAAGGCTCCCGCACCCACAGCAGCGAGAAGACGTCATGCCACACAAGCAAACGAAGCAGGGGACTGCAGAGGGAAACTCATAAGCAGCAGCCTGGAGCAACGCCACTGTGGAGTTTTAAAATCTAGTAGTTTAATAAGGTCTTTGCTCCGTAACTAAATAGCTCCTGTAAATAGCTTAAGGGCTTATTGATACACAAGATGTCCCCTCCTGTCAGGCCATTCTGCCAGGCTGCAGACAAGCCCCAGCCTTGCAGCTGGGACGGCTCCTGATCCAAGCAGCCAGCAGAGAGACCCAGCATTGCCCTAACACACATACACACTCCCCAGGTAATGCTCATCTCACTGAAGTGTTCTGCGAAGCACACACCCACACTTACTTACAGGCTGAATTACCGCTAATCAGAAATTCAATGGCATCTGAAGGAGTGTCAGCAGCACACTGAAATAAAGGGGTTTGTCACCATTTTCAGCCAGACATTAAAAGGACCATTTGTACCATTCACGTGCAGTTACCCATTCACTGATGCAAAGAGTTTTCAGCATGCAGTTCCCACAGCTATCCCCTGAGGCCCAGAAGTATAAAAACCCCATGAATTAGCCTTATATGAAAGGCCTATTTTAATTTCAGAAGCCATGTTGTCCCTCAGAAGCCTCCACTAAACAGACCCCTGCAATGTACAAGCCATAAGCAACCTCCTCCTTGTGACACCCATGCAGGCACAGGGCTCACACCTGCAGCTGCCCAAGGTGCCCTCCCTCCTCAGATCCCAGTTAGGGCTGCAGCAGCCAGCCTGGACTTTCTGTAATTACCAGTATCACTGACTTGGCTGTAATTATTGTCATCACAGGTGCAGGCAGCTGCCATGGCTTCTCCCGGCCCCCAAGACAGTACAGGTCTGCTATTGGTGTCACAGTGTGTTGGTGGAAGAAGGACAACCACCCCCTCGCTGCCCTCTGGGTGCCAGGTGCCATGCAAATGGAAACCCTCGTGGCTGAACAGCTAGCACGGAGATGACCACATAAGCGCTGCTTACTTACACCAACTGGGGCTGCTAGTTGGGAGATTCCAGGGTTATCTAGTAATCAGGTACGCTCCTGGGAGGAGGATCCCCCTCATCATCTCCCCAGGGCATCATCTAGGCATTTTTCTGTCTTCCTCTCCCATTCTGCAGGAGTGAAGCCAGCCCTCCAGCCCCTCAGCTCCTAACCCACGAGTCAGCACCCAGGGGACCCTCACCTAGCCCACCTCCTCCGGATGAAGCTGCTGAGCTTTCATTTTGTCCCTGACCCGCAGAGCTGGTGCTCTCTGGACCTCAATCTCCAAACGTGACACCCACAGAAAACGTCTCCTGCCTCCCTTTAAACTCACGATTCTCACCCCTGGCAGGAACACGATATTCCAAAAGGTTCCTGCGCGCTGAAGTCCACCGCAGCGGGTAACCGCATCCGCGAGAACCGCGCACCCCGCTCCTCCCAACCGAGGCCAGCGGCTCCCAGAAGCGCCAGAGCCGGGACCGCAGCCAGCCCAGTCAGTGCGCTGGGTTGCTCCACACCACCCGACTGCTCCCGCACCGCCCGCCCCAGCACAAACCGGACCGGGGCCGGTCTTTAGCAGGAGCGCCCCGCGGCCCCCCCCCCCGACCCCCGCCTGTGAGGGGGCGGAAGGAAGAGCTGCCCAGCCCCGGGACCCCCAGCCCCCGGCGGTGCACACGACGGCCGGCGCGGCCGCCTCCCCCGCCAGCCCGCACCCTGCCGGGTCTAGGCCCCGCGGCCCGCCCGGCCCGGCCCACCTGCAGCCGCTGGAGGTAGGAGGCCGGCGCGTAGCCCGTCTCGCCGGAGCCGGCGCGGGTGACGAGCCACCAGTGCTGGTTGCTGCGCTCCAGCAGCAGGAACGTCTCGCCGGCGGCGAAAGGCAGCGAGTTGGGCTCGGCCGAGCGGAAGCTGTACAGGGCCCGGTACATGGCGGCGGCGGCGACACCGGCACCTCCGACCGCCGCGGCCCGGCTCGGCTCGGCTCGGCCCGGCCCGCCACGCCACACCCCCCCCGGCGGGGCCACGCCCCAGGACGTCACCGCCGCGCCACGCCCCCGCAAGCCATCGCACCCTACCGCCCCCTGGCGGCGCGGCGGCGCCGCCTCCCGCCGCCTCCCGGCCGTTCCCGGGTGCGCGGCCCCGCCCCCCGCCGCCGCCCGGGAGCGCGGGTGCCGCGCGGCAGGGGGCACCAGCGGCTCGCGGAGCGCCGCCGGGGCGGGGCGGGGGCGGGGCGGGGGCGGTGGAGCCCCGCCCAGGCCCGGCCCGGCCCGGCCCGCAGCGGCGGCGGGAGGCGGCCAGAGCCCCGGGACGGAGCGCCGGGACGGGCCGTTAGGCGGGAGCGGACGGCTCCCCTGCTCTGGGCCTGTTCGGGTCCCGGTGTCCCTCCGCCGTCCCGGCTTTGGGTCACCGCCGGCCCCGGGGGACTCGGCCAGAGCCTGGCCGCTGCCCCCACCCCCCGCCCATCGCCCGCCCTCGCACCGGCCCATCAGACCACCGTGCCCGGGCCGACCGTGCGAGCGCATCGCTCCCCCCCCCAAACTCCCCCCAGCCCAGGCGGGTACCCCCCGAGAAGCCCCTTCCTCTGCGGGTCCCGTAGTTCAGCAACCAGTGCCGTTAAATCCCCAAAGCCCCCGTGTAGTCGGGCGAGCCCCCACCCCAGGCACCGAGCTCTGCTCCCGGCACACGGGGGGGCTTCACCCCCTGCAGAGAACGGCCGTGCCCCGCTCCCCCCCCCCAGCATGGAAACAGGGCGCGGCCAGAGCCGCAGTGGACACGGTGACCGGGCACGTGGCCGTGGGGACGCGGATGCACTGCCCGTCAGGCCAGGAGCTCTCCGAGGGGACGCAGCCGCCCCCAGCCCCGTCCATCTCCATGCCTTGATGCCCCATTCCGGGAGAACAACCCTTTGGGCCACCACCCCAACAGCCCAAGACCCCTGCAAACCTCCCCAGACATCAGCGGCTTCCCTCAGGCCCCTGCTGCTCTTGTCGGGGGTCCGAGCCCCTCCTGCTGCCCTGGGGAGGTGGGTGGCAGCCCTGGCATCGCCCCCCCCCCCCCCCCCCTTCCCCAGCCAGGGCTTTCTCCGTGCTGCCCGAGGGACAAGAGGAATTTTCCACCTGGCAAAGCCAGCACTGAGAGCCCAGCATGGGGCTGACAGCAGCAAAGCGGCGGGGGGCTGGTTACGGCATCCCAGCGGGGCTGGTACACATGCTCCTGCAGCCGAGCCCACCGCAGAGACACCCCTCACCCATCCCGCCCACCCCTGCCATCCCGCCTGGATGCGGGAATGGAAGGATGCAGAGATGGAACGGTCCACAGACCCCTGCTCCCAGCAACAGGGGAGTTTAATTCATCCAGAAACCATCAACAATCAAATCCAGCCAGCAGTTATACAATAAAAGCCAGGCTTGTGGCTGCCACGGCCCCCTGCCTGCTCCCAGCGTGGCCCCACCAGCCCCCCAGTTTTCCCAGCACTGCTGGTGAGGTAATTCTGGCTGAGCCTGGTTACGGCGGTGAGGATGGAGGATGGACCAGGAGCGAGCGGTTGCCCAGGCTCTCCCGCTGCCAGAGGCATACCAGGAATCAGCCGAAGCCGGGCACGTTTGGGCTGGAAAGGCAACGAGGTGCTTTGAATGGGAACTGTGAGACACAACTGGGGCTCAACCCTTTGGGAGCTTTTCAGGGCCTGGGCTTCGTGCCTGGTCACGGTCTTTTCCAGATGCCCGGTGGGGGCACGGCATGATGGTGGGCAAGGGGTGGGCAGTTGGAGAGCAGCAGGAGGGCAAACCTTCCCACTTAGGGGATTATTACTCTTGGTATTACCCGGATCACGAGGGCTCCCACAGGGCCGGGATCCCCCCGCCTGCCCATCCCCTGCCCTGGGGACGGCCACAGTCTGTCCCGGTTTCGGCTGCAGTCCGTCCTGGTTTCGGCCACAGTGTGTGCCCTGCCTCGGGGTCTGCTCGCAGCCGTGTCCCCACTCCAGGTGAGCCCCGGCCACTGCCTGGCACTGGCCCAGCTCCTGTTTGCGCTGGGATAATGGCGCTTTATTTCCATGAAGTGGGCAGCACAGGCTGTGCCGGCAGGCGAAGGCGGCCGAGGGGGATGAAGGCACTCACCTCCCACACGCACGGCAGCAGCGGCAGCAGCACCCCGGACTCACCCTCTGCTCGGCACAGCGTGTCAGCTCTGCCGGCCGGCGACCGGGAAGGGGCCCGGATTTCCTCTGCAACAGCTCCCGCAAACCCTCCTGCACCCGGGTGCGATGCAGGGGGAGCAAAGAGAGCCTCCAAGGGTGTTCAGAGCCCAGGATGGATTCCTGCCGCTGAGGAATCGACTCCGAATTGCAAGGGCCAGGTGATTTATCATGGACAGGGAGGGGCAACGAGCAAAGATCCCGCTGTGTCATTTGCAGGTGACTTTTAAATCTGAACTTGAGACCTAAGATAATAACGCTTGCATCCCTTGCCCTCAGAGCCGTGGGGACCAGGATCACTGTAAGAAGGGCTCGGCGCGTGCACGGCAGCCTCCGCCAAAGCACCAGCAGCCCCCACGCACCCATTTTCCTCCCCGGGGCCACGGAGGGGAAGCGTTGCACAACAGCACTCATATGATTGAAATGCACACTTGCCAGCTCCATGTACACTTATATAATTCTGCACTGCCTGGTCGTCAACACATTGCAAAACAGCAGCGGGATCAATCGTTCTACTTTTAGGTATACAAATATTATTGTACTCCCGCCTGCCTTCTCTGGGTGAAAAGTCATACGGGATGGGAGGTGCTGCGAGGACCCTGGGCCCATGTATCCGGGGACAATGCCATCAGCGTGTCCCGTGGGGACTGGGAGTATCCATGAGTGGGATGGGGAGGCACTGGGATGTCTCCTGGGCATGCCCCTATCTCCTGGCAGCCCTCCCTCCTGGAAAATCTCACTGAAAGGCTGCGGATGGGACCCCCCAACTGGATGTCTCGAGACCCCCCACCACCAGCATCGGCCCTGCCACCCTGTTGAGCGGAGCAGGGCCACCAGGGGAGGGGACGGTCCCTGCCTGCACTACAGGCAGAAGGGACAGCCCTGTCTCACTCCTGCAATCCCGTGGCACAACTGACAGGGTGGGAGCAGCCCCAGCCCCTCCACAGGCAGTGCCACGTGCCCTCGCTTGCTCCAGGGATGCTGCCAGCAGCTCCCACAGCTCTGTGGGAAGCTGGTCCGGCCACGTCCTTTCAGGAAGGAGGCTTGCAGGTGGGAGAGCCACCAAGGCTGCCGTGGACCAGAGGCACCTCCGCAGCAGAGCAGGAGGGCGAGCCATGCGAGGCACAGGGCTGCGCTCTGCCTGCTCGCCCGCGGCTGGGCCAGCCCCAACTGCAGTGCATGTGGCAGCTGGGCGCTGCACAGTGCTGGGCGGCTGGCGCTCAGGACACATGCGTGTCCCTGCTCCCGAGCAAGATGTGGAGCTGGGCTCGCACACAGGAGGCAGGGACAGGTTTGGGCAGCTCTGTGTCCTGTGCCATATATACATCCCTGAGCAAGCCGGAGCGGCTGGCAGCTGCGAGTACAGCCCCGCGTCCAGCCTGCGCAGTGCGCACACCGGCATCACTTACAGGAGATCTCACCACTCCAATTACATCTGGTACCCTATGGGCGAAGCCCCAAAATCAACCCTGCTTCTGCAAACCCCGCTGCCACCTCTTGCCAGGGACACGGTGCTCCGTGTTGAGCCCAAAAACACCGGCGAAGGGCTGCTCTGCCAGCAGCCTCTGCCCCACGGAGCCCAACGCGTGGAGGAGCCGAAGCCGTCGGGGCACTGGGTGGCTCTGGGACCCAATCTACTTCCCCTGCCCGTGGGGCTGGGGCGTCCACAGGGCTCCTTGCGCAACTTGTCCTGCACAAATCCCATAGTGGGGCTGGCAGGGGCCCAGGCCCCTCCTGCGGCTGGGAGGAAGGAGCAGCCAGTTGCTGCCAACAGCTGCGCTTCCTGGAAACGAAGAAGACAGAAGGTCAGGAGAGTTGAGGGATGGCGGCGGGGGGACCGAGGGGATGCTGCGGGAAGGGGAAGGATTGAGGCGCTGCAGGTTGCAAGGCGAGCAGCACACAGCCCAGCCCGCTCTGCAGTTCCACGTCAGGAAAACAAGCTCTTTGGCTTTGCACAGCAGCACCCTGTTCTTCGTTAAGCTCTCTGCTTGCATCCTGACCTGATGAGCCCCTTGCCAGCCTGCGCACTCTGCCTGCCGGCATGGCCCCTTCCCGGCTCTCCCCCACCGGCGCAGCTCTGCAGGCTGCAACGCCGTGCTGTGGGAACAGCCATTTCAGGGAAATACCACTTTTTCTGCCATCAGCTCAGCAGCCAAGCTCCTTGCCTTGCCTGTGGTGTAAAACCTGGGTGGAAGCAGGATGGTGAGAGAAGAGAGGAGGGGACCTGGGGTAAAGTGCTTGGTAGTGAGAGGGCAGGGTGCACCACAGTGTGCGGCACTGCGCCCTGGGCTCCCCACGTCATCCTTCCCACCACAGGGCTGCCAGGGTGAAGGAGACGCTCTCGGGTTTCTGTCTCTAACCAAGCCAATGTTGCATTGCCCAATGTCACCCTTCTCACATCCTTTCCCCGTTGCACGTGCCTGGGCTGTAGCAGCAGATCCTGGCCCTGCAGGCTGGAGGAGCTCCCCTGCTTCCCTTTCAAAGAAAGATTGAAAAGACCCTGCGGGGCCAGCACAGCCTGTCATGGCTCGGCCAGTGGGGACATTGCTATGGTGCAAACCCAAGAAAGAAAAGAGGACAGAGCCCGTGGCTTCATCTGGAGCTGGCAGCCCAGCATGGCGGATGCCAGCCTGCATCACGTCAGGCTGCCTGCCAACGTCGCCCTTTGCTGTCCCTGCTCTTCATGGGGCAGGGGGGCAGGGACCGTGTCCCTGCTTGCACCCCTCGCCTGAGGGGGAGCCGTGGGCAGGTGGGTCGGTGCAGCAGGCACTGGCAGGCAGGTGAGGGGTGCTGGGATGGGAATCCCTGCTGGAGGAGCAGGGTGCTTGGCATGGTGGGGGCTGGCTCCGGGCACCCCAATGGGGTTTGCTCTGCCCTCACGCAGGCGGCTGAGTCGCAGGCTGGGTGAGAGGCGGCTGCAGGAGGCCCCTTAGCCAACCCTCATATCCATACAATTCAGGGAAGGCGGCTTTGTCCCCGGCAGCTCCCAGCTGGACACAAGCTGTTGCCGGTCCCCTCTGCCCTGCCCTGGATGGCTCCAGGGTGGCGCACCACTGCAGCTGGCCAAGTGGCAGCACAGGACCCTCGGTGCCCTGCACCGAGGATGGACCCATGTGCAGGATGGACAGACACCCAGCCCCACTATGGCATCACCATAGAAACAGCTTAAAACCAGTTTCATTAGCGTCCAGTTACACAAACTTGACCCACCACTATCAGAAACGGCGAAGGCACGGCTCCTTGGCCACACACAGCAGCCGCTGTCCCTGGGGCAGTGGGCACCATGGAGCTGCAAGGGGACAGGGTCCCTCTGCCCTCTTGCACTGGGAGCTACTGTGTCCCCAGCAAGGCTTGCGGCAGTGGGACGTGCCCTATGCCTTGCTGGGGCCCAAGCACTTTACGGCCCCAGGGCCATGGGGTGAGCAAGGTACACGGCTCTCCCTTGGGCAGGGGTCACTCTGCTGCTGCCCTGCAGGGATGCTGCCGCCCTGTGTGGATGCTGCTGCCTGGCCACAAGGAAATATTTTGCTCTTGCTCCATAAAAGCCATTTGTGCGTCCCTCCCTGCTGGCAGGGACCCAGCCCAAGGGAGGAAGTCCAGCGGCTACTCAAGAGGCAGCAGCACAGGATGGGGACAGTGCGGGGACGGAGGTGTCCTCTCCTCCAGGGGGGCCATGGGCTGTCCCTTGCCTCTTCTTGCTCCTGCCCTGCCTAGCCCCAATGCCAGGGAGGCCACCTACCAAAATAACCTGGCAGGTCCACAGATGCCCGCTCAGCCCCCCACCCCAGTCCTCAGTGCCTCGCCATCAAAGCGGAACTCATTTCACCAGAGAAGCCGGCGCCGGCCGCAGGAATGTGTTTCATCTCCGGCCAGCTGACCCGTGGCAATTCCCAGCAGCCACCCGTTTTGGGCTAGAAGTGACCTATTTACGTAAGGCGAGCTCCCTGTGAGCTCATGGCCGGCGCAGCATCACGCAGAGGAGGTGGGGGGAAGCAGGGCTGCGGGTGCCAGAGCCCAGCCAGGCTGGACCACACGCTGCCGCTCACCCAGCCCCTGCAAAGCCCCCGGTGCAGGGTCAGGCCCGGCACGTGGCAGCCACCCTGGGCGATGGCCTTGCCGGGACCGGGCTGGCAGGAAAAGGTGGGTCCTCTCTGAGCATCAGGAAGCGGCCAGGGAGGAGACCAGACACAGGGGAGCCGTGAGGGGACGTGAGGAACAGGGACGTGCGCTCAGCATCGTCCTCCACGGAGCAGAGGCTGCAGCGACCAGCACCGTGGAGGTGCCGCTGCCGGGGCTCAGTGCTCCCCAGGACGGAGCAGGGAGCCAGCCCAGCTGCCCCTTCCCAGTGCTCCTGCCGGCACAGCTTACTGCCCAGGGAGGACCAGAGCTGTGTGGAGCCATGGTCAGAGCACACGCAGCAAGGGCAGGATTCGTCCCCGGAGGGGAAAGCACTTTCTTGCAGAGGCAGAAGCCCCAGTTCCCATGGCACGCACGCCCCGGAGCCTGCTGGAGTGTTCTCTCGCAGGGGCATGGAGGCTGGGCTGCTTCATCACCACCCCGCTGCCAGCCCCAGCCAGGAGGGACGTCTCCAGAGCATCTGCCTCCAAGGTCAGCCTGGCACCGCCAGCCAGCAGCGGCCCGGCACCAATGGCGGAAAAACAGGAACAGAAAAGCCCTCAGGTCTCTTCCTCAGCCTGGCTGCTGCTCTCCGTTATTCCATCACGCCATCCTTCGCCGTGCCCTGACAGGCGGGTGACCCCCAGCCCCCTCGGCAACCACCCATGCCCTCCCCAAACCCCTAACCTGCTGGTCCCAGTCCTGTCCTCCGAGAAGCCCAGGCGCAGGGGTGATGGGTGGTGTGGGCGCTCGCAGGCAGGGGCCACGGGAGCCCCGCTCCCACCCCAGCGTGTCCCAGGCTGGCAGTTACGCAATTGCCTTTCCACAAACACAAGGAACTGCTCCGAGGGATTTGTGCAGAACAGCGTGGAAGGAAAACAAACCTGCTCCTGAACTTTGCAAGATAATATGTTATTCAGAGGGACTTGCCCTCTGGGTCTCCCCCTCTTTAACCCTTGAGGACATGATCTGGGCCAGGATGCCTGCGGTTTAGAACGTGCAGGTGAGGGAGATTTTTCCTCCTGACATTTTGCTCTTGCAGCTTTTTCAAAAAGGTCATCTCTGTCCCTGCTCCCCCCCCCCCCTCACACTGCTGCAGGCCCAGAAAGCTCCCAACCACCTTGTTGTTGCTTTACAGTGCTGGCACAGCCTCCGTTAATCCTCAGACAATATTGGCAAAAGGATTTTAGCAGCGCAGGCCAGGGCCCTCAGGGGCAGGGGCCACATTTGTCCCCCTGCTTTCCTACAGCAGCTGCAATTCCACCTGGGGTTTTATTATTATATCTGCACCCCCAAGTACTCCAGGTCTGGCTGCTGGCACCACACTGGTCTGAGACCAGGTCTAGACCCAAGCTTACACCACTGGCAACATTAGCGAGAAGGCAGCTCCCTGCCTGTACCCAGGGCCCTGTCTGCAGGCAGCAAAACAAAGAGGACTTGTTCTGGAGGCAGCTTGCATCAGAGCAAATGCAATTGTTCTCATCGGATTTTATGAATTCCCTTCAGAGTTCCTACGTAACACAAGTACATTAGAGGACTTTATCCCTGCTAATTTCAGACTACAAAGTCAAACCATGTATCAGATGAATCTGCACAGGCAGGCTTATTCATACGCAGCACCAGTGATGGGCAACCATAGCGCCTGCCAAGAGGCTTGTCATTAGCTCATTAGCAGAGGGCATCGCATTCTAAGCAGGAGAACTGTAAATGGAAACATCACCTTGCAGCCACAGACCCTCTCCCTGTGCCAGGCACTCTGACTCACACCTACGGCACATCTCAGGGACAGCAGACATTTTGCAATTGAAAGTGCCAAAAATAAATAGTCCCATCCTCCTCCAGAAAGCTTTTTTACAGCCAGTGCCAGGAGCACCTCAGGGGTAGCTCATGGGGCTCTCATCAGCTGCATCCAGCACCAGAGACTCATGAAGCAGCAACAAATGGCAAGTTAGGGATGGACAAACCTACCTCAGGGGGAAATCCCCCACATGCAGGCATAATATAGCAAAGTGACTGCAAGATGTAAAAATACCTGTTTAATACTGACATCAGTTTGTGCCTGAACACTATGGAACAAACAAAAAAAGCAACCACAAACTAATGTTGTAAGAGCAAAGGTAAAAAACCTCTTCAAAAAGTACAAAAGAGCACAGGACGACCATCAGAGAGACTTTGATCAGGAGAACTTGATAGCAACAGCCAGGGTATATGAAACCAAAGCTGCAGGGCTATAGCCCATTGAAGAGGGTGACCTTCCACCAGCAAATCTGCAGCCTTCCTCTCATATCCCACCTCTAACCTCCTAGGCACACCTGCGGGAAGGCAAAGGATGGGCCAGGGAGGTGATCCTGGCATCACCCGCCTCCCCAAACTCTTAATTTCTACATAAGCTTGCTGCTTTATCCCAGGCAACATCCCCACGCTTACCTCAGCACTTCCACACCCAGTTTTCTTCTGCACTATCACAATGACTTCCAAGCTTCACAAGGGCAGAAGTCATTTATCTAAAAATGGTTAGATAAATCCTTCAATTATTCACTGTCCTCTCACTTTCTGACACTTCTCTCCTGTATATTTGTCCCAAGTAAGATTTTAAGCTGCTTAGGATACCTTTCAGGCTCTGAAGCTCTCCGCTAGTCGCTGCCATTGCAGCTAATCCTGTAGGAGTTTTACGCATGTTTTGGCTCAGCTTAGATTAAAAAACGTCAATAGCTCTCTAGAAATGGGTTACACAGCATGAGATCTAATTTATAAGATCCTGAAACAGGAGATAGGTTGTTAGAGATTTTAAGAGACAAGTCTTCACTTATCAGATCATATCATTCTGGATGGAAGGGACCTCTGGAGGTCTCCCGTCCAACCTTCTGACATTTGGTCCCTCTGAGCCATCTTTTCCCCCATCTCTGCAGGCCCTGTTGCTTCAGCCTCTCCTCAAAGGGCAGGTGCTCCAGCTTGGTGGCTGTTGGACTTGCTCATTGCTCTTGACAGGAGGCCCAGAACAGATGTGCTATTCCACACGCAGTCTCACAAGACAGGTAAGCCTTGCTTGTTTATACACTGCTTTTGCATTACACCACCAGAAAGATCTGAGCTTCATCTCTTCCTCAGTCACCAGCAACAACAGAAGCATGGCTTACAATGAACAAAAAGAATTTTATTGGAACGTATACACACAGGGATAACAGAGGTATCTGAGTAATCAAATATGGAATGTTTAAGAAAGTTAAAATAAATAAGGATACCAAGTTTTGCCAGTGCTAGGTCCAGCACCGATGTAAGTAAATGCCCTCTGAATAAGTCTGACTCTGAGGGGACCATCCCTGCAGAGCCTGTAAAGATTCCTACCACCAGAAAGTGGCCAATAATTTTGGAATACAAAGAGTCACAATAGTGCTTTCTACTGATGTGCATTCACACTGTTTATTCACTACTTTCGTCTCTTATTTCTTTAATAATATCTATTAAATTCTGAAGTCCAAAAACATAACCCGTGTCTTGGCCCTCATGCACCACGCTATCTTCTCCATAGTACTTGCAGGTTGTGTGGGCAAAGTCTATCATACGGACATCAACAGTACTAGCAGTTGGTTTGTAGGCATATGCTCCTGCTGACTCATCTGACGATTCCTCTGAAAGGTCCTCTAAGTCCTCTGGGTCTGAGTCAACAGCAACTTCCTGCCTTTCCTTTCCATCATAAATGATCAGCAAGGAGCTTGAATAGAAGCGGTAAGACTCCTGCTTCTCTAGGACAGACTTGAGTTCAGTCAGTTTTTTAATAACAGATTCAAAGAGTTCCCTGCGCAGGTATTTGCCGTTATGAAAGAACTGGTAAAGTGCTTCTTTAAATCCTTGGACTGAGAGTTTTCTTCCGTGGTATTTATTCATGAACATTAGCTGGCCAGTGCCTGCCTGGTAGACCTGCATATACAAACACAAGACAAGAAAAGGAATAGTTAAAATTGGTGGTAATACTGACTCAAAGCCTTGAAGAGGTGGGGGGGGGAACCCAAACCAAAAAACAGACAGACATGCTACAGAAAGCTTTTACAAGATGACATACTACTCTCGTAAAATTGCTCTTGCACAGTTACAGAAACTGTTAACAACAGATCCAGCAGTGTCTGTGAAACTCAGAGACATGGAGGAAGTGGAAAATTCCTTCAGTTTAGATTCGAGCTTTTCCACTAGGAATGTAAGAATGAGGAGTTTAAGTGAGATTAGGAAAGCTGTGGCCAAGATCTCCAAATTCAAGCTACAATTTGTACCACAGCCACTCATTCAGCTCATTACCTGCCTCTGCTCACAGGTGTACCAGTTGATTCCCAGAATGCTGAGCTCTAAGTGACAGCAAACACTCCTATATAAAAAAACTAAGGTGTGTCCCATAATACTATGCATTTAAAGAAGTCAGAGGTGCTCCTGCAGGAAGATTCCTTCCTATAGGAGAGTAGTCTACACACTACACAGCTTGATAATGCCTAAACATCTCAGTCAAATAAGGATTGCAGGTGCCTCCAAAGTTCCTCCTTGTTTACCAGCACAGGTCTATACTGGAAGGTGAACAATGAGCAGGCCCCGCTCAAATCCCAGCACACTGTGGTTAGAAATGCAGCTCTCACACTTTCGTTTCTGCCTTGTGTTTTTCTCCGAAGTTAAAGAGAGCTAAACACCAAACATGCCAATAGTCACGCTGTGGAACAATTCCTAGCAAACACTGCTGGCATTCCTGGAATCTACTGGATGGGAGGAGAGAGGCTTCGGAAAAGCCTCAAATACAAACAAGTTGTTTCCCATTTGTCGCTCTAGGAATACAGAAACAAGTAAACAAAAAAACTCAGGTGAAAGTCCATGCAACTCTATCTCCTTATTTGGCCATAAGTCTTATCACATTTACCAAGCCAATTCTCATCTGCACTTTGCAACAAGTCTACTTTAAGCAGTGAAAGATCTGTGGCTTTTCAAAGTCTACAAGACAGAACTGATTGGTTCTTAATATTCTGGCAAATTGCCGCATGCTTTATTCAAAATGCATGTACTGGCAGAGCCTCCCTTCAGTTGTTTCCTACGCTACCCTGAAATGTTAATCAAATCAGTAATTCTACTAAACAGTTTTGAATTGCCACTATTGTGCAGGAGACGGTTTTTGTGCTCAGAGAACACATTCACTGATGCAGAGTGCATGCTGCAGGCTGCTCCTGCAGATGCTGCCACCTTCAACTGATAAGCGATACCCAAAAGCCTCATTCCCCTTACTGAAGGAAATGAAGCACAGAATGTCAAGGATAGCAACACATGGGATGACTACATAAGCCCAAAACCCTGCCAACAGAAATGGGTGCCAGTCTTGCCCTACACATAATTAGTTTTCCTCTCACCTGCATGCCACAAACTCGGACTCCAATAACAGCTGATGTACTCTGCTGACACTTGCGAATTTGATTAGCCTTCTTCTCTTCTGACGCATCATCTCCATGCTGTCGGGTTCCCATCTTAAGGTCCAACACACATGGTACTTCGTATCGAGATGTTAGGTTTTCCAGCAAAATGAATTCTGATTAGTTAAGGAACAATCCTCACAATGAGGAATACAGGTCTTAAAACCATTACCACAGATCTTATAGTGGCACAGTCTTAACTTTAAGCATACCCAAAACATGCCCGGTATATAGTAGCCTATCAAAAATTACAGTTACATAAATTTGGCATAAAGCAGAGTGGACATCTAGTTCCAGTTTTACTGATCTCTAGAGAAGACAGGTGAATTTCCACATTAAGTGGAAAAAAAGTAGCCAGGGTCATACAGAAATATAATCTGGCAGCTGACTTGGAATTATGAAGTACTTCCTGCCTAGCAAGAGACATTTTTTTGTGGGAAATGAAGATTTTGTGTGCTTCAGTTACCATTCAGAAACAGTGAAGCATCTTCACACCACCTCTGAAACACAGAAGCTAAAAAGCACTTCAGAACATCTGTAGTAATACCCTTCCAGAGATATCACACACTTCCATTTAGGTAATTTAATAATCATCTTCAGTGAAATGGTGAGGGTACCAGCCATGAAATGCTTTCTATTTTGAACAGTTTATTAGTCAGAGATGTTCTAGTAATCCATTCACTGAAACTACTCACACGTAAGGAATTTGTTTACCTAAGTATATAGATACTAATATTTTTGCAGGATGTATTGGTTGCATCCAAGCCTGCATACAGCAAGATTTTTTTTCCACAGAATGCACAGGGTGGAGATGCTTGCCTACAGTTCCATAGCACAAAACCAGCATGCTTCAGGTTTCATGGCTTCAGTCACTGTTTTTGCATTTCTCATGGTCCAGTTCTACATGATTGTTTATATTCAGCTTTTCTTTACCAGAAAGGCTCACTAAAAAGAGACTACTAGAAGCAGACAACTCCAGGCATTGGAATATCCTCTATATTTAAGAAGTTTCTGAAAAGGGGAAGATGACACTAGTTTTTAACATCACCAATACCAAAACAGTAACAAAAAGTGACAGAACTCTTCTTTGAAAGCTGGCATTAGTAAACTGTTTTTGTGGAAGATCCCAAACACAGTATGCTGTAAAACCTGTCCACTAACTAATCCACAACCGAATTAAGTTATCTGAATTTCCTAGCCTAGCTACTTTATTACATGCTGGAAAAGCCCATGTTCTGGAAATGGCTGGCAATCCCTTCAAAGTCACCAAATAAATCACAGCTTCAGAGAGTCTCTCCGGATTGCAGTTAAGCCTGCTCTGTACTTTCATCTGGCATGTTCAAGAAATAAAAAGCAGAGCCCTACTCATTCCATTGTTATGAAGTATTTTCAAGAAAGGATACTGTATTGATTCCGGTGTTTTGCATTTTCCTTCATCCGCTGCAACTGCTGCTGATGACATTTCATGCTCCAAGGATTATGGTGTTTAAACTGTGAACTTACATTTCCTTTTTTCTCTACAGTATAATACAAGACTTCAGATTTCTTCAGCCATTCAAATTCTTCCTCCAATTTGTGACTAGAAAACAGAACAAAGCATCAAATTAGAGGTCAAATAGAAAAATAAGCACTTTAAAAGGGCTGTCAGTGGATTTAACTTTACAAACTATTTTGCTCACCTTCACTAACAGCTGGCATAAGCTTTATTTTGCTTTCTGTACAAGTGGACAAGTTGCCCATGAGTAATATTTCAACCTTTATAAAGCTACTTCTGTATTAATATAAATTAGCATATAGCCAAATATGTTACAAAATATGTACTAATTCTACTTATATATTCTTTACCTGCATGAATTACTTCCATGGAAGTAATGCAAGAAGTAGCGATATGGCTTAAGATTTATCCTTTGCTAAGGTCACTGTTTTTAGCCCAATACATCACGGCTCACAGTTTATAGTGGGCACAATTTACATAGGTGAACAATGGGAAAAACATCACTAACATGGATAAAGCAGGATTCCCACAAAAGTATGCTGTAACACTGAAATAATTTTTGGTTTTTTTACAACTATTGTGCTTTTGCAGGTGGGTTGGTTTTGTTGGCTTTTTTTTTTCTTTTTTGCAGAAACTTCAAAAATAACATTGGGAAACCTTTTCCAATTGATCACAGGAAAAAAAAAAAAAAGAAAAGACTCAACACACAACTAGGCTGAGGACATACTAGTTTCACTACTGAACCTGTCCGCACGGAAGAGGTCAGGAAAAACAAAAGAAACGAGAAGAAAAGAAAATGAAAGTTAAGAGTTCTGTAGAATTCTCTGGAATTCTGGAGACCAGATCCTAATTTGACAGCAAAAAATTTTATGCTTCAATGGTCTGCATTCCAGATCCCCCTATCAAACTTACCTTTTCATTTTCTCCTCTTTCCTGTGCTGCCGGACCCATTCCTTAGACACTTTCTCATTTTCTAACAACATTGTCTTTTTGTTAGTCCATCGCAACAGCTTACTTTTGGGTTCACAGTCAGAATTATCTAAGTTTTCTAAGTTATCATGGTCCCCACTTAATGGATATGCTATTAGACATAAGTTTCCATCTTCATCCTCTTCAAAGCTCACCGACACCACACCTGAAGAGAGAAAGGACACAGACAGTTATGAATTGCTGAAGCGACAAGCAAGCCTTTTAGAACGCATGATTTTACACTAAGAATATAGCAACTTTTGTTTTTTTCTCTTACCCTGGTCCTTAGTTTCTATCTTGCCACAGGCCAAACCTCATCTGCCAACCTAACAAATATCAAAAGACCTAGACAAAAATGACACCTCACAAAAGACAATTCATCATATTGACAAAACAATGATACAAAAGGTTCTTTTCTCTCTCTGATGAAGTCACATAAGAATCAAATAATAACAGGAGACAATTTCAATTAATAAAAGTTTTTATTAATTTAAAAAACCTGACTGGTCTGACCCTAAGTGAGATGTAAAACATTTGTTAACATCTTGTAGTGAAAAGTGACCTGCACAAAAAAACCCCCTCACATCAAAAGCTTTAAGTTTTGCATGACAGCAAAGCAAAAAGCACTTATCCAAACAAGATTTGGTTAATAGATCCCCAGGGGAAAGGAAAGATTTGCAAATAGAGCAAAACAAGGAAAATGTCACATTACAACAGAAACTAGTCCAAAAGCTTCCACTTAGAATCACCACGTTTAATTATTCATTTTCTTCTCCTTTTTGGAATATATTTTATTGATACTGGTTATGCAGCAGTCTTGTCAAATAAGTTAACAAAAATGCAATACAAAACAAATCTGTTTGTGGTACAGAAACATGGTGAACCTTGAAAGCATATTTTTTTTTCTCATCTTCCCCTCAAGAGTCTCTAGAGCACTACATTGCATTTTAAGAGTCTTAGTGGAGCACTCTGACAGAGATGCGCTCAGTGCTACATTAGCCAGTTTCAGTGGTTAATGAAGAAACCATAACAATTGTCTGAATTGGTTTTAATTTTATTTTTCAGTCCTCTCTCTTTATTCTCAAATCAATCAGTCTGCACAGTTCTTGCAGCTCATCACTAGGCCAGAGGGGAGAGGTCTCGGCGAGAGATTGGCACTTCTGAGCTGGGCAGGCGGCTCCAAGACCTACAGTAGCTGGGGCAGGGAGCGCAGAAGCTCTGACTGACAGTCCTGCTGCCACAAAGGAAAGGACAACAGGAAAAAAGGGGGGAGCCAGCTAGCAAATGGCCTTTGGCTTTATCCTGGAAAAAATAACAGAGATGGACCAAGTGAGGCCCCTTACCCCTAAATCCCTCCCCACACTCCCCAAAAAGCCATATATACTAGTACAATTTTTCTATTACATTTTGAGAAGTATCATTCAAAGATCACATTTTCTTCCAGTCCAACAGAACTTGTAGTTACATGTCAAAAAGTCTCTTTAAGCGTGCAGGAAATATTAACTTTGAAACATCTCCTCTGAAGTCTTCCGCCAGTTTCACAAACAGTATGTAAAACTTCGTCACCCTTATGGTTGTTAAAATCAACGTGCTTTAAAAAGCAACTCCATTTTAAAAAGTGCTTCAGACATATTATTTATTAATCACCAGGCAGCAGTTGATGGAATAGAGAAGGGAAAGAAAAGTGTTTCTGTTAACTAGCGCAATTCTTAGGAGAACTGGAATTTCCACTCCTACATAACATCTGACTCAGCCTCATCGCGGCTACTTGATCCTTCCCTACCTAAATGCCATGAATTTTCATTTCCTTAATGGCAGAAACAACACTGCAGATATTCAACAAGACACTTCACTGACATGTATTTATTGCGATCAAAATGAGTCTGAGGAGAAATCCAAAAACAAGAGAGACCACAACTAAGCTTACACAAAACAGTCAACCAATCTTACCAAATCCCTGTAAACAAACATTAAACAAGTGGCAAAAAAAAAATTAGAAAGCCACAGAAAAAGCAGCAGAGAATTACTGAAAACAGTCACAAGCTGTTAGCTACTTACCTGTGCCTAAGGGAGATATATGGGCTATCACCAGCAGAGTTGCTCTACTCTAATGCTGTTAGTCAACCCAAACACCAACTTGGCAAGCATTTCCACCCTGCATCTCCACAGCCTGCCTCAGACAACATCAAAATACATGAAAAGAAAACCCTAAAATCTCTTCCACACAGAAGAGATTTCAGAGATAACAGAGAGCACAGCACACTTGTATTTACAGAAAGAAAAAGCCCAACCCCATCCTAAGGTTTGGTAACTTACCCTCATATTGCGGAGTGAATTTACGCATTTCTGTTGGGAGAGTCTCATAGAACTGGTGTTCTCTCTGAATAAGGGGTTTACAGATGGTCTTGTCATTAAACCGGAGGACACAGGAGTGTCCTCCAACCTGGTGGACAAAAGGCTCGAGCAGGACTCCCTTGGAATAGTGCTCCACTTCCATAGCTCCAAATGCTGGGCTCATCCTTGTAGCACATTAGACAGAAGAAGGCGACAGCAGTGAAGGCAGTTCAGAGCCAGAAGCCTCCGAGACCTGAAGGTGTTTATTCCGATTCAAAAGTCTGTTAAAACAAACACAAGAGAGCGCCGGGCCGTCAGCCTCCCCGCACGCTGAGGCCTGGGTAGGCAAGGCTGAGAGCCGCTGCCGGGTGGTGCCGCTAGCAAAGCCGGCCGCGAAGGCTCCTCCGAGCCGAGGGGAACGGAGCGGAGCGCGGCGCCGCTCGCTTTACGGAGGCGGCCGACTGCGGGCCCCGCGCGGGGCGCAGCCAGGCAGGCACGCCGTGTCCCCGCCCCTCAGCGCGCCACAACCAATGGGAGCCTCCGCGGGGCGGGGCGGACAGTGCCGCGGGTCGCTCGCCCGGCCGCGCATGCGCATCGGCGGCGCTGGTCGGAGGGCGAGCCGCAGATAAACTCCTGGTGTGTTGTGTTTTGTTTAAATTAAAAAAACGTTGATGGCAATTCCTGGCGAGTCCTACTTCAAGTTACGCCTAACGCCCTCCAGCATCCGTTCACAGAGCCAGACGCATCAGCGTTCGCAAGGATCCCTGCCTCCCCCGCGCTGAAGGTTAACAGCACACATCCCAGGCCCACCAGAGAAATTCATAATTAAAACCAAGTTTACAGTTCCTCCCTTCCAGACAACGACAGCGATCACAGTAACCTGCCGAGGTCCAGGCTGAACACTTATTTCACCGATTTATTCACAACAACATGTCAGATATTTAAAGTATTCCATAGATGCTACCTTTTCAGTTTAAAAACATACTGCTAATAAGCCATTTTCCAAGAACTTAGTTTTGCGTGTACAGCAGAAGGCAGTGTTTTGTGCCATCTGCATCCAAAGGATCTGCTACTGTACCCCTGTGACTACACACCACACAGTTCTGACCAACGTCCAGTTTCATGCAACTTCCACTTCAATACACAATTAAAGGAGCAAAGCTGAAAAAACAAAACATGACTGTCTTCGTCTGTACCTTCCAGTAAATTTTTAAGTCGAGTTGCTCTAATTTTAGACCCAAGCTTTAATCATTAACTTTTTGCAGCTAAAAACAACCTCATACTTATTTTGTCTGAAGATCATTACACGAACAATAATGCACTTAATTCAAAGAGACTACAAAGTGTTCTAGGTCACAGGTCTATTTTTATTTGTCCTCCTTAGATATTTAACAGCTTTACATTAACTGGAAAAGCAGAGACCTGCAGGCTTAAAGCAGCAGCACTAACAGAACTACAGACCCCTGCAGCATGCCCTGTACGTAAGGGCATTAATTGAATTAAACAACTAAACTGCTTAAAGAAACAACAGATCGATCAATTGAACCCCAGCTCCTGGAATGTTTACTCACGCCTAAGGATAACAGATCAATAGTTTTACTCACTACACACCAGTTAGCTTCCCCCCCCCCCCTTCTTTCAATAGCCTTATTTGACAAAAAGTTACCAACTTTTTTTTTTTTTTTTAGAATGAATTATTTAATACGGAAAACAAAACTCAGGCCCTCTCTGCACAAACAGGTAAAATTTAATCTGGAACAGTATTTCCCAGAAACAATACTCTCTTCTGATACTCTATATTTAAAATTAGAACAAAATCAGTAAGCTTTCCATCCCTATTTGTACTACTTTTAATTTCCTAGGTTTTTTTTATAATGCAGCTACTGCATCCCCAGAACAGTTTCTCATATACCTCAGCATCAACAACTTGACAACTGGGAGACACACAGGTAAAAGCCTCTCCATTCCACGCCGGACACAAGCCATTTCCAAAAACCTATTTAATTACGGCCAAGCCGAGCAACACTGCGGTGCCCAGAGAGCATGGAAAGCCGTGTACCCTGGCCTGACCTCAAACCCCGGGCCGTCCAACCCAGCTCCGCAGCTGCCGCAGTCAGAAGGTGGCACTGTTAGTGCTTCAGAGTCACAGACCTGCTCGATGGCTCCCCAGGGTACCACCCACCCCAGGCAGGGCCGTACTGCTCCTCACGTTAGACTCGACTGGAAGCTGGCTTACCAGCAGATACCTAACATACTTCACCTTCCACCAAACGCACACTTAGCAAGCCGCATGAGCTCCCCGGTAAGCTGTGATTGAGAGTTGCTTCCAATTTCTATTAGGGAAATTTTAAGCTTCAGTTTGTGTTTGTATAACGCACCAGTAATTTTACAAGTCTCAAGAGTTTTCATCAGGATTTCCTAGAGACAACAGTGCCTCCAGTCTTCTGGAATTTCCCAGGGAAAGCCAGAAGAGTGCCAGCTTTTACCGGGAAACACAGCTGCATATGTACAAGATCCTGTGGTGACAGCTTGACACTGGCACAGCCACTTTTAACAGCACCACAGGACATCAGTATTAGAAGAGCCACCCTTTCCAAGACAGCATTACCATTCTGTGGCCACCTTTCTAATTACCCCTGATGTAGAGACACTGATAGGCAGCTGCAGCAATTCAAACTTAGAAAGTAGCTGCAAGATCCCTTAACCTCAAACACCTAGTTAGTCCTAGTCCTGCAATCAGGGTTGCATCAGGAGTTCAGCCTTGTAGATGTTTATGCTATAGAAATGACTCTAGCAAGAAAGCACCTCTAACACAGACCATACACAACACCTTGTTTACCCAGCACATCTTCAGGGAGTTCATTAGTAGCAGCTCAACTTGTTTGCTTTCACATATAACCAAGTGGTCTGGACAATACTTGCACATGGTGCACCACATTCACTCAGCAATGGAATTGCCAAACACAGAATTGGACAGGACTACTCATGCTACTTTACTGTTTCCTGAAAAAGTAACGTCTGGCAGCACATCACACAGTGTAACTTCCCATTCAAGGGACAACAAAGCAAGTTTTTTATAGCTCTGATATTATAAAAATATCAGTTATGCAATATTTAGGCAGGACAACAACAGGACCTGGAGCACAGTTGTAGCACCCATCAGAAATGCTTTGCACAACCTCAATTTGTAAATACCTTACTTCCACAAACAACCTCAGAAGTATGTCAAATTGGTTCCACTTCCTTAGAAATAAAAACTTTAACCGAAGACCAACAGCTTCAAGTGGCACTGATGTCAACCAGCAGAAGCACAATACAGTTCTTCACTGCCTTTCCTCTGATCCTACACCCAGTTTGTTTTCAATGCTCTTTGAGCAAGAAAGAGCACAGAACAGCTGGGTTTAGGCAGTTTTCCCAGATACCAAACACAGGCTCACTGTACCCTGCCCTTTTCCTCCTACGTGCTTTTAAGTGCCTTTGGTTAAGATCTTTTGTTCAAAGGACATATCAGAAAAAAAAAAAAAGGGCAGCAGATGTACTATTCCTTCACATGTCAAGCATTTTAAGAGAAAAAACTGACATAACTTGAAGGAAACAAATAAAAACTCATCTAGAGCAATATCATTCTTACAGTAAGCAGCAAAAGATGTTTAAAACCCAAATCTGTAAAACTGAAGTGACATGTACAGACATCTTATTCTCATTCATGTGTGACAATGACCGTTGAAAGAATATCGCAATGAAGTCACATTTCCAGATTTTTAATATTAATCTCAGGTGACAGTATTCTTTGGAAGGTATTTCATGTCATTACAGACTCTCAACTTAGTCCCACATGTAAGTAATTGCATTAACAAACACATCCTCTGGAGAGCACAGCTCTCAGTTAAGCAGCAGGTCCTTCCTTTGTAACAATCTCAAAAATAACACCTCTTCCCAAAACTCTGTAATAGTAGAATTACTGATGCAGAGCTACCCTCCTAATGACTCTGTTAAAACTGGGTTCTCTCAAGTGCAGACTTTTTACTTTGGGTGGTCAGTATCTGCAGCTCCAAATTGCCATAAATCAGCTTTACAGTGACAGAAATAGCAAGGCAGTAGAGCCTTCTGCCTGTCCTTTTCTCAGTTCACTGGCTAGTGCAAAGAGGAAGCTGACAGAGTAGCTACCTGCCAAGTCGAGCTGCTGCAGGATGCTATAAACCCTGCTGAACCAGACAAAGATAAGCCCCTTCCCAAGGTTCCAAGGAAACAGAGGAATGGCACAGCCAGCCAACGGGACCAAAGAAGAGTATCAGTGACCCATTAGAGAAGCCAAAGAGGAAGCTGCTTCAGCCCAAAGAATGCTCAGGAAGAAATGAATACCAGCTGAGAAAGGACATAGGAAGATGCAGATATCAATGCAGAAAGTATATGGTATGTTTGTGAGAGCCCACCACGTTTCATGCATACAATTCAAAAAGTATCTCAGGTCTGAGTCGGTAAGTCATTACAATGCTCAAAGAGAACAACCCTTCACAACTGAAGCAAAATAAACACACTTTAAGAACCTACAGTACCCCTATGAAAACTGGAATAGTTACAGGAATTTTACAAGTCCTTATGTGAGCAAACTATACATTTCATTAACTGTTACTTTACAAATAGCAAGGTACATTCCTTGAATCAAAGAACACAAAATACAAAGCGGAGGATGCAACATGAGAATATTAAGATATGTTAAACATGCTCAGGCTTACAGTTCTTGCACAACTTGTGATTCATTTTGATGAAAAGCAATGCCATTCCTCTACACATAACACTATTTCATTAGCCAATTTGCCCAGTCTAACATTGGTAAGGAATTGCTTCTAACATTCACTATAGTTGCTGCTTGACTCATGAATTGAAGTTACTCTGATGTGTTCTGCTCCAGAAGTTCTTAAGACTAGAATGGAGATACTCAAATCCTCTACTGACCAGTCAGCTGCCTTAAACCAGTAACAGAAATACAGAATTATATTTTAAAGATGAACTGCATATAGATTAGGGAGCAAACCCCATACAATAGATGTTTTTCATTCTTAAATGAATGCAGAGGTCTTTTTTCTGTTATCACAACTGTTTTAATAGATTCCTAACTTTGAGGATGCATTATACCTCTAAATAAAATGCCAAGTCCCACACTAGGATGCTTTTGAAGCCTTTTGTATGTTCAATAGTAACAATATAACTAAGTTTAAGCAATAAAAGCTATAGTTTCTAACTTTTTATCTCATTACAGTACAAATGCAGAGCCTGCATAATAATGTGCTCATATGAATCCTATGGTTTTGGAAAAAGCCTTAAGAGCAGCCTTAAATCCTGCACGATTACAGGAAGCAAACACTTATTCTGGTAACTAATTTTAAGGAAAAAGTTTATCTTCAGTAAAAAAGTGCACTGACATTCTCAATTATCAGATTTTTTTCGTTGTAAACAAAAACCTGTCCCCTAAACAGCAAGTAATGCAATTTTAATACAGCAGACTTAATACTTTTCAACATTGTGGGGGGAATAGTGCCATGATATCAAGTGGGGGCCGGGGGGGAAGACATCACCCAGGTGAGCATACTGCTTTTTAGTTGTCTCATTTTCTGTTTACCCTAAATGCAAGAACAAAATATGACACAACATGCTGTAGGTCTGCAACACTCACTAACAAATTTGGCTCATGTCTGGAAATACCCAGACTCAAAAGGTACAGAAAACTACTCCATTGAGCTTACTTTAAAAGAAAGACTAGAGTGGAAAAATCCCTTCTTTTTCATTAAGTATAACCTTAAACCAAGTGGTTGTGATGGTAATAAAAAAATTTTAAAGAAAGAGTATGCTGAGCTATAAGTTCCTATGCAAGTCAGGGTTATTTAAGCTCTTCTGCAGCAAATCAATCAATGTAACAATCATTAAGTTATCTCCACATGACTTGTACTCAGAGATGAGTAAGCATGAGGTTTTGTAAAAATACTTAGCAGGAACACTTGCAAACCCAAGAGTAAAATACTGAGTCCTCCACAGCTACGTATTGAGACTACATGTGCATTCCCTTTCCAAGCAGAAATACTTTTGCTATAGCCTTCACTGGTAAATCATGAGGGTGATGAGAGTCAGGCACTGTCATGATGAATCTATCATGATCACCTACAGATACAAAAAGCCAAAAAAGAGCAGATTATTCTTGTTGAATGTAGGGTGCTTGGGCTAGACCAATAAAAGAAACCATCTGCTTGTTGAAAGTGCTGATATAATGCAATATTCTCCCTTTTTTTTTAATCTGTCCTTATTAAATGGCTAGTAACTGCAGCACCACATCACTGTAGTTGGAAAAATGAAAGAACTTCTCCAGATAAAAAGGAAAAAAAAAAATCTCTGAATTAATTTACTGAATCACACAAAACAGACTGAATCTAGAAACCCAGAATTATACATGAACTCATGCACTAAGTTTCTACAAAACATGTTTGCAAAACCCTTTGGGAATGAGACAGAGCTAACTGGACAGCAGTCTTGGCCCATCAAGGTAGAAAGGTAATCCTAATTTTAACCTTAGACTGCGAACAAAAGATTCCCACCAAGAAAGAATGCATGCTTATTATCGGGTGGAAAGTATGTATTCATCTGTTCAATAAATTAAAACAGCAGCCCTTGCCCTCCTCCATACCAATTACAGGAACTCCCTGTATCAAGTTGTATACATTTTTCCTGCTGGATTATTGGAGGAATTTAACAATAAAATTCAGTAACATCCACTGGCATTAGATTTTAAGAAAATGTGATGCTCTGTGCCAAAGCTCATCTATCACTGGCACATGACAAACCAAACACAGCTGAAATAGTATTTAGGTTTTTTTAAATAATGTTCCAACATTTTTGTAAACATTTAACAGTTTAACATACCTTCAAAAACATTAAATAATTAAAAACTCTCTAGGCAGTTTAAAACTGCAGAAGAACATCCTGAAATGCCCAAGGTTCTTCTGAGGACCTCAGGTCAGGTATGTCACACCTAAAGGTACTACTCCTCCCCATCTTTTTCCCCCTCCACTGAAAAGAGAGGGAGGACAGTCCAGCACCAGCTACAATGGCAAAGGACTCCCAAGTGCTACATTCAAGATCCTGTTCTTCTGTGAACTTCTCAAGAGTGTAAGCCAGCACCCTTAGAGATTCTTTTTTAACCAAAAGAGCATCAGGCCTTTTCTGTCCACTAAGAATTTTGTCTATAATATAGAAATGAAAGACAATGCACTGAGAAGCTGAAAGATGTATAGAAAGATGCACTCTTTCAGCACAAAACAAATTCTTTTAAACCAGCAACATGTTTATGCTATCTCCTTTTACACTCTAAACATGGAGTTCTAGTTCTGACTTCCTTTAAATATAACCCAAATACAATAGTAGTTACTACGAGAAATAAACACTGCCACACAGGTTACAACATGTATTTACACCTGTAAATTTAACACCACAGCTGCAGAGCCACCTCTTGTAGCAAATACCAAAGAGACTTTTGAATACAACTTTAACAGATGAAACTAAGAATTATGAAACGTTAGGCATAACATATTAAGGGAGCAAACTATAAACAAAAAAATCTGAAGTTGCATAATGCTCTATTATTGTTCTTCATGCACAGCCATTAACCCTATCTTCCTTAAACCAGTTCTGTATTACCAGGAGACACCCAGTTCCCCAATCCTGTTGTCCGGGAAAGCAAGGTAAGTAACCAAGGCAGTCTCCAAGAGCTTCTAGCTTTTTCTTAACAGAAGCACACACAGCAGCCCCTCAGCTGCAATTTCATAAACCTCAGTGAGGAGGTTATGCACTTAGTACAACTAACATTTCAAGATCCCCAAAAGCAACAGCTTTCAGCTTTCCCTACACCATTTGTGATCTGTAAGTTTAACAACTATATACACAAAGCTCTGGAGAAATGCCAGAGTTTTACTTCTCAAGTAAAAGCTATTTTATCTCCCTAGAACTAAAATATAAAGCCAAGTTACAGGTTACTAAGCATATTCAGCCAGAAAAAAGCATGCAATTCTGACCCATGCAGTTTTTCCAGGGATTGTGTAATTTAAGAACTAGTCTCTTTTCCAAGTAAAAATGCCATGGAAACTAAGAAACCTGAACCACCATAACTAAGCTACTTAAACTTCCTATTTAGAAACTGATCCATCTTAAAACAGTGTTCTGGCACCAGCGGCTAAAAACACCAGTTGCTATAAAAAGACAATACTGCCCTTTGTCGTGGAGAAACCAAAATAGCATTCAGCCTTTAATCTTCTGAAAATATGACAGCAAGAGCTAAATTGTGTGGATTACACACATGAAAGTGTTATTCAAGACACCAAAGCCCCCAGAAATTCCAGCATTAAGATTAAAATAAATCCAAGGCTATGCCTTTTTCATTACCATGAATTTAGCAGTCTGGGAACTGTATTTCTAGCCACTCAATAGAAGAACATGGTATCTTTGTCACTGGCCCTTGAGTTGTGACCAATTTGCCGTATATGAGAAGTTGCTCAAGAGGACAACAGTCAAGTCCTGTTCGAAGGTCACATTCACTTAACTACATAAAGGTTTTCTTTGTCCGTATTCCCTTCAGAAATCCCAATCCCTAATACTTTTTAAACCATTAAGAACTCGCAGCCCACAGGACAAGATCGTTAAATTTAAGCTTAGATGCCCAAATCCTACAATCCAGTCTAACTCCTTAAGCAAAAATTTCCAGAGGAGCACAAAGCAAAGATCATCTATAAATAAACTATTACAGGAAGAATGGTGCTCAAAACACAGTTACACGTTTCATCCATCCCATTCATGTGTATATTCATCTATACCATCAACATACTTCAAATGAAGAAGTTTAGTCCCCTTTTGTAGAAGATGCTTAAAAAGTAGCCCAGAAGGAGATAGTCATCAGACTTGAAATGCCCATCCACATTCTTAACTATAATTCAAGTGTAAGTTCCAAGACTTTACTTCTGATGATCATGACAGATGGAGTTTTTGCTCCAGACCAGCTCAAGTTCATGAGATGCATTTAACATATCTTTTAAAATTGTATTTATTTTTCAAAACACTTCAAACTACTGAAAATACATCTCAAAACAGATAACACAACCCAGACTTGTATCTTAAAGGGAAGAGTTTATACGATTCAGTGCTCTCTACATGCTCTTTCCCTAAAAAGTTATGAAAATAACTGGGTCCTAAGACCTTGAACATATAGCTCCTTCCAGGATGACTGAGCAATTACAGAAGTTCAAACCCAAACCCCAGAAAATAATTTCACTGTGCATCTTGCTAAACTGCAGCAGATTGGACATAAGCAACTAAGGACAGGAGAGGATTCTTACAAGACAGACTGATGTGGCGCAACAAAACCATGGGGAAAGTCGTGAACGTTTCCTCTGGTAAATGTAACTTATTTCAAGCACAGTTTCCCCTAGTAAAAGGGACAAGGACCTTTTGTACAAGCACACCTGCGCAGTACTTAAAAAAATGCCTTTAAAAAAAATTATTTACGTATTTCATGTTTCATCTTTCAGTGATCTCGTAATACACCATCTGGGACCAATTACAGGCTCACCATAATAATCACTGTCAAAGAATTAATCCATTTTAATCTCATACAGTTTACATATTCAAACAGCAGTACAAAAGCACTTGAAGAAAAATCTTATCAATTCCAGTAATCTGTAACAGGGAGCTTTTGCAGGGCTTGGCTGTATTGCTCTTGTCCTCACCACAGGCTGAAACACATTTAATGACGCAAAAAGAGCTAGCTAGCTAGTTTTAGTAGCCCAGCTAATGGGACACAACTATAGTAAGTCTTATTCCCTTAAACACATCTGCTGCTTTACAGGCAATTTTTATAGCAGCCAGTGACTCCACAGCACAAGCAAGTGTGGTTTGCACAATAGCCTTCAAAGAGAAACCATCACTACCCAAAAAGGGAAGACTCAGACAGGATGATTGCCAAAAACCTATTTTCTCTTCAAAAACCTGCAATATAGCACCACCATCAACACAGTGCTCATGTTCCAATTCTGTATTTCTAAAAAACAGCATACTCTCAGGAAAAAAAATAATTTCAAGTCTTCAAGCTTATGAAAGACCATTTTATTTTTTGGAAGCAAACCATGCATAATGATGTTAAATCATTATTTGCACCTTAAAGCAAGAAATCACCATTCAGCATTTACATTTAAATACACAAAAGGTTTTGTTTCAACAGAACAACTGGAAGACAGTCCTCCTCTCACCGCACTGACTCTCACCACACAACTCAGGGCAGCTCAATCAGCACTTACTTCGTTTACCCCTCATCCTTGAGACACTACTTATTTCCATGAATTCTGAAATGATTCTCCAAACCATTTTGTTCCCTCCCCATCTTGAGCTATACCCTCAACTTTAATATTCACAGATGTCTCTTCAGAAAACTGACTGGTTCATTAAGCCAGATCCATATTTTTTTCCTAAGTTAGCTTGAACAGATTCCCAGTTACAATGCTAGTTAATATCAGTATGAGCACATCCGCATACCAATTTAACCTCATATCTCCAGTTAAATTGAATCAACCTTCTGAAAGAGCTAGCACCTCAGAGACATCAAGATGATGCTTATCATGTCAGCAGTTTCACTTCTCATCTTTCTAACAAGGAACTACATTAATCTAATTGATGTCACCAACTGATGACTTCTGGAAAAAGATATGAAAAAGGAAAAGAGCAAATGTTAAAAGAAAGAGGTCATCTTCAATAAGCATGAAACTAGGCAGCACCCACAATTCCTGATAAGGTTCCAGGCACTGTAGAAAATTTCTGCATCACAGCCCTGCACAGCTATTTGGGTATGCTCAAAGCCCTCTGTGCTTCAAGAAAATAAAATGAACATTTTTGCTGTGCTCATTCTAATACAGATTCTGGCACAAACCCCCCAAACCCTTGCTGCTTCTAAGTGTGATTTTCTGAGGAAAAATAGCCTAAATAATTGCATCTTCTGTCCTTGAGCTTGTTCGCCATAAATCTCAACAACCTACAGCATCATTAACCAGTTTCAGCAAGTCATCCAAATCTTTTTTTTCAGTTTGGATGTCAACACAGCAGGACAGAAGACAGGGACCAAGAGAGGCAGTAGAGCTGAAAGGCCACTGCATGAATTCAGTACTTACCTGTTCTGTTTGGGCTATTAACTGGCTGATGAGCAGGTACACAGCTCCAAACCAGCCACCGCCTGTGCCATCTCTTGCCCAACCATTCATCATGGCATGTGCACAGAGTTTGTCTTCATAAAGCAGGACTCTCAGTGGTCAAAACCATTTTATGAGCAAGCCTTTCTTTTTCCCATAAAACAATGCAAAACTAGGTACTAACTGGTTCCAGCTATCTCCAGCAGACAATCCTCCATATGTGCCAGCAATCCAGACACAGGGTCATCAAAGATTGCAGGTTAAATATCCGATAACCAGTAGCGTGAAAGAGTACTTTCTGTACCTATTACAAAGATTATCATTACCTTATTCTAACACAGACTGTCTTCCTGAGACAGAGTCAGGACTTCAAAGACTTAGTGCTACACAAGTCAAGAATTTGCAAAAGATTTCAGTGATGATTTCAAGCTCCTAAACACCCAATTAAACACAACCAATGTTGGACCTTCATCTGAAAAAACAATTTTGCTTATGTTATGTCTTCCAGTATTTCAGACTTTGCAGGAGAAATTTCTAGCTACTTACAGCACATGAGATTGTGTCATACAGCTTTTTGCAAAAGGGGGGAAGAAAGAATTATTTTGAAACAGAATAGTTATTATGAGAGGCACAAAAATAACAACCTAATAAGGTATTTCTAACAAAAGCTGTAGAAACGCACATTTGCGGTTATACCTTAACACTCTAAAATGTAGCCTCTTAATATTTGAAAACTACCCCTATATTGTTTCAAAGATCAACCACCTTGGGCAAGACAGAAAGCCAGATAAAAGAATTAGCGAGAGGAAAAATCCTCTCCCCGCAATGGAAAATTTTCATCTCTTCAAGCAAGGCACAGAGATGCTCAACCGGACCTGCGTTGCCTGGAGACCAACCGCAGCTTCTTGCCAACAGGGACGAGCTAAGCATCAGCAAATTCAACAACTGATAAGTGGATGAACTGAATGAGAGGCAGCAAGTTTTTTCCACACACCAGTGTAAAAACCTGATGGCTTTCAGATAATGGTTCTACCCCATGTTCACTAGATACACAAGAATTATTATCAATGTAAAATGTCAGCCTAATTAAGCTTCAAACTCCACTGTACTCAGCTCTTACCCCCACACTTCTGGGTACAGCTAGAGCAGTAGAGTGCATTCAAGTAAAAATTTTTAGTTGCAGCTCAATTTCTGCCTTTTCAATCTTTTGATGCAGTACCTGAACTTTTGGAATACGTTCCTACTCATTAAACAACTTCTGTGTTTAAGCATTGGTGCAGAAACATTAAGAAAACCAATGAACTACATCAAAAAGGAAGAAGCTACACCTTGGCTTAGCATTAAAAACCACATCAAATCATGCTTCACTTCAAAACCTTGCCTTTGCTCCTAGCCTCTTCCGACATGCAGCCCCCTGGGCAGGACAGCATCAGAAGCGTTACTGAGGAGACACTTGTTTTGCCTACTCTGGACCTGGAACTGCTCCCGACCTCGGGCAGGCACCAACTCAGCTGTGGGAGCAGCACTCCTGACCTCCCAGAGAAACACCTCGGCTGTCTCCCAATCTCTAAACACCATCAGATGAGAATCATCAAAAGTAACTAGTATTTAATACCAGTTACTCCAGAATTTCCCCAGACCTCATCTAATTCAATTCACTGAAAGTATTCAGACACTAAAGAATTAAAGATTTTTAAGAGTGACTTCTATTTAATTTAACCCTGTAGATGCAATATCCTTGTGGAATTTATGTCACTAGTGAAGTAGGTCTTCCACCATCAACATGACAGCATACACTTCTCTGCCTCCACCTATTCCTAAAGCAGAAGGGCATACCCCAGCACGATAGCTGACAGACTGAGACACCCTTAGTGCCTCAAGGTTTACACCCTTCCCCTACCCTTTAAAAGAAAAAACATCCCAAAAATATCCTCTCATGCTCCCCAGTTATCAGAGAACAACTAAAGTACCACCATACCAGTGACCTGGCTGGAAGCCCATCCACTGACAGGCAGCAAAGAGTTTCTTTCTTTAATATCTTTTCTCATCCTGTTTTTTCAAAACCACATGCCTGACAAATCTAAAGTCTTCCCTGCAAGCAACTAGTAGGGAAAGAATTTCTGAGAGCACAAAGCCCAGTATTCATATGACTGACTCCTTCCCAAGTTACCATACCACATGGTCCTGATGGCTCTGATCTACCTCTCCTCAAGAAGCAACAACAACATAAAGCTTACATTACTTGTATGACCACAGTACACAGACAAGGTAACAGATTATTACTTCAGAAAGGTATAAACAGCAAAGACAGTAAAGGTAGGAAAATAGCTTTTCAATTAAATGAATTAATATAAATTTATGAAAAGCTGCCTGGCCAAGTTTAAGGTCTGAAATTTTTACAAACAAGTACATATGAATGGCTGTAATCCTTCCCTGAAATCCTTCCCACGACCCTTAACCAGGAGACACTTCTGAGCATTTAAGATTACCCTTTTTTGAAGAAATTCTTCTGAATTCTGGCAGTTAAATCATTGGGTTCTTCCTCATTTAGTAATATACTTTAATCAAGAAAAAAATATAACAACAAGCTGGAAGATGCTAAACAGGCCAAATGTAAACAAATTAATCAGTCCATTTTAAAAATACATATATTCGTGTGTAGATGCATGTGTATATAAACCCAGTTTCCATTCCTTAATGTTATTGTAAGTCCTGAAAATATGAAATTAATTTCAACCTAAAGACAATTTCACAGCTTCAAATAGCTTTTATCTTATATAAGCAAAGTTATGAGCAAAGATGCCAACTCTTCAACATTTAAAAGGCAAAATAACCCTGACCTTGTTATTCTCAAGTGTCAAATTTGAACTGTTCTACTTTCACTTCACTGTTACGTGTTGAGTAATGACCAGCAGCACACCATCTGACTGAAAATTTAAACCGAACTCACGTTAGCTTTAACGTTCCAGAACTAAATATTAAAGCAAAATTCTAATTACAGTATTTGACACCGAACTGCCCCCTTAGATGTTCATGAGTCTAAAAAACCATATGGGTGCTGCATTCATTTCTAAAACACCTGAATATATGGGACACATAAGGCATTGTGTCAAAGAAATAAAAAGACAGGCTAGAATTAGAGGGCAATTAAATTCCAGCATATATCAGGAAAGACATCAGGGTTAAACACGTGTACTCTTCACAGCGGAATTAAAACCAAGGATGTATCAGGGTGTAATTACCAACAGGCTGTTATCCTATCGACAATGATAACATACATTTTCTTAAGCAGTATGCCAATTTCCAAAGCCTCAACTGTAAGTTTAAGAGCCTGAGGGCCCCAAACCACGTTAACAAGGTATTATAAACCTATGATGCTCAGAACAGCTCGTAACAGCACCCAGTACTTCCGTTTTACACAGAAAAAGGGTATTCGTGAGCAGCACGTCCAATTATGCACACATCCCGAAGCACCCTTTTTTCGTTTTGTAATATTACCAAATGTATGAAACAGTCGTCAAACCTGCAGCACAGCCATCACCCAGGCAAAACGGAAACCAACGTCTTATGATTCAGACAGACGAGAACTGCTGAGTAACAGCAAGGGGCGACAACCAGCTCCGGGGTCACCCAGCCACGTAAGACCGCATAACTGCGGCCCCCCCCCGCCCCGAGCCAGGACCGGCGCTGCCGAAAGCCTCTCGCCCCGGTAACCCCCCACCGCCGCCCTGCACAGCCCCGCGGGGGAGGGCAGGGCTCGGCAGGAAGCTCGATTCGGTGTGCGAACGGGGATGCTCCGTGAACGCTGTCGTCGTCCCCCACATCCTGGACCAAACCCGCATCCCCCGGGGGTGATGCCAGGCCAAAGCCCTGCTCCCTCCCCCACCGGGGAGGGGGGGAAAACAGGGCATTGCCCCCCTCCCTTCCCGCTGGGCCCGGGCAATGCCCCTCCCCCTACCGCCGCCACAGGCCTGCGGCTGCCGCCGAGCATCCCCCAGCGGGAAGCCGGGAAGCCGCCTACCCTCCGCCTCCGCCAGGCCAGGCACCGACCCCCCGCGGCGGGCGGGGCTGGGGCCTGCAGAGGCAGGGCCCCGCCGCGCCTCACACGCCAGCGGCAGCCCCCGGCCACCCCCTCAGAGCCGACCGCCCCGGGGGAGGGTGGGGCCGGCGGCGGGTTCGCCGAGAAGCCCGCGGCGCCGAGCGGGCCGGCCGGCAGGCCCGGAAGAGCGGCGGGACGCGCCCGTTACCTGCTGTCAGGCCGGCGCCGGCGGCGACTTCGCCTCTTTTGTTCCTCAGACGTCAAAATGGCGGCGCGGAGCGGGGCCGGCTCTCCCCCACCCCAGCACGCCCCGCCCTCCCACCCGCCTCCCTATTGGCTCGGCCCGCACCGCCGCGCGCTGATTGGGCGGCCGCCAGCGCCGCAGTTGCTAGGGGAGCCGGAGCGGGCGGCAGGCGCGGGGCTGGGGCACCGCAAGCCCAGGCAGCGCTGGGCCCCTCCGGGCCTCGCCGTCCGCGCTCTGCAGCCCGACCTGGCTGCGCACCCCTTCCGCGGAAACCGCGGAGCGTGGGGGGGGTTGGCCGGCCTGCTTCGTAGAGTCCGGGTCTGGGAAGCAGGACCGCGGGGAGAAGCAGCCCCTCCGTGGCTCCCAGCCTCCGCGCAGGACCTGCCTCAGCTTTGCGAGGCGAACGCGGGACGTAGCTTCCACCTTTGCCCGGTGAACGCCTCCGCCCGAGGTGGCCCCGCCGTGTGCCCTGCCTTGTCCCCTGCCTTGTCCCCCGCTTGCCCTCAGCCTGGTGCCAGCCCTGTGCGGGGTGGGTTGGGTTTCCTCTTCCTGCCCCTTAACAATCTTTGGAGTTACACCTTGACTTGCAGGCCGCAGGAGCCATCGGTAGGGCTCTGGTTAACTTTGCCTCAGTGCCTGCTTGAAAACGGTGTATCTCTGTTCATGTGCGGCGCATGCCGTTAGTTTGGATGTGACCGGGGCCTGGCTGCAGGGGGGCTTTTGCCGCTCGCCCCGCTGAGGAGGCAGAGGAAGAGCATCTGTCGAGTCCTTGAAGCAGAGGAGGCTCATGGGGCCGTACGGTTGAGCTCACCCGTTAGTTCTGCGTTTCTGTTCCTGTACCACCAAAAACCTCGTTCAGGCATACACAGCTGAAAGTCCCAGAGGCTCCCCCTACTCAGCTTTACCCTGAATGACTTCTCGGAGCCGGTGGCCTCGTGTTTTAAATGTCATCGCAGTTGTCGGCCTTTGCATGCAAGCCCATGAATGCGCCTGTAACAACAGAGCCACCAACAGAGCCACCATCGTTGTAAGGAAAAAAGACTGAATAATGAGATTATTGCAGTTTAAATTACTAAGCAACAGTCTCTCTGACAATGAACTTAGTAACGCTCTGCCATCTATTTAATCACACTAATGAGCCAGAACAACTCCACTTAGATACAAATTACTCTGCATTTCATTTAAATAAAGGTCAGAGAGCTAAAAGCCACACAAGCCACCACGATTCTGCTGTACAACGCACCCAGCAAAAGGCATCCTTTGTTTCCAGAAGGGACCCAGCCTTTCTGGCCACGGGCTGCTGAGGCAGGGCTGCGCACACAGAGCATCTCGCTCAAACCTCCCACCTCTGCTCCCCGACTGCTGGCCCCTAGGTAGGCCCAGGGCCTGTCTGGGAACGGCTCCTTGGTTTGGAGGGGTGAACACTGGTTCACCAAAGAGATAGGGCAAGAGATCTCAGATTTCTCCTTGTTCTAAAGTACGAGCACACGTACAGTCTTGTGTAAGAAACAATTATACCCCCTGGTTCTCACTGCTTAAAATACACCTCTCTTGTCCATCAGGCTGACAGTTGAAGCCACACAGGGCTGCCTGTTGAGAGTCTCCTTGTTTATCTGGCTGGCACCATCATTATTTTCTTAATTTCAAAATCTATTTTCATATGTGTCTCTCACCATTTAAAACTGGTGACTTTCTTTGGATATTTAAAGATTTTGTTTTAAATCCATGCCTCTTCGGGCTGAAGCTGGTAGTGAGAGAGCAGGTCTGTAATTTATTCAAGAGACTGGCAGTTATGGCTGGAGATTATTGACACATGCTACTAGTTTTAATCTTCGTTTGCAAGCCCAGAGCTGGTCCAGGGCTCATGTCTGATTTATGTTCCCCAGCCATGGGGAGAGGGGAGCTGAGGTGCCACCTGATGGGACCCCTCCCCAGTGAGTGACTGCACGATCCCTCCAGAGGCTGGGAATATTCCCACATGCTCATGGCAGCATTAGGTTTCCTCAAGCCTTGCTCCTCGCTATGCTTCTTTCCGTTCCTCTTAATTAGTGGGGGAGCAATTCCAGGCTATGCCAGGCATCTCCTTCCTCGCCCGCGATCAGCTTCCCTGATACAGTTCATGCCTGTAATAAGACGTCAACATTGACCTCAGCTTGGCAAGCCTTTCATTCCCCCGCTGCCCTTGCCTGCACACGGCTCATGTTCACTTCCTAAACTTCCAGCTCCCCATCCCATCAGCTCTATCATGAACCTCCAGCTAACCATGCCCCCAGACACACAAGCAAGACTGATCCTTTGACTGCCTGGCACTCCAGCTGACCCCTCACCACCTCTTGAGAACATTTCACCCTGAGCAATGACATGAGGCTGTTGAATATAAGACGCTTAGCTCTAGGAGTCACTGCAATAGCAATGCTTGCTCCTCAGCACTCCTCCTCGCCGAGACAAAGGAGATGCAGTGTTTAAGCTGGTGAGGATCTGCTCACGCAGGCAGGCAGAAAGGTGCCTGTTTCTCCCACTGCCAAAATAATTCACAAAATGATTAGGCAATAACATCATGCTTCCACAAACACCTTCCTCTCACTTGTGTGCACTGTGTGTGCATGTGTATATATATATATATATATATAAAAAAATTTTTAAAGAGCTGGTGAAAAGTGCCAGATTGAAAGTTAAAGGAACAAGCACTTCCCGTTATTTACAGAACTGGTACAATATACAAAGTGGCAGAGCATACTTATCCCTCTTGGGCTATGTCAAATGCACGATCCATAGAAAACACCCCTGAGCACAAAGTTCATGCATATTCATTTTTTTCTCCCCTGATAAGGATCTAGGAACTGTTCCTTTTACAGGCAATGGGGGACTGTTATGAAGTTCCCTAGTTCAATATTATTCTTGCCATGATGAGCGTTGCAAAATTTTGTTTATATGAAAACTGAGACCCTGAATCAAAAAATATAACCCCCCCAAAATTCAGCCACTTGTCACCAAATCAGCCCAGTTCCAACCCAATACGGTTTTCTAACTGCATAGTCCTCACCCACAGTCTTAATCCTGTGCTTTGTCTGCATGGTGTGGTCCATGCCATTTTTATCGTGCCTGTGGTAGTTCAAATTAATGCACATGGTTCTAGTTATTATTTACTTGCAAAACATTTCATCAGATGATGTGTCTGATTCAGGACTCAAAAAGCCAGGCCACTAAAGAAGGACAGCACTTAATTTAATGAAGTAGCAGGGAAATGTCATGCTTTAAAGATGTCTTGCACGGAAATAGATTCCATGCTCTATCCTCAGTCCTCTCAGGGTCAAAAATAATAATTATGAGAATGGAGCTGGAAGAAGAAGGATAACGATGAGGTTTTTTGCGCGGGGCAGCAGCAAAGCCAGCTGCCTGAGCGCCAGCAGTTCAGCCGCCCACCAGGCAGGCCTGTCCCTTGCCAGGCACTTTCTATTACTCCTGAGCAATTACAAATTGATGGATGAGTCACAGAAGAAAAACACAACCGGACTTTGTTTACTGGGATGGAAGCTCAGCTCTGGGATTTCTCAAGAGCTGCAGAAATGGAGAGCTGACAGCTGCTGCTCTACGAGCCAGGGCGCGAGGGATCGCAGGTGAAGGATCTGTGCTTTCCTGCAAAAGTCTGTGATTAATGGAAAGGTTTTTCTCCACCCCAAGTTCCTTTTAACTGATCTGACCAGACCCAGGAACCACAAGCAAAAACATCTGTAACTTATGGTTTAAGGTGTAATTTGTTGGCTATGCTTCAGGCAAGCAGGGAGCACACGTGATCCACGGTGCGCTGAAAACGGGGACGGCGGCAGTGCCCAGCCAGGCGGGCTGCTCACCTGCCGGGAAAGGGCTGAATGCTACGCGGCTGCAGCCTGCTCCACTGTCCGGGGAAGATGCAGGAAAGCAATCAGAAAAGAGGGCAGCAACAAAGAGCTGCCTCTGAGCCAGCGACACATGCAGACAACACTCTGGCCTGTCCCAGGGAGATCTTCAGCCTCTTCAGAGAGTAAGGACTCTTGTCAGACCCATTCCTGGGTGTTCTGAATGAGCCCCCCAGCCCCAGAAAGCCTGCCTTGCCCGCTCAGCCATACTGAGCCCTGGAGACGGTGTCCGTGGGCTGCTAATGGAGATTCGGCTTGGGCTCTCAATAACAAAACGCCAGTTACTGCTGTGTCCCCTTGCTCCCCTCCTTTCATCAGTCCCGTCTGCTGAGGCTGTAACTCTCCAGCAGGACTCTCTTACCTAGTGAACTGCTGCCACAGCAGAATTCATGTGTTATCGTAGGATAAAACAATCACTTGCCAAAAAACACACGAAAAGAACAATACATAGATAGCAAGTGCCCAAAGGTTAGGAGAGGCCAGAGGGTTTTTTTCCACACAGTCTTTTCTAAGTTTTCCTGCGGGGCAAGGCAGAGCCTGTAAATGCACAGGCAGAGCTTCCTGTGGGACCCCACCTCCCAGCGCACACTGAAAACACTGGTGGCACGCAGCCGTGGCCACTCCGGCATGGTGGCATCACCCGCATGTGGTCTTCCAGCTCTTCTGGGAGAGGGCGCCGGGAATCTGTCAGGCTGGTGGGATGCGTGTTTGGGGCAGCTCACGGCCCTGCTGCAAACTCTGCAGCCAGAGTGAAAACCCAAATCCATAGGTTTGGGTCAGCCCCTTGCTCCGCACCAGTGCTGCCGTGCTCCGTGGGTGACCATCTCAGCAGCAGCTGAAGCTGGAAAGAGCCGGCAGTTTCGGTTTCCTCTTGTGCTCGCAGGCTGCGGCAGCTCCGTTCCCCAGCGCGTGCCCTCCTGCAGCTTCGCCGTCTGATTCTCCTTTTTCTGAGCCTCCCCCAGGCGCTCCTTGGTGAATAAATCCCTCCACTCCTTTCCCCATCCCACAGGGCCGGGCAGCAGCATAAGGGCCATTCCATCAGGCTGGAATAATTTTCTCTATTTGTGTTATTATTTGTGGAATAAGTATGTTTATCATGGTGGTGCTTAGGGCCAGACTCCCACATTTGGGACTGTGCTTTCCGCTCCAGGCTTTGCCCAGAGACCCTCGGTCTTTGTTGGTGCACCCAGACGTCGCCACGAAGCAGCTCGTGTGCTTGCCCCAAGGCACTGCTCTCTGCCCTCTATACACTCACAATTTCATGGCTTCACCTTCAGCAAAACAGCCCCAACTCCCCAGCATGCAAAGAGGAGCACGACTCAGAGCTGAAACTCCTCCGGGGAACATTTTGGGAACTTCCCAAGCCGGGTGATACTGGGTTTGGCTGGCATCCTGGAGTCGCACACCCTGCCACACCTACCCGCCTGGCACTGCCGAAATGTCACCAGTACTGCTCAGCACAGCACAGCAATGCAGACTATTTAGGACAGGGAAAAGCCAGTTCAGATATAAATATCAATCAAAATAAGTAAGCTTGTCCTTCAGGTGCTTTAAACCTGCCACCCCTAGCCTTCAATTTCCATTTTCGCTTCTACAGCCACTTTGCACAGCCTGGTTTTGCCCAGAGATACACCACAGATCCTGCTCCTGCTGCATTTCTGTGGGATCAGGGTCAGTCCCAGCAGACCCTTTGGGAGGCATCTGCAGGCAAGACAAGGTCAGAAGCTTTGGCTCAGCAGCTGCAGACATCCCTCATCGAGTCCCCCTGGGTGAAGAACGGGTTACAGAAAACTTCTCGTCCCCATTCAACAAATTTAATGCTTGCAAGATTTTGCACCACTAAGTCAAACAAGAGAAATAAATGCTGGCAAAAATAGTGATTGGGAGGGGACTGTCTGTATTTCACACATCACAGGGCACCTTTTGTGCAGGAAGGAAAGGGCTCGTGATGCCTCACCGCCATCCATCTTGCCACAGATGGGCCAGGCACCGTCTGTGATACCTGCTTTCTTGCAGAAATCAAGTGTGGCTCTGGCTTGTGATGGCACAGACTCACCAGCAGCTCCATTCCCTGCCCACCAAGCCTGCAGCGACTGAATAACCCCAGGCTCATGCTACAGATGCTCCAGTACTAACCCCCCGCCACTGGAACCAAGGCCTCCCTCCCTTTCACCCTCCCTGGTCTGTCCCTGGAGGCAGCCCCCCATTGCTCTCTCATTTTATCTCCTGTGGAGAAGCTTGGGTGTGCTTTTCCTCCTGTTCCTTCCCCTTGCCTGCTCCTCCTGTTAGCTTTCCTCTGAGCAGCCACCTACCAGTCTGCCCCTTACTCCAGCCATCAGGGAGGAGATGATGCTGTGGAAGTCAGAACATACCCCCATGTATCTTTTAGCTTTGTAGATGAGCCTTTTCATTCCACCTGGAAGGGAAAAACTCTACCAGGTTCTCCTAAACAAGGAGGTCCAGCTCACCTCAGAATAAATCCTCTTTATTCATGGAAGAGCAAAATCCTTCCCCTCGATGGAGTTGTCCCCACTGAAGAGCTGACAGTGCTCGTGGCAGAGCCCGTGGTGCTGCGGGGCAGGCTGGCAGCGGCTGCGAGCTCCGGGGCTACAAGGCCCCCTCAGGGCCATGGCCATGCAGGGAAACTCAGCCTCGTGTGATGGGCCCATGGAGGAGCTGGCTCAGCTATTGCAGATTTCGTAGTTATTTCACAGGGGACTTCTTGAGCAGATTGCTCCACTTGATAACAGAACTGTCCTCTGCCAAAAAATGCTGTAATATGTGTGTCCATGGCTGGGACCTGCACTCTCCTGCTCCTTGCTGCAGGCTCTCCATCCTGCCCACCACCTGGCTATAGTTTTCCCCAGCAACTCTCCATGGCTAAGGGTACAAACCAGAAGACCCACACGAGAGTTGGGAAGGGTGGGGATAAGCGGTGCGCTCTCAGCTGGGATGAACATGCTCCATCATGTCTCCAGGGCCCAGGGAACCAGCAGCAGCAAGTGTTCCTGGCCCATTGCCCCTGGAGCATCAGGGCTCCAGGCAATGCCAAGATGATGGACTGAATCAGCATCGATTGGGAATGCAATTTCTTGTGAATTCAGCCCTCCCATCTATCCCTTCCCTGCAGTTTCTCCTGCTGCTTCAGGGACTCTTCCTCTGGCTATTTTTAGTGCTGGGTTACATCACTGCTAGCTTCTGCTGCTTTGAAACAGGCACTGGCTGTGAACATCCAGGCATCAGCGACCACAAGCTGCAGGGCTGTAAGGATGGGAACTTTATCACTCAGCCAGCAGATGACCAGGCTGCACTTGCAAGCTGCTGGATGGAGCCTGGTTTGGGGGAGCAAACAAGGAATATCTCAGCTGTGCTGGTGCCCGACGGGGAGAAGGAGCACCCTGCCATGAGAGCCCCCGCTTCCCCTGGGACCGGGGGATGCTTTCCGGCAGCACTGCTATTGCCTGGCTGTGCAATACCAAGCAAGTTAATTAATCCTCTGTGCTTCATCTCTTTCCAAAGAGAGAGTTTATGCTGACCTACTTCTTACAGAGAAATTTGCAAAGGGCTTCAATGTCTATGACAAGCAAGTGGCACCGAAAGTGCTAATTATGCTAGTTGTTCCCAGTACCCAGGCCACTGCAGAGCTGAAACAGCAGCAAGCAAACGCAGAACATCACGGCTCTGGACCAAGTAACAGAGAGAGCTTCTCCTGCAGGGAAGTCACGATTTCTAGCCTGGCAACTGCCTCTTGCTTTTGGGCAAGAGTGACTCACGTGTTGGCTGGCCACATGGAAGGGTGGCTCTGGCCATGAGATGGCATGAGCAGCCACGTGGCAAAGAGGAAGGTTTGCCTTGCTCCTCTTTGCAAAGGTGCTGTGCATCAGGCACTGGGGTACCGGCAGCCCCTGGGTGGAGAGCTGCTGGCAGCTAACGTGGGGCGAGCGATGCAGCCCCGGGGCAGTGAGGAGAGGCAGGGGATTTCCGCAGCCAGCCCTCGGCATGCCTGCAAGGCTGCAAATGCTGTGCGCTGACACTGTCACTGTACGTACCAGCACCTCTGGGGCCCCACGGGGGCTGCCTGAGCTATGGCAAACTTTAACCTCCCTTCTCCCCACCTCTCCATCTCTGAGCCCGCCTGATAGCCGGGGCTACAGAAACCTGCGCAGGAGCTATTAGCAGAAGTGAGGAAATAGGGGGATCCAACCTGGACGACCACCCTTCCCCAGCAGCATCCTGGTCCCCCCAGCCACCCTCTGCCCTCCCCCTGCATCCCAGCTGGCCAAAATCCCTCTCCCAGAAGACTCTGCCCAGAACAAGGGCCGGCGCTCTTAAGGAGGAAATTCTGAGTTAAATTCCTTCCTCCCGAGTCATTTGCAGAAGGGAACACTGTGTGCTCCCAGCACAGAGATGACGTCTTGCTGGCCTCCCGCCGCTCCTCGGCTGCCTGTCACCACGGGGCCAAGGCTCTCCCAGCGAGGCAGCAGGAGGGTTTGGCGATGGAGAAGGACTGGAGGGTGTATTCGTGCCCGGGGAAGGGCTGGCAGGGGGTGCATTGCAGTGGCGGGGGGCGAACGCCTCGCCAGAAAAGCCCTGCGTCCCCTGGAGGGAAGAGGATGCGGAAGGTCACTGGAGAGCTGCAAAGATCCCCTCCATCCCCCAAGGGAAAAGGAGTAGCAGAGTTACGCTGCAGATTATACGCGAGCCCAGCATAAAGCAGTTATTAATGAAGGCTCAGTAACCAAACCCAGGATTAAGTAGAAGGACCAAAGCCTCATCCGGTGCAAATGGCCACAGCTGTGTGGAGGCCCTGAGCCCCATACTAATTCCTCCTCAATTCCTCAGCAGGAACAATGAAACAGCTACAGCAGCCCAAGGAAGCTGTTCATTTTGTCTTTGCATTGAGCTGCTTAAAAAGTAAACACGGCATAAGGCCAGGCCTGCCAGCAGCTGTCGCCGACCTCAAAATCAAGGATGTTGTGGGCTGATCCTAAGTAGGGCAGGCTCGCAAGCAGAGCGGGCCCAGCAGCCGCGCTAGAGATGGGAGGAACGTGAGCTGTGTTTGGGCTGCTGCCCCCCTCCCAGGCCAAATCTGTCAGCGGGGTCACAGAGCTGGTGAACTGATCTGAAAAAATATTCCCGACGATTTTCTCTCTCTCATCTCCGAGATGAGGCGAACGCTGCCCTGATCCGGGCAATCTGTGTAGGGATTATTAAACCAAACTCTATCTGGGCCAAGGTTAATGAAAGCCTGCAAAATCCTCCTGGCCACAGCGTTTTGGTTCCCTCATCGCAGGCGGCTTGGCGCTGTGCCGGCGGGGAGGCGCGAGGCCGGCGGCGTGCACGCGTGCCGTGAGCCGCAGGAAGCCAGCCGGGGCTCGCGCTGGGTTTCCTGTCCTCACAAAGGCGACGAGAGGCTCGCTTCGCCCTTGCTTGTGAAGCCGGCGGAGCACCTCTGCTGACAGCCGGCAGGGATTATTGTCGTCTGTTGTCGTCACCTCGCGGGGACGCGCTTTGTGGTGCTCGGAGAGGGCTGCAGCCCCCTCGGAGCGGCTCCAGCCCTGCTTGCCCCATCCGGGGCTTCTGGGGCAGAGCTCACACCACCCTGCGGCGGCCAGTGCCACCCGGGAGAGCCGCAGCTGATGGGCATCGCGGGCAGAGCCGGACTGCACCCGTGTGATGTGTGGGTACCCATCCAGGAGAGTTTTCCTCACTTGCCTGCAGAGTCCCAAATCCTGCATCTCTACTTGGGCAGCTTCAAGGCAGCCTCACTGCTGTGGGCTGTCCCAGGGAAGATGGGAAATGTGCTTAGGCTCTTTTCCCCCTTTATTTTAGGTGAACAGAGAAGTTCTTCAAAGTGTGGGTTTGTGGTTGTTTCACTTTCCTGCCTTTCTTATCCCTGAGGGCTTTGGAAATGGAGACCTGGGGGCATCACAGCGTGAGCTCACACATCCCTGCCCTGATGGGCTCCTTATTGCTGGAGCAGCTTCCAGCATCTCAGCCCTGATGTTAAAACCATTAAGTCTCTGGCCATCAACGCAAAGAAAAACTAGAAACCACGGCACAGCAGTAATCAGGGCAATAAGGTTTTCTGCTTCCACCAGCTTGAGGCTGCCCAGATCTTGCTGCCTAAATCTGCCAGGAAACCCAGCCTCTCCGGTCCCAGCCGCTTCCCCAGGGCTCTCACCAGGGTGCTTCCCTTCCAGTGCCAGCTCCTTAATAAATACTGGTTGTTCCCATCCCATTTCCCTCACGCCGGATGGTGACGCCAGCCCTGCTGGCAAGTGATCAATTCCCTATTCACCGAGTCACACAGATTCATCAAAAATCACCCCAGATCCATGGAGACAGGCTCCCCAAAGTGTCGGAGGAGGTTGAGAGCAGAGCTGCAGTGGTGGCCCACGGTCTGGAGATGCAGCCCCATGCAAGAGACTTGGCACCAGCCATCCGTCCTCACCCTGCATGGCAGGGCCAGGAGGAGCCACTGTGAATGAGCGAAGCAGAGCCCATACCTCATCTTTTGTCTCTTCAACATCCACCCTTAAATAATGCACAATTATCTGTTTACTTAAGAGCAAGGGTAATTAACCACCCAAATGGTGACCAAGGAATGTGAGAGTTACAATAGTCCCTATTATGGAGCAGATCCACTAAATGGAGATCATTGTTCTTCCTGGCCTTAAAAACCTGGCAGTACACCCCAGCACCTTCACCCACTGTGGACTGGCACTGAAAACATGCAGGGAACTGATATCCCTCAAGGGCAGCACTGGGAAGTGAGGCCAGCCGGGTCCATGGTCTCTGTGGCAGGACGGGAGCAGGGCAAAGCCACCAGCTTGCAAACATTTCTGTGCAACATAGGAATCGGTGCACAAGGTTTCCCAGCCCAGCTGATCACAGTGCTAATTTGAATGCTGTAAATATTTGACTTTCATTTGCAATTTAACCTCGCCTGCCTTCAGCTGAGAGTAATTTCCAAGTAAATGGCTGACTTCACCGCGCCTCGGGGGATATGAGCTGCATCGCCAGCCCCCACATTCCAAAGTCTGCAGAGACCACTACCCCAGCAAACATCCCCAGCACCACAGGGCTCACGGTTGGGGTCAGCTCATCCCTGCTGGGATTTTCAGTGTCCATAACTTCCCAGGGTAGATTTCAATGGAGGAGGAAGAGGAGGCTGAAGGTCCCCATCAGCCCTGTGGACTCTGACTGCCATCCCAGCAAGGCTGTAGGCTCTGCTGGCACCTTCATCCTGCTCCCCATCTCGCAGCCACGCTGGGGGTATTTGTGTCACCAGGCCACCGTTATGGGATGCCAGTTGTATCATTGAGCTGTATTTCAGGAGGGACCCATTTGGCGGACGCGGCAGCCACCTGTGTTTACCCACTCCCATCTTGTGCTGGCACGCACACGATTACAGCTTTTGGTTTCAGCCTCACATCTATTTATATCAAACGCCTTTGAGTGATGTGCCACCGCCTCCCAGAAGTGTTGCTGTGCCAGGCCAGCCTACCTGGCACCTTGTCAGAGATGGCTGCAGGGTGACTCGATCACAGCCTGAGAGCACCTATGCAGGGAATAAAGCTCCTATGATGGTCTCCCTGCCATCCCTGGCACACTTACAGGGCTCCGAAGCTGCTCTCAGGAAATACGTTGGATGCTGCTGAGATGTGACCAAAGCACGGGATGCCAAGTGGCTGCATCATCCCCCTCCCCAGGGACAGGGACCTGCCACACTGCCCACCCACTCACAGCCGCTGTGCCGCAAGGTCACAGCCTGGACAGTTCTGCTCTGTAGCACCAGGACAGTGGGAGCCAGTCAGCAGTGCCCCGGCAAACAGCAGCAGGATTTGGGGGTCAGCACTCGGAGGACAGAAGAGATGTGGGTGAGCAGCAGAAAGGGATGCTGCAATGAGATTCAGTCAGAGGCACCCACAGAGCTACTGCCATCAAAAATAAAAGAAGGAAGTAGACCCAGACAAGCCCACCCACCCACTCACATTCCCACAGCCATAACGAAGTGTTATGCATCCCTGCCAGGAGGCTATCTGCTCACGTCACGCCTGGGTGAGAAACAGTAATGGTTGGGCACATGTAATCAGGAACAAACCCTATTTATAGCCACATATAATAAGCTGCTTCTGAGAGAAGATGAAAGGGAAGAAGATGAGTCAACAGGGTAAATGGGGCTGAACTTTCCTGCTAGAGGGGCAGTTGGTTCTTGTAAGGAGAGACATTACTGGGAGAGCTCTCCCTGGCAGCATCACTTTCAGTGGATAAAGGCTGACAGCCACGTCCTACGCAGGACACGTTCAACTCCTACGGAGGCAGCCCTTGGTGCACCCCTGGGGAGAAAAGCTAGGGCTGGCAGCCAGGCAGGGGGGTGGGCAGACCCAGCTACCGCGTTACGGCCCATTAGCGTCATCCTGCTCATCAGCTCCAGGCTTTCTCCTTCCCGGTGGTGGGAACAGGTAGGGGGCTTCAGCACCCCCCACTTGCACTGCCCCGGCTGCCTCGTGTGCTCTGTGCCCTTAGCAATGGTCCTGTGGGGATTCTCCGTGTCCCCACCCAGGCAACAAGGGCTCACACCGGGAGAGGGGACGTCTGCCCCAAACACAGCATAACCAAGCCTAGCTCCACAGAAAAGCAACCCAGAGCTCGGCCCATGAACCAGCCCACATGCGCCGGTGTAGGGAGGGTTAACCATCGGTGAGGGTCCCCATGGTCACAGCCCTGGGGACCACCAGGTCCCCTCCCCAGCTCAGCAAGCAGGCAGCCCCTGCCCAGCCCAGTGGCTCATTCAGCCAGCAGCTCATGCGGGGCTATTTTTAGCCTCTTCACTCAGCCTTTCATTTTAAAGCCACCCACGGGAAACATTTCCATTTTATCATGAAAACAACTCTGCTGCAAAAATAAATTATAAGGACATCAAAGCACTAAAATAAAGGGGGAAAAGAAAGGCCTCCTTACGGTGGGGAGTGGGGAGAGTAGAGGGGCAGCCCTGCTTCCTCCCAGCGGGTCGGATGCAAAGTGACCTCCTAGAGCTCTTTCAGGACAAAATAACAATGCAGCAAATGAGAAAAGCAAATTAAAATAAGAGAGGAGAGCTGCAGTGGTGAGCGGACGCACTGGCAGCAATGCAGCAAGCCCTCACAGGGCAGCTGGCTCTCTTCCATCTGAAATGGAGTGAGCCTTCCCCAGCCACCTAGGCCAGGATTTCGCCAGACTGCATCCAAGGGAAAGCCTGGCTGCATGTTACCGCTGCTCCAGGTACAGGCTCTGGGTCCCCCAACAGCTAATGAGGCTGTGGGACCACCCCCAGGGTCGCCATAGCCCCCCCAGCCCTTGAGTCCCTGCACCTTTCCAGATCATGAGGAAGCTGCTCTTGTTAATCTGATCCATCCCAGTACCTTTGCTAAACCATGGCATTGGGAGCACAATGTTTCTGCGCTGTAAAAATAGCCATGGATGTGCTGGGAACGGGGATGGGCTGCAGCCAGCACTGCCATCCTGCTGTCGTGCCAGCCGGCAGCACACATTCCCTCCCTTGGCTGGCAAAACTGGGAACACCCCGAGCACAGGGTGATGCCAGGGTCACCCCAAACTCCGTGCGGTCCCCCATTGAACCGGAATGCTGGGGGATGTCCTGGAGACCCTCTGTGCTCCTTCCCCATCCCTGCGACCCCAGGGAGGATCTTCTGCACCACAAACAGCCATACCAACACGCTCCTTGCCAAGCACTAACTCATGCCCGTGCCAAGCACGGGGCAGGCAGCAGAGATGCCCTCGCTGCCCTCACAATGGCTGCGGGAAGCACAGCCTTTAAACGAGGGCGGGCAAGCCAAGAGCCTGACCTCTGTTTGACATCACGGCGGGTGAAACCCAAACCTCGACCAACAGTGCCTATTACCTAATTAATAGGTTATAATATGCCAGAGGAAACGAACCTTTCCCAGCCCAGTGGCAAGGGCTCTTGCAGGGGGGAGGAGGAGGCAACTGCCCATGCCCCCACACTAGTATTCACTTGTGCAACACAGCCCCGCTGGGCAGGAGCAAGTTCTGGGTTTGACTGTGCCAGTTTCAGCAATTCAAAGCCTTCAGCCCCCTGCAGAAACCGCACAGGGAGAAATCCAGAGAGAAGCAAGGCACAGGGCAGCCCTTGTCCTCTGCCTGGGCTCTCACGGTGGCCACCACCGCCCTCGCAGCACCCGGGCAAAATTGGCCGTCATCTGCCAGCACACTGGGGAGAAGCCACAGAGAAGTCACCCCCCGGGCTGATGACGCATGGAGCAAAACCCAAAGCCTCTTCCCTCTGGCCAGGCACACTCACGACTCCTCCTGGTGTGGGGTCCTGCACATCAGGAGCCAAGCGGGCTGCAGGGACCATTTAATTGTGGTTTGCGAGGCGTCCCCCTGTGCTGATGCTGTGGGAGGCAGCGGTGTCCCAAACCCAACGGATGTGCCATCACCTCCCCACTGTGCAGCTCAGTGGGGACCAGGCTGCGCTTGCTTTCCCCAGGGAATGACTTGAGTCAAACACTTAAAGATTTTCCAGGAAAAAAGCCCTGCACTGATGCTCCCCCTCCACAGCCGTCTGACACTGGAGCCAGCCAATGGCTTCCCTAAGAGACTCACCCACCCCAGGGTCCTCTGTCCTGGGCAGGGCTGAGCCACACTACCGCAGCAGCAGCTCTGGGTTACGCCAGCTCCTGCTCCAGTGGCAGCCCCAGAGCATCCCAGGGGATGCATCGCTGTCCCTTGGGTCTGCCGGGCAGCCCTGGTCCCAGGTGTGCTCCCTCATGCCCCACACTGGGGGGGTTCCTCTCAGGGTCTATAGGAGCAATCATCACCCTAAACACTGCCATCGGCTCTTTGCTGGCCACGGAGCCCCGTCAGCCAGCGCAAGCCCAGGCATGGCCAGCTGCAGTAACCGCCCTGGACAAGAGCTGCAGTATGTCCTCCCTGGGATGCCCACAGCTTTGCCATCCGCCCCGGGGGTCCGCGCTGTCCCCCTCTCTGCCAGGTGACACTGGCATGTGACAGGGCTTGCCAAGGATGTGCCTGGGACAGGCAGCCACACTGCTCAGGCTGCCTGGCGCAGAGAGGGGCTGCACCACGATAGGTGTCCCCCCACATCCCAGGGGCTCTTGGGGGCTGCGCACCCAGTGGAGAGCAGCAGGGCTCACGTACTGCAAAACCAGTCCCTGCAGCCGAGCGCCGCCATGGCTGCGTACCGCCGTGGGCTCCGCTTCTCGCCGGCAGCCTGGCACGCAGGATTTAGTGCTGGTGACTTAGATAGGGCTTGTCAGCAGAATGGGTCTGGGCACGGTCCCGGTGATATCAGGTGGGGAATGTGCCCCGTGGGTAAATATTGTCAGTGATCCCGACCCAGGGACAGAGGCAAATGGGGACAGGAGAACAATCCGAGGGAGCACCCTGCTCTAATAGGGAGCTGCTCCCAGGGCTGGGACCCAGCTGGGGGTTGGCACCGAAGTGCCGATGGGGTCCTCAGCGGTGGATACAGGCTCATCTGGCTCAGCCCCGCTGCTGGCAGAGCGGGGAGGAGTGGGCAGCCAGCACTTGCTGCAGGGAAAAGCCCTGCTTGGAGGCCAGAGCAGCATTTTGTGGGCCCAGCAGCCCCCTCTGCCTTGTCCCCCCATTGTCCCCTACCCCTTCCCTGGTACCTGCCTCCAGCTGCAGCATTTCCCTGCTCAGTTGTGCCGGGATCCTGCTTTCAAGGGGCTCTCCAAAAGCATAGCCAGCATCCTCCTTTTTTTTTTTTTAGTGTTGCCAATTTACCTGGATGGGAAAGGAATGCTGAATTATCCTGGCTCCCTCCCTGCATCAGGACTGGCACCCCACAACTCCCTGCTCCTGTTAGCAATTAACTGTAGGTCTCTCCTCAGCCCAATTTTTCAATTAAAGAAATACCCTTAGGGGTAAAACCCATGTGTCGTGTCATTAACGATGACATCAGCCTACACTCACCCCAGGTGAGAAAGTCAGGGTGGCACAGGCAGCCATCGGAGCAGCACGTGCGGTTCAGCCTTGCAAAATGTCTTGGTTCGTGGCGAGATGGGTGAGGCGATGCTGCAGCTTGGCCGGCACGCCTGCACGGCTGTCCTGGAGCCCTCCCCTTCAGGATCACACCAAAGAGAAACTGCCTTTGGTTTGGTCTCCATGCTCTAAACATGCTTGCTCTGTGGTTATTTTAAAAAGCTGGCACAGATGGATGCTCACAGGCTTTCTTTGGAGTACTGACCTGCGCCGGCCGCCCCAGGAGCCAGTCAGCCCCATCATTAGCAGATGTGCAGATTTCGGGGGTGTGGGTGGCTTTGTTTGCTTTGGATTTTGCACGTGCACTTGTTTTCCTTGGTATTCGCTCCTGCAGCTCCAGCTGGGCGTTCACCTGGGAGCACAGCTCAGCCAGCTACCCCGGCAGTTCTGACCTCCCCAGCGCCGCATTCCCCTTTGCTCCGGTTTCAGATAATTTCAGGCTTTGCTGGCTAAAAATACTGACAAGCAATTAATCCCTTTCTGTGAGATGGGACTTTTCGCCCTCTGCAGAGAGCAGGTGGGGATATGAAGCCAAACCATGCTGTCCTGGTTTCAGCTGCAATAGAGTTAATTTTCTTTCTAGTAGCTGGTATAGTGTTATGTTTTGGATTTAGTAGAGAAGAATGTTGATACACACTGATGTTTTCAGTTGTTGCTAAGTAGTGTTTATATACTAAGTCGAGCATTTTTCAGCTTCTCATGCCCAGCCAGCAAGAAGGCTGGAGGGGCACAAGAAGTTGGGAGGGGACACAGCCAGGACAGCTGACCCAAACTGGCCAACGGGGTATTCCATAACGTGTGACACCACACTTAGTGTATAAACTGGGGGGAGTTGGCTGGGGGGTGGCAGGCACAGACTGCTGCTTGGGAACTAACTGGGCATCAACCGGCAAGTGGTGAGCAATTGCATTGTGCCTCACTTGTGTTGTATATTCCAATTCTTTTGTTATTATTAGTGTCATTTTATTATTATCATTATTATTTTCCTGTCCTATTAAACTGTCTTTATCTCAACCCACGGGTTTTACTTTTTTTCACCGGGCAGCTGGGAAGTCAGTGAGCAGCTATGTGGTGCTTAGTTGCTGTCTGGGGTTAAACCACGACACAGGCCAAGTTACAAAACGCTGAGTGAGTGAGAAGGTAAGAAGGCGACCTGCAAGGCAGCACATTTCTGCTTGAAAACACAGGGCTGAAGTTTGCCCCTTCCTGGGGACATGTGCTCTGTAGTTCAAAACCCTTCCACCAGCTGAACCCCTATCCCTGCATGGCCAAGGCTCAGCTCCACCTTTAATTCAGAAAACTTACGAGGAAAACAATTTCTAGTGCTGCTGACATGGGGTTTCTGTGGTGATATAGAGAACGAACTGCTTATTGCTTAATGATCTAGCTCGTCTTGATTCTCTCCCTGTAACTTTACATACCAAGGACGGGTGTTTGTCAAGGATTAAGCCTGTCGGAGACTGGTACTTGGGAGTGATGAGCAAGAGGGAGCCATGAGCAATCACAAAACTTAATTCAATGTTTGATGAATTTATGAACTTGTTGAGAAGGCACAAGCAGAGGCCTTGCTTGAATAGATAGGGCCGGAAAAGATAAGAACTCCTGCCTTTGTTCTCGTCCTTGTAGATAATTTAGCTTAAACTAGCCATGTGGTTTTACATCACTAATGAAAACTCAGATATCTAAGAGCACTAACAAGCCTTGATGTATCAAAACACGTAAAGGACCATACTGCGCAGAATCACCTGAGGAGGGTCAAGAAGCAGACAAGTGAGGAAGACTATGGAAGACCACCAGAGGACTCCTGAAGACCACCAGAGACCTTCAATGCGCCTGCCTAAAGGACATTTGCATATGCTAATAGTTTCCTGGAAAACTAATGAATATGTATAACATTTCCTGGAAATCTAGTGAATATGTATGTAGAACATGTACTTAACCTGCACAATTAGGCCCGATGGTGTGTTAGGAGGAGTCATCCCCCACACACCTAGGGCTGTCAATAAAGAATACCTACTTATTAGTTAATCAAGCTATTGAATTAGTTTCTTTGAAACAATCTGGCGACCGAGATGGGACCTGCTCTGCTCAGCTGCAGGACCCGCTAAGAACAGGACTCCCTAGGGTACCGCCGGGATTTCCCGGAGGGACTCCTCGCCTCAATCAGATCACCGCAGGAGCAGACAAGGACCATCTAAAGGAGTAAAGGTATTCTTCATGCTTTTATATTTATTTTATTTTGGGACCGGTCATTTGAAAAGTTGTCTGTAAGTCATAAGGTAAACTTAAGCAGGATGGCGTATACCAGGTAGCTAGCACCCTTGGTATACATTTGGTGTGGTATATGTTTGCATGCTTTTATTCCAGTACACTCTGTATGCTTTTGTATACTCTGTGTGCTTTTGTTTATGTTTTGGATTTGATTTTGACGGTTTTGATTACCAGATGTGGTAAACGCTATTGGAACTGAATTACAGATATCGTTTGCGGATTTTGGTCTTTGGATTGCAAATTGAAACGATAACTAAAATTGTGGGTTGAGTGTTTGAGTAAATGAGACGCAGCTCAGCTGCAGAGTGACTGTGGAGTTCTGATCCGCAGTTTCATAACTCCATGAAGGGTACGGCCGGAGACGAACAAAGTGTGACTCACTGATGATTTGGAACTTGAATTTATATGTTAGCATTGTAACTGTAAGTTTAAGTTTGATTGTTTTAATCATTTTGTGTTGTTGGTGTAAGAAAGTCCCTGTATGGTGCATTGTATAATTGTGGGTATTTGAATGGTGTCTTTTACATCCAGGAAACGAGTATATGCCCTTGTATATCTTGGAATGCGTATGGTACAAACAGGGGTCGCACATAGATTGTGGAGAGGATATTGAATGTCCTGAGTGTCAGGTTTGGACTCCCTGGGATGAGAGGGAACAGGCTACGTATACAGTTAAGGTTGTTTGTGGTTGGAAAGGTAAAAATCAAAATGAGTAATATGGGAGGTAAACAAAGTGGTGGAATATTGAAAAAGAGCCCCTTAAGCTGTATTTTGGATCACTGGAAGGAGATAGGGGGACCGCCAGGTGGAAGTGTGGATAGGAAAACTTTAATAAAATATTGCAATCAGTGGTGGTCTTTATATAAGTTAGACAATGATGAAAAATGGCCCTTTAATGGGACATTGAATTATAACACTTTGTTAGAATTGATGTTGGTTTTGAGATGAGAAGGAAAATGGGATGAGGTAGTGTATGCAGATATGTTTTTCACTTTAAGAAATCATTCAGAATAGCAGAAGGAATGTGGCATTAATTTGGCCCCACAAGATCCTCTTGTGTTAGCAATGGAAAAGGAGCAGAAAAAGACTGCAGGAAAGATGAAGAGCTGTTGTTCGGCATGTAGTATAGGACAAAGATGTGTAAAATTAAAAGAACCCGAGGAAAGAATAGAAGATTTTGTTTTTCCACCACCCCTACTACCTCCAACACCCGTAGGAGGTAATTTTACTGACGATAGGGGTGCGAAAGAACTTGATGAAGGTACAAACACGAGAGATTTAGGTTTTACTCCTATTACAGCTTGCACCCAGAGTAAGGTCGGTCCAATAATCCAGGCTCCCTTAAGACAGGCAATAGGACCTACCGGTCCTGCAAGAATTAAAGTACCATTTGCAATGAATGATTTAGATGCATGGAGGGAAATGGTAACAGGATATCAGGATGATCCTGAGGGAGGTGCTAAAAGATTTGAGTTAATTATTAAAAATCAAGATCCAGATTGGAAGGACATAGATTTGATGCTAGATGCCTTAACCAAAACTGAAAAGCAATTAATAAGACTGCTCAGACTCAGGTCCAAACGCAAATAACTGCTGGGGTTTTACCCAGTGTGGTAGATAATCACGTACCAAGAACAGACCCCAGCTGGGACCCTAATGATGATAGTGATTACCGATTATTGAAGAAATATCGAGAATGGATAAAGATTGGTATTGAAAATGCGATACTGAAAGCAGTTAACTGGTCAAGTCTGTATGCAGTAAAACAAGGTCAGACTGAAACTCCCACAGAGTTTCTTGATCAGTTAAGAGCAGCTATGCGGAAATTTACTACCTTAGATCCCTTATCTGAAGTAGGAAGACAACAGTCTCTTTGTTTTTAGGACAATCTTCAGAAGACATAAGGTGAAAGCTTCAGAAACTGAAAGAGCCTGAGATAAGGGACTTAGAGAAATTGATAGAGGAAGCTTGAAGAACATATCGGAACAGAGAGGGGGATGAGAGACGAAAATCGGGAAAAACTATTGCTGCAGCCACCGTAGCTGCACTGTGAAAGCAGCACAACTCCCTTCGTGTGAGGGGTCGGGGGATTGGGAGGGGAGGCTCACGCCAGCCCCTAAGATCGGATCAATGTGCTTATTGCGAAGAAATAGGCCATTGGAAAGGACAATGTCCTAAGCTGAGTGGAGCACAAGCTGTCGTAGCCAATGTTACCTCTGGTCAATGAGGGGGACTGGGGGAATCCACCCTAGCGGATCCACTGGTTAAAGTTAAGCTCGGGAAAATAGAACGAGAGGTGGATTTTCTGGTAGATACGGGAGCGTCCTATTCAGTGTTAAACCAAAGGCTAATACCGGAGGATGAAGAGTTTGTGACTGTAGTGGGAGCTACTGGCCAGCAGGAAAAGGCTTTTTTCCTAAGGCCACTTAAATATAAATTGGGTAAACAGATAGGAATACATAAATTTTTGTATTTGCCTGGATCTCCAAAATCTTTGTTAGGTCGCGATTTGCTGGAACAACTGGAAGAAGAAATTGTTTTTGAAAAAAGAAAAATGGAATTAAAAATCAAGGAAGACCAGCTAATTAACATTTTAAGCTTGGCATTAATACAAGCTGCACCAAAATTTGAAGTACCTCCAGAAATTGTTGATCAAGTATATCCTGGAGCCTCGGCCTCCGAGGTTCCAGGAAAAGCTAAAAACGCAGCCCCTATAGTGATTAAGCTGAAACCAGGAGAAGAACCTGTCAAAGTTAAGCAATATACCCTGAAATTAGACAATAGGAATTGGTCAAGAAATTGGTCAAGAGACTAATCTAACTTGGCCCCAATCTCTTCCCCTGGCATTGCTTAGGATGAGAATGAAACCAAAACCAAAGGAAAATTTAAGTCCCTTTGAAATATTGTATGGGAGACCATATCAATTTCAATTTACAGGAGAAGATTTAACCCAATTGGGTGCAGGATATTTGTGTGACTACATGGTATCTCTCCAGAAGCAGTTGGAAAATATAAATAAGTTTTGGGAACTAGGGCTAGAGGGTTAGATCATCCCTTTAAACCGGGTGATTATGTATATATATAGATTTTTTTCAGGGCAACCTCTGGAGGAGAAGTGGGATGGACCCTGTCAAGCGTTGCTGATGACCTTCACTGCCATTAAGATCAAAGAACAGCTGGCCTGGATTCACTGTTCTAGAGTGAAGAGAGCATCTGAGAGGCCATGGATGGTCATCCCCACAGGACCCATGGGCCTGCAATTCTCCAGATCATGATGGTAACAGAGTTGTTATTCGGTTTAAATGAAGCTCAATGGAACTTGAACTCACATTTTTCCTTGACACAAAATGTTTCCCAAATCCTGAACAGAACTGACTGTTGGATATGGACTCACATGCCAGAACATGGCGGAAAAGGAATCTCACTAATTGGTATTCCGATACCAAGAAATCACTCCCGGGCCACTCTTTGGGAAAGTACCACATGGTATACTGACAATGACGAAGTCTGGAGGTTAGAAATAACTAGTCCTGAGGCCCAGGAGCCTTATTGTACGTGTGTACAGAGATGTAATCCACCTAGAGGACTTGGAAAAAATTGACTGTGTTAATGGGATGTATGTGGGTAATCATACAGTTTGTAACAAAACTATAGATACTGGAACTTCAATTTCTGTTAATACTACAGCATGGCCAGTGCCAGGAGAAAAAGGATGGTACTGGCTATGCAATGATACTGCCCGGAAGGTTTTACCAAAGAATTGGATGGGAACATGTACTTTGGGAGCAGTGGTTCCAAATATGACTATACGTAGTTCTTCACCAAAAGGATGGGTACAAACACACTTTCAAAGGATCAGATGAGATGTTGAGAATCCTTTGGTAAAGAGGCCTACTGCCTTTCATAGTTTTATCCAATGGTTTCTCCCATGGTTGGGAGTGAGTGAGTTAGAACAAGCCATAATTAACATTTCGGCAGTAATAGAAAACCTTGAGAATAGAACACTTGATGCAATAAGAGCTCAACAATTAGAGATATCTAGCTTATCTCAAATTGTGCTACAAAATAGACTGGCTTTAGATTTATTATTGACTTCTCAAGGTGGAGTATGCACAGTTATAAATACAAGTTGTTGCATGTATATAGATCAAAGTGGAAGGATCTCCACTGACTTAGAAGAAATTTGGAAACAGACTAAAGTACTACATGAAATAACTAAGGATGACCTCTCATGGGGATTTAAAGAATTGTGGAATAAACTAACATCTTGACTGCCAAATTTTGGATGGCTAAAGCAAATTTTTATTATGGTTATAATTTTAATGACTTTAGGAATAATGGTCTGTATTATGCTTAAGTGTTTTATGTGGTGTTGTTGGGGCACAGTAGAAAATTACGAAAGCTGGAAACGAAATAAAATCAGACATCAAGTAGAAACCGGAAAATATTTTACACAATCTCTCGGAAGTAGTGGAATCCTATAGTTGCAAAAGAATTTGTAAACGTTTAAAGAAAAGGGGGGATTGATATAGAGAACGAACTGCTTATTGCTTAATGATCTAGCTCGTCTTGATTCTCTCCCTGTAACTTTACATACCAAGGACGGGTGTTTGTCAAGGATTAAGCCTGTCGGAGACTGGTACTTGGGAGTGATGAGCAAGAGGGAGCCATGAGCAATCACAAAACTTAATTCAATGTTTGATGAATTTATGAACTTGTTGAGAAGGCACAAGCAGAGGCCTTGCTTGAATAGATAGGGCCGGAAAAGATAAGAACTCCTGCCTTTGTTCTCGTCCTTGTAGATAATTTAGCTTAAACTAGCCATGTGGTTTTACATCACTAATGAAAACTCAGATATCTAAGAGCACTAACAAGCCTTGATGTATCAAAACACGTAAAGGACCATACTGCGCAGAATCACCTGAGGAGGGTCAAGAAGCAGACAAGTGAGGAAGACTATGGAAGACCACCAGAGGACTCCTGAAGACCACCAGAGACCTTCAATGCGCCTGCCTAAAGGACATTTGCATATGCTAATAGTTTCCTGGAAAACTAATGAATATGTATAACATTTCCTGGAAATCTAGTGAATATGTATGTAGAACATGTACTTAACCTGCACAATTAGGCCCGACGGTGTGTTAGGAGGAGTCATCCCCCACACACCCAGGGCTGTCAATAAAGAATACCTGCTTATTAGTTAATCAAGCTATTGAATTAGTTTCTTTGAAACAGTGGCCCCTAGCGCTCGGTACCCTGGTGCCCCACCGCTGCAGGTTATTTACTCCTGCCCACAGCCAGCACCGTGGGCAGGACCATGCCCGTTTCCCAGGAGGGTGCAGAGGAGAGGCTGGGTGCTGTTATTAAGCGCCTGACCCCATGGGCAGCTTTTTAATTGCTTTTGGCCATAGCTGCAGCGGGGCTGGAGCTGAGCAAGGCCAAGCCCAGCACCCTCCCTAACAGAGGATATTCCTGCAGGAGCATGGGAGCAGCCCCAGCAAATCTGCTGGCTCATCCTCCATCCCAGGCCTGCCCCAGCAGACACAAGGGGGTCCCATCCCCTCTGACACACTGCGGAGGGCTTCCTTCGGTGTTTTGCAGCACTGGGGAGTCCCTCTGCTCCTGGTGGGGTTGACACCGGGGGTGTTTCCCAGGTGTCCCCCACCTGGAGCATATGGAAACGCGCCAGAACAGCTTGTCTTTGCAGCCCAGGACAGCCTGTGCTGTTCCCACAGCAGGTACGACTGTCACACACACGTACCCACTCCTCCCTGCTGCCCAAACACACACACGCCGCCTCGCTCATAAAAGCGGCTGGTTTTCTTATCAGGTTCCCTACGGCCTCACCTCCGCCCACAGCGGGTGCCAGCGGCGCAGTGATGCACCGGAGGCCTTTCAGGAGCTGCACGGTGACGCTCGGCATCAGAGGCGGTGATTTCTGACACCTCGCCTGGCAGCACGGGGAGCTGGAGCCACGTCTGCTGCAGCTCAGCCTCCTGCTCTGCACCAGCATTTCCCAGCTCCGGGCTTCCCCAGCTGCTCAGAGGAGCTGCGGCAGGAACGCAGTCGAAGTGGACCCCCATCCCGCAGCAGCAGCGCCTGGACCCTTCCCCACCGCCCCCCGCCCTCCTGCAGCCTTTGCACCGGGGTCCCCAGGGCGTGCCGACCCCCGAGTCACCGCTACCAAGGGCCGTGACGTGTTTCCAGTGCCAGTGTCCATGCTGGGGACACCAGCAGCCACTTAGGGTCTCACGAGAGATGGGGTGACAGGAGGTGACGCTTCACCTCCTGCCACCCTGGCCACGCACATTCACTCCTGGGGGTTTCTGTGTCTCATGCGATGGCCCGTTTGGGTCCCCAGCCTAAGCCCCAAGCAGACTGGGCAGACATACACACACACATATATACATATAAATATATAAAACTCCTTTATACAAACACAAGCAGACCCACCCGTGCAAGCATCCCAGCCCTGCCCTGCCCAACCAGGGATGCAGCCTGGCCTTGGCTGCTGGCACAGGGCTCAGCATGGGGTGACGTTATCATTTATTGCCTGATGCTGGCATGCAGCAGGTGCACCTCTTTCCTGCCACCCTGGACTTCACCCCACCTTCCCTGCCCTTCCCCAGCTCCTCCACCTCAAGCTGACTGGCATCCATGGCTCTATTTTAGCATGAGAGACCGGTTGTTTCCCTGTCAGAGGTTCATGTTTTTATTTAGCTCCCTTTCAGCTTCCCAAATTAGCACGACAGGCTCCTGCTCTGTTTGCCTTGGACGAAGATGTGTTGCCACAAATTATTTTTGATTCAAGTAAACAAAGCCTCTACCTCTCTTTTTTTTCCCCCCAGTCCTCTTTGATGTTGGTGGCTAATTTCAGTGCTCAGAGAACTGAGTGCGAGGGCGCTGGCTGGGGCCCAGCACGAGGCACCGGGGACACCATGGGCTCCCTACCCAGCCCTGCTGCAAAGGGCTGCTTGTGCCCCAAAACAGTCCCGAACTGGGGGCTCACCCCGACAGCAGCGCCTAGAGCACCGGTTTCCAAACCCGCTAGCAGGCGGCACAGCGGCTGGTGCGGTGCCAGGCTGCTCCGTCCCTGCTGCCGCCTGTGCCTGCCGATGCCAGGACAAGGGTCAGGCTCCCCACTGGCATGCCGCAGATCTCTGCATCATTTCCTCCACCCAGCCTGCCACCGCAGGGGTTTCCCAGTCCGGAGCAGCCAGGGAGAGCCGCACGCGGCTGCCGCTGCCACCGGGCATCGTCCAGCTGGGCCAGAGGAAACCGTGCTTTAGGACCGGTGTGAAATGCGTTGGTTTGACATCGCTCCCCGTCGATGGGGACGAGTATGGGTGGCCATGCTGTGAGGGGACAGCAGCCCATTCCCAGCATGTACACATGGTTGTGAAAGCAGGGGTTTGTCCCAGTTCAGCTGTTCCCAGTGGCTGAGCCAAGGGATTAACTGGCACAGTAACTCCTCCTTAACCTACAGGGAGTGGAACCGGATCCCATTTCTGCTTCCCAGCTGGTTGCTCACCCTCTTCACTGACCCACCTGGCCCCACCACTCTCCCCTCAGAAGAACAGTTTCTTTTTCTGCCTCCATCCCAAAGCTTCCTCTGCTTTTGCATCTGGGAGAAGGCACAACTCCGGGAGGGAGGGGGGGACAGTGCAAGGGAGCAGCCAAACCTGGGGTGCAGGCATTAAATTAGGGGGTGCTGGCAGCCTGCCCTTGGCCATCATGGGCCACCGCAGGGGCTGCAGCAAGCCCTGGCTGCCACAGCATGGCATGGCATGGCGTGCCAGCACGGGGGTGAGACTGTGGGCAGGATGAGAGTGGGCAGGACCCCCACAGAAGCCCCTTGGGACAGGGTCCTGCAGCCCTAACAGTGCCAGAGGATTTTCAGGTGATGAGTTGCATGAGTCCCCATGTCAGCAAGGGCACGTGGGGTGGTGTTTATTCAGCACTTATCCCAGGCTATTTTGGGGACCTATTTTGCAACGGGACAGAACCTCCTCGCCCATCGGCATGCACTTACCTTGGGGGCACAGCCCTTCCCAACCCAGCAAGCACCTCGGACCCATGGTGGGGGCAAAGCAGCGACTTTCCAGCCTGGTGCAGAGACCCCTCTGCAGTGGAGCCAGCTCCCCTTGGGGGACAGTGACCCCACCAAGCCCCCATCCCCTGCAACCTGCCCTCACAGCCTCTGCAGACAGCCCTTCTCCCAACATCGATCCACCTAGACACACACAGAGCTATTTGTAGCTGGGGCTGATGTTGATTTGGATCAAGTAGAAGATAACAAGGCTATTTTCAGGTTTATCTCTCAGCCCGTGAAGGGAAATAGGCTTTGCTGGCTCAGGCAGGCTCTGCCCAACCTGTCGGGGCATGGCTGGGTGCCGGGACAAGTGGCTCTCACGGTGGGGACAGAGGAGGGATGGTCCTCAGATGCACCGAGGGCACAGTGGATGCAGTAGGACAAGCCCCAACGCACTGGTCCTCATCATGCCACCCTGTCTGCCTGGTAGGTCCACTCCTGCCACCCCTGTTGGGGAAGCAGTGGCATGGGGACCACACAGCTCCAGATTCACAAGTCTCAAAAAAACCCGAGCCCACCCTGGCTGTGCCTCCTGAGCCCCTCCATCCCTCTTGGCAGGACAGGCAGGTGGAACCCAGGAACCCTGTCCCTCCCAGCATAGGCATGCCCTCACTGGGATGGGGTGCCAGCATCGCACATCCTTCTGCGGGAAGGAGGTTTCAAACCGAGAGCTCCAGCTTGGCAACATCTGACTGCCAAAACAGTTGCTTTAATTATAAAGTCCCGAGCACTTGTGTTTGCTGTGCCGAGCGGCATCTAAAAATATCAAAAACACTAACTCACCCTGTAATGAGACACTTAGCAGAGGGAGCCACCACAGAAACCAACGCAGCGGCGCCAGGAGGCTTTTCCCATCAGCAAAGCTCGCGGAGCTGCCATGCGCTCCTCCAAAACACTCCAAGGCAACCATGGCTTTGGAGAGAGGGGAGACGGCTTCCTCACGTCTGCGTTTCCCCTTCGCTTCAGCTCCCTGTGTGAAGCCCAGGGGCATGGGGTCCAAGCAAGACAGGGTCTGGGAGGGGTATGAGGATGCCCCACGTCAGGCCAGGTATGCCCAGACTCATCCCACAGGGGCCCAGCACCTGTAATGCCATATCTCATTTTCTTTTAGATTTTGTACTTCCTTTCTGATTGTGCAGAGATGATGATGTGGTCGCTTTGGCCACATCTAAAACAATTTCAGCAACAGCCACCTCAGGCAGGGGACTTGTCCCATATGCCACCAGCCCCACAGCTGAGACAGGATAAAGCAGCGAGCAGTTGCGAATAAAGTTGCGGGGGGAAAAAAAGGGGCATTTCTGGGCAATTAATGCTAAGCGGTGCTGATCAGCCTAGCCTACAACAGCCAGATTGCTTCACGAGCACTCGGACAGGTTTTAAGGTCCAAAATTTGGCCATGCTGAAGGCAGCGCCGGCAGGGCTGTAGCGGGGCCGGGGTCCAGCGCCAGCTCTCGGCTCTGGCACGCCTGGAGCCATGGGTGGGCTGGCACAGGACCTGTAATTACCTTGGGGCAGATTACTGAAGGACATGGGGATTGTTAAGGACAGGATGTGGCACGGAGCCTGGAAACTGGCTCCTGCTGACAACAAAGCGGGGGGAATCACTCCCGCCGCAGTAATGGTCCTGGAAGAGTGACCCCCACCCCCGATGACTAAATCTTAGACAAACCACTCCTGACTTCCCCAAAGGAGCTGCGAGAATCTCATTGCTCCTGGTATCTGGGAAAGGAACAGGGAGGCTCTGCTTCTACCACTCACCAACCTTTGTCCCTCCAGGCATTAGGGGCTGGGACCCGGCACGGGGAGGGGGTGAGGATGATGGGAGCAAACTTTGGCCACGACCACACTGCGGAGGAGTGTCGGTGTCACATCCCATCTCTGCTGTCTGGGACACGAGGGTATGTCCCAGGAGAGCTCCTGGTTGCGGTTCAGATTTTGAAGTAGCTCTTATCAAGAAAGCAGCTGGGACCATATAAAGGTTTCTGCCACTCTTCCAGTCCCTCCCAGCATCACCGATGAGAGACTGCTGCTTCCCAATGCCACTATATCCTCACGCTTGACTCCCTAAGAACGGGGTGATGCTCCCATCCCAGGGATTGGCCAATGCCACTGCGGTGGCTTTGCCCCTTTCCCTGGGGATCCCTCAGCTTCTTGGAGCAACATGAACCCAGCTGAACCCACCGGCACAGCCAACAACCTTCCCGGTTATAGGAGCGACCCACCACCCTGATGCTGACACACACGGTTTTAAATACATGGTCCTGCCTGTGCAGCTCAAAGCAGGCAGGAGCATGCTGCCTGGGCATGCCACCTGCCAGCCCTCAGTGGCCTTTCACATGCCAGCCTCCCTCGGTCAGCAGGGCGAGACGTCAGCCTCCCTCTAGCCCTGCCTGGCACAGGATTGCAGCCGGGAAAGCTGGAGCCGACCCTGAGCTGCTTTTTTGGCAGGCGCCTCGCTTGCTCAATTAAAGGCAAACCCACCGAGAAGTGTCCCAGGCCTGGGGTGAAGTCAAGTGACAAGTATTCGGTTTCTAGTAAGCCCAGCGCAAGGGCATGGTCACCTCGTTCCTGGGGGCCACGGGGGCGAGCTAAAATAACAGCCTGAAAAAGCAGAGGGGATTTTTTGCAGGCGGCTGCTCCCTGCCTCACCTGATCCACTGCTCCCACCCCAACCCTGGACACCTCTCATGACCTGACTGCCTTTTGCTGGTGTACCACTGGCATGGGGGGGGAAGGGGGGCTGAAGGTTGTGGGAAGAGAGCACTCCTTCCCTGCAGCACCCACCCAAAAGCAAGAGGCCAAGGGGAGCGCCTGCCCCATTCCACAGCCCCCCCCACCAGCCACACACGGGCTGCTCTCAGCAGCTGGTGTTTATGCCATCAGCTCTCAGCATCCAGCACACTGAGATGGGGAGAGGTCTGCCCTGTACCCCACTGCCGACCGAGCGCCCCAGCCCAGGGACGGCACATGTGCCAATGGCACCATGAGCAGTGCTGCTTCGTCCGGCGAGGGCCAGGACACCAGTGAGCACCAGCCACTCACCAGCATTAGGAGCCTCTCCACGGTTTGCTTTTCTAAATGCTGCACGTACCCCGATGCCCCCTGAACCACAGATGGCACATGTCAGCCGCACACCTCATGCTCTGGCCTCTGCCCTGTTTTTTGCAACTTTTCCCTGCCTTTCTCCCCGACACATCATGGGCAACTTTGCCCCTGGAAGCCCGATGCCCTGGGCAGCCAGCTCTCCTGCCCCCACACATGCCCGGGGAAAAGCTCCCTGCAGCCTGGCCACCCTGCACCCCCGTGCCTGCTCTGGGAACCACAAGCAGAAACACAGCAAGGTCAGGGGCACACGCAGCCAAAATGCCTGAAATCAAGTAAATACGGGTCTTGCTAGAAGACGCTGGTTAGAGCAAGCAGCTCTGCACCTTCCTCCCGGCCACAGCTGCACTCCAGGATCAACCAGGAGAGGACCAAGCTGGAACTGGGGAGCAGGAAAGTGGCAAAGCGTCAGGTTTCGGAGCAGAGAGCAGCTCACATCTCAGGCCTGCCTGGCCAGGAGCCCAAAGCCCCATGGGCAGAGCTCACCTGGGGTCCTGCACACAAGTGGGATAAGCTCAGCTGTCCTTTGCCCTCAGCACAAGGTCTGGGGCAGGGGTGTCGGTACCGAAAGCCCAGGACCCCCCGCGCAGGCAGGGGATGGATGAGCAGGCTCATACCCCAAGCTGAACTATTACATAAGGGCAGGAACACGTGTGGGCTGCTAGGTGAAACCATAAATAACATTTGTGCCAGAATCCCAGCTCCAGAGCCAGTGGGACTGGGGAGCCATGCCCATGGGAAGCTGGGGCCGGGCAGGTGAGGGCTGCTGGGGTGGGCACGGGGAGCCCCTGGGGCAGGAGACGGCACTTCAGGGAAGACGAGGCAAGGTTCATGCCCCCTCAGCCTGTGCTATTTAAATCCCTAGCTTGTGAAAGCAAGACCTGAAACAAGCAAATAAATATTAGCTGGAAACACAAAAGCCCTGACAAATCTCCCAAAAATTCTCTACGTGGGCTGCACGGTGATTGCACAACAGGAAGAGGCTGTTGATCCCATTTGCTCTGTGTGGGTGCCGTGCTAGGCGCTCGCTCAGGCTTCAAACGTGGCTAAACCCAGAGTCAGGCAGCGAGACAGATAATATTTCCAGGTAGCCTGTGGCCGGGTGCATCTCCCACTAACCAAATCCAAGTCAGTAGCCCTCAAGGACTGTGGGGAGATTTACAGGAGCCCTCCTGGCCACAGCGCTCTGGTTGCGTGGATGGGAAATGCTGGCAGGGGAGCAGGTGCTGAAGAGAGAGGAGAGGAGGATGCTGCACAGGCTCTCCTGAGCTGTGTGGGATGGGAGGCCTGGCATCGCTTTTCCAGGGGTGCAGGGGGTTTGATCCCACATGCATTGCCCCCATCTCCTCCAGCCCCCTGCAGGGAATGGGGTGCACGCTCTGTCACTGCTCCCAGCAGTGGTGCTCTGGCCCAGCACCCGTTAGTTTTCTCATTTCACACCCTTCACTTCATCCCCCCTGAGCCAGAGCTCAGAAACAGCCTTTGTGAGCTGGTGACAGCATCCCCAGGAGCACACAGGGTTTGCTTGCAGGCCAAATCAAGGCTCTTGCAAAACAAGTTAATGATTTAACTCCTTTCAGGGGTGACTTGCCCTTAAACTTGAAAGTCTGGACATCTTATGGAAGGAGAGAATTTGACCTCGAGAGCACCCAGCTCCGAACACAAGACAGGAACGCTGGGCTTTGTCCCCGGATGGGTGACACATGGGTTGGGGATGTGTGGAGCACCCAGCTCCTGCGGGCAGCGCTGCCAGACCCTGCCCGGGCACCAGCCCAGAGCAAGGAGCAGGACCCCAGTGGGGTGCTGGGCTGCGCTGGGTGCAGGTTGGAGTGGGGTGCAGCATCAGGACTACTCTCTGCTCCCCCCAGGGGGCTGCAGCATCTCCCCACGCTGGTCACTTGCTGCCACCTGGTGCCACCTCACCACAAGTGCTGGGGACCTGGGGTGTTGAAAGTGGGGAGGCCCGTGGGGGAAAAGGCAAAGCGCCCGTGGGGTCCCCATCCTCGACACCCGTGGCCCCAAGCAGTCGCACTTGCCCTCCAAAGGACAACCTTCACCTGGTTCTCCAAACAGGCCAGTGACCTCTCTCCTGCCTACGGGGTCAAAGCCAGGACTCCAAATATTTCCCAACCTCCCGGACACCACTGAGAGTTATTTCCCCTAAGGCAGGTGTTCCAGGCATGGATTCTGGAGGTGGCCTCCATGGTGTCCCAGAACAGCTTGGGAACGGGAATGCAAAGCACCTAGAAACCAGCAGGGTGGTAGATAACAGGAATTCTACACTATTGCAAAAGAACATTGGTTTGAAGTAATGTGAAACTGGCCCCCAAGGCAAAGAGAAAGCAGTAGGGACTATATTTCTTTAGTTGGGTTTTTGTCAAACAAGACTGTGTCATTCCCACTGGAAAAATAAGGAAACTCAAGATTAACTCAACCTGCAAGGTGGCTGCAAAACATGCAGCAAAATTGTTTTCACCTGTTACCAGTGGTTCCCTGCAGAAGTGGAAGGAGACACACTGTTTTCCACAGCTCCATCAGTAGCTCACTAATTGAGCTGGAGGACAGGGTGCTTAATGAATACACAGCTGAGACTGCCCCAAGGGGGTGGGCTGGAGACCTGGAGTGAGAAAGGGATGATCTTGGCAAATAAAAAAAAAAAGGGGGGGAGAAAGAAAGGAGGATGTCATTCTAGAAAGACCAATGCAGGATTCTGCTCTCAGGTATGAATAATCAGTGTGCAAAGGCAGGCTGGAGAGCAAGATTCCAGGAAAGGGTGACTCACAGGCTGAGCAACACCACTGGGGGGGGGTTGGGGTCGGCTCTTACTGTTACTATTTATTTATTTTAAAACCAAACTGACTGAGATATTTGCTCTTAACACACTCATGAAGCAAGACACCCGCTGTTTGAATCCAGCAAAGTCTGAGCCCAGAGTTTATGCCCAGCTCCCTGCATTACCCCTCCAGGTACAGGAGGAGCAGCTGGCAGAGCCTGCAGGATTTTATTCTGGACACAGCAAGTCTGCAAACATGCAAGAGGGTGCTGCAGGGAGTTATGAACACACTCCCAGCATCCAGTGGGGACAGAAGTAATAAGCTTAAATTTCAGTAGAGATTCAGGCTATTCATTAGGATGCCCTGTGAGCCTGGCAGCTCCTGGGGAGCTGTAGTGGGATGTCTAAGACCAGTGGGGTCCTTCAGAGCTGATGCAGGAGTCGATCTAGGGAGGGCCTGGATGATCTCCCAAGGTTTCTCCCAGCCTTACATTACTACTACTAATATCCCATGAAATGGCTGCTCCTTCAGGGCACAGGCACTGGGCTTCCCCAACACTTAGGTGCCAAAGGCAGAGGCTAAGGCAAACGTGTGCGAAGCCTCCCCTGCAGCTGTATTTGCCTGTGCCTTGCAAGGACTTTATGTTATCCACCTGAGGAATGCAGGTCATCTGCACTGAGGTGGTCCAGAGCCCGGGCTAAGGGAATGCCCTGCAAAACCAGGGGAAGCACAAATCCCCATGCTGTTACCGGAAACCTGCCAGCTCACCCAGTGCTCCTGTACAGCTTTTCCCAGAAAGCAAGAATACAAATAAAATCAATAGAGCAGCACAGCAGGGCTGTGCATGGGTCCTGCTCTCCAGAGCAAAACAGAGGTTTCTGGGAAAGAGTGGGGTTCAGAAAGCGGTGTAATGCCACCGTCTCTGCTGGGCACCCAGCTTCAGGCGACAGCAAAAGCCCTTGTCAGAGCACCCTGTTCACAGCTGTTTGCTGGACATTTAGGAAAAAAAAAAAAGAAAGAAAAAAAAAAAGGCAGTGACCCTGTTGAGATGGCTGAAGATAAAGTTTTTCTGTAAGAAAAGAAAATCAAGGCTCGCTCTCCATGCCTCAAGCTGCGGCAGGAGGCAGCAGGCAGGCAGCGCTGTCGGGCAGGGAATGGCAGGGAGAAACCAGCCGGTACTAGCGGCCCATCAGGTGTTCAGTGAATAATCCCAAACCGCCCCCAAGAGGCTGGTGTTCGGAAAAGGGCCTTCCAGAAGGAAAACCAACCAAAACCACAAACCAACATCCCCCCCCCCGCCCCTGTATATGTTTTCCTTGCATTCGCCATAAGTCTCAGCTGGAGGGTCCAGGCAGGGGACCCTCACCACATCGTGGGGCAGTCGCAGGTGTAATGGGGAACGCATGTCGCCGCTGTGCCACAGCGTGCAGGGACACGGGTGTGGGGACAGTGGTGCCCCCTCCCACAGTGGGTGAGAGGGGCCAAGCGCCAGAGCGCTCCCATCCAGGCTTCTGTGGGAAAAACACGGTTTGTTCCCAAGAGGATTGTGAAACTCATTGAGTCAGAGGAAGGTTCAGCTGGGTGAGAGACACCCACAGCAGCACGCAAACCACAGTACCAGGCACCCCGAGCATCACTCCACCTGTCAGAGGATGCTCTGTACAGGTCTGCACTGGTGAACACCCCCCCACAAGGCAGCAGATGCTGTTATTCTCCTTTGTTGGGAAAATGGGAGAAAGGTACTTCTCCACTGCAGACAAACATCTGACTACAGCTGTATGGAGCAGGACGCAGCCCAGGTTTCCCTGTGTGCCCATGTTTTGAGGGCACCACATTTTCCCCTTCAGCAGCAGCTGGGCACATACCGAGTGCCTGGGAGCAGCTGCCACCAGCTCTGTCCCTCCTGTTCCCACCAACACCCCGGGAGCGGGTCCACGGGCACCACCGTAGACCTGGACACTCAGCAGCACGACAGCTTGCTTGGATGAATCATTAGGTTTATTAGCAATCCAGCCCTATTGTGTTTTGCAACCTCTTTTCGGGATACAGTGGATCAGCCTTGGCAAGACCCAAAACAACCAAGGGCTGACTCCTTACTTAGCTTTTATATGAGCCTCTACCCCCCTGAGCCTTGCCACCCAGCCCAGATCTGGTTTATTCCCATAATTACGAGGAAAGCAACACTGGGCAACAAACCAAAAGGCACACTCCTCCCTCCTACCATGCCAGGGTGCCCAGGCTCACCACAACTGGGATCCAATGGTTTCCTTGTAGTTCCCCCAGCTCTGCCCACAGGACACCCAAACCCACCGGGAGGAGCAGGACCCTCTGCCCCTTCCTGAGCCCCACACACAACCCGGGAACGCAGCCTTCCCTGGGGGGTGGCTGGGACTCACTGCCAAGGGGGAGAAACTGAAAACATGGGAGCAGCCCTTGCACAGCATAGGGCTTTTCTGGCTCCCAGCAGGAAATGAGGGTTAGCAGGAATAGCGGCCAGTGTTATCAGATGTGCTTTCAGGTGTGTTTCCAGGTGCAGGCAGCTTCCCTCCCTGCCTCTCGTCAGTGGGCTCAGCTGCTGCTACAGGGCCAGCTTAGGCACAGGCACGGGCACCCTTGACTGTGCAGCTGGACCCAGTTGTGAGTCAGCACCCAGACTCCCCCCCTCCAAAACAGACCTGCGATTTTTATTACTGAACCATGAGAGGCTGCCATGTGCGATGTAGACGCCCGAACTGCCCAAACCCCTGCCTGCAGGCAAGAGGCTCCCTCCCACCCCCTGCGCTGCAGTAATTAATAGGTCTGTTGCAGCCACCGTCACCTCGACCCATGCATTACTGTAGCAGCGGGGCCGGGGTGCCATGGCAGGGCCCAGGCAGAGGAACGAGGTGCCAGGAGGATGGTCCCCAGCCCTCCCTGCAGCTCCTCTGTCAAACAAAGCAGCTGCCGGGCCTCGACAGCCTCCTGGGGAAAGGAGAAATGCAAATACTTTTGCCTGGATATTGACGTAACGCTATTCCTAGAACACTGTATGAATTCAGTTAAGACTTGTAATTACAGCTGAAATTGGTATTTAACACACTTTCAAGAGTTTTAAGAGGAATCTCGGTGCTTAAAACCTAACTGCTCTGCCCCTTGAGGTTTTATTATGCTTTTGAGTGTTTAGGGCCACCTCCTCTTAATAAAGAGAAAAAAGCAAAATTCATATTGTCTTTGAAGAGATGATACTTGAGCCTTCCTGGTCTTCACCATCTCTCTTGACATTATCAGATATTCCTCGAGGCAAAACCTGCATCTCCCAGAAATGTGGGGAGGAAAGAAGCAGCAGAGCAAGACCCCTGTGCCATGCTGTCGCGGTTTAACCCCAGTCGGCAACCAAGCACCACGCAGCCGCCCACTCACCTCCCTCACAGTGAGATGGGGGAGAGAATCAGAAAAGTAAAAGTGAGAAAACTCATGAGTTGAGATAAAGACAGTTTAATAGGGAAAGCAAAAGCCATGCACACAAGCAAAGCAAAACAAGGAATTCATTCCCCACTTCCCATGGGCAGGCAGGTGTTCAGCCATCTCCAGGAAAGCAGGGCTCCATCAGGCGTAGCAGTTACTTGGGAAGACACAGGCCAACACTCTGAATGTGTGTCCCCCCCCCTTCCTTCTTCTTCCCCCAGCTTTATATGCTGAGCATGACATCATATGGTCTGGAATATCCCTCGGGTCAGTCGGGGTCAGCTGTCCCAGTGTGTCCCCTCCCAACTCCTTGTGCCCCCCCAGCCCCCTCGCTGGTGGGGTGGTGAGAGAAGCAGAAAAGGCCTTGACCCTGGGTAAGCACTGCTCAGCAGTAATGAAGACATCTCTGCATTATCAACACTGCTTTCAGCACAAATCCAAAATGTAGCCCCATACTAGCTACTATGAAGAAAATTAACTCTATCCCAGCCAAAACCACCACACATGCATCATCCCACTCCACAGTCCCCTTTTTCCTCAAAGGAAAAAATAATCATTGCACAGCAGACTCCTTAAATCACTAGATTTTAATAGCCATATAAATCCTTTGCGTACAGCTATCTGTGGCATATGAGAAACCATATAGATACCCAACAACTTTTTCTGGCTTTTACCACATAAAACTATCAGCAATTTTTTTTTTTTTTTTAAATCAACTCCTGTAGTAGAAACAATAGCCAAGCAATTAACAGCAAATTTCTAATTTTCTAAAAGAACAATGTTTCTTCTCTTAAAAAGAGCAGAGAAGCTGACGGGGAGTTCCAGATACACGTACAGATTGGGGTACCTCAGAAAGATGGTGAGAAGATGGCTGTCAGCACCGCAAGTGTAGTGTGCATACCTGGTCTGCACGGGGGCTCCGGCAGCACCCGGTGTCGACACCCGAGGGAGGAGGGCTGGGGTGTCCGAGGGGTTAACGGCCGCCTGCTGCTTCACCGTGCAGAGGACCACGCGCCGCCTTGCCCTCCGGTGGCCCTTGGTCCTGCCCGAGACCAGGACCAGCCCTCTCCCCTTGAACACGCGGCGAGGGACTGCACCCACGGAAGTGCAGGATCCGTCCCCGTACATCGCCTTGCAGGCTGCAAAGCGTAGCTCGTCTGCATTACCCGTTTCTATCTATAATTTCACTTGGCCGGGAGTTACAAACCATCAAGAAGAAGCACAAGCACACCGTACGTTTCCACGCCACCGCCCAGCGCCTCGCAGGAGAGCTGTCCCCCTCCTCGCCACCCAGCGAGCCCAGGAGCCCGTACACCCACGCTATTCGCAGACACAGCCCACTCCCACTCCTCACGCCTGGTTTCGGTGACGTCGGCATTCACAGAATTCACAGAATTCATTAAGAAAATCGTTATTTACATCAACGTGTTCAGCAGCGTACGTGGTAGAAGAGCTGAGACAAGAGTTCACCCGAGTTTGCTGACTCGCACCCTGCCCACAGGTTTATTGCTGACTTGGGCTTGGGGACCAAATTGCCCCGAGGGGTTTCCATCCCTCTGGTTTGCACAACAGTGGCAAAGCTGCTGTCTGCACCCCAAGTTTTCACTTGCCATGTTCACCCTCAGGGGGAACCATCCCCCGGGCAAGGCAGGCTGTGCATGGATGCCGTACCCTGGGCAATGTTAAGGCATTACATATACACAAGAGCTGTTGGGGGATTTAAAAAAACCCACTCAAAGTGTAAACATTTTTGCACATACAGTCATTGGACTTCCACGCATGAAGTTTTCTGGTGTTTTCTGCGTAAATCACGAGTTAAGGAACTACACAAAGAGCACTCGAGCAGACGCCTGGAGCACTGGGGTTCTCTTACAGCACGGCAGCATGCAACGCAACGGACTCTAAGTAGTAGAAATATCGTAAGTCTCAGTCCAGGACGCTTCCTCCTTCCTACGTTTCTTATATAGTTTAGGTAAATGTCATTACAGCTATGTGCCGGTAACTCGGGTAAGATGGGTGGCTGCATAAGGAGCTTCAGCACACTGCATGGCTAGAGCTTGGTGATTTTGGCTCATTCCTACTTTATCTCTAAGTAGAAAAGGGAGAGATTCTGCTTCCGTTCCTGTATCTATGGAGGTTGCTCAATGACCCCTAGGTCGCTGTGCCGGCGGTGCTATAGGTTTAGGTATCAGTGATTCTGCCTTCCTCAGGGACTTTGGCACATTCACCCCGATTCATACAAGATCCCTGAGAACTTATCAAAGCTGCAGTACTTTACAATTTAAAAGACCCGGCGTGGGCGCTCGGCTCCCCGCCACGCTCATGCCTGCTTCTTGTTGCTGTCCATGCTGTGCAGCAGCGCCAGGAACTCCAGGATGAGGTTGGCCGTCTTGCGGGGCCGCTCCACCACCACCGAGTGCCCGCAGTTCTCCAGGATGTACACATGGCAGTCCGGGATAGCGCTCGCTAAAACACTGGCGCCAGAAACGTCCAGGACCTGGATGGCAGGGGAAAAAATAGTCATTCCCACGGGCAGAGTTAGGTTTTGCTGGACACCATAGAAACCCTGTTGCAGCTGCCTTTGCAAGTCCAAGCGAGATGCTGAGCAGGGATGGGGACACGGTCCTTGTGATGCCAGCCCCATCATGCAGTACCCTTGCCTGGGGACGGGACCGGGAGGCTGCATGGTGCCGGTCTCAGCATGTGGCAGGGAATTCTCTTGGATGCTTTTTGGCTGCCGCCTCAGTGCAAAGGGGTCACTGCAAGCAAATGCTTGCACCCTTGCATTTACAGAGCGCTTTGCCTGCCTGCAGCTTGCCTCCTCCCCCTCTCACTCCTCCCTGTGTAACCAGCCCTACGAGCCCCATGCCTTGCCTCACCTCGCCGCCTGCCCACGAACAGCATATCTCTTCCCAGTTGCCAGGACAACTCTCTTTGCTGGCACTTTATTCCTCCTCCCAGCCCACGCCTGCTGCGGCGCTGGCGCCTGCCCCCTCGCCCTCCCCAGCCCCGGCTCTGCCCTCTCCTCCCTCCGGTCCCACGCTGACTTTCTGCCCATCACCCCGCCGAGCCCCCGTGTCCAAACCCACTGGGGATGGGGACACACGTATGCCAGCTCGACGCAGAGCAGCACACAGGCTGGCAGCATAGCCCACGCCATGCTCCCACGGGTGGACACGGGCAGAGATGGAGACGCGGTCCCATGGGGGAGGCGGAGGAGGCTGCGTACCTGGTCCTGCTTTCCCCAGATGACCTGCGTCGGTGCTTTGATCTTGCTCATGTTCTCATGGAGAGAGTGCCTGGACTTTTCATCTGCGATTTCTAAAAACACTAGTGGGGGCAAGAGGAGAGTCAGTCCTACAAGGGGGATGCTTTGCCTTCCCTTCTTACAGTGGTCCCCGCGGGCCAGCCCTGCCAGCATCCCCTCAGCGAGAAACCCGGGCAGGGGTGATGGAGAGAGCGCCGATGGGCTGTCCTTGCAAAGGCTGAGTCCTGCACCGCCACCAAGCCCCTCTGCAGAGAGACCCTCTTCCGAGCCCATCTCCTCATAGATATTAGTACTAATTAACCCAGCTGGCAGGACGAGGGTAAAGCAGCAACCCCATCGCCCATGGGGGTGGCAGTGGGTTGCTACCAGTGACCAAGGCGCATCCCCAAATCTGTTAATGACACTGCCCCCTCCCACCCTCAGCAAGGCAGCAGGGGGGTGCAGGGGACAGATGGCAGCAGGGGACACGGGGCCAGTGACAGCCCATCCCCATGCCCTGGGGGTCCGGCTGGAAAGCCTGGTGAGGGAGGCTGCCGCCACACACTTACGTTTCCGGTAAAAATCATTGTGTGGGATGCGAACATCGACGAGGCCCTGGAGGATCTGCAGGGAGAGCAGAGGAGGGGTGTTGGGGGGGGGACCCGTGCCCTGCACAGGGCTGAGCACGCCCGAGAGCGCCCATGAGCATGGCAGGCAGCGGGGAGCGCGGCCCCACCACCCCGGCAGTCTTGGTGTTACCATACTTTTTGTTTTCTTATCCTCCAATCTAGTCATCCCAGACTTCCTAAGGAAAACCAGCTTAATGGCCAGTCCCTCGCCAAGTTCCTCTCGCCTGACAATGAGGTGATTAACATTTCCATTGCTTTTGCTTAAAAAGCAGCAAACAATTCCCCTTCAGGCCAGACAACAGCTGCCTTAGTTATTTAATTCTTCCTGCCAGCCATATTTACTAAAAAGCCCTTCGACATCCCAGCCTGCTGCCAAAGGCGTCGCTGGAGGAGGAATTTCAGCAGGCGCTGTGAGAGGGCGGTGGGAAAAGCGAGTTTGAAGGGAAACTGCTGGAAGGGTGCTGGGAGCGGGGCTGGGGGTGTCCCGCCTGGTTGATGGGGGGATGGCAGCACTAGCTCTGCTCCTGGCATCACCTCGGCTGCCACCATGCAGGCTCAGGGAGAAGCAAACCTGTCCCCTGCTCTCCAACCCCCCTTTCCCAGCTGCTATAGCCAGCCCGGGCTTCTCACCTGCTGTGGCACCTTGAAGCGAACGTAGGAGCAAAGCTTCAGCATATCTGCCATCTCCTCGGGCGTCGAGGGAATTAAAGGGATCCTGTCGATGCATTTGGACTCTTGCAGCTCCCGAAGCTGCTTAATGAACTTGCTGTCAGTGGTACTCGGCAGGCCTGGGTCAAACGAGAAGGGGGACACAAGCTAAAACCCGGATGAGACCCCAACAGCCCCAGCAACAGAGCATCACTGTAGTGACCTGCATCATCCCTGCCTCTGGCCTGCCACTTGCTCTATCATTAAAAAAATAAAATTAAAATAGAGGGGGAGAATTAAATCTGTACATACAGCAACCTTAATATGTATCCAGAGGTACCCCAGGCTCCCTCCTGCTCCAGGACACCACCGAGCCCTGCGGGCTGATGCAATACGAGGTGTATTCCCTGTAGACAGGCATGAATACTTTGGCAAAAACTATGTAGTATATACAGTGTTTATTTTTATGTGGATGGTGGATGCAAATACTAATGCCCATGCCCAGCCTGCTACAGCAAAGGGTTAGACAGAAAATTTCAGAAGCCCCATCCACATGCACCACTGTGGGGAAGACTCCCCCAGCAGCTTAACCCCAAACCTCTCTGCAGCCCCCACACAGAGGTTTTACATCCAGAAGCCCTCAGAGAGTTGGCCAGCACCTCTCCCAGAGAGGAGGGGAGCCTTGTCACACCCAGCGCCTGGTAGTTTGGTAACCTTGCGCTTTGCTTCATTAATTACCTGGGAGCTGCTTTCCCTGCATGGGAGAGGGAAAGAGCTGCTGTACCAACCGGGATGCAGCAAAGCCCTCCCTGGCAGAGAAGCTCCCTGCCAACCCCCCCATGTCTCCTGCAGCATGTCATGCCCAGGCTCTCCCAAGCCCCCCACTGGCCAAGGGGATGGTGGGGATGGAGGAGTGGTGCACAGGCATGGGGACACCCCGCTGACCTGCACCCAGCCCCCAAATGGTCTTCCATCTTGGAGCACCCAAATGTGGGAGGAGTGAGCTCGCCGGCTCCCAGAGCCCCAGCCCTCTGGCACGCTGGGGCTCTCAGTCAGACTGGGGAGACTTTTCCCATTGCTGCCTGGGTTCCCCCTCCAGACTGAGAGTCTATGGACTTGCCATATAAAATGGCTGCCACCCCAAGAGGAAACACATTTTTCCTCCAGAGCAGGAATTGTCCCATTTACTCTAGTCCCAGCTCTAACCATGGCATAGCGGGGCATACTCCAAAGCCCCAGGGAAGAGCAGTCAGGACAAGACTGTGATTTGCTCCCATGCCCTGGAAGCTCGCTCTGCTAGAGATTTTCAGACCATACATACAAATTATTTCAAAATGCTTTGCACTAAAAGACTATTGTGCCTCCAGCGCTGCTCTGGGCTTTCGCACTGGCTCCTGCTTGCCCTCTCCCCATCTCACCTCCCCTGCATTGCCCACCTGCAGGACAGATAAGGGTCAGGCTGCAAATGTCTTCTGGATACTGAGCAGCATAGACGCCGGCAACGTTTCCGCCCATGGAAGTCCCAACCAGATGAAAGGGCCTTCTGTTCAGCTTGATGCACTCCACGAACTGGCAGGGGAGCAGAAGGAGCATTGTTAGCGGGGACGAAGCAACGGCATGGGGTCATTAGAGAAATTCAGCTCAAAAGCTTGAGGTCGATGGCTCTGGCTGCCTGGGAAGGGAGGGAGCGGGGCCGCACGAGGCAGGGCTCACGGAGCTTAGCATCCCTCATGTCCCCACATCCCTGCATCCCTCTGCAAAGGCGATGCAACACCGGGGCATTACCTGGTGTATTCTTTTAGCTTGCCCACTAATGGAGTAATCGTCCAAGGCCGAGCGTGTTGTGCCTTCGTGCCCGGGCATGTCAACACACACCAAGTGCAGGTTCTTCGGCAGGAACTGCAGAAACAAACCGGGGGTGGTTACAGTGCAGGGGAATCACTGCAAAGCTCAGGGATGGAAACTGGTGACCACGGGTGGGAGCAGGGGGGGTCACTCTCCTCCTAGCAGCCCCTGGTTACTCATGCACCAGAATAAGTCAGCTCACATCCTACCAAGGATGACATGATGGCAAGACTCGCTTTCCATGGAGAAGGCAGGTATGTACTGCTCTTCCCCTGCAGCTCGGCATGTCATAGGGATGAAAGGGATCCAACAAGCAATGAGCACAGAGCTAAGGAAGGTGTTTCTAGCATGTTACAGTGATCATCACATCCCATGCATGCAACCGTTGGGTCCCCACACCGCCTGCAAGCCCAGGACCATTGACTCTCACTAAGTAGCAATATGATAGAAATTGAGTCCCACCTTGACTATAGACAGCCACATGTCTTTGTGGGCTGAGAACCCATGTAACATCAGGATGGATGGTCGGTATCCAGGTCTCCCTCTATAGGAATAACAAAACTGATAGTCATCGTAGTTTGCATATCTAACCTGCATACCCAAGGCTCGGCGCCAGTACCTGGAAACAAGGAGAAAACACCACCAGTGAGCGAGGCAAGACCGGGGCCCAGTGGTAATATAAGCCAGGTGACAAGTCCAAACTCAGCCGCAGTTTGCTAGTTTGCTAAGGCCAGTTAGGTTGGGCTCACATCAGTGTTGTCATGGCCCTAACTGGGACTAATTCTGAGCATCTTGTCCCTGGACCAGACCCTATGCTTACATGTGATCCCTTACAGGTGTAGTACCGGCCACTGGCTATTCATGGCTGTGCTGCAGACGGCTTGTGGAGACACCCTGTTTGTAAAAAACTTCAGAAAATACCCGAAATAACTAATTTGCACAGTTCCCTCAAGGCAATGGAAATGAGCCAAAATAACAAACCAAAAACTGAAAACACCCAAAGGTTGGTATGAGGAGTGAGGCCCAAGAGAGCAAGGCAGAACACACACGGCAAGGCAGCATGCAGGATGGGCAGGCCAAGGGAGGCACTTTTTCCAGGTGGGTAAGATGGATCTGTCACGAGTTTATTGGGGTGCACCCTTGCAGCCATGGGACAACATCACACCATGTTGGATCCCAGCCAAAACAACCATGTTACCCAGGAGCACCACAGAAATCCATTCCCCATATATGAACTAGATGATCCTTAAAAATTTATTTGTACGTACACAAAGAATCGGGGGGGGCCACCCTTACACAGGGTCAAACACCCCAGAAGATACCAGGCTAAGCCCAGGGAAACCTGGGTTATTCCTCTGAAAGCAGAGGCAGACAGCTCCTGCCAGCGCATGCTTGGAGCCTGCTCAAGGAGGATGCAGTGAAACTGCTGGCCAGAGGGGACCTGGGCAGAGATTATCAGTGACACTTTGGACACATGATGTGTACATGCAGTCCAAGACGGAGGAGTAGGCTTGCTTCCTCTGCATTTCCCCTGTGCTCAGACGTATCCCTTGTCAGGATAACTACTGGGCTACTCCTGAGGGCCGAGATACGGGCAAATACTTTTATAAGCAATATCAGAATTTATTTGAGACACAAGAGCAAGGTCACCAACACTGCTGGGCTGTCCTAGCTCTCTGCCCACACAAAGCTTATGCATAGTGCAATCCTCTTTTAGCATAATCCCTTTTTAGAGGGAGTTAGTGGAACTTAAGCAGCATCTCGGCTCTGTGCTGGTCCTACAAGGAGAGGTGAATTTCTCCCTGAATAAGTGTCTTAAGAGTCCTCGCCTCAAAGGCACTGGTGTAAACTACCGATGGGCAAGATGATAACATTTTTAGCAACTGATCCTGATGGATCAATTCAGCAGAAGGCAAAATAATCTGTGCAAAGCTGAACTGATCCCTTGCGAGGTGTTAACGCGCTTAGTGGCAGTGGCTAAACTGATTAACCCCTGGCGGCAGAGCAGGCAGAGCAGGCGGGCTCTGGGGCTGGGGTCAGCGGGGCAGCCCTGGACGTCACACCCGGCAGGGAGATGCATTAGCGGCAGGGGTGGGAGTGAGGCCATCGGCGACGGGGGCCCAGCGTGACCCTTGGCCGCGCCGTCCGAGGACACGCAGACCGGCACCGAGGAGGAGGAAGGGGGAAGTGAGTGGTGGGAGAAGGGAGAAGCGTCCCCAGGGACCTCCCCGGGGACCTCCCAGGAGCGGTGCCGCAAAGCTGGAGCTGCACGGGGATGAAACGGGTGGACAGCATGGCATGCTGCCTGCCCCCTCTCCTGCCTCTGCTGATGGGGAAACGCAACGATTTTGTCCCAAAAAAGAGCCGACTCAGAAAGAAGCAAACAGGAAAGGAATAGTAAAGGGCAAACCCACTCTTCTCACCCACTGTCCCTAAGAGGTGGCCGTGAAAGAGAGCATTGCAGTTACTCCTGCAAGATGCCAGTGCTGCCAGAAATGCTGGAGGAGAGAGAGATGGAGACACTTAACCTTCAAAAGAAAACAGCCCTGCTGATCTCTGCTCACATGCTCCCTCCCTCAGCCGAACACAGCCTGACCTACCCACGGTGCATTTTTACTCAGCCCCTAACTTGCAACCCCAAAAGACAAGGCAGCAGGGTCTTTTCTATCTCCCTCAACCAGGCTCCTCAAAGCTCCCAGCATCAGCCCCTTGCGTCTCCTTTGCCCTGTCCTGCCACCCCTGCCTGTGGCCCTCCAAAGGCTTCGCCCCGACCACACTCGCTCTGCTCTGGTGTGGTCGCATTTCTCCAGCAATCCTCCTCTGAACCTGAGCCCATCAGGGTCCTCCCTGGCTTCCACCAGCCACTCATATGTCCGAAGGAAAAAAAACCCCTTTGACTGACAAACCCGGTACGGTCTGGACCTGCCCCGGGCAGCAGCCCAGGCGTCCCTGGGGCAGGAGGCTGTCACACCTCCTGCTCTCCTTTGCAGAGCAACATTTGGCCTCTCAGGTCCTCATGCAATGCACAACGGGAAGAAATTCTCCCCTGTGCCGATCCAGTTGCTGGAGTTTTCATCCCATCCTCCCTCCTCTCTCAGCCTCCAGATGCTGTGATTAAAAGGTTGCTAATAAATGTGCTGTTAGAAACAGGCTTCATCACGCTGCTGCATCTGAGTGCCGGGGTGGGCTAACGGCCTCCTCTCACAGGAGGTCAGTGATTTGGAAACACCCCGTGAGCAAAACTGCAGGAGCCACCATCTGCCAGCAACACGTGAGGGCAGCCTGCCGTGCTGCCTGCTGCTGCCTGCACCGGGCGATGAGACGCTGCCCCGGCTTCTGAAAGGAGCATTATTCCAGCTTTCCCCTGCAACAAACCCAGATGGGAAAGCGAGCAGCGTGCTTATCACTGAATTCCAGGGACAGACAAGGACTGAAGGATGTAGCACCTGCCTCCTGGTATCAGAAAGGACAAGATGCTAAGGGGGTAAGGAAAAGCATCGCTTCATCTTATCTGATGCTCCCAGCCCAGAAGAGAGGGAGAGAATGAGAAAAGCCTCCTCTGTAACTACTAGCGAGAGAAAAGTCCCTGCCTGCCGAGCAGGCTGTTAGCCGGGAGGGAGTGCGTGAGCCCGGGGAGCTGCGGCAGAGCCGAGGACACCCACATTGACGGCTGCATTGATAAGGTGGGAGGTCACCAGCCTGCGGGGCTGCCAGGCTGGGGGACAGGCAGCAACAGTGATGCTTTTCTCAGTCGCAGTCCTGTCCTTGGGGGAAACAACCCAGAAACATTTGGAGACATCCTGCAGCCCAGCTGAGGCTGCCCCGACAGACATAAGCCCCAGCAACAAAAAAAACAGTAAGAAAATGCCGTTTTCTTCTCCCAGAGATGCTTAAAGCTACACACAGCCAGTATGCCTGTGGAAAACCCCACCTCACCCGCTCCTGTTGCCGTCACGGGCAGGAACAGCCACCTCTGTCTGTGCCACCTTGCTGCCTGTGGGCTCTTTGTGCATTTGTGTGTGTGCCAGGGCGCAGGGACCTGATGGGGACCATCACCATCAGGTAATTCCACCTCTGCACTAAAATGAGAGCAGCTGGGCTAATGAACTCACCAGTAGTAGATGCGGATGAGCGCTGAGGGCCAGAGGAGGAAGGAGGCCACGAAGGCCAGGATGGGGATGGCCAGCGTGCCGCCGGCGATGACAAACATGTTCAGCACATCCAGGTCCATGCTGCTCTTCACCGCCCAGCCTCACCTGCCCACATTTAGGGAAGGATCAGCGGTTAAACACCAGAAACAATGACAAGTTGACAGTAAATGAGATCTCTGCTGCCAGGGGGAGAGGAAAGCGGCTCTGCGAGAGGCAAAGGATACTGCTCAGGAGCATGGCAAATTCTCTTCCAGTTTTAAAAATCGATTATTTCTTCTGGCTCCTTAATGGATCTAATTATTCCAATGTTATCCTCTCAGGAGAGCACATCTCAAACAGGCGATGAGCCTCCTTAACAGGCACAGACCACATCCAGGGTGACGGGGTGCAACGTGGCCCTTGGGACACTTTGCAGACCGGGGAAGCACAGCCCCGCTCCGTTGGGTGCAGGCAGCCTTTCCACCCCGATGGGTGCAGGCAGGGCTGCCTTAACGCAGGCTCCACGTTGCTTTTCGGAGGCAGGCGTCCAGCTCCGGCTCCCCTCCCCCTGCCCAATCCCAAATCCCCAGCACACAACCACTGACCTAGAATTGATGGCTTGAGCCCAGCTCTCATTACTGCTCCACACAGGCACCAACTAATCAAGGGAGCAGAGCTTAGTAATGGGCTCGGGAACTGAAGGAAACAACCTGGCAGGGCACTCTTTGGCGACCAGCCCTTATCTGAGACAAATTCATCCTCTCCCCCATGTCCTCGCTCTTGCCCCACGGGGCGTTTTGCACTTGCTGTCGATCACAGGTCCCCATCCCGGCTCCCGAGCTTCCTTCGGACAAATCTCAGGGGCGGCAGGCGAAGGACACAAGGTGCAAGGGCGAGCTCTCACGCAACGCCATGCTCGTCCCTGAACTCGCCCCACCACAGGCAGCTGGGATATATTTTTCTCATTAAGAGATTAAACCCTGTCGCACACACATCTCCTCTAATTCCTCCTGCTAACCAACATACGTCTCGCCCTTTCCTCGGCACTAGCTCTTTTGTCACACATCTATAAAACGAAACATCCTCAATGCCTGCTCTCCCACCAGCCAACCCCCCCCCAACACCACCACCACATTTGTCCGTGCCAGGGCAGACAGATTTACTTCTGCTTCCTGCAAGACTCACGGCAGTATGTGGTATGTTGTATATTATGGCATGAAGCAGGAACAGAATCGTCGCGGTCACATTCTCTCCCCCTCCAATGCCGTCACACTGAATCACATCAAAGCCCCACATTACACACGACCAAGAAAAACAGTTTATAGAACCTCTGAAGCAACAGTCAGGTTTGCCCTCTTCCCCCAGGGAAAACAGGAATAACTGAAATTTGAGGAATACTGTATATATTTCCACCAGGCACCTCCTTAACAAAGCTAAACCTCATTTCCTTCTTCAAGCCTCAACAACACGCCGTTATTCATTTAATTAACATTTTGTAGAAAGATCTTTGATCTCTGCACGGCTTGTTCATAGATAAACAATTTGTGCAACAGATAAACGTTTTATGTGAGAGCAGGGCTGCACGGGAGCCCACCTGAGAGCACTTGCTGCCTTTCGCTATGTCACTAAAACAGAGAAGAAATTAAGCACAGAAAATCACCATCATTCCCACTGGCGACCCATAACAAGAGCAGGTTGCAGCTAGGAGAAAGCACGGGAAAAGCGTGGGGCGGCGGGAGCCCCTGTGCTCCCCAGCGCGGGGTCACCACCTCCGCCTCCACCGCCCTCGGAAAGCAAAACAAGAAGGAGAAAGCCTTTAAAAAGCCCAGCTTACTTTGCAGAGATCCCCTCCTCCTCTCGGCACAGGTCCCGCTCGCTGTGAGTAGCGTGTGTAGGCGTCTGAAAACACCGTCAGAAGAGGAAAAAAAAAAGGTTAAAATCGCACTCCTGCTTTATCTCCTCCTTTCAGACTCGGTAGCTGGGCAAGATGGTGAGTTTGGGGTATTTAAGCCACCAGCTTCCCTTCAAGACACCTCATCTTCACCATCTGACCAACCTTTCCCCTGTTTATGAAAATATGGTCTTTTGTACAATAAAGCCAAACAAGGGCACTTGTTCCAAGTAGGAGCAAAGTGCAAGCTGCCATCTGAGATGAAGCAAAAGCTGGCGCAGCACGGCGGGGAGAGCCAACGCCAGCAGCCCCTGCCACGGCAGGGCTGCGCAGCACCCAGCGAAACGGGGCTCATGGTTGCGCTTTGGGTGATTATAGCTATTAGAACAAAGCCAGCTAAGCTGCTTCCCATCCCCTTCCTCTTCGTCTTAAATGTAATTTTCTAAGCGCTCTCGGTGCCAACCCCCCCGAGCCTTCCCTGTGCGAGTCGGGCTGAAGCGTAGCACAGCCGCAGGAAATTACTTGAGCGGCAGGAAAACGCTGGCCTGAACTCGCCGGCAGCTTTTGGCTGTGGAAATTCAAGCTGGAGGCGCAGCGGGAGCACCGGAGAGCCCCCCTTGCCCTGAGCGCTGGGGACTGCTTTGAGCCAGAAAATCCCTGAGAGATCCCCCCCTGCCACGGCTGTGGGGCCCGGGGCACCCTGGGGTTCCCACTCCCATCGTGCCGGAACGTTTCAGCAGGGCCACGGCAGCTGCCGCTCACCACGTGAGCCCTGGCGCCCAATGCCAGCCACGAGCACCCAGCAAGCCTCGCTCAGGGCCCCCGCCGGCCACGGGTGCTCGGGGGGGGGGGAATGATGCTCGGGGAGCCCCGCGGCGCAGCCAAGCCTCCTTCTGCGTGGCCAGAGCATCGCCATCGATTTCCATGGCTACCTCCGATGGAGGCGGTGGGAAGGAAAATGCCGGCAGGCCCAGCTCCACGGTTGCAGGCAGCCATTATCAGCCTGGTCCTGAGCACCCCCAGCCCCATAAAGCCACCCCTGCCCCCAGCACCGCTGCAGGGACACTGGGCTCCCGAAAGCCACGCAGGAACACCCCCGGTGCCATCCCCCCCCCCCAAACGGTGCTTTGCTTAGGGGACGATCACCCTCCCTGCTGCACCGGTACCAGGGACAGGAATGGGCAGCATCACCCCAGGCACCGGCACAGTCCTTTGGTACCAGCTAGAGAGACACTGTGGGCTTAAAAATAAAAGCGAGCCCCCTGGTAACAGCTGTAAGTCTTCAGACCGCAGCTCATTCATCACTCTGAGGTGCCCTGTGACCAAGAGTCACAGCAAATGGCTCCAAGCATTGCCACTGCTTCTTGGAAGGGTCTCCAAGTACCTCATAAATTAACTCGCAAACATCAATTAGACAAGTCTGATAAATGCCGTGTGATTATGGTGGCTATAAGGCCAAGTGGGCTGTGCACCCGGCAGGGTACGGGATGCGAAACCAGGAGCACCGGTTCCCACACTGGCAGCTGAGGCACAGGCACTAAGCACTGCCACCCCTGCATCCCACCTGGGAGGACGCCCCAAACAAGCCACCCCAGGTAACGGGATGGACCAGGACAGATGCTAAGGGGAGGCGCCACGTCTCCACTTGTCTCCTATTTTCCTCCCTGTGTTGAATTCAGGCAGGGGACTCATCACCTGCAAACAGAGGGGCCAAGAGGCAGGAGCAGGCTGTGGGTTGCTACAGAGGACAGCATGTTGACAACAGTCCCCAGGGCTACCGGCCAAAGCGACAACAAATTACTGTGAGCAAGGTTTGAATCCTCATCAATATTTTTTTTCTCTTTCAAGCTTGGTGGGTCACACCAGGGAGGCTGGAGAAGACCCAACAGTGCAACTCAGGTGTATATATCAATTTTTTCCAAGCCCCATGTAAGATGCAGCAGCAGCAGCAGCACACCCCAGTGTGTGAGATCAAAAAACTGCATTTAGCTCAAAAAAAAAAAAAAAAAAAAAGCAATCCCATAAACGTGAAAGCAGCTGGGATTGTTACCCAGGGAGACAGGAGGCTCTTCACCAGGATTAACATCTCTCGCAGAGCCAACGGGGCGAGAGCTGGGATGGGGATGCCTGGGGGGGGCCCATAGAGGGGCTGCGGCACAAAAGCCTTCACAAGGCAGAGGGGCTCGGCTCGGAAGGGGAAAGCAGCAGCTAACGCACTGGGCAGCCCCGTGCAAAGCCCAAGAGGGTTTTTTACAACACAGGAATCACATGTATGTGCTCACTGTCTAGACGTGCCAAAATTCAAGCACAAAGGTTGAATTGGGCTGTGCTCATCGGGACTGGGCTGCAAAACTAGGGCTACTGCCCTACGCTCGGTGTTTCACTTACCGCTCCCCGCGCCCAGAGCAGCCCATGGCTGAAAAGACAATAGATTTAAAACCTCCGAGTAGCTGAAAGCTAAGTGGCACATTTAGGCATACTTTAATTTTTTCTGAAGAACTGAAGAAGAAGAAACATCAACCAATTTTAAGATCCCACTGCAGAAACAGGGGGCTTTGACAGGCCGCAGCGGCTGAGATGGGGCCCCCAGAAACCCTGACTCACACCACTGACCGTGTAAGAAGAAAAACCCGAGCCATGCAAGTAAGCCATTTCCCTTGGAAACCGCCTCCCCCTTGGCATCCTCAACAGCCAGAAAAATAATACTGACCATAAACAATGACATAACTAATATTACGATTCCTCAGTGGTACATTTTGCAGCATGATCTTTTAGATGCCAGTCACAGTGAAATTATAATTTAAGATCTATTAATATTTGAAAGATCTCTGTCCATCAGCCAGCCAGCTCTCGGTCTTAATCCAGCCTCTGGAGGGCTGGGAATAGGAAACGTGCCCTTTCACCTTCATTTATTTATAGAAGGCAGAAATGAGATCATTATTTCTGCAGCGCCGTTTCACGAAACACGCATCTCTGACCCATTTGTATCTGTGCAACGTGGCTTTTAAACACGAGCCAGAGAGTCCGGGCTGGCCCCCAGCCCCACTGCTGCACCCCAGGCTGGGAACACGCAGGGACGAGCCGCCGGTGTCACTGCCAGCCAGCCTGGGGACAAGGTGGCTGAAAAGTACAACCGGAGTGGGCTGTGCTGCCAGCCAGTCACTGATTTAGAAAATCATAACGTGCCAGACCTCCTTCCGGACCCCGTCGCCACCCCCGTCCCGCCGCACACGCACGCAACGGAGGATGCACGGCGCAACTGATGTCACGAGCGTGCCCGGACTCAGTCCTCTCCTGGGGGTGGGGGGGGTAGGAAAGATTCGGGGAGGGATGGGGTAGGGGTACCGGGGGGCCACCTCCAGGTCCCCTCTCCCACCACACAGACACCCCCCCCCGCAAAAGCATCCTCCTGAAGGAAAATGACGGCATCCTCCAAAGAGCAGCGGCCGAGATGCAACGCCGCTCTCCTCCCCTTCGTGCCCCGTTTTCTGATTATTCTCGGAGGGGGTGGGGGGATTTTAAGGCAAATTAATTAAATCTTTAATTTTTTTTTTTTTATTATTATTTCTTGCATTTTGGCTTTGCTCGGGACCTGGGGGGGGGGGGACCGGGGGAGGGGGGGGGGGGGGGCCCGGACGCCGTTCCGGCGTCCGGGCCCCCCCCTCCCTCCCTCCCCCGGTGTCCCCCCCCCGGGGTCCCGCTCCCGTTCCCCCCCCCTCGCCTCTCACCGTGCCGATCCGAACCGTACCGGGCCTCAACGGCAGCGCTGAGCGGTGAAAAACACGTCGGCTCCGTTGCGCTCTCCCTCCGCCCCGGTGCCGGTCGTTGCCGGTTGCGGCTCCGCGGGGGCGCAGCGCAGCGCGGCGGCGAGGCGGGGATGCGGCGGGGCCGTGCGCGGTGCGGAGGGGGGGGCTGGGAGGGCGGGATGTGGAAGGCGTGGGGGTGGGGGGGTGTAAAAGGGAGATACAAGGGTGGTCGCACCAGGGGTTACGCCAGGGATGCGACAGAGCTGCCACAGAGATGCGAAGGGGAACGCGGGGCTGGACCCCCCCCCCCACGCGGGGCTGGACCCCCCCTTGCGTGAGGCTTGGGAGCAAGTTTGGGGGTGGGGGTGGGGGGATATCTGTCCCTTTCCCAGGTCCCGGGATGGGGCTGTGATCAGGGAGAGCGGAGTTCTGCCGCATTTCCCACGGAAAGGGCACAAAGGTTGAAATCAGAGCATGCCACTGCTGCTTTCACACCTGAAATAAGATTTCTAAGCCTTAGGTTACCAGGCTGTTCCCTGCCCTCTCTTCCCAACAGATCACACCGTTTGCTCTCAAGAGCTGCATTTCAACCCGCATTTAAAATCTGCTCTGATTTTTCTTAAAACTGCCACCCAAATTCTTTTGCTATAAGCAAATTTACTTTCATTCCCTCTGGATCATATATCAGCTTGGTATGCACCTTTAAGATATGCCCAAAAAGATGAGAAAACTTAACTGGAGAGGAGATCAGCTCCTGAGTAAATGCAAGCAAACTGGGTCAAATCCTCGCTGCATCTGTGCTTTGATAAAGGATGTCCTTTTGGTCTGGCAGGCTGGGAGAGCTGAGAGAAGAACTGGTGTAAAGGGCTTTCCAGGTCAGAGTTTACTACAATAACCAAAAGCTTTCGATAACATGAGCTGTTTGAAGAGATTTATAACTGAAATCAAGGTTTTATGTGGCCCAGTGAAGGCTAGGCACAGCTTCGTGCAGCTTTTTGGGGGGTTTTGTTTGAAAAGCTTCCCAGTCAAGCTAGGCTAAGCAAAGATGAGCTTCCACTAAGGTGACCTGAGCAGACACAGGAGGTATTTCATAAGCCTTTAAACACTGTTTGCAGTCATATTTGTTTGTTCAACTTTCTCATGCACGGCCCCAGTCTCCTGCAGGACACGTGCAGGGCAGGGCTGACTCATGCCAGGGATGGATTACCCAGCGGGTGATTATTCCAGGCCACCTGGTGGGAACGCCCCTGGAAATGGTCATAGCGAACGATGACTCTTAAAATAGAGAAGGTGAAGCAGAGACCTGCAGTGGTTTTATGTTGAAACACAGCATGAGCCAACCAGGGAACAAACTCTCGCAATCCAAGTGTGAAGCCACGGGGAAGAGTCATTGAGCGTTTCCTTTGGTGGCAATGGGGAAAGGAGGGATTTTCAGGGCTCTCCTGAGCCAGCCACTGCTGGGACGAGGCCACGGCTTCAGCAGGTCACAGCCCCGGCAAGGCGGCCGGCAGCACCGTGATGACTTTGTGCAGGCGCCGAGGCTGCTCCTCCGTCCCGGCACAGTGGAGGAGACCTTGGCTCTCCGGGTGGCATGGGGGAGGCTGGGGGAGCACGGGGCACAGCTGGGCTCCCTGTCCCTGCGGAGACCTTCCCAGGCTTGAGGGGAAGCCCCAGCAGCTCCCTGGGCACCTCCTTGAGGGCCCTGCAAAGCCATTTTTGGGGTGGCTGCGGCACGGCAAGCTCAAATTAAAGGCCAGCGCCTGCACTGACCTGCCTCGCGCGTTTCACGTCTCCTCTCAGCCCACAGACGCAACTCATCACACAGCTGCAGCAGCAGGCACAGACCAAGTCACCCCCCCATCACCCCCCAGGCTGCCGGCCTTTTGGAGCCCAGTGCCAGCTATCCTGGCCCTCAGCTGAAAATTCCTCATTCCTAATGCCAGCGTCAGGAGCCAGGCTTCCCACCAGCACAGGAGCACAGCTTTAATGCTGTGAGCAGGGCAGAGGATGACTTATGATCCAGTCAGAAACAAAATATCTTTCTAAATCAGAGTAGCCACAGGAAAAAAATCAAAATTAAAAATAATCAAAAAATTAGCTGTCCTATGTCCCCAGAAACGAGGCAGCGAGACTTGCACATAAACTGTCTTGTTTTCCATAGAAAGGTGGAAGCTCTGGTTGGATTCAGGCCAGGGTAGCTGTGGGGAACTGAAGCTTCTACCTCACCAAGCTGAGGAGCGGCGTTGCTCCACCAGATGAAAGGCTTCCATGTTACTTTCCACTGCTGGGTGATGAATTCCCAGGGAGCATGGCGGGATTGTTTGTAACCATAACAAGTGACAGCATGCCTCTTTGGTGAAGTGAATCATCTTCCCAGGGTGACTTGTCCCCATCTATTTCCACTCACGTAGTGCTGGCCCTGCGGCACGATGCCGTGAGCAACCCCCAGGGGACTGTGGGCATGGGAGAGCGCCGGGGTAGGCAGATACCCCACGAACACAGCATGGCCCCACAGCCCACCCATGGGACCTGCTGTTGAGGAACGCCTCGCCATGCCCTAAGCAGAGAGCAACTTTAATGACATACAGCTGCCAAAATCACCCCCCAGGGCAGGGGGTAGGATCTCAGCTCACCCCGGTTTGCAAACAGCAGCTCTCAGTGAGCACAGGAGTAAGTAACACCTCCGGGTACTGCTCTGTGCTCTGGGCAGCCACCCTGTCACTCTTCAGCGGCTTCATTGCACAACCTGGAACAAATGCTCCTGACTTTTAAAATGTTATAGCGCAAGACCTACTTGCCTGTTAACAGCTTTAAATAATACCTTCTTAACTCTGTTCAAAGTTAATGCATATATTACACACATTTTAATTACATCTTTAACTGCTAACAATAAGGGTGTACTTATTGTCACAAAACCCTCCTTATCTGGTAGCTGCAATATCTTTATGGAGAGGCAACTTCAAAGCCTCGTCTAATTGCCATACGTCAAAGCCTTTATTTCAGATTATGGCGTGCTCTCCTACGTGTCAGTTAAATGGCCTCATTCAAGAAACTGAAAACATGATGAGGCATTTTTCCTTGAACTGCTTTAGCGGGCAGGCTTTCACACTTTGAACCACTACTTGAACAATACTGACGTATTAAAGTTGAAAAAGAAAACCCTATCAGAGTCCTGTACCAGCAAAGGAATTATGCCCTGACAGTAATTTATTAAGTGGAACATGTACCTTCCAGAATTACAAATAAAGATTAAGTATCAAACAAGACCCTATTGATTCAAAACGTACCACGTATCTTGCACACCACATATTTTTACCCTCAATTATACTGAATTTCCAGAGGGTCACACCAGGACACTTACCAACATTAGGCTGACACTGAAGCCACTTCCCAGATGACCATATTGGGTCTGCAGCCCAACTGTGAACTTCAGCAATACAAAATAACCCGAATGCTTTGCTACTTATTAACTTGTAATTCCAGGAGACCGAGATAAAATATTCTGCCGGATAGTTGTGATAAGGTCACCGAGAGCCCAAAGTTTATTTCATTTGCCCAAAGGAAACTACTTTTATGGTAATGTTGGTGACCTTGGGGCTGGCCCTTCCTGCTCCTCCCACAGACCTTGCCTCGTCACAGTGGATGTTGACAGAGTTGCAATATGGGTAAAAATGATAAAAATTAAGAAACACCCAACACCTTAAAGCCTGGCATGTGGGGAGTGCGTGGGGCCCTTGTCCGGAAAACAGAGCTGTGGTGGCACCTGGGGAGCCTCAGCCTGGAGGTGCCGGTCCCCACACCGCCCTTGCACACCCCAACTCTACCCTCTGCCCATGCTGCCAGTGCTTCCCCGGAGCCGCACGGTCACCTTTGGAGGGACAGACTTACGGGGGTGCTGAATGGGGCAGCAGGGACACCCTGATGGGCCAGGGCTTGGGCAGGCTGGGCCAGCCTCCTGTGCTCTTTGCAGAAGGCGCACAGCAGCGCTGGTGTCCCCAAGCAGTGCTGGTGTCCCCAGCCGGCACACAGACACCACATTTTCCCACAGGAGGAGAAATAAATTTTCAGCATTATTTTCAGGTGCCGAGCAAAGCCCCGGGGGTGACCTCGTGCCCCGCAGGTGCTCCCCCCACGGGGCACCCCGTGAGTCATACTGCCCTTCAAGCCCAGAATAGGCTTCCTCTAGCAGAGCAGAAGGGGATGTGGGCTTACCCGCAGGATCCTCTCTGTCCATCTCTGCCAGCAAAAAAAAGCCGTGGGGCTGCGGCCAAAAGGAAGCGGCTGCGCCCGAGGGGAGAGGAGGAACCTCTATGTTGCTGCCAGACCCTCACAACCCCACTGTCCCCTAGGGACCCTAAGCAGGCGTACAACATGGGGATACATCCCACCCCATCCATCCCTCAGCACTTTCCTGAGAGCGGAAAGATGACAGAGGGCTGAATTGCTGCTCCAGAGGCACCCACCAGCCACAGCCCTTATAACACCCAGCACAGGCTGTCGGCAAAGCTTGGCTGAAGGACCCTCAGGAGGAGCAGGCAGGGCCTGGCAGCACCTACTCGCTGCTCTAAGCTCTTACCCAAAACGGCTTTGGCATTGCCTGCAGCCTCATCACCTGCCTCTTCTCCCCTGGGAGTGGGGAGAGGCTGAGGAGGGGCTTTATTAGGGAAAGTCTCGCAGGTGCTGCTCAGTAGGAGGTGGCATCCCTCACCCAGCATCATTCCGAGTAGGGGCAAAAACCCAACCCAGGTTGGTTTCACCAGCAGCTTCACCCCTCTTGTGCAAGACCAGGACAGCCCTGAACTGGCAGGGTTCATGAGCCCACACTGAGCAGGTTTTATGGCCCAATAAGGAGCAAAGAGTACATGCACAGAAAGTGCAGTAAACAGAGAGATAAAGCGGTGCAGAAAGGAGCGTGAGCTCCCCATGTCCCCACCACAGGTCGCCTTGCTGCTGCCTGTCCCTGCGGAGGGTGGCTCTGCCTGTCCTGCTGATAACGCCTGGGGTGAAGGGGAAAGGGGAGGCTGATAAACAAGCAGTCCCGGGGACAAACACGGCATCAACAAAGGTGGGTCCCTGCAGTTCAGGGTTAGAGGCCCTCATAGGCACCACAAAACATTTGCTTTTTGACGCCAGGGTAGCCAAAGCGAGCCTGTTTTTTTGGGGGGAGCTCTGGGTTTTGATGACTCTGACCCCAAGGCTGCAGCAGCCATCACAAGCCCTTGGCTCACGCTATGCTTCTAGCAAGGTCAGGAGGGAGATTTACAACCCCTATAGCTGTCGCTTTCCCTCCCTCTTTATTAGTTTCCTCCAGAACCTGTCCTGCCCGAGGCTGGCTCATTAGAGACCCAGCGGGGAGAAAGCACTGTACAACCCTGCTATTTCGGGGGGGTCGCACGCCTGCTCCCCAAGTATCTGTGTTTATTAGCAAGCACCAAGGCAGCATGGTGGCACACCTCTCGCTAGCTGCAATTGCTTCAAATCCCTGACTAGCCAAAATAGATTTGTGGTGCCCACTCCTGCGCTTGTCGCACGCACCCTGGAGAGCTGTGGGTGCCTCCCCAGCAAGACCTGGATCTCACTGCTTTCAGCTGTGCCGCATTTTTGGGAGCCCCACCATGTGCTGTGTTTTGTGCCAGCTCCACCTGACCCTGTTTAATTGATTTAGACGGTGTTGAGAGCCATGCACTGGTGCTTCTGGATCTAGATCTGTATGGGTGGCCGTGCAGGCAGGGCAGCAGGGTGCAAGCAGGCAGCGCGGCTGTTCTCAGGAAAGGGAGGGAGGATGAGAAAGTGCCCTGTAAGCACAGGGGAAAAAATCCAAGACACTTAAAGACACCATTTAGCCTGACTTCTTGTTACACCTCCTGCCGTTATACCTGATTGATTGGGGGCCGACAAATGTGTCTCTGGTTGAGGGCTGGCACACAGCAGAGGAGTAAGGGAGGATGGGGGGATGGTTTCCCTGCAAAAGCCATCCCAGTGTGACCAAGCCATCCAGCTGCAGCATCCTCACTCGAGCATCATCTTGGCCAAACTTGTGTGTCCCCTTCCACCACGCAGCATGAGCCAGACCCACGTGCACACACCTTGGGTCACTAACCTGAGACGGCCGTGATGGGGGCACTTGGCCAGGAGTTTGGGGGGCAGTGCTGGGGGCATCACGTACCTTCCCACAGCTGCACTGTGGTGGCTGAGCCAGCGGCCCCCATTAGCTGCGGGCAAACAAACGTGGCTGTCCCAGAGCAGGGCAGTGGCGACAGGGAAGAGAGAAGGGAGAAGTGGATAAAAGCAGATAGCCTGGGGCGATGGATGGTTCATTGTTTTCTCACAGCGTGACTTTCTGACCATGGTGAAAACAGCACAAAACATGGACATGGTCAAAGCCTCTGTGTCCAGGGTGTCCCACCACCATCACCTTTTGCTGGGGCTTCTGATGCCCACCAGGACTCCTGGTGCCCAACACTGGTGCCCTCCCGAAACTCTCCTCTCCCCACTGCTGCTTCCCAGACCCTTTCACCATCTGCCCCATCCTGACTCTCCTGGTCTTCACCTCTTGCCTGGGGCGGCCCAGGGAGCCTGGTCCTGGCCCAGCACTGCCTGGGGTGGTCCTGGCTGGTGCCCAGGTATGGCAGGCATCCCACAGCAGGTCCCTCCCTGTGGGGAGGGATGCTGGGGTCTGGCAGAGCAGTTGCTCCTCCAGGATGGGGAGGTTGGCTCCGAGGAGCCGGTTTTGCCCCAAGGCAGGAGTTCAAAGTCTCCATGCTGCTTTGTGCTGGGAGATGGAAATGAGGGAAAGGAGGAAATGGCAATTCCTGTTCATGTTCGTGATCGACACAGCTGACTGCTCAGTTTAACCTCCCAGTTGGCCGCAGAGGGACGGATGCACAAACACACACACACGCACACACACATATATTTATAGGCATACTCGCGGCAACTCATTTTGTCCAAGTCCCTGAAGATGTTGCTCTTCATCTTGCTTTCGCTCCTCAATTTCAACCCATCTCTGAGCCTAAAAATCTGCTCCTTCAATGTAAGGTCTTTTGGAGAAACTAAAATAGCCAGACCTGAAGTCGTCGATGCTGTGGTAAAGGTACGTTCGTTTGCCTGGATGAGACAGACGTTGAGCTTTGTGAGGATTTCTTAGCTGCATAATCTTGCACTTTATTTATCTTTTCACAGTTGAATTTCAAGAAAAAAAAAAAAAGAATGAATAATTTAAATAATTCTATACTCCTAAAGTAAAAATCAGCCTGTGGTCGAGTAGTATGTTCACTGTTATTTTAGCCTGCACGGGAATATAACAGAAACAACATTTGCTGTTTCCTTTGGAAATGGAGTTAGAAAAGGAGGAAAACCTCTGTGGACAGTAAAAATAATTTTCACTTTGAATCCACAGAGCTTTGTTTTGTGATACATTATTTACCTTGCTTATGTGCTAATTATTCTGAAATATTCTTGTCTAATTAAATGTATTCTCAGGACAGCAGAGAGTATCACATTAGAGTGTGGTACAAAATGGAAAAGCCTGATTACTAATTTATGTAAACAAACCCTCACCCTCAGGCTTCCTCTGCAGCAATTGAAGATAACTCATCTTTTAAAAAGAACCATGTTTTGGACTTACAGCTTTTGTAAGTTCCCTCCGAGATGCCGCAGTAACAGAGGACGCGGTGTTTGGTGTTAGCAGGGTGGCTGTGCGTGCCGAATGCGTGGGGAATGCCACCTTTTAGTTGGGTTTTAATCCTTTCATTACAAACAGCTGAAGAAGAGGGGTTTGCTGGGGTTTGCATTTCTGGACCATCCTTCCTATACTGTCAGCAATATATACCAAATTATGGGCAATATATTAATTTCTACAAGTTTCAGGGGGCAAAAGGGGGCTTTTTTCGCATGAGTATCACCCACAAATTTCAAAGAGCAACAAAACCGGGGTCAGAAGAAAGCCCCCCGAGCATGCTGGGCTGCGGAGTGAGTTGGGCTTTCCCGTGGGGAATCCCAGCGCTGGCCGCAGGAGCTGAGCCAGGCTGGGACAGCCTCCCCCCCTCTCCCAGCACCCTGCGGCTCCTCTGCAGTGCTGCAGCCCACAGGTGCCAGGACCCTGTTTTCAGGCCGGGGGGGCACTTTGGGCTCTACGGGCTATTTCAGAGGGGTCTGCAACAGATGACTGGGACAGGCAAATGCGGACAGCACACACACCTTTCCGAAGGCACGGCAGAGCAGTAGGACCTTGGGGGTATATACACCAGAAAAAGGATGGAAACCATTGCAGTGGATTGATGATAGATGCAAACAGGCTCTCCTCGATGCCCCCCAAATCTCCTGCTACTACCATCTGGACACCCAGTGAGTTGGGATGCTTGCACGCAGCACCGGGCTGAAGCAGAGAAGAAAATCTTCATAGAAAGGGGCAGAGAGGAGAGAAAAGCGCAACCGACCATAGGTGGGAGGGGGGCCAAGGGCTGCACCCCAGCAGTGGCGGGGGGAGAGCGGGCTCGCAGCAGCGGATCTTGTTGCCCCTTCGCCTCCACACTTCCTTCTCAGGAGCAGGCACAGAAGTTTTTCAACAAACCTGAAACTGCTCTGCTCCCGAGTTCCCTCTCCCAGCTCCTGCGGGGGCGTGAGGCAGCTCCGAAAGCAGAAGGGCTTTGCTTCAGCCACTGCCCCCCTCCCGTGACCCCAGGCTGGGCACCGCTTCTTCCACAAAGGACTTCCCCCACATGAGTAACCACTTCTTTCTAGCCTCTTTCTAATCCTCCAAAACCCACCACATGGAAACTTGCTTCTGCTCCTTCCCCTTGCAGATCATTTCTCGCTGTGACATCATGTTGCTGATGGAAATAAAGGAGAACAAGAATCGGGTTTGTCCTCTCCTGGTGGAGAAGCTCACCAGGTAGGGTGCTCCCATGCAAGTAGGCAAATATTGGGAAAGATGCTTGGCAAGAGCCCGTGCTCTGCTCAGCACCACCTTACTGGGCCAAAAGCTCAGGGTCTGGGCTCTGTCCCAGCTGCCGAGGAAGGACCAGGCTCTGGCAGCCTTGCTGAAGGCCACGAAGCCAGCTCCAGACCTCTGTAGGATATGTATTTTAAAATCAAAATAACCAAGTTACATTCAATTTGTTAAAGATTAATTCTCAAAAGAAAACAGAAGGGAGGGACAGGCCCTCATCTGGCTAGCATCGGGCTGCGGCAGGGCAGCTGCCTTTCTGCAGGGTTAGGAATTGCTTTAGATTGGGGATTGCCTGTCTGGACTGAGAGTCCAGAGGAAAGAGCAGCATATGCTTGGCTGGACGTGAGACCCAGCTGAAAGAGGGACAGAGGCCGCGATAAGAAGGAGGGGGTAGAATGAAAATGCCAGCGATGGAGCACAGGTCCAGACCACAGGTCCCGAGAAGGGTTTATTTTCTCTACCTGCCTCTGAGGTCAGGCAAGCAACATCCCATACTCTTGGGCAGAGGCAAAATTATCTCCTCCTCAGTGCCTTGTAAATACAGAAATAAGCTCAGGAACACCACTTTCCTTCCAGTCAGCTGAAGGGGCCGAAGGAGGAATACAGCTGCGTGATCAGCGAGAGGCTGGGACGGAAGAGCTACAAGGAGCAGTACGCCTTCCTCTACAGGTAAGCGAGCTGCCCGTGCCAGCAAGCCAGCCCCTTACTCTGCCCTGCCGTGTCGCAGCCCTGTAGAGACAGACTGGACGTGGTGGTGATGGCTTTGCTCCGAGGGAGCTCCAAGGTGCAGGCTGTGCGGGTGGGATGGGCTGTGCCTGGCCGTGGGGATCGTCCCAGGCGCAGCCACCAGCCTGGCTGTATCCATCCTGGACCATGGCCCAGGGTCCGGGTCGGAGCACGGAGTCGGTGTTAGACACGTCCTGGTGAGCCACGAGCGTGACATCCCCTATCCTGTTTATTCTGCTGCAGGCAACATCTGGTATCGGTGAAACAAACCTACCAGTACCCTGACACCCAGCCTGGGGACCAGGACGCCTTCTCCAGAGAGCCCTTCAACATCTGGTTCCAGTCACCAAAAACCGGTGAGATGTTTCAGAAACAAATTGTTCTCCCACTGACGAGTCTCACAGAGCAAGACAGTGCCGGCTGGCCCCAAGCGCGTGGTGGGGGCAGGCGAAAGGGGCCGCATCCTGACCCCACGCTGCATTTCCTTACAAGAGCAGCATTTGCCTTTGGGGCTGTCGCCTCCAGCATCGCCCGCAGGCCAGCACACGCCGCAGCCCCAGGAAAGCCTCTGCCTCCGCCACGGGCGGTGGGTTGGCAGATGCGCTCCGTGCCGCCGGCACGGCCGCGGGAGCAGCTATTGCGGTGGGTGTCGGGGCAGGGCTTGCCTTGCCCTGACGCAGCACCTCACCGCGTCGCAGCTCAGCCTCGGCTGGGCGGCCAGTGGGGAGCACTGTGCAATTACACAGCAATCGCCTCCGATCCACGGCCAGAACGGAAGCTGTTTCTTCTTCAGAAAAACCTTCTTGCTTCCAAGTCAGTCTCTGTTTCTTTGTGATTCATTGCGTGTTTAACCGTTACATTTTTTCCTGTTCTTTTGCCTTGTTTTTAAGCTGTCAAAGAGTTTGCTGTAATCCCTCTGCACACCACACCGGAGACAGCAGTACGGGAGATTGATGAGCTCTATGATGTGTATTTAGACGTAAAACAGCACTGGAAAACCGAGGTTAGTTGACACATCTATGTTACTAACAGCAGCTTTGGTACTGAGTCACCGGGCATGCTATTCGCTACTCACAGCCTGATAGCCTGAAAACCATTGATAACAAACCCCAGATCTTGAGTATCTTTCTGATGTATTTTAATTGAGTTCTCCACATTTTAATTGGTAAACTTGATCTCCCAATAAAACTGCTGTTTTATCAGCATGCCTCGGTAGCGCGCCCAGCAGAAAGAAGCCCCACTGCACTCAGTAAGAGCTTGCTATCTGAGCTGTATGGGCTATTGGGAGCATCTGTTGACCCTAAAAGTCCTTGCCGGTCTTCTTTTGAAAAGCTGACCTCATGATTACTTTTGAAAACCCTCCTACCTTCCAGAACTTCATCTTCTTGGGGGACTTTAACGCTGGATGTAGCTACGTTCCCCAAAAGCAGTGGAAGAACATCCGGCTGAGGACTTACTCTGAATTCGTCTGGCTAATAGGTGACAAAAATGACACTACAGTGAAGATAAGCACAAGCTGCCCGTATGACAGGTAAAGGGTTCACTGCCAAACCATTCCCTGTTTATGACTTTCTGGGAAAAAAAAAATATATGGAAAGGTGTCAGTGACTGTCAGATAAAGCAAACGTGCATGAGGCCTTGAAAGATAAAACAGTGTCCAGGGGGAAATGAGATCTGAATACTTACAGTCAGGAGCTTAGGTGGAGATAAATGACAGGCAATTATGCAGCACTTCTCATCTGCAGGGAGCCCTGCAGACATCCAGACAGAAGGTGCTGCTGCCTCCTCCGTGCCGGCTTTGCGCCATGGTTTTTGCTCTTGCATTCGTAATTTGGATTGACAAATGCAAAGTCTGGTTCTGCTCAGGAGGTGGGATGGCTCGCCTTCCCCGGCCACGTGGCGAGTCCTGCTGCTACTTGCGGCTCCCTCAGCAGGGACAATAAATACATTGGCTTATTAGAGCCCAGAGTAAGACAATGCTTAAACCTCTTGCAGAACAAGCTTCTGGATCAAAGCAGGACTTCACTAAGACTCCAGTCATTGGTGTCCTATGATTTTTGTATCCATCCAAAGTACGGCTTTGAGCTTTGCAGCACTGTTGGTGTGGGTTTAGGTACAAGTCATTTAATATTGGCTTCCCAGGCCAATGCACACCAAGATATTTAGGTGCCTCACTGCCGAGGAAAGCTATCAGCCAAACTCAGCAGAAAGCAGGTGCTGGCATCACTGAGTAGGCAGGCCATGGCTAAGGACAAACCATACGTAGCTGTGACTCCATCAAGGCCACCTCCCTGGCCACCAGCTCGGTCCAGTGAGGTGGCTGCTGGTCGGGCACCCCGTAACAGCATCCCATTCCCTTGCTCCTTGCAGGATCGTGGTCAGCGGGCAGAAGCTCATCCAGGCCATCATGCCACACTCTGTCAACATCTTTGATTTCCAGAAGGACTTTCAGATGACTGAGGAGCAGGTAGGCACAGCATGGCCTCTCCAGCAGTGGGACAAGGGCTAACAGAGGAGCACAAAGCCTATGGTATCCAGGCAGTTTTGAACACGGTCTTGTCCATAAAACCACTGCATCCTCCCAAAGGGATGCAATGCTCACATTGCACCTCCCCACCGTGGTGGTGAAACCCCCTGGCACAGGGTTTGGAAAGAGCATGGGTGACCAGCTCCCAACCCCTCTGTGCCCTTGTCTTGCAGGCGCTGGGGGTGAGCGACCACTTCCCAGTAGAGTTTGAGTTAAAACCAAAAGGCGGCTTCTTCAACTGGCTGAAATCACAGTTTTCAAAGAAGAGGAGACCAAGAAAGAGCCGCCACTCAAGCTCATGAGCATGCTGAGTCATGGCGTGGAAATGCACGGATGCCAATAGATCTTGTAGAAGACTAGTGTAGATATACTCGCAGCAAGTGCAATATTTAGTGGAAAAACCCCAATTATTTTGTTAAAGTTCAAGTATTTTGGGTAAGAAGGCAAATTTTACCTTCAGGTTATCTTCTTCATTGTATGCAAAAATGAATCAGCTAGAAGCACCGTACTATACTTACTGCACTGATCACAAATGTAAGGAGCTACTGCAAGGGTAAAATACTTGTGTGTGCTTTGTCTGTAACACCTGAAGGGCAGGGATCTCCACACATTCCTGTGGGCTCTGGACCTCTGCCATTCCTCTGCAGGGGCAGGAGGATTAAAAGAACCTTTCTGCATCGTGTGTGTGTGTGCATGCTTCAGAGCTGCAACTGGCAGGACACAGGTCTGCGGTGATTTGCAATGTAAAACGTTGCTGAACTTAATTTGCTCGGTGTGGGTTTGAAACTGCTTACAGCATCAAGGGCTTGGGGAAGGACAGAAATTAAAGGCAGAGGGACAGGCGGTGAGAGCCCCTTTTCTGCACTAACCCAGCCAGGAGCAGCGGGAAGAGAGCGCCGGTGGTTCTCACCTCTGCCTGCCTGCAAACCTCAGGTGAGAAGTCCTGCGGATCCCAGGTGACAGCGCTGCCAACAGAGAGTGTCATAAAAGTTACATTAAAATCTGATTTCAGCATCCTGACGTGGAAGTGAGCTGCATCTCCTCCTGCAAAAAACCTCCATGGCAGCCTAAAGTTCTCCAACGAACCAGACTTTAACGACGGTTATTTAACATAGTGGTGCAGCGATACGTTTTCTCAGCTCAGCCCACAGGCTGTATTTAGTGCAAACCAAACCCTGTCACACAGATGGCATCTGCAAAGTGAGAATAATCCAACTGTTCGTAGAGGTAAATATTCATCTCCCTTCTTCAATGCTCCCCGATTTGGCTGCTGACATGGCAGGGAGGACTAGCGAACGAGATGATAGGCTTTTAGGGGAGGAAAATAGTTTGGCCTTTGCAAAACTCACTGTCTGGGGAGAAAGAATTTGAGGAAAGAAACTAAATTGAGAGATTATCATCCCGGGGGAGGGGCATGCAGGGCAGGCAACAAATCCTCTGACTTTCAGTAGCAATTCATCTTGAAACGATACAGCATTTCATAAGCTCCCTTGGTTATACTCCAGTCAAGGCAAAAGGAAAGAGCCTGATTTAGAACAAATATTTACACTGGGATTTTTATAGAAATGCCACTGTCTGGCTGACAGCAGCGATGGTTCATGTGAAGGTTGAAATCAGTCTAAGTATCTGGCCTCATGTCTTAGTTCTACATAAGTCCCTACTCTTTCCTGGCTTTCAGAAAGCAGCAGTGCACAAAGGAATAAATCACACTCCGGGAAAGAAATAATGGATAAATTTAATCATGAAAAATATGTAATTACGACTAAGTTTTACTGAAAATCTTTGTCCTTCTTTGTGACATTAAATATAATCCTTTACCCAACATTTGAAGCTAAGAGATGTGGCCAGAGAGTAGCTGCTGCAGCAGCTGCAGCCTCGGGCATGATGTTAGTGGCTGTCAGTCTAGAGATGCTATTGCAGAGAGAATGAGCGTTTGACCAGCAGAGAGACATCTTAATGCAAAATCATGCTCCTCTGTGGAGAGCTGGGATGCGCTTTTGTGGGACTCAAAGCAGACAGACAGCATCTGTGGCTGGTTCATAATGTTTGATAGGGGCTGGAAGGTGTCCAAACCTCATACAGTCAGCACAGTCGGTCTCTATAGATATTCCTGTGTTTATTCCATGCATTCATTAGACAATATTATAATTACATCCTGAAATGCTTAACAGTTCATGTCATCTCTAGATTTCCCCCCCCGGGGATCATTACCCAGCTGTCCCAGCTGCAAAGGGGTTTTTAAGTTGTCCCAGCCTGCACGAGCCTCAATGTATTCTGCAGCCAGAACAAAGTTTCTCTTTCAATCAATGAGGCTTCTTGAGCTTGATTTACGATCAGACAGAAGTTTTACACTCGGAATCCAAAATGGCCTGAAGAGACTTTGTCTCATGCAAGCCAGGTCTCAGATCATGGCAGGGAGAGAAACAAAGAGGCTCTTCAGAAGCTGAAAACTCTGTTTCCTCCACAGCAGCCCTGGCCAGGTGAGAACAGAGAGCAGATAGGGTTCAGCTGAACAAAAAGTGCTGAGACACCCCAAACCCTCAGGTTTGGCTCCTTGGGAAGCCCTTCTCCAATGCATGATGCTGGAGGCATCCTCGCTTCCCACAGACCTGAGGTCTCCACCACCCCACAGAGACCCCCCTCCCCAGCCCCACGGGAGGTCCCTGCTGCCCTGCACCGGGGATGGGGCCAGGGCTGCCCCTCGTCCTGCAGAACCCCAGGTAAGTATGGGTTTTGCTGCCCTGGGGGAGCGAGTCCCTTGGCAGGGAAACCCCCAGGAACCCACCGCAGCAGCCTGGGGCAGGACTGCCATTTCTCCATAGCCTCCATCATCTCCACCTGCACCTTGGACTCATCTGAACAGGGCTCGTGTCCTCTTCCTGGCCCTGGCAGTGCTCCCCACTAACCCTGGAGGGCCCCGACACCTCTGTGCCTGTGCCACAGGATGAGAGACCCTTTGCACCCAGGCAAGGCCCTACATACCTCCTTTTGCCTCCTTTTAGGTACTGGCAGCAATGAGGACACAGGAGAGCTAGTACAAAACCCCACAGGGACCCACCTGGCTTGTTTGTTTGGGGTCTGTACATCCCCAGACACAGACTGGTGGAGCATGCACTGTGATTGAACATGCAGCATTACGGGAACATTAAAAAATTATATATAAACCATCATCAATCAAACATGCTGGGATGTGCCATTTAACAAACTGCACAGAAGGACAGGGGTCAGCAGGACCAGGGACTGTCCCCTCTGCATCACAGCAAGTGTCCCCAGCTCTTAAGCCCTTTGGCGTGGCAATACCCACGTGTACCACAACGTCTCTTATTTAGGTTTACATCTACGTTCGTTTTGCCTTCCTGAAAGTTTAACTGTGCACAAATAAACACAGACACAAGCAATTCAAGCCTCAACACCCTCCAAAGCTCCCACTGCTTCCTCGCCATGTGGGCAATGGGTGAACAGAAGCAGGTGCCAAAGCCGCCACTGACGGGGTTTGGGCTGGGACCTGTACGCATCCTGTATCTGGACATACAGATGTACACGTCTACAGGTGTACGACCACTTGCAGGTGTGCAGCAAGCAATTGAGCTGCAGCCCCGAGAAAGGCTGTGTTGCACTATCGCACTGCAGGACCAGTAGCACTGACAGCAATATCAAAGACAGAAAAATTAAAGAGTCTACCAGCATGGGACTACCAAAAGCAGCAGTTGGTCCGAGTCTGGCTGTTTCACGGCTCCCTGGGCATCTGGAGGGATCGTGGGGAGAAGCTCGGTGCCCCAGGCTGGACTTGGCCACTCACTGATGGAGCATCTGCTGCGGAAAAGGACCGAGAGCAGAGCAGGGACTCCCTGGGCAGTGCTCGCATGGCACCCGCGGGGACCTTGTTTTCAATCTCCCTGCAGCGGAGTGCTCGGTGGTCCCTGGTAGGGCTTTTCTCTGCCAAGCAAGCCAAGGAGATAGAGAGCAGAAGCTGAAGACAGCAGTCATCTTTTCCCAGCCTTTATTCAAAACGGAAAACAATGTGAAAATTCACTGTTTTGTTTTGTTTTTTTCCCTCCACCTATGGGTCATTAAAAGTATTTCCACAACCTCTGTCAGCCCCTTGCCCAGGATAACGCAGGTTTCTCCCTCTGCAAGGGCATCCAGCCACCCCGCCGTGCGGGGCCGTGCACGCATTAAATATTATTAGGGCCCCCTCTGGTGGCACCGCTATAAATCCAGCATCGGGCCGGGGGGGGGGATGTCCCCACCGTATTTAGACCCAGACGCCCCAGCACAGCCGGCAAACCCAGCTCCGGCAAGGAAAGACTACTCCAGCCTTGGCTGGGAGCTCTTGGATGTGCGTTCCCGTACACGTCTCTAGACAAACCTTTTCTTATTCACTGTCGAGAGCCAGCCCGCAGCTCACCCCGAAGCATCCCTGGTCTCGCTGTGTCTGTAAATGAGTTTTGCAACAAAAAAGGTAGCACGTTTTTTTTGCTCCAGGCCTGTTTATTCATTGCCCACAGTTGTAGGAAACACGCTGCTATGACCTTTACGAAATTGTCCTGCTTGCAGGCGGCAGCTCCCAGGACCAGGTAGGTGCTGGCAGGTTACGGGGCACATCCACCGGGGGACTCCTTGGTGTCCCTTGCCATACCTGCACCAAGAGCATCAGGGCAGCTGGTTTAGCCCACCAGCAATCACAGCCTTTCCAGTCTGCTTGACCCCTCGGGACCTCTTTCAGCAACTCCGCTTCTCCCCTTGGTGGTTTGTACCTGGTTTTAGGAGCGTCGCGAGGCCGCTCCAGCACCAGCGCGACCATCCCCTCTGTGCCGTGCCCGCCTGCGGCAAATGCCGCCGACCCCCTTCTCCGGTGCTGGGGGAAACTGCAATTTGGGTCAGGGGCTCTTTCTGCAACCCCCGGGGCCAGATTTATCCCACGTTCCTCTCCACCGTCCCAAGGGTTAAGCGACACCACCTCTCCACTATCACCTGGTATAAAACTATGAACACCCTTTCTGTGCGCTCTGGTTTTCTAGCTGGTGCGAAAAACAAGGTTAAATACATTAAAATGTGTCATTTTAAATGTAGTGCCTCAGCTGTTAGTGTTTGCAGGGTATTTTCTGTTAGTCAGGAGACAGATTTATAGGAATTAATTTCCATATTGGCAAAGTAACCAGAAACTTCCCTGAAAAATTCTGCAAATGCTGGCATTTGAGACGTGCCCACTTTCTGTGCGTCGCAGCTGGGAGGAGGGCCTGACCCCAGCCATTTTCAGTGAAGCCAGATGCAAAATCTCACCCTCCCCCCCCAAAATACCCTAGCAGGACGTCACTGTCAGAAAGAAATACCCTCCCAGCAAGGCCAGCTCTTCCACAGGGCTCAGAGGATTCACAGACTTCCAGCTAAGCATGGATGTAAATATTTGCAGTACCAAGGTCCTGCAGAAAGGCAGTTCATCACAGAAAAGAGCTGTCAAACATACCTCTAGGTCCCACTAAATTATATTTTGCCTATCAATTTTTTTTTATAAATCACATATATTAGCCTTTCATTCATGTTATATAGAGAACGTGCTTTAAATCCTAGCCAAATTAATAGTGACATGAGCTATAAATCCAGCCTGATTTAGTGACAATGTTTTTTCTAAGTGTGCAATATAGATTCACAACTATGAAAATTAACTCTGGAAGTCTGAGAAATTCTGAAAAGCCATTTAAAAGCATTTTCCCAGGAGGTCCTGGGGAAACAGCCCTGCGCAAGAGGGAGAACTGGCAGCCGGGCTGTTTTGATAACCTTCAGCAAGAGGGACCTGCTGAATGTTAACGATCACTGCAGGCTGCAGAGAAAAAATAATTGCTGTAGCCCATCCTGCTGCTTTCTCTCCAGCTTGGACAGAGCCGTGAAGATGTGGCACCTCACGGTGGGATGGGGATGTGAATATCTCTAAGTTACTGTAACACAGGGGAAAAATACTTTTTAAAATAAACATTTGCTTACAGGAGTTGGGGAGTTTGATGTTGAAAGGTGTGTGTACCAGGCGGCTTTGCTCCCAGCCCACAGCAATTCGGTGGGGCTGGGTGCTCCGGCCGCACATCCTGCACTGCCACTGGCAAAACTTCAGACGCTTCTTTCTGCTGCTCTGGATGTGGACAGGAGATATATAAAATAAGAAAAATAAGATCCTCCAAGCCAGCTGGCACAGAGTACAGAAAAACACCTGGGGATGCTGATGGCAGCTTTGCAAGACCCTGTCCCCCCGTGTGCCAGTGGGTCCAGAGCTGTCCCTGACCTGGCAGAGGCCAAACTGGGCAACCAGTTTCGTTTGGCCCGTGGGAGAGAGCGGCGCGGCCAGCTGTCATGATAACAAATGCTTTGGAAAGAGTCTTTCTTCAAACAAATAACAAACACTGTGTAAAAAACATTGTGCCGTTCCCTGGATTAACAGTTTCATGCAACTCAATCCCAGTTTCTGTCAAGTGATGTCTGTTTGTATGTAACCACTTCAGACAGACTTTTCAATGATGTGATTAATAAACAGTTTGGTGGTTGGTTTTTTTTAATAGAAAGAAAGGTGCATTGTCTGTACTGCAAGTACATTTTAATGTGGGGTAAAAGAAAACGAAAATAAAATCAAATCAGTTTGAAACAATTACAGTTAGAAGTTAAAACTGAGTAGGAAAAAAAAGCAGGTTCTGGATTGGAAACTTCACAATCTCACTTTCCACAGACAATTAGAGGGAAAACTAATTACAGGGTTTGCATCATCTGACCAAAACCAGAGTCCTGCTAAGCAGCAGCCCCACCACCTGCATTGCTAATACACCTGATAAATGTCAGAGCAGCTCAGTGCTTTTCAGTGGGTGAAGGGAGATCCATTTAGGACACACAAAGTACTCTGCGCAGTCTCAGGCCTAGCCTGGACTGGAGACTTACTGCTGCAGTAACATCACCAGAAAAATTAAGTATACTAGATTATCTTTTTTTTTTTTTTTGCATATATATATATCCTCTTAAAATAATTCAAGGATTAATTTGAAATAATTTAAGATTTACTAATTTAAATAATTAAAGATATATATCTTTAATTTATTAAAGATAATCACTTACTTACACTGATGCTGGAAAGGGCAAAGAGGTACCGTCAGTCCCCCCTCTGCCCATGCACCCCACACCCAGCCCGGCTGGTCACAGAACTCCCCAGCTGCCACGAGTTCACCAGCAAACCTCAGCACACACATCATGGGGGACACAATTTAGCCTATTAATAAAGCAAGGCACTTGGTGCTACACCCTAAACAATACCACCCAAGGTTTATTATATTGCAAAAAGAATATACCAGGTGACAAATGGCACAAGAACTATTTTACTGACATGCAAACGCTGAAGGAGAAGACCAGCTTTTGGCAGGCCCTGGATGGATCGCCTTCTCCCTTGCCTGAGGCAATGAGCTGAGCAGAAACAGCACCTTACACCTTTTGGAAGGAGCTACACTTCAATGCTTTATTTCAAAAAAGATTGAAGCTACTTCGAAAAGCAAATCCCCACACTGCTGGGGTAACGCTGAGGCAAATGATAGACCTGGCAAAATTTAAAGTGTGCCTTGCAGCCTGGGACCAGCCAGCAGCTGGAAGCGCCCATGCCCAAGGTCCCCCCCCGGAATGACGCACAGCCAGGCACCGGAGCCCTGCAGAAGGCAGCTTTGTGCCCAGCGTGAAGGACACCCACAGCAAACTGGGACCTTTACCACTGTCAGCGCCTGACAGAGCCAGGCCTGTAACGAGCTGCCTCCCCCAGCCAACACGAGACTTCTTGCATCTTTTGTATCGGGCACACTAAAACAAAAGGCATCCATTCACATTTATGAGTGGTGCAGAAAGCAAGGGCGATGCTGTCAGCAGGTTTAAGAACGCTATGTGTGCGTGGAGAGGCCATCACCCAGCTCGCCTCCCCCCAGGAGCAGCCTCCAAGAGGCTTCCATCAGAAGAGAAGTGGCGGATGCTCTCCTGATTGCATTTCTGTAAGAGAGCTGCACAAGACAAAATGCCGTTGTCAGTTTTGAGCAATGCCCAAGTATAGGAGGCATTTGCCATGCTGGCTCCAGCGATGGCCATTAGGAACAGAGGGAGGCAAGGCCAGGGACACCCAGAGGGATCCGAAGAGGGAACTCCGACAGCTCCCCAAACCAAAGGAGACGGCCAGCATGCAGCAAGACTCCAGGGTACGGCAGGAACAAGCACAGCACAGGGATTGCTACAGGATGGACTTGAGCAGCGTGGAGAAGGACAGGCTGAGAGTGCAGGTTGTAAGGAGCTCCAGCTCCAGGACATCACCTCCAGAGACCCCTTCTCCTTGCCCACCGAGATGAACAAATGCTTCTGGCATCAAAGACCACCAACACCAGACAGGGATGGGATGCTCTGGAGAGTTACCATCCCCAGGTAACTGGTGTGCCACAGGGACTTACCTTCCACCACCCACCAAAAAATCCGGTGAACCTCCAGGAGGTGCAGTGGGTGCCAGCAGGCTTTCCTATGTGGCGGTGCCCTGACTTTCGGGCTGCCCTGGCAAGGGTCCAGCTGGCTGCCGAGGGCACTGCCAGACCCAGTGAAGTGCTCGCAGGACAGTCTGGGCCAGCTGAGAAGGAATGGATGAGTTCCCAGCGAGACTCACAGGTACCAGGTGCCCAAATCCTACTGCAAACCACCACCAAGGAGAGAGATTATAAACGAAGAAAAAGACCTTAAGTTCAAGCAAACTGGCAGAAAAAAAACCCACTTCCACTGCTACAGGCAAAACAACCATGCCAGTCCTCCGTAAATAATGAAGACAGTGCATCACATACCATTGCAAGTCTACCCAGCAAGAGGCACTGGGACACCAGTAATCCGGTACACCGACACCCCAGCCCCAGAGCTGCCTGCTAAGGTGGGTGCTGCAAATAGAAACCTTCGTCAAGGTGCCAAAGACCAAAAGCAGAGCACAGTGCCCCGCAAAGCACTGCTTTGTGCCCAACACAAAGTCAGTCCCCAGCTGCCAGAACCGGTGGAGTTGGTTGAATGTTGTTGCCGAAGAAGATCAACGCACCCAAGTTGCACCAGAAGCTCTTCTCATCAACACCACTGGGTGCTTGCTGACCTTAGCAAGTTAATTTTTGTGGCCACCCCACAGCTATCAGTGCCCAGGCAAGGCAGAACTGCTCCCCTGAAGCGGAGCTCAGCCTTTGCAGGAGGTAACCTCGGACAAAGTAACATTCAGGGTCCATCAACTTCACAAACAACTCCCATTAATTTCAGCTAGTGTGATTAGACCGAGACACCAAGCAGTAACAGGCAAGAGAAGGCCAGACAAGAGCAGGGTTACGGGGAAATAGGAGTTACACGGGCACGAGGCTCTCAAGGTTTACTCAACCCAAAGCTGTATCCAGGTTTTTTTGTTTTATTTTGTTTAAAAACATTAAATAGGAGGTTCAAGCTGACGTAGTACAAAGCTAATGAAACACAGTTAACTAGAAAAAGGAAATAATCTGATAAACCTGGGGCAGGAAAGTCCTTGGCAGCTGCTGCATCTCAGGTTTCAGCGGGGCTTCCAGTGGGAGCCGTGTTTGGGAAAACATCTGCTGGTTTCCATGGCCATGCACCGGAGCCGGCTGGCCCATGTGCAGTGCCGTGCTGGGAACCACCTTCTGCAAACAACCCCAGGGAGCCCGGAGGAGCACCCCGGGATCAGACCTGTAACTCTGCCAGCACCTCCGGCAACGTGCCGGTGCCCAGCTCCGCTGCCCCACTACCTGGCTGGGGTCTACGCAGGGGAAAACCGGCACGGCTGTGTCGTGCCCCGCTCACACTCTGCCTGCTGCCGCCCAGTACGTTTATGCCATGGCTTAAACTTTTGCCAGACATTTTGTTTTAGGGGAAAAAAAAAAAAAAAGAATGGCCCTGAGGTTATGCCCAAGTTTTTCACAGCTACCTGCACGGCTTGTGGGCTGGGGGTTATTCGGTCCGCCTGAAGCTGCTGCATGCTGTAGTTTCAGTTTGAACTTTACTGACTACATATGAAAAGAATCCAATGTTGTTTTTAACATGCACATTTTAATGAAGCAAACAGTTCTATTTAATAAGTTATAAGATACAATTTTACAATCCTGCATTTTATTCCAGTTTATTTTGTTTTTACTTCCTAGTTTACAATGTAGTGAGCATTTCACATTAAGGCACAAACAAAGCACAGTAAAAAAACCCAACCTTCCTTTATTTCCCCAATGACTGTGCTGGAGAGTAGTGCATCCACACATAGCTACAGAACCGTAAGCGTAAACTTCTCCCTAGGGACAGACAGCGACACTTCAACACATTTTCAACAAATCCTACCTTCTCCTAATCGCAGAGTTAAAGCTCATTTGGAGAGTTTACTAAAGCCCCAGCAGACGACAGCAATTCAGATATGCACTTGGGAAGTAGCATGGCGTAATCCAGGACAAACAGACAAGTTCTAATGGAAAGTTTTCACTCCCTGACCCTCAGCAAGAATGCCTCTTGCAGCATGAAGGGGATTTCAGGAGAGATGAGCGTGCTTCATGCATGTCCTTGGACTGAGATATAATAAAATGACTTTGACCAAAGACAGGTTTGTTGAACGGTATTGCTATTATTGGTAAATTCACACACCTACCCTCCCTCCCACCCCATACCTGACTACAGATGTGGGGTCCCACCCCCAGGCTGGCTTCTTTGCAGCATCTCAGCTACTCGCCTGGCCTGCAGCCTCCAGGGAAACCACTGATGATCTTCCCATACACAGCTGTGCGCTGACCTGCATCAATTTTGGGTCACACAGGCAAGAGCTACACCTGGCTCGGCAAGTTTAGGGGCTTTATTTTACCCAGCCAAACCAGGGGTTGTTCTTAAAGTAAATCAATAAGAGTATGGGGAGTTACCTGCAAAGTTACAAAAATCTCACCAGAATCCCAAGCGAATTAAAAACCACATTGCTAGCATCATGGCCAAAAAGCTACCTGTCTAGATTTACAAAGCGTTAACATAAAAAGGCTGAAAGCTTCCAGGAAGTCATTTTCAGTCTGCTTTTGGTTTGCTATAAAAGATAAACTTTTCCTAAATGTAAACCATTAGCAAAGCATTTTCAGGAACATTTCAAATTTGAGTGGTAAAGCCACTTTTAGTAGCTTTTTATAATGTTATGCGTTAAAATTGATCAAGTATACAAAGGCACCTATTATAGTACCAGTTTTACCTCATTTCTTTACAGAAAAGAATTTGAACTGGGGACAGCCCAAGTCATATTCCATAACTAAAACGTAAAGTCTCCAGTCAAATAAAATCAGTAGTTAAGATACCCAATTACAAAGACAAATTCCAGTTTTCAATTAGCATCTAAAGTCTTTAACATCCGCAAGGGAAATTAGTGTCTAGTTATCCACATGATTCTCCAAACATTAGCAGTGACCCGGACAGTACTGCAAAGGTACAATTTGAGAAGGACATTAAATAGATTGACATTAGGTTGGTAAGTAGGATAGAAGTGAAATGCTTGTAAAAAAAAAAAAAGTTACAAAGTTTACTTCTGACTGTATTGAAATGTGAGCTGTTTGTATCTAGATATTGCATTTTGCAACAGGACTGCACCCAGTATAACTCTACATCTGAATTGCAAACGCAAAGATCGACTTCGATGCTCGGCGAGTTTAAGGAACGGTGACATGGAAGGGACTCCCAGGGATGTGCTCATCACCCCACTTCACCGCCAGAATATAGTCACCCCTTTCCTTGACGACGTACGTTACATTGTACTGATGGCTGCCCAAATGCTTGATGGATACCTCTTCGCATGGTATTGTAGGTCCGTGGACGCCAACTAACAACATATTTGAACCTACAGCAGAATAACAGACTGTTAGCATTCCTAAGCTTAAACAAGCAAGCATGGTTGTACCATAATATATTAGCTCCATAACACAAGGATTTTGTTATTTTAATTCAGAGTGGTAGTCTGAGGTATGGCTAAGCTAATTTGGTATAAGAGGGAATTTTATTTAAAAAAGCCTTCAACCTCATAGAAGCAAGGGCCTGTTTGCGCCTTTTGCCAGACCTGACAGGCTACCACTATCTAACTAGAGCACAGGAGATATTAACACTGCTCGTGAAAGTGAACAGGCACTACCTTTCAAGTACTTCATTAGAAGTTAACAGCAGAGACCAGTGAACACGGCTGGCCTGTAATCCACCCACCACCGCAAAGCTCCCAGATGACGATGATCAGTGCTCGAGGCTTACAGGAACACCTTGCATTACATGCTATTATGCACCATGAAGGTTGCTTAAGTTCAGCAACCTGTTTGTTCTCATGCCATAACCCTGTGGTTTCTTTCAGGTGCACCTGGCTCAGATAAAGCCATTTGGAGAGGAACCGGCATCTTTACAGCCTCTGCGTTAGGACTGATTTGGTGAGCACCATGTAGCATTTAGAGTTTTTCTTTCAAACCAGATCATCACCTCAAGCTCTGAATTTGCAAGTCGGTTTAGGGCAAAAAACATCCAGTTAAACCACACTGACATCCCACTGGTTCCTGTACCCGTACCTGCTTTGCTGCAGTCCACGGAGAAGGAGCTTTTCTGACCCACAAAAGCCTTTGAGAGTCCTGCTCCCCGGGAAACTACTTTGCTAGCATCCGAGGTGGATTTGGGAATGGCGCTATAGCAAGTCTCAGTCGACGACCTTGTCACCGACTCTACCAGGATGGAAGAAGTTTCGTTGGCACTGCCTGGGCTAACCAGTCGCTGTCCTGGAAACAGAAAAGATTTCTGACATTCAGATTCACCCCATCTGAAAGGCATTTACAAGGAGGTTTTGAAACCCTCATAGTGACTAGCATGCATTCTGCATCCAAAATGCATTTTTAGAGAGGAGCAATTTCCTACTTGGTTTTTTAAGCTGACATCTTCCAGCAACACTGGCAACAATCCCATCCCAGAGCCCTTGAGTGGTTAAAGGACCACAGGAACTTCAGGATTCATTAAGCAAAGCTGGCTGCTTAAGAAGAGTTAATTGTGCTCCAATCACCAAATGCCAAAAACGATTCGAGTTGGCAGAAAAGCAGGTGCAATTTTGCAATAACCCATTTTGAAAGCAGAGCATGTCCCAGCCCGGGGGAGCGCAGTCCCTGCCTCCGCTCCCAAAAACACCACCACGCCACAGGCACCAGGAGAGGGTTCACTAGCTCAGGGAAAGCAGTAGAGATGAACTCCAGTCTGTGCTTAAACACAGCACCGAAAAGAGAAAGAGCTTCGTAAGCTTCCTAATCCAGCCTTCCTCATATCATCTGAAACCCTCCCAGACATTACTGACCTTTGGTTAGGTGGCAACTGCACCAAAATGAGTCCAAAAGGGGCATCGAGTACGCTACAAGCAACCAGGTTTCAGGCTTTGGGGGGGAAGTGGGTAAATAAGTCGTATTTCCCACTGCCAGTGCAATGCCCTAGCACTAGGTCAGGATTTGATATTCTCCCCGAAGCTGATTACGGCCCTCCACCGAGCCAAGCTGGCAAGCTCTGTGACTAATGCTCCTGTAGCCTCTCCTGAGATCCCTCACCTAGGCTTTGGAGGTGATGGGGAGAAACGTTTCGCTTCTCATGTTTTTGGGCCTCTAGACCTGAATGCCACACTATCTCGGAGGGACATACTTGCTGAATGACACAAACTACTTCAGGCACACAGTAAATACTGGTTAGCTTTTTACCTGTAACCTTTGCCTTGAAGGGGCTGCCCACTATGTGGTTAGGTCCACCATATTTAACTCCAATTAAATAGTTTCCTGGAGCCATGGGTGTGTACATGACTTTGTAACCTTCTGGAGTTTCCTGGCAGTCCATTTTCACCTTTGACGGCCCTTCAATTGTAACAGAGAGGGTACCTGGACCAGCCTTGGTTGTGTTAATGAAAAACTCCGACTGCAATCCTAGAAAGACGGAGCATAGTAAGACACACTCTTCCTCACGCCCGATGTTACAAAAGCAGCCTGTTATTAAATCGGAACAGGTAATTCGGTGCGAGACAAGGCTGCAGGCAGGGAGGGACAGCGTGCCTCCCGCCAGCATCCTCGACCGGGGGCTCTGCAGCCTGGCCGTCTCCCTGCCGGCACCCCAGCTCCCTCCTCCCCTCACACTGCGTGATGCGGGGCAGGTGGGAAAAGGGGTCAAGAGAGCCCTTCAGGACCAAGACGGAAGGATCTTGGCATCAAAAGACTGGCTTGGAGAGACAGCTCTCAGAACAAGAGCCTTTCTACTGGGCGTCGGAGCCCCTGCCAACACAGCCTCCTGCACGGCTAAGGTCGGGAAAGCTCGGGACCGTCTCGCTGCCTGGACCGTAAATCAGCAGCGAAGAGCCCACAAAAAAGCAAGAGAGACGAGGGGCAGGAGATCTCCTGGAGGGGATGGCTGTTTGAACTGCTCGGCAACAGCACTCCAAGCAGTTTGTGGAACAAAAGCTTGTTTAATTACAGCATCTGGTTAACACAGCTGAATTACTGCTGCTAATACTAAGCCAATGACACAATGCCAGCAACACAAGAAAAAAATTAAGCAAGGCTTTCAGCCCCAAATCATTTACTGTCAAACTCTGGCTTCAAATATTTATGATCTTTGGGCTGTTCTATCAGACACTGCTGAGGAGGCATAAAGCGCTCGAGCTCAGTCAAAACCAGGACAGTTATGGGAAAGTTTACTACAGCTGCGACTGAAGCATGCAAGGGTGGTGACAAACTAGGGAGAAGTTTCTAGCCTCTCCACACAAGAGGCTGCTGTGTCGCAATGCTGGAAGAACCCGGCTTCCACAGAGCATTGTACCATCTTCCAGTTCTTTAGCAGTAAATCTCACTGGCACCGCCTGCCTGGGAGGTATGGCAGTCAGCTTGCAACGTGCACTGCTCAACCAGAGGAAAATTACTTTCCAAAGCCAGCAAGCTTCACAGCTTCTCACCGAAGACTTCTTGCTCCGACGTCGCTGCTTTTTCCCTATGCCCCAAATGAAGGCTCGCATTGTTGGAGGCTGCAGACGCGCACCGCTCCCGGGGGGACATTTCAGGTGCTCAGCCACCGGCTATTGAAACCTCTACACTAGATCATTGTTCAGAAACGCTGCTCAGCAGCTCCCAGGGCACTGCACTTTTGGCAGCGGCCAGGATTCAACAAGGGGGCACAGAGTAACTTTGCTGAAGTTAAACAGTCTATTTAGATTAAAAACAACCCCAAGCACCTTTATAGATGGAGAAAAATTCCCCTGTCCCTGATGCATCAGTGGCTAGTATTAATGAGTGCTTTTGTTTCCACCTATTAAAGCAGCACAGGCTATAATATCTTTATTTTACATAGTATATACACGTTTCCAAAATCAACTGCTTGGTTTCTGCAGAACAGCAGTAGCTTTGACTGAATAACTGCTGTTATTTTTTTTTCCGTGGAGAAAAAAGGTACGAAATGGAATCCACAAAAGACAGCAGTAGATAGGGTAAGGAACTAGCTATCACCTTGCATATCAAAAGGAAAAAAACCTAAATTGGTTTTACTCTGCTATTCATCTGTGTGTGTGGCCCAAGAAAGCACACAATTAAATAAATTGAAGTGCATATCCTGGAATGTTTTCATACTTTCTTACTAAGACCATAAATCATATAAATGAAAAAAAAAAAACCCCAACCAAAAAACCAAAACCCTAAACCCTACATTCTTGAGTTGAGAACTATCAGATGGGGCAGCCACAGCAGATAACTAGGTGTCAGATTTCCAAGAAGAGTCAGTGTTCACACTACATCTGAAGCACATACAGCGCACTACAAACAGAACAATCCACTATACTCCCTAGAGTTTATGCATCATATTGCATTTAACTTGAAATTACTCAGAGGTGCAAGCACTGAAGAAAAGGTAACTGGGTACACCCTCATACCCATTTAATTAACAGGGGTAGGCAAGTTAAACAAGACTCCTTCAATTAGACAGCCAACTCAGTATCTGCATTCACAAAAGCCTCCAGCTTTTGCAGACATCGTGCTCACACGCCGAAGGGAGCCAGAGCATCTTCGGAGCTCTGAGGGACCACCGACGTGGAGCTAAGCTAACTGGCGGAGTCGTAGCCCAGCTGCTAACCAGTTCAAGTGAACTTGTGCTGCAGTTGCTGGTTTACAGAGGTTTTAGGTTCATTAAGGCTCAGTGTAGCCTGCAGACTCGCTAATTGATGGTTATAAGACTTGAGGAGCATGCAAAAAAGCAAAATTAGCATACGCCCAGGTCGGCAGAGTATGGGGGTTAGTTCAGCTGCCTTAGCAGGGTAAGTCATGTAAAAATATGCCTAGGAACAGCTTCTGTTTCTCTCAGAAAGCCAAAGTGCAAACAGGGCTGTATCAGTGCTGTAAAAGAAGGGTTACCCGTGGTACCGCTCTCCAGGCCAGATCCGTACGCAGTGACGAGCGCGGGATTGCCCGCCTGCCCGGGCTCGCCAACACGCACTTTGAAAGGGCTGCCCACGACGTGGCTTCCGTTGAACTTCACGTCAATTGAGTGGATCCCATTTTCATGGGGGATAAACCGAACGGCATACTTATCTGCAAGAGAGAAGTGGCTTTTCTGATATATCAGAGATAACAATAAAACAGCAATTAAGCCCAGCGCAGGGCTGGTTAGCAACCCAAGCAAGGTTTCTGTAACGCTTCGACATATTTTGGTCCCAGCTTATGCAAACTCAGCTACACAAGCTGCTAAGCATATTTAAGTAGGAAAACACTGTATTTATCACAGGAGGTGTCACGGGCTGCATTGTCACCTTGTCTACTAGGATGTGATCTCAGCTGTCATCTAGTCTGCAGGGTGAATTTTAGGGCTATTTGCCTCACACATGCACTAAACATGACAGCTTAATCACAGCCCAACCTGTCAGCGGTCAACAGAGCAGTGCAGAGAAGAAAAGCAGCTGGTAAGAGCAAGCCAAATCTTACCAGTGGGCTGAGTGTGCTGCTCTGACACCACAGATACCGCACCTTTATTTAATAAAGCCATTTAGCAATTTGCTGATATTTAACATTTTTGATTGTGTGTTAACCCAGAGAAGGGACTGGTCTTCCCCAGCCGGACAGCTGCTGTCTGTCCATGGTACAGACCATAACTCATTCAGACTTCAAGTGAAAAAGAAAAGCTCATTGCTGAAACAGGTGTTGAGCTTTCTGTAGTGTTTGCTTATATTCAGCTTCCTTGACGTTTTGTATGAAGGAATGAGTGTGAGTTAAAAATAAACTATTAGTCAAAGATGGAAGCACACCTTTGAAAAATAAACTTCTTCCCTGGCTAAATTCAACAACCACATCGTATTTCTTTCATGACTAATATCACTGTACCTTCACTGGCAAGCCAAGACTTAAACATCTGTATCTTACACAAGTTAGGGCTCAGTCATTTCATGGGCTATCTAGGAAAAGCATGGACATAACCCTGACCGAACAACTCGTGACATTAAGAAGTCATTCTCCAGGCGAGGTGCTCGTCCCTTGGGTACGCTGCTCGCAAGCCAAAGGGACTAAACCCCCTTGCGCTATGGGGCAGCAAGCATGCTTTGGAGGTCACCCAGTTTGTTTTGACCAACGTAAAGCCGTGCTCACCTGGCTCCAGCTCAGACACGTGGCACTCTTCTACAGCTCCGGAGGGGCTGTGGACTTTAGCATCGATCTTGCCCTTCGCCCCATTCAGCCTTATAGCAAAGGATGCTGGCTGATTAACTTTTAATCCAGACTCCTGAGAATGCAACAGTCAGATCATCAAATTTAAACTTCTTGTTTCAGAGAGAGCAAGATTTGTGGCAGGGAAATAACCACTTAGCACAATTTTTTTTTTTTTTTTTTTTTTTTTTAGATTTCAACAAAAGGCGTAAAGTTGTGAATTGCATTAACTCTCAAATCAAAAGCTCTCTCCCTCTTGGGGGTGGCTGATATAGGAGTCACCCACATTGGCTAGACTGATTTCTCCCATAGTAACATATTTGTTAACATATTAACATAACTGTTTCTGGAAGCCAGATGACTGCCAAATCAGGCAGAGGAAGGTTTACGAGACTAGTCACCCGTTATCATTGAGGTCAGCCCCCCAGTATTCAGGCACTTGATTTAAAGGATGTTTAAGCTATAGCTCCATTTTGAGCCAGTTCATTCATTCCAGATTCATTCAGGGGAGAAGCCTCTGGTAATCCAGTTGTCTGAAAGAGTAATATGCATGTTTATATTTGCCACAAGAGGCTGCATTTAGAACGCCACCACAAGACATCTTAACATGAGAAAGTAATTTAAAACATGAAACCAGATGTTGCCGTGCTGTCAGGCCATCAGTGGAAGGCGAGGCAGCTCAGCATCCGTGCTGCAACAGTCCTTAACCAGAGCAGCCCATGCAGCTATGCAGCAGTAATATTTTATGCTGAAGGTACTTTACCTGATTTTGTTTTCAACTAAATCCTGAAGAGGGAAATAAATGCAACTGAGTAGAACTGAGGTACAATGTATAAAGCAAGTCTCTGATCCAGGTTTAGCGGAGGCTGATGCCTCACACTGCGCTCCGTTACCAAATACTCAGCTTTATCTGCCTCTCCAGGACTTAACTGAAGTCAGTATTCCTGTCAAAGAGTCTTTAAATGAAACACAAGGCAAACATCAATACCACAGCGACTAATTAACGCCCTTGTAACTCCTGGTTTGAAGAGATACTATCAGATCAGGCTGTCATGATTCATTTACACAGCCAAGGCGAAGGAGTCCTGCAGCCTAGGCAAACTCCTGGGGACCACAGCTGGGACGTATCCAAAAAAAGCCTCAACTGAAGTACTAATTGCTTATCACCGCTTGATGAGGACTGAGGTACAGTATATTTAGACACAGATTCTCAGTCTCACATCCAAGTTTCTGGCTTTGGAGATTTAAGTCAGGCCTTTAATGTTAGTTTTATTTTAATTCACGTAACCACACACATACAAAAATGATATGGTGAGGTTAACAGATGTGCCCAGACCAACTACAAAGCTGTGACTCACTCTGAGATTCGCTACTGTTCATGAGTCATCTGAGCTGCGACTGTGTGGTTTCGTGACGTCAGCCAGAGCAAACCTGCACTCTGACCTCACGGCAGGGCCCCCTCCATCTGCCCACACAAAAGCTCCAGCAAGGCTACAGCAACGTCCCAACCACGCAGCCCTACGCTGCCTCACCTGTGGAAACCCAGCTCTTCAGTCCACGTGCCAACCGACTAACTCAGGACCAGCATGATCCCTGCTAGTTCACGTTCATGTTTCAGTTCTCCTTGGCCTTCCCCTAGCTAATGGGGTAAAGAGCCTGTTATTCTTAATTCCCAAGTGTTACCACCTGTAATACGCTCAGTTGAACCTTCTGCCTTCAAATTCTGGCTAGCCAGAGCTGGGCCAGCTCTACCCGCCCAAGTTCCAAGGGGCCAGCTGCCAAAAACCTCTTTCTGGCTGCAAGCTGAGCTTGAAAACAAGCACCAACCAAGGCAAGGCTATTACTGAGAAGAAAGGACAACCATTTTGGTCTCGGAGAACAAGGACGAAATCAGTCTGTGTGGCAAGTTGTGGAGATGTTTCCTTATGTCTCACCTGAAGGCTAGTGACAGTGAGCCTGCGAGCATCATCGGAGGGGGCGATGACGGGAACCAGGTAGGGGCTTTCAGGAATGTGCTCGTCATTGAACTTTATGGACACCTCATAGTTGCCTGCAGAGAGAAAAGAAGCAGTGAGTGTCCTTAGTTTATTTCAGAGTAGCATTCAGTGTCATTTCAGTGTGATTTGGTCTTGGTAGGTACCTGGCTCTTGAACTATGTATGATACACCACAAGATCCATCTTTATGGTCTTCAAAGGCGATTTCTGCTTTACTTGGGCCTTCTACAGCAATAGAAAGTCCTCCAGCTCCAGCTTCCCGTGTCCATATACTGAACTCGGCTGTTGAAGCACACAAGAGCACATGCAAGAGTAAGTTTGCTGCTGCTGGGTTGGCAGCTTCTCCCTAACAGACCGTGCAGCATCCCATACTTACGTGTATGAGGAACGGTACCTTGTCCCACCACCCTGGGTGATAACACTTAGCAGTTTCTCCAGGAGGCTTCTATTAGCCTTGAATTAGGTCTATCAGCCCTGTATAACACACCTTACAACTTCAAGCTCATCCCAAGAGAGCAGTCACTTTCCAAACCGTGGATTTCCAGACTTCTCCATCTGCATGACGCAGCAATATTATTTCTCCGTGTTTCTCCACCAACCACCCCTGGCTTGGGGTGACCCTACGGTGTTACCCCAAGCTCTGCTCAAGCTCTCAGAGGAGAGGCCAACAGAAACCAAAGCACTGCGCTGCACACTGGCACACCGCAGGCACTGGAGCCTGGCGAGAGCAGAGGACTCACCTGGGACTCCCGTCTCTCCACGCTCCAGCCCTGGGCCTCCAGCTCTCACTTTATGGGCTCCTCCCTCGCCCAGCGGCCCCACGGTGAACTGGAATGGGCTGCCCGGCACCGGCTGCCCTCTGTATTTGACATCCACGGTGTGGACCCCCATTTCTTGTGGCACAAAGCGGACACAATAGGTGTTTTTGTCAGCTTCTACAATTTCGGCATCAAAGTTTCTTCCAGAGGGACTAGTTACCTGGGCTGTCATATCCCCACAATCAATTTCTAACAAGAAAAGAATAAAAAATGCAGATTAGAAAGTGACAAAGGGTTTTGGTATTTTGTTTTTGGAAGCAGGACCTGAGCTCAAGTGATTGCACAGCACAAATGACAGAAGAGGCATGTAGGTACCAGTCTGTATGCTCAGCTAGATGCGTGGTGCTGAGCAGCAAGCCCGGCCAGTTACAGCTTACCAGGTGCTATGGAGACAGATGAAAAGGCTGGGTAAGTGCAGCCAGCCAAGACTGGCCTATGTGATTCACATTTACAAACACTTAACAGCCAACATGATGATCTTAAAACCCTGGAGACAGGGTGAGCTGTGCAGCCCATTCTCCAGCCTGCTGTACACAGAATAGATTAAGGCCTCCCTACTATTTATTTCTCAATATTTTGATCACGGCTTATTGTTAACCTTGCAAAGAGACCCCACTACCAGTGTTTCTTTCCTAAACTATCTTAATATGAGGATGTCTTAACAACACTGAAGTTCCTATTTCCACTGCTTCAGGTACACGCACGCTATTTCAGTGCAAGTTATGGTTATGGGTATAAGGATGTTGCTCACCTGGAATCTTTAGGTTCAGATCACATATGCTTCCTACTGTTGCAACAGAGGGAGCCCGTCTTGTTCGTGTGATGCTCTCCTTAACTCTTCCTTCACCACTTATCTTCACAGTAAATGGGCTGCCTGTAAGTACCACAGTAAGTCATTCCTCCTCTGCTCATTACACACTGCATCGAGGGGATGAGTGAAAGCTTCCACTGACTTGTAGTGGATCATAGGAGAAGTTTTAGAGCCAGCTAACAGTCAGGTCCAAGTGGAATACACCCATGTAACCAAAACAGTTTTGGATGCTTGCTGCTTGTGGAGGGTACTGGTAGGACCTCCTTGAATCTTTGGGATTTATAGTCCGAGTCAGATCACACAGCCCACCCACAGCTCCAGTGCGCTGGTAAGACTTTTGTTGTACTAACCAAAAAGTTGCCAAACACTTCTGCTTACCTGGAATATGTTCATCTGCAAATTTAGTGGACACAATGTACACACCAGGTACAGTTGGAAAATAGGACACTTTGCAAGTTCCATCTTCTAGGTCTTCAGTTTGGATATCTACCTTGCTAGGTCCTTCAACTGCCAGTGAGATGCCACCATAACCTACAATACAGCTAAGTTAGCCTCAGATTTCCATAGTGCTGTTATACATTTGACATAAAATAGTCCAAACCCATAGCAGTAGCTAGCTGGTAGGTTTGTATCATAATGGGCACATGGGAGTTGCATGACGCCTGAATGACATTTTTGTTGTCCTAATCTGTCAGATATTCAAGGCACAGCATGCATTCAGCTCCTAAAATGCGCTGACCATATCCCTTTTATTTCATTAATGTTGAAAAGTTAGCTTCAAAGACTGAGGCCAAGGCTCCACATTAAACCAACAGGAAATATCTTCTTCATTTCCTTCTTGCTGTACACAACGATACTAGAACCAGCACCATCAAATGAAAGAAAAGCTTCATCAGTGCCTCAGTGACAGTCCCTGTTGGCTGTAATGGAAGACATCAGCCAAAGACAATGCAAAGCATTTTAGAAGTTAATAGCATTGTCTATAGTTAATAACTGACAACAATGACCATGCATGCTTAACACACTACTTGCATCTGCTGCTTTGCAGCTTGTGACCTGGTGGTCACACACTGAGGGAGACAATGCTCCCATTTAGAGAGGATACATATCTCTCAGCCCCTTTGCGATGGAACTAACCTGCATCTCTTGTATCTACAATGAAGTCACACATTTCAAAGGTTCGTCCTTCTACCAAGCCACGTCCAAAAACTCTTGCTCGTCTGGCATCTCCTATCTCAGACTGGACCACCATGATTGTTACAGGGCTGTTTGGTACGTGACTCCCGTTTTTCTTGATGCTAACCAGATGTTCTCCTACTTCCCGTGGAATGAATGAGATGCCTACAAAGCAGAGAAATGTGACAAACTTACTTAATTTTTATGCAGGTTATACTTGATTTAAATGCCTTAATCACACCAAGAAATTAAATACTGAAAGAGCACTCTCTTTACACATGTTGAAGTGTTGCTCTCAAATGGGCCACAGGCCCATTCACATATGCTGACAAAAATCACTTCAATCACAACCTGGCATGTCACATGCAAGCTAACACAAGAGGCCATTCTTCATACTCTTCTGTCTTTGGCCAACTGTACCAAACAATATCAACCACTTGGTTTGACAACGCTCTTCTGGGAAGAAGCAGAAGTCAGTCATTTTACACAGCAGAGCAAACTGACATAGAGGCTACTATACACTACTCTCTCAGATCAGGACTGCCAGAGCTTACCAATATGGTTATTGGGTAGCCTCTTCAGAAGACAAGGCTCATCACGACCTGATGGGGCTTTAATGCTGGCTGTTAGGAGACTGAGATCAGTCTCATTGATGTCCAACAAAAAGTCAGCAGCAGAACCAAGCTTAACCTGGGACCGTCTTCTGTTATCATCTGAATATATAAAGAGAAACAAGTCAGAAAATATTACAAGGTTAAGTGCAGAACAAGTCAAAGGACTTCATGTTCCTGCCACAAACCAGGTCCCCCTGGTATCAGAGGTTAATTTATGAAGTGCTTCCAGAACTCTAAACTTTCTACCTGTGATCTTGGCCGTGAACGGACTGCCTGGGATGTGCTTGTCATTGTACTTGACCAGGATGCTGTAGTTCCCAGGTAGAGTAGGCAGGTACGTGACTGTGCACGTCCCGTCTTTGTTATCAATGCAGCTGATCTCTGCTTTTGAAGGTCCTTCAATAGCCAAGTCCAGCCCACCTAGGAAACAAGAACAGCACTTCCGTAAATCTTTGAGCACATCAAGCCCAAAGACTTGGTCCAAAAAGGAAGATCCAGTACTTGATACTGAAAATGCAGCTTAGATGCATGTTTTCAAAGGACAGCAGCAAAAAGAGCTCAGGCCAATCCTCTACGACCCCAACTCTATTCAGTCCGTAAGATTTACTTAACAGTGATTCCACATCCAGTCATCACCCACTAGATCTAAGCTGCCTTCATTTTTTTTTTAATTAAATGAATCATTTGCACCCTGTGCCACAGGGTACTTCTACTGCTCTTGGGAAGAGGTAGTAAACCAGTTTTTACCGCAAGATACAGCCTGATATTTGCACAAGTCATTTGTATCACACCAGAGATTCATAGCTGGACAGATGAATGCAAAGTAATGCTGACATGTGTTACACTTCCAAGAAGTTTCTAGTTTGGGGTACGATGGGTTTGAAGAACAGACTTACCCTCTCCTGCATCTTCTGTGACAATGGTGAAAGTTGCTGGTTTATTGGCAACCCCATAAATGAGGCCAGGCCCATAAGCAGACACACTGCCACTGTTTGGATAATTCACATAGAACTGCAGAGGGCTCTCTAAAGGAAAAAAACAAAACAAAAGAAGCATTTTTAAGGATGAGTGGCCTGGACTACAAGAACGAAACAGATATCAAGCTGCTCTGACATAACAGGACCTTATTCTTATGCTCACTGATACCCACGTTCTTAAATGCCACTCTCACTACTTGATATTTGAAGAACCTTTATGTGACTGTAATGCACTTAAAAAAAACTGAGTAAGCCTCCCCTTTCATCTTCAAAAGATAATTCTCAACAATTTGTTCCTCATTCAGTCATGACAAAGTAAGTGTTACTCAAATTACCAGAGATAAGCTTCAATGATGTTGTAAAGGGTCTTACTCGTTACAAGTTTTATTTTTAGCACATTAAATCAGAACATGACTCAGAAGCAGGCTTTCAGTTCAGGCACAGATCCTGAATTTTGGTAGCTCAGAATTAGGAACTAGCACAGCACATTGTCTGACTCAATGAACCTGAACTAGCAAATTTGAAGGGTATCCAAAAACACATTTGCCAGCCTCAGATTAGCTAAGCTGGTGCACAAGAACAAAAAGTACAGTCACCAACAGCCAATAATGGTTTCAAAAAAAGGCAGATAGCTCTTAAGTCCAAAGCTAGCTTTTGCTGCTGAGACAGTAGCAAGTTTGATTCATGATAGCCTTCAAGAAGGAAACATTTCGGCACATCATCCTTCTGTCCAGGCACAGGGTAATGGTCTTACTGATCCAATACCTCCAACGGTTTGGCACTTAATGGAGGTGCTATATCCATACAAAGTGCTGAAGATACTGAAGAAGCACCACGCATCACATTATCGTGCTCCCTGCTTCAGTCAAAGTTATCCTGCGTTTCTGTACGCCAACAGAACAAGCAGCCCAGTTCAGGCAGTGCTGAAGGTATTTTTGTCTCATGTCTACACATCCTTCTGCAGATCTGCCCCTTTTTGCCCCAGCCCCACGCAGTCGGCACGCTCAGAGAACGGCGGGGCAGCCCCAGCCTCCAGGCGAGGCAGAACTTCAGCTGGGGAGCTGGTGAAGTAAGGACAAAGAAGAGAACAGGAATGAAAGGCGGTGGTTTCTGTTTGTTAAGAAGCAGCCAGGAAGAAAGAAAGATTACAGCATAGTGTACATGTCCGTTTTATTTTACTGCAATGAAATGGAAAGAGTAACTATAGTGTTTCAGCCACTTAGTCCTCCCCATAGATTGGAGATTTTATGCCAATGCAGTTTTAAGGGTAAACATATACTGTAACCACTGGTTTTGTTGAGCACCGCGGCAGTAAATTTCAACCTGAAAAAAACAGTAGTTTGAAAATTGTACGTTTGTTCTTCATAATAAAATGCCACAAAAGCTAGTTTCCAAAACCAAAATCCATTTTAAGCCTGGCTGGTACTATTAAACCACAATGGAAGCTCACATGTGCCAGCGCTTACTCCTTTGCTTTAGTTTCTCTCTGGACTGCTTGCAGATGAACTGCTGCTGAATGATAAGATGTCCTGGGCAGTTCTTACTGCAGCATATACAGCTAAGCTATAGAAACCCTAACAGGGAGCAGATGCATCAGCAAGACACTGCACTTGGATTTGAGTCACCTGCTTTGTCAGACTCACCTGGGATGTGCTTTCCCATATATTTTATGTGCATTTCATGCAGCCCGACCTCAGTAGGAGCATATCTCACTGTTACTGTGCCGTCTTTGTTATCCACAATATCAGGCGTATCCGTCTTTCCAGAGGGCATGTGTACTTCACCTACAAAAATCCACCGTGGGAGTTACAGAAGGAGAAGCTGCCTGCTTCCCCTCTCCCACCCACGAAGATTGTCTAGCCATTTTAAACAAGCATTTTAAATTGTTAAATTCCTTACCCACAGGCACAAATAGGAGACTAATGGGAACACTAACCAGACATGTTTTCTACTTAAGCTACATGAATACAACACAGCGGTAGACATCTGGCAAACAGTCCTGTGACCTTACAAACTCTACAGGCAGGGCTGTTTGCTTCAGCCACTGAAATTTCCACGGCAAGCCCCAGGAAAGGCACCGATCTACCTTGTCACAAGACGCTCCCTCTCCTGCGGCTCTTTTGAAAAGGAAAGGTCAATTGACCCTTCAGCAGGGAGAGACCAGGGCTTGGGGTGGGATTGCCGAGCTAGAGGGCAGGAGGGGACACAGCCGGTGTGTGCAGGAGCTTAGTGCAACCGGGGTGTTACTGGGGTGATGCTCTCAGCTGCCAGACCTGTGGAAGAGGGGTCACCTGCTTTGGAGAAGGTATGTGACAGGAATGCAGGATTAGACTTTTGCAGCATCTGCACAAGACAAATAACGGAGCTTATCAAGGATGCATGTAGCTGCTCCAGAGGGGAAAAGGCAGCAAGAGGTCCTACAGTGCAGTAGCCCACAGTTTAGCACTGAGGACCACAGCAGCACCAAGAATGCCCTCATTTAACTCAAACCATCAGTGGGGCATATCCTACTCACCCTCAGCGGGTGCCACTTGATGTGAAATTAAACAACTAAGCTGCTGGCAGGATACAGTCCTCCCCCACACGCTGTGGTCTAGACCACCCAGACTGTTAGCTGCAAATGGATAAACATGCTAACAAAAAGCAAAACCTCCCCAAGAGGCTATGCGTACTCCAAGTACCTGTTATTTCTCCTTTCCTTACGGCAAAAGGGATAACCATATCAAAGGGCCTGAATCCCATGCCGTTCATGTCACCAACAGGAACATAAGCTTCTTCTGTGACCTAAAGGAAGCAAAAGGATGGGACACTTCAAAAAGGATGGTAGACCCAAATGAGCACTGAGCAACTCCGCTGTAAGCACAAGCAGGAGAGCGCGTGCGGTGATTATCGCAGCCAGCCACAGGACTGGGCTCACTCAGAGCAGCGTCCAGCCAAGCTCTCCTTCATAAGACCACCACACCGCAGAGGCAGAGCGAATCAAACACGGTGCGAATGGAAGACATGCTGGAAAAAAGTTAAGAGATAAAAATGGAACACAAAGGGATGGAAGACAACGTAGCGCACACAAGACCCAAAGTGACTCCATCTGAAAGGATTTAGTTGCTTAAGGCCTGGAAGAGAAAGTGATTTTTGAGTGGGGCAGAGTGATTGCAACATAAAATGGACAAAAGAAACAAGTTTCACAATGCGACTCTGGACTCAAGACACTGTGCTATTTTACTGGGAAAACAAAGCGATGCACTCAGGTTGCTTTTGCCAACAGTAGACATTGCAGAAGTAGAAGCTGTAGGTATAATGATCCTCTTCGTGTTTAAATGAGAGTTTATTTGGAGACTCCCTTCAAGCAGCAAAGAAAAAACAAGGTCTGGATCCCAAGAACAACTGATCAAACAAAGAATGAACACAATGATCAGAGCAATTCAAGCAGTCCCAAGAAGCAGGCTGTCATCTGAAATGAAACACAGATGGGGGAAAAACAGCTGAAAAATGTAAAAATTGTGTACCCAAGGGCGGAATCCGGGGGGAGAGGCGCCCACTGGCTCCTGCGACCGCACGGTGGCATCATCTGCATCTACAGCCTGGGCAGGGGTAAAGGCAGGTTAGGTGTTATTCTGGCACGGAGACATTCCCACCTTTCACAGTACAGAACGCACAGCTCCTTCCAGCTCCTCAACACCTTCCGCCCACCACGCAGCCCTCCCAGTCCTCTCGCCATCGCAAGGACCTGGATCCAGCCGGGGAGCTGGGAAACTGCCCGTATCCGCAGGCATTGGGCACTGGGGGAAGCCACCAGCAGCACAGCAAAGGGACAAAGCTGGTACGTGCCATTGTTGGGAGCTTGGGAGGGAATCTGGAAAGCAGTGCCTAAACACTGATGGAATTGAATTTCAGAGTTGCTTTTTTATGGGACGGTTGCAGGGCAGGAAGCGAAAGATTTAAACCTAAGATGCAAGTCCCCAAGCACCGCGCAGCACAGCGTGTGAGCTGGGAGGCAGGGGAGCCTGCCGTTGTGGGAAGGCTGCTCCCGGCTCATACACTTGGGTGAACGACCCAGCCCACGTCCAGTCGTAGCTGCAAAGCTATTCTTCTGATTCATGGCTGGGATAGCGTCGTCAAGACACGGAATGTGTTTTCCCCGGGCGCAGCCTCCCTTCCCACCAGGCATGCCAAGAGGATGACTTGCAAATTCCCATCTCCCCCACTTAACCCAACAAGAGTGGCTGGGGCTGGCACCCACGCACCCAGCTCCTCCTGCCCGTTTACACCACTGCAAACCACCCTAACAAAATAACCTGCTGGGAACTTACGCATGGAAAGACTCCTCTAAGAAAACCAACGCAAAACAGAAATACTGCTCTTTCACTGCTCTCTGTCCCCAGCTGAGACACCCAAGTCAAACACGTACTGTATCAGTCAGCTAGGAAGTGGGAATTTTGGCTGGCTGGGAGCGGGCTCCCTGACCTCGAGAGGCATTTCCTGCGGTGAGCTTTGAATTGCGACCAAGGGAGTCATTTTTCTCATGGAAATCTTCAGAGACACGGGCAGCGATCTGCCAGGGCGGCAGGTAGGAAGAGCCGGCATGCCTGGCCCCAAGGACTCGCCCGCGGGCTCCAGCCAGACCCGGCACAACTATGGCCGTGTGGTTTCACGATCGAAACGCACCGGAGCCACCTCAGCTGAGATTACAAGACCAAGGCTTGTTTTGCCAGCACTGAGAGCTGTTCTTCACGTGGAGGGCTTCTGTGAGCCCTGAGAGGCACGTAGTCTGCTCCCTCAGAGAGGCTGGGGTTTTGTCTGCTTTTCAAACCCAAACATGCTGAAGTACTGCGTGTTAGAAGGAACATAATTAGAAGGAGGGGGATTTGGCTGTAACAGTTTAACTAGCACTTGCAAATAATTTTTAAGTGTGAGCTAACAGCCTGCTTCCCTGGGATCTGTCAGCACACTGTTCCTTATTTTGGGGTCAACGTTATAAAGGGTGAGACAGACAAGTCAGAGCACCGTATCTGACAACGGCTGAAGTAATTAGCCGTAGAAGCCGATTACAACCACCCTTACATCATTTAGAAAAAGAACTACATGGTCAGGAAATGAAAAATGAATTTGTTCAGAGAAGCCAAGTCTTCATCCTCTGATGGCTTCTATCCCTCTTCACTTAACTGCATTGCCTGCTCAAAACAAGCTCTGCAAGTAACAAGAATTCATTAGCTCCTGCTAGTGTCATAAATGCCTAAACAAACATTTACACACAGAGTTAACCCATCACTAAATAAAACGTGGCAGCAGGAATCCGAGTAGGAGGTATTTTCAGAGCAGAGCTGGCTTACCATGACGGTGAAAGGACTGTTGGGAATGTCCACCCCACCAAAGCGGACATAAATCACATAGGTTCCTGGTTTGGCGGCGGTGTAGAAGATATCGTAAGTCCCATCCTCATTTTCAACAACATCTGCTTCAGCTTCTGTCCCATCTGGCGTCAGGACGGTGCACGTCACTTTTCCCTTCCCTGCTGATTTGGCGTCTACCACAAAACCAACCTCCTCGCCAGTCTTCACAGTGGGTGCAATTCCAGGACCTACAAGGCAATTTTCATTACAGAAAGCGTTCAGAGGACAGTTTTCCCAGGCAAGCTGCCCATGAGGTGCTTGGGAAGCACGGCACCAAAATGCCGGTCCCAGGGACCCACACACATGGTTTTGGGAGCAGATGTACAACAAGGGACATTCATAGTGTTGGTCAGCACAGTGGCACGTGACAGCCGGCCACCAGCCTTCCTTCTCCTCTGCAATCACAGAGGCTGGACAAGAACAGAGTGGAAAAAAGCTAAGTTTGAAGAAAGCAATTCCTTAACCCATACTTTTATCCTCATACTCCTTTATGCAGAGCCAAAGGCACCATCTTCTGCCCCAGCCAGCGACTCGGCTGTCACTGCTTTAACATAAACCCTGTGTAAGCAGCTACAAAAGGGCACAGTAGCAACCATGGCCATGTTTCCTCTCACATTACCCACAAATGATTTTCCACTGTTCTGCCACACATCCCAAAAAAAGGAAAATCATGAAACAACATCCAAATTGTAACAATCAGATCCAGCCTGAAGAACACTGCGTTTAAATGAGAACTATTAAGTCTTATTTGCAGTACATATTTAATAGTCCTGCTTTTGACCAGCACTTGTTACCAGGTAAATGGCTTGTTTTCACATGGCAATGAACCTGCCATTTTAATACCTTGACAGTATTCCAGCATCTACTCCTACAGCGATTGTATTTCTGCTTTACAGCAGAGAGTCAGAGGCACTTCTTGGAAAGGGGAAATTTAAGCTGGCATCCGAGAGTAATCTCCATTGCAGTTATTTTGAATAGTTCGTGACTTGAGTTACTTGGAAGAGTATCAGATTCAGCCATTAAGGTCTCTTTTAAACAAATTTTTGAAGCAAAGGGGATACTGCTCTGTGTTTTCCATTGTGCCAGGAATATATTTCTGTTTAAGCAAGCTTGAAAGCAGCCAGCTGCTGGACAGGCATCAGGTATGCTCTAACTGCATGATGCAGGTCAGCACAATGGCCAGACACTCTCGCAGGTCTACAACCACAGATTAAGTTTCCCTGTTCAATTTGGTCTTGCCTTATTTATTTTAAAATCAGGGGATTTAACATTCAGTGGCATTCTTGTAACTAGTTTCTGTCACTTCTGCTCCCTGCCACAGCCTCTGGCTGGCTGGGAGGTGGCAGCGTGCCATGGTGGCCAGCCCAAAGCCGCATGATGACCACTCATCCTGAGAATGGGTATGGGTCAAAGCTGTAAGTGTGCTCCTACAGCAACAAATTTGGAGTCCCCTCCCCTACACCAAGGCACTGATTTTTGAGGCAATGATTTTTCTGAGTTGTAGTAACATCTTATCTTTAGGTTCTCTCCTTCCACCCATGCCTTCCAAAAGTCTGTTCAGACCCTGGCCAACCTTGACCAGCCAGAAAAGCAGCAGAAACCTCCACTAGTAACACCCAGCCTGAACAGGCTTTGCTAATGCAGAAGCACATGGCCAGCTACTTACATCCTCAGAATTAATTCTATTCTTGCTGCGAACGAATAGCTTCTTGCAACACTAGCAGTGCAAGAGGTGTGATGCAGTGAATGTGTGCAGATGTGTTATTTTTAAATCAACTCACTGCATTTCTCAGCAGGATTTATCTAGGCCAAAATAAGCATCAGACTTCAGTTGCATCTAGCTGTTTATAACCACCCAGGCAGTTTTGAAAGATTTTGCTAGAGACTACAAGAGATTCCTGCTCACCCACAGGGTGGATGCTTCTTTATCTTTAGGAAAGCCCCTCTTGTAAGAGCAGCCAGATTACACAAGTCTCTAGCATCTTCTACACCCATTACATCAACTGTACCATGCTCAGAAGGCAGCTTTACACCAAGTACAAACAGCAGCAACAGAGAGGAGCCAACACTCACCTGTGGCCAAACACTTGCTGGCATCCCCAGCTGGAGACGCCCGGATCCGATAGGGAGAGGATGGGATATCATCTCCACCATACTTCACACCAATCGTATAGCGGCCTGTTTTGTCGGGGACGTAGGTGACTGTGTAAGTGCCATCCTTGTTGTCATGAATGTCCACTCTCTTAGGTTTGCCCTCTTGGTCCTGTTGCAAAACAGAAGATTGAGGCCCTATGAAGTCAGTTATGAATTCCTTTAGCAGGGCAGCAAATCTGTTCACAACCATATTTAGATAGTCTCAAACAGATACAGAACTGCAGCTTTTTGAGGGTTAAATATATTTCTCTCAAGGACTAGTACCAGGAATAGACTATTAGGAGCAAAAAGATATCAGACCACTATAAAACAATCAGTGCTATCACTAACTACCCTTTGTTTGATATGAGAATGTTTATAAGATGCAGCAAGCCATTTTAATGAACTTGATATTAACTGTAAGAAGTTTTAGGCTTCATTGTCATATCGCTGCTGGAAATGAAGAATACTTCCCAGGTCCCTGAGACACAGATCAGGAGCCAGACTGTGCAGCTCCATCCTGACAAGCACTGGGTAGCTTTGACCAGCTGCTCCCATAAAGGTTTGAGGTCAGGGGAAGCATTACTGGAGTCTGCCGTCAACCCTACTGGATGAGGCACCCAGCTCCTGACACACTGCAAGGTCTACAGTTAAAATCAGGTCTTCGTAGTCCCTTCAACTACCATTTCTACACTGAATACAAGAATTAGAGATGCATAAACAATACAAATCTGAGCTTCGGCATCAAGCTTTCATATATACAACCAAGATCAGCACTGTGCATAACGTTTCTGACAGAGCTACTCTCAGCCTCAGCTTTCAGTGCAACTCATCAGCTGCAAAGCGTGAAGCATTTTAGAACATCTTCCAGGCCTGCTTACAGGTAACTGCATGTTGACCCTGTTCTGCATTTTATGACTTAACACTGCCTGGGGTACAGTACAAGCTGTAAAGGACTTGAGATTTTAGGTAGAGCACAAAAGAGCTTACTTCTTTCAGGAAGGTTTGTGAAACATTTGACATTCAACAGCCCAGAACAAGAAGCAAACAAATACTGTGAGGAGAATCACCTATGCACTCCCACCATGCAAGACTTGTGGAACTTGATCTTCAAAGCTGCAGCCAGGCTGGGAGCTCTGATAAGCATTTTGGATCCTTTAAGAGCACCCTTGCATGCCAGAATAAAGGCAACTGCTTTGCTGCACCTGAGCAGACATTGGGACAGCATGGGAGCAAGAATGCAGAAGGGCAAGTACAACTGGCCATGCCATGACCTAGGCATGCCAGAGCTGACAAACGTGCTTTATGGCCCACTAACCAGAGACTTTTTTGCTGAGGCCACAGAGTCCAGGCACCAGAAATTTCAGGAAAAGCAATAACAAAAGTAAAATAAAAACATTCCTGTACTATCTCCTTAAGCAGCTTATGACTTTTGGCAACCCTGAGGGAGACTTGTTTGTTAATTTATCATCATGTAATGCTCAGTGTGGATGTTATCTCACGGCCTTGCTGAACTACACTGCTAGAAGGCTGTCTCCATTTCAAATTCCAGCATTTTCATAATCTTAAAAGAAACTATTTATCTCATTTTGGGCATTTGCAGAGTGCAAGGTTAACCAAGAGCCAAATACAGCATGGGTGATGACTTTAAGACAGAGGTCTCATAAAAGCAACCTCAAGAGCTTCACCAACACAGAATGCAAGACTTTCCTGTACCAGAGCTTAAGGTCCAGCCAGCAGCCCAGTCTCCAGGACACTGGGTATGTCAGAGTACAGCTGTGGACACTTCCTATAGGAGCCACTCGTGCCCCCCTAGAACAATGTGTTTCCACTCCTGTGTGGTTTTGTAGTTACTTACAGTGATCTGTACAGCCAGAAGCCCCTGCCCGGCGTCCTTAGCATCCACAGCAAACTCCACAGGCAGGCTGGCTGGTATGCCATAGGAACTGAGACCTGGTCCGCTCGCTGTCACTTTACTGGCATCATACGTAGGAAGCACCTTCACCTTGAAGGGACTTAAAGGGAAACCCATTATTGCCCCCTCCTCCCAAGTCGATGGCTGATGGTTACTGCAGTACACACTGAGGTGCGGATACAGCTCCCCCACGGCATCTCTGCTGTGGGAGCAGCAGGCTCAAACCACTGCTGAACCCTGAAGTCGTGCAAGGAGCTGCACTGGTTAAGTAGAAAGCACCACAGCCAGCCCTTAAACGGTGCTCATGTGCTGGGAGAGCACAATCAGGTCATTAAATCTTCAGTTCATCTAAGTTTATCTTCATCACCTTACCTGCGAGGAATCTCTTCATCAGCATATTTGACAGAGATCATGTATGGTCCCTCCTGCGTAGGGGTGTACACCACCGTGTGGGTGCCATCTCCGTTGTCTACTATATTAACAGGCTCCACAATTCCTAAAAATGCAATAGATTTTATCAGCTACGCTCTTAAAACTCAATTAATCACCAGCCACTCGCTGCACAAAGCTCCAAGATGCACTGCTCATTTACAGTTTGCAACAAGGTGAATTTTTTATTTTTTTTTTTAATGAAGGCAATGGGCATGAATCAGTGATCAGTTTCCCTTATTTTGTATTCAAGAGCCACTGACTTGTGATAGATTCGTTATCCACCACTCTCTGGGCTCCCATCTTCTTGCTGTAAACAAAAGCTAGCATGAAAATACTGGAGAAAAAAACTGCCTTTCTGTACAGTCCAGGTCAAGAGCAATTGCTCAAAATACACTGAAGATCTTTTGAGCAAGAAAATGAGTAATGGTTATAATTGCCTGAACTGTCATTTACAAGATTACATACTGTTACTGGGATTCACTGTACAGAATTGAGCCCTAAAGCCAGTTGGGGTGTAGCATTCACCTACTGAGTCTTTCACAATCAGGTATTTGGAAAGGAAGGCTCACTGCCTAGGCAGGAGAGCCCTGCAAGCTGCCAAAGTCCTAAGCAAGCAGGATCAATTATTTCAATTTGCGTTAAGCTAAATCTACAGCAGATTACGTGACCTATCGGTTCAGATCAACACACAAAGCAGTCTACAATTACAAGTTGGCTTTAAAACACAGGAAGGATTAGCAGTAAAGCAAGTGCAAAAGAAACGTATAGTTGCCATGCAAAGCCTAAAAGCAACACCGTTGGTTCCCACTCCCTTCTCCAGATGATTCTTGCTGTTGCCAGTTGGATTTCTGAGAGCCAAATTTGCCAGTAGTTAGTGAGAGTTCAAACCTGTCTCAGCGTCACCCTTTGGATCACCTTTAAAGAAATCCGAAATCACTTTCAATGGGGAGCGCCATCCCTGCGAATCCGTCTCATCCACTAAAATTAAAAAAGGGTTACCTGAGGGGCACCTGCACCAGCGTGACCTGACACTCGAGTGGGGAAGCAGCTCTCACCTCCCAGCAAGGTGAGACTTGCAGCCAAAAGGTACTCGCTGCCAAGATACTGTGCCACCACGGCACAGCTTCCTAGGTTAATGCTATCGCTTGAGGGCCTTGCTGCTCTCTGGGGACCAATGAGGGGTTTCACCATGTTTCAGAGACCCCTGCAACCCAGTGACATGGGTTTCTTAAGTCACCATTCGCATGTGAGACTTTGGATTTACTTTTCGGTGTCTAAACCTAAGCCACAATTGTTCACCAGTGATGGTTACTCACGTCACTTCTCCCAGCTCTGAAGATTAGGATAAAGCCATCAAAGACACTGCCATAAGCAGCACTACTTAGGACATAACTCTCCTCTTTTTACAGCATGACACATGGGTCAGCTGTCAAGGTGCACATGTTGGATGAACAGGAACAGAGGGAAATGCTCGTTCAAGTGGTATCACCACCTTTGCAAGCACGGACAGGACCATGTTACCCACCCGAATGCAGAGATGGGGGCACAGCTGGATGGAGTACTTTGGTTCTTACCTCTGGGTCCTGCCACCACCACCTCGAGGGGTGCTACTCCTGCCTTGCTGGTGTCTACGGTGAAGGAGTGTGGGATTTTGGCTCGAACAGCTGTTCCCAGACCTGGTCCAGCTATCTTCACCTTGCTGGGATCCACAACATCCTTTACAGGAACCTTGAAAGGACTGCCTGGAAGTTAACACAGCAACTATTAAACACCACAAAGTGAACAGTTACAGGAAAGCAAGGGTCTTTTTTCCTACTTTTTCTTAGGCTTTTTTATTACTATCCCTCAACCTCAGGCAGGAATGACAAGCCCACAGCCTCCATGCTACTTCTCTGCTTCTGCAAAAGCCAGAAGCGTAACAATGGTGCTTCTACATTTTTACTGTCTACTCAACAATTCAGTTGTGATCCATCTGCTTCTCACACGTCAGAAAAAAATGCATGAAAGAAAGCAGAAGTGCAAACAAAGTGTCATGCAGGCACTCGTTTGCTTCATATTTTACCAAGTTCAGTATGCTGACAAATAAAACGGGACCAACGGGAAAGAATCAGCTCACTTGCAATGTGGAAAGAATACCTAGATGTATGCTGTGTGACAGCACATAAGACCTCAAACATTGCAGCAAAATGTATCTGGCATTTAAGAGCATTTAATTCTTGGTATTAAGCAAAATACCCTTCTTTTAATCGTGAAATGCTAGATGCCAGATGTACCTGGAACATTCCTTAAATCTACTTCACTTCAGCTTAACATCCAGGGCAAATGCATACACAGGTAAATGTCTGGTTTAGGAAACAGTTACTATGCTTTCCGCAGCGACCAAAATTCACGGTGTTTAATATAATCCCCATGACAGGCTCACCCATTAGACCATCTTACTGTAGAACAGCCTTGAAGGCATCCACATACTAAAGGGCTATTTTCTTGACCTAACGTATTACGCACTACTTCTGCATGATTACAGTTATTTGTCAAGGGCTAGCGTCCCTCTCCCTGTCCCACCCATCTATGCTCGCTCTTTTGTTCCTCCCTGCAGCTGCTACAGTCTCGACAAGGCTCCTCCACATGCCCAGAGAGGCTGTTTCAGAAATGAGAAGAGACTACAGCCCTTCCTCAAAACTACTGCACCACAGCACAAAGTGCTCCACACTTCCCTGCTGGCTGTGAGGAACAAATGCCACCGCTGTTTCTGCAGTGAATTCTGCCTGAATTCCCAGGAAAAGCAGAAAGTCAAAACCTCACCATCCCGCAACACAAGTGAGATGCAGCCAAGGCACTGAGTCCTTAGCTCAAATTCCTTCCCTCTTCTGAAAGCCACTGAGCAAGAGCTCTTACCAGGAATATGCTCTCCCCCATATGTGATGTTAACATCATAGTCGCCTGGCACATAAGGAACATACTCGGCGCTGCAGCTCCCATCCTTGTTATCTTTACAGCTAATTTTAGACTCTGAAGGTCCTTCAACAGTTATTCCAAGGCCACCAATTCCTGCCCCTCTGCAAGACAGAAACACACATTGTTAGAATTACTTGCTTCTAACAGCAGCTTTGTAGCCTTCGCATGCTCTGGCTGCGTTTTTACCCTTATTGGAAATGCGGGAACCTGACTTCTGATGCCCAGCCTTCAGCGTGCTCTGGCATGCAAAGCAGTTCAGCATACCCTCACTTGCATTTCCCTAGAATTTTATTCTCAACCACTATTAACCCTTAACCTCTGCAGAGTGCTCAGTATGTGATGAGGTAGCACGAACAGTAATCAGAAGGACACAGCTTGGCCTTTTTATAAATATTTGTACTGGCTTTAGCATCCTGCCTCACACAGCTCACTACACTCCTCCCTCCCTCAGATATTCCTTAAGGATCAAGTAGGCCCAGTTACCTGGTGACAACTGAAAAAGCATTTGGTTGATTTGTGAAAGCTTCTTTGAGCCCAGGTCCCTGTGCCTTCACGCGTGATGGATGGCAGCCCTCTGTCACATTCACTCTGAAGGGACTGTTTGGCACAGGTACGCCATCGTACGTTATGCTGACTGTGTGCGGACCTGTTAAGAGGAGGAGAAAACATTCTGAATTCCCCAAATATTCTCATCACTAAACATCACTTCTACAAGATGCTACAGACTTAAACATCAGTATATGGGTAAGAGCTTCCTCCTGCATTTCACAAGACTTCACTAATGTTTCATAACCAAGATGCCATCTATGCACTGTTCATCTGAAGCCAAGTTACTGTAAAAGTCAGTTCTTCAATTTAAAATAGAGCTACTTCCTGCAGAATTAGCTCCTCTGCTGGCAAAAGTCTTGCTAAGATGCCAACAAGTTAATGGCAGACCTCAGCAGTTTGCCAGATGAAAGTGTCAGGAGAGCTGCTTGTTCTTGGTTTTCCCCTCTCAAGTAAAAAAAAAAAAAAAAAAAACCCCAAAACCCCACCCCAAAAAACCAAACAAAACACTAAAACCCAGAGGTTACCCTTTTCAAACGGCGTGTACTCTACTGAATACATTCCATCGGCATTATCTTGGATGAGACAGTCTGTGGGGGAGCCAGACGGGCTTGTGATCTGCGTCCTGATGTGGTCGCCACCAGCCTTCGTTAGAGGTCGAGCATCCACAGTGAACTCGGTTGTAGCTTCTCGGAAGACATCTGCAGGATACATTTTGAAGAGTCACTTCAAGAATCGCATGTATTTCCAATGACAAAACATCTTGTGAACCAGCATGATAATGCATTTGGGAACATAACGAAAAAACCTCATCCAAGGGTCACCATGGGAACACGCAAGGCTATTACAACTTTTAATGTTCAGAATACTCTGTGCAGGACAAAAGACTGAAAGTCCTACAAACTCTGATAACAACAAGAGTTATTCTCACCTCTCCCTTCCACTCCTGGCCCAAACACTTTAACTCTGCTTGTGTCCACAGCTGGCTCCACTTTGACCCGGGCTGGGAATTTAGGCACTTGCTCTCCTCCATATCTCATCTTGATCGTGTACGTGCCAGCTGAGAGCGGCACATATGTTACGACATAGGTCCCGTCTTTGTTATCATCGATCTGGACCTCGGCTTTGGAACCAGCATCCGACACCATGTCCACCCGCAGGTCCCCAGGACCTGCTTCTGTGCAGTCGACGTTCAGCAGCCCTGCCTCACCTACTTTACCACGTTCCAGACCTGGGCCCGTGGCAACGACTTTAGAAACATCAAATGGCATTTCTATGTCTGCCTTAAACGGCGAACCAGGAATGTGAACTTCTTCGAAAAGAATGTTTACAAAATACTCTCCAGGCTTCGTAGGCAGGTAGGAGACGGAGCAGGTTCCATCACCATTGTCTGAACATTCAATTTTAGCTTCACACGGGCCTTCTACTGTCAAACCCAAACCTCCAGTTCCTGCTCCTTTGGTATCTATCGTGAATTGGGCTGGTTTTCCAACAAGGCCCCCTCGAAGACCTGGACCATGAGCTTTTACCTAGAAGAGAATATGCAGTTGAACTAAACTCATTTTTTCATGTTACTGTCAGCACAGACTGCCTAATTAGACTTGTTTGTATGTGGGACTTAATTAACAAGCTCTTAAAAATACACACAAAGCAACATCTCCTTTGCCACTCCTCCCAGTTTTACTGTAAAGTTGGTATCTCTCCTCCAAAGAGGTTTCTAGGCAAGGATATTCATACTCTCACCACAGCTGTTTTTATATAGCCATGGGATATAAAAGGTAGAAATGTTAAAATATTTGATAGCTGTACACACGTTTTTCTTGAATCTATTTCCTTAGAAAGAAGCATCTCAATTAATACATTCAAGATGCTCATGAAGCCAACTTCTATTAAATTAGGAACAATACTTGCATTTGCCACACTATGGAGGATGCTTGCAGTGGAATGGCTCAGCACTCTGAGTAAGGATGTTCCTCGGTCTTGTTTAGCCAAAACCAAGTCAAGTCTCATGCAATAGCCCATAATGCAGTTTTCGGGTATCAGTTGCTGTTACAGCCTTAAACCGTTCACTTACCTTGGAGGGGTCTGGAGGTAGCGTGGCCTCCACAGTATAGGGGCTCCCTGGGATTGGGTTGCCATCATAACTCACATCCACCACGTACAGTCCTTCTTCCCTTGGGATGTATTTTGCAGTGCTGCACTCCTTACCCAGAACCGGTTCCACCAGACATGGCACAGCTTTCCTCATAGGACTGGAAATATTAACATCCAGTCTACCTTGCCCACCAGCTCCTTTGGTGTCAATTACAAACTCCTGGTCCTTCCCTACTTCCACTCCTGAAAAAGACAAAACCCATGTTACTACATTAAGAACTCAACATCAGACAGTGCTCCAAGAAATCTCTCATGCACACACCACCGAGGGAGCAAGCGCTGGCAGAGCCCTGCTCAGTCTGCATCCCTCTGCATGCAAAAAACCCTGCCAAACCAAACAAAAAAATAAACAAGTGCTTTGGTTAATTCGAGCTACAAAGCTACAGTGCTAAACAAGCCTGTAAGACATGGCCTGACAGTATCAGAGGCTCACTTGAGAAATGCAACAATATTTCACAGCCCTAAGTTCTTCCACTTTTAGAAAACAAAGAGACTGCATGAATAACATTCTGCACCGTAGCAGTTACGTATATTTGAACAAACAGCCATCTAGCCCCAAGGAAACCAGATTTCATCAGCAGGTGCCCAGCCTGGTGAAGAGTCCAGCTCTGTTCACCGTAGGGGACTAAACCTCAACACATGCTTTGTCCACATTGCTACGTAATCTTTGCCAAAAAAACCCCACCCAAAAACAAAACCTAAATTGAAATTCAGTCCTCAAGAGGACCAGCTAAGAGTGATCAAGCTATAGAGTTGGAGCTGGTTGATCCCCAACTGTAGCAAGTTAAAAAGAAGATTGTTTTGCCCACTTCTGTTCCAACAGGACATGTTGGTTATGACCCAGATTCAGGAGACACTTCAGAGGCAGGCTATGGGGCTTCCAGCCCAGAGGTACTTACTGTTTTCGAGTCCATTGACTTTAACTTTGTTTAGGTCTAACGGAGCAGCAACACCCACAGTGAAAGGGCTTTTAGGGATAGGATCACCACCGTAAGCTACCAAAACCTTCATTGGACCCTAGTTGGAGAATTTACAAGTTAGCTCAGTTCCTCACTTCATACAGATGCACTAAAATCCAAGCAGTACATAACCACTTCACCTAATCCATTTTAGCTGACCACAGCCAAACTTATGGGTTTACGGACTCTCAATCTCTCATCCCGCTGCAGCCCTTCAAAGTATTAAATGGTTTTTATTTAATGCAAGAAGAGAAAGAGACAGTTCTTTCCAACATTTAATTAGACTATATTCAAGCTGCCTGGCAAAACCTCCAGCTCAGGCTCACTCCCACCCTCCCAGTGCTCAGACCCGACAGCTGAATGAATGTCCCAGTGCTCCGGACCAGGTATCCCCTTCCACCCCATGGTGAGGCCAGGCTAAAGCCAAGCCTGCAAAGAGGCCGTATTATTACAGCATCTGAAATACCAGGGTTTTAAGCTCTACAAGTCAGAAAGATTAATGCTCTTGTGTATTTTGGCTGGAATACCGCACAGCCATGGCAAGCTCCAGCCCACGATGTGTGCTCCCTTTATTCCCTCCTACCACAGTCCATATTTTAGCTATATTCACTGTTTGCTTACTTTTCGTTCTTGGCCGGTTCAGCTCCCAAGTGAAATAATCATGGATGTTTCACACAAAGTAGTGAATAGCTTCCATGATTATTCTTGGTTGTTTCTAGAAAACACACACACGGGTAGCTGTAGCAACACCGTGAGATAGATAAGGCTGAGTAAACAGCATTAAACCAAGGCTCCTCTGCTGCTGACGCAGCCCCTCAGGAATTTAACTACCTAGTCCATCCCCCCCCTGCTCTGAAGAGTCCAGAGTCTCATTCGTAAGCTACTGCTTACAAACCCAAGAAAGACAGGGTCCAGGAATGACTTATGTGCTCACAGCCTGGAGGGACAACACGGCTACTCTAATTACTGTGCAGTCGATTTTCATCTCCTCTTTTTAACCATTGCTTTCCTGCCATTGCTATCTGCGACTATCTCCTGTAAGTCCACAGCTCCTCCGTGACCCAAGGTACTCCTCCAAACAGGAGACCCAAGTGGGAAACCTGGTTTGGGCACCCTGGCTTGTTTCACCACTGCTTTTCATGTGAAACAGAGCAACCTGGTACTGCTCACACACAGATGTGGAGTTCAGATGACTTTGCTCCTTCCTACATACCAACCCAGACTGAACAAGCAAAATCTTCTCCAAATGGGCGCGCCAGCCACATCCTGAGATCACGCAACTGCTTTATCCAAAAACAAATGCTAGCTCTAGGGTGCTTCCAAGAATGCTAATCCAGCATTATCAGATAAATAATGCTGCAGTCCTCTGTATCAGCCCACTTTTATACAGCTACATTCAAGGAAGCTGGTGCAGATGACCGAGTAGCTCGTGTTTGTTCAGCAGAACAAGAGCAGCAAAACACTTTCATCTCAGCACTACAGCACCTACGTCTTCAGAAATACATGAGATTCATGCATTCTGGCATTTAATGGCCCTTTATAAACACGCAAGCGCAGCATAAGGAAAAATACTTCTAGTTACTAGCAGCTTCCACTTTCAGCTCTTTAATGGTGTTGCTAGGAAGCATCTGTCTGTGAACCAAAACGAGTTAGACTGAATTTTTTTCCAAACCAAGGGCAAACTTCAAATACAGACAAATACTTTGACACATTTAATCTGCAGCCCAGCTTCCCTCCTCAGCACCGACTCGTTCACTTTCGTACCGAGGAGCTGCTGCACCATCACCCAAATGCTGTGCTTTCTGTCCCTGCTCTGGTTTGCACTACAGCTCCTTTGACAACAGCAGCTTGCCGAGAGGCGTCACACCATGGCCCCGACTTTGCAGGACCACGGCAGCCCAGAGCAGCTGGTGCAGCGGCCAGCTCCGTTTTGGACCCCGGGAAGGTTCACCACCTTTCCTCTTCGACCGATAAGGTGTGGGATGACAACACGAGCTGTGCGCTACTGCTTCAGCACCTCACTTGTTCCCAGAAAACAGTGACAAGCTATCAATAGCTACACCAGAAAACTGTGTTACTGCTTTCCAATCCCAATTGTCCTGCAGGCTTTAGGGATCCTGGGGAACAGGACAACCTGGCAAGCTTTATCTGCTTGCTCCTCTGTGCACGGGTACCAGGGAGGGAGGTCACAGCACTACAGCAACGTCAGCCGTTCACTCTTGTATTCCTACAGGAGTCGGACCTACCTGCTGTATTGGAGTGTACCTAACGGTGTGGGAATAGTCATAGTTGTCGATGATATCCAGATCTGCCACCACCTCTCCTGGCACCGGGCTGCTGAACTGCACATCCAGCGGCGCTTTTCCAGCTCCCTTGGTAAACACAGTGAAGTGCGTTGGCTTGCCATTTTCCACGCCTGAAGAAAAATGTTCGTTCTAATTTATGCAGAGCTTGCACACAGAAACTCTTCCCAAGAAGCATTTGGTACCTATAAAGCCCAATCAAGCAAAATGCCAAGCGAATGGAGTCGTTTCTAATTGCCTGACACCCCACCCTGCTGTATCCAGCAATGCTCAGCCAGGCAGTGGCTACCCCGCAACAGCCCCTCATGGTCCAGCACTGGCCACACCATCTCAACTCGACTCTCACCAGTTTTGTTCAGCCCAGGTCCTTCAGCTTTCACTTTGCTGGCATCATGTGATGGGTCTACTTTAACTCTGAAAGGGCTGGCAGGAATTTCCTGCAACAGAAACACAGTTCTAAACATAACCAGGTCACTCTTCACTAGTCAAAACTAGACAGAAAATCATTTTAAGATACTTCTGCTTTAAATCCAGCACCATGTTCAGTAAAATTTTGCCTCACTTAAACACTCTCCTCTGCCTTACTGAGTAGTATCTTTCAAAGTCTAGGGCAAACTTAATAGCTGGACAGTTTGCAGCAACCTCTCTGCTCTCTCCCCCCCCCCCTTTTTTTTTTTTTTAAGGAAAACTTATTTTTATTCCCATGTTCTTCAGAGAGTCACTTAGGCTTTCTATCCTTTAGAAAGCAGCTTTGCGCCATCACTGAGACGACGCTCATTATGCCAGCCCAACACATCACATGCTTGAACTTCAGTGTCTCCAGCCAACCCCTCTCATTTGTGTACCTTCAAGTACTACAAAAGTGTTTTTAAAAACAGTGACCAGACAAAGTGCATGAGCTGAAATGGAAGGAGCCAGCCATAAACTGCCACAGCCAGCTGTGAACTGGCACATGCTTGGTGATCAAAGAGCAGATAAACAGACTCCAGAAACATCAGGCTGGAAGACAAAGATTACAAACCTCTCCCGCAAAAAGCACTTTAATAGTGTAGCGCCCGGCGGCAGGTGGTGCATATTTCACTGTGAACGTATCATTAGCATTGTGGATGATGTCGAAATCTATGTCTTCTTCCTCATTGCTGACCACACGAGCATCACACTTAATTCCAACACTGACATCACCTAGGAAAAGCAAATGGAGGTTTTGCTACTGGACGGTACAGACACTGCTAGCCAAACAGCCAGCACATTCCCATTTCCAGTAGTTGTTCAAGTGATGTAGCAGATCACATCACAATTCACTGCAATCTTCTGCTTCCCAAGGTTTTTCCATGAAACAAGGAAAACCAGCATGAAACAGTACACAATCCCCCCCTCCTTGCATGACCTGTGGTTCTGATACCACAGCCACAGCCCAGCCTGCCTTTACCTTCTCCTGCATCCGTGCAGTCAACAGTGAAGTGGGTCGGCTCATTCGCTTTCAGGCCAGTTCTCTCCACACCAGGTCCAAACACTTTCACTTTCTGAGGATGACTCCCTTGACCTATAAGGACCTACAACGGATTCACACGAGTCAGAATCACACATCTGTGTCACGCTCGAGATCACAGTCAAGTCGGAGCATTGCTTGGATGGAGGCTACAGGAAAACAGTTCCAAGGTAAGAGCGAATTGCCCTGACTCCCCCAGGCTGCAGCTGGACTGATAGGAGACCTCCAACATGTAAGCTTGTAAAAACAGAAAGCTTTTTTCAAGTGGATAGATTCCTAAAAAAAAGGAGCAGAAGGGCACGCCTCCTTGAAGTTCACAGAAAGGTTTTATCATCCTAGTTAGTAACAACAAGTAGTTGCGAGCACAAGTGTCCTACTTGACTAGAACTAGTAATATCCATCTCTGGACTTACCCTAAATGGGCTATTGGGCACGTTGGCTCCTCCCCAGACAACAGAAATTGTATGTTTGATTGGTTTAACTGGCACATAGGAACAGGCAAACACACCATCAGGCTTGCTCTTTATCTGGATATCTATAGGGTTTCCTTCTCCATCCTGAAAAGCAGTAATACAAGCAGAAGTTTCAGGTACTTTAAAAATGTATAGCTTGAACAGCCCAAGACTGTTCCAAAGTGCGTTGGGTGGGTTTTGGTTTTTTCTTTTTTTTTTTTTTTCCCCAGAACTGCAGTTCAGAAATACTGAAGGAACATGCAAATTACTCTTCTGTAAGTCTTCCTCATCCAACACTCGCTCATTCCTAACACCATCCTACAACACACATTTTAACAAGCTCGCCTGAAATTCACAGTCTCAGAGACACTTCAGGTGCTTCCAAATGACAACTCCATGAAATTACAGCTTGCTTTGCTGAGGAGACTCCAAGTAAGGAAGCAAAGGCATGTATTTCATATGCCAGGGAGAAGTCACCTTGTCTTGAGTTAGGTTTGTTGCCTGACTACATTACACTGATCAAAGCACAGAGCTTTGAGAGAATTACACATGCCCAGAATTAAGTGGTGTGTAAGCGAGTAGAAATACTTACGGCATTTTTCTCAACAATATTAAAGCTCTTTTGCTGAAGTTTCACATAGCTGCCTTTGGCTTTTTACCTGTGCATACATCTTCAGATGTGCTTTCCCAGCATCCTTGGTTTCAACTGTGAACTCAGCAGGATTGTTCACTATACAGCCAGTCCTCTCCAAGCCCGGGCCATAAGCCTTCACCTAAAAAAACCACCCCAAGAGTCTTAGCTTGCAGTTCGGAAAGAGAAGTAAAACTCTAAAGCGACTTATTTCTAAAGTCCTTCCCCTTCCCAGAAAACCCATGAAGCACGGGATACAAGTAGAGGCTAGTGTGAAAGTTGAGAATGTGGACTAATTCAGCAAGTTTTCATTACATTAAATCAAAACCACAACAGTGTTATTAGAAAAAGCTGAGTAATATCTGGCTGGAGCACGGCAAGTTCACAGTTTTAAGGAGAGGCAGCTTAAGAGTCAAGTCTGTTACCAGAAGCCTTCAGAAACCATAGTTATATCAAAGACGTGTTATGCCATGGGTGAACTCTTCTACACTACCTTATCCGGGTTGAAGTCTCCTGAAGCCGGTCGGATGAAGGCCATGTAAGGGCTGTCTTTTATGTCCTCATCATCACACATGATGTGCACAGCATATTCACCAGGCTCTTTGGGCCAATACTTCACATCACATGAGCCATCGTTCTTGTCATCACACTCAATTTTAGCCTGAGAAGGGCCTTCTATTGCAAAGCCTGGAAGAGGAACAAGTAGGTTCCTTGTGTTAGGTTTGTGGTGGCAGCTAATTTAACACCACTTCCCCAAACTGCTTTTTATTAGCCTGATGCTCTTTATCACCCTTCTTCAGCAATACAGGAGAAAATTCATCATTCCTTTCTGGATCTTATCCCACAAAACCACAGATTAACACTCCCCATCACACACGTTCCTGTCTCTAGGACTTGCCTTTGATACTCTGATATAAGTTTGTGTTTAGACCAAAACGTGTTACAGACATGGTTTTTTACTGCTGGGAAAGCTACTGTTTCTCATGAGCCCATTGCTAGCGTTGCAATATATAAATATGTCAGGCAAACTAAGTAACATACCAAGAGAGCCAACTTCTGTGCCAATGGACTCTACCACAAAGTCAGCCGATTTGCCCACAATCCCCTCATGCAGTCCTGGCCCCCAGGCTCGCACTTTCTGAGGACCTGCTTCATGACCCACTTGAACTTCAAAAGGGCTACAAGAGAAAAACAAAGCATGGGCTTAGAAATGAGGACAAATACAGCATCCATGTTTTTCCTCAGGCATTTTAATGAGGCTTTACATTGGATTCCCCAAATTAACAGATGCTATCATGTGGTGGCACAGTGACCAGCAGACTGTCTTTCTAGCAGAGAGGTCATCCAACCCATCACGTGCTTACATCTTACACCACAAATCCTGAGTGTCAAATACTTGGCTTGCACTGCTTGATGAAGCTCTGGACACTAAAATAACAGATCTCTTCAAAAACTCACAGCGAAGTCCAAGCTGCATGATCCACCAAGTTTTATTGCTTTTTGTATTCATTCTTTTGGGTTTAGCAAGACTGATGCAAATCACCATTCAAAGCTTTCCCAATATAAGCTGCTGCAGCCCTAAAACAGGCTGTAGATAAACTGTCACAGCAACTGCTTGCCACTAACTTTGTCCCCCCAGAGCTTCTTCAAAGGTCAGCGTTGCTTTAAAAGCTCACCAACTACACAACCCACCGAAGGGCACAAAAACTCCAAAAAAGCTATTTCTAACTCACCTTTTTGGGATGTTGTGCCCACCCCAGGTAATGGTGACAACATACTTCCCTGGGGTAGCTGGATAATACTCAAATGCATATACACCATCCATAAAGCCTTTTTGTTTCACCAGCTCCTCCAAGCCCTCTGTTGAAAGATCAGTCCAGCGTTAAACTTAACAGCTTCCATCCTGCCTTCAATTACTCAGACAAGTTCATGTTTTCTAGTATTTATTTTAGCTTGCAAGAATAAATTTTTTCCACCAGAAAAAAAAAGGGTCAGGTCATAAGGGAAGTTAGTTCTAGTTGCCCTCTAGGACAAAGACAGCAAACACTTCCAGAAGAAATACAGCAGAAAGTATTTTAAGTTACCAGACTTAATAGGTTCCCTTGTGTTTTATTTTCTTAGTCTGCAGTATGATGCATGTCATATGTTAAAACAAAAAAGCTTAACATTTGTCAGACTTTGCAACCACAAGTATGCAGGGAATGCCTACTTTTCATTTTCTTCAAGATGAAGAATTTAGGGAGAAAAGCTTAATACACTAAAATTTACATCGATACGTCTGTTGCTTCCCGCTCCGCCCCACCAACCACACTAAACCACACAGTCAGAGCACTGTGCGCGTGGAGGAGGGGAAGGCAATACAATGCACCTTTTAATACTGTCCCAGCCGGGGGGAGGTGACCGGCTCACAAGTACAACACAAGTACAACTCGGGCACAGCAGCTCCCGGAGAGCAGCAGCAGCCGCACCAGCCAGCGCTGCCGGCCCTCCCATCGCCCCAGCCTGCTGCGGTCCAGGCGGAGGGGCCACATCCAGAGCTCAGGACGCAGCAAAGGACCTGGGGACGGATCCCAGCAGAAGGTCTCCGTGTCAGCCTGTGGGTTCCTTCAACCCTCTCCTTCCCTGCTCACGTGCCCGAGCATCCAGCGCAGCCAGGAGTGCTGCTCTGAGCCATTCCTAGCTTTACGAGAGCAGGATTTCCACCCTGCCAGAGACCCTGGAGCATGACTTGCTCCCACAGATCGGATGAAGATGCAATGCAAAGCCATAAAGCTTGGAGACCACGGCAGGCAGATGCGTTCATTTTCTCAGTTTTGTTAGCCTGATATGCATTAAAATGGAGACACCTAAGACCAGGTGTAACCCTACCCAGCCCTACAGATCAAAACCTTCACACTAGACACAAAGTACCAGAAAACCCTTCTGAAATTCGGCTTTTTACAGGGATACAAATCCCATCTGTTCCATTAGGCCACCATCTCCTCACTGCTCTTCCTTTTCGCAGTCTCCACTTACCCCACTTCTCCAAAACACATCCACAGCACAAATTCACCTGAATACTTACTCGGTCCCTTTATAGTCACTCCAAGATCTCCGCTCCCTGCTGCTCTCGTATCAACCTTGAAGTCAGCCGTTTCCCTCATGCGGACGCCCTTGGGCTGCAGACCTCTACCAGTGGCACGACACGCGTTCGGATTGCAGGCTGCAAGGGAATTTCAGACATCAATACTGTCTTTGATTCTCAACATACATGTAGCCTAGCCAGCCTGGAACAACCTTTAGTTTAATGTTGACTCAGGGCTACCACAGCTTAGCTTTCAGGACAAGTTTTAACATTATAGCATTAAGGCAGACAGACAGGAGTCTGCCCAGCTGTTGACTATGTCCCATGGCTTTTGGGCAGTAGTGTTCGGTGCAGCCAGGCAATGCCGACCCCCTCAAGGGCCATTTTTGAGAACTAAAGCAAATGCTGAAGCCCTGTTGCTTTCCAATTTGATGCCAGTTATCAATACAAAACTTCTACACTGCTATTGCGTACGGGCATTCACCGTACTAGGCACAAACTTCTTGATGCCTTTCGCATCGAGAGGCACACTGCAGCATGGGGTGAAGTTTCCCTTTGCAGATAAGCCCCAGTGAACGGTATTATTGTGCTGTTCTTTCAGAAGCACATGACTGGAATAACTGCTAGTAGCAAAGCCGAGTTCTGCACGTGCTTCGTTAAGAGATGTCACGCCAAAACCCCCTGCTTGTCGCAGTTCACGCTTTCAGAAGAGAAGCCATCGAGCCCTCTGCAGACCAAAGCAGCCATGGGTAGGGGCAGTAGGTTACATATGGCTGAGCTTAAGCTTATGCTTGACCCGTTTACTCCGAGTGCCTCTCCAGGCCTGCGGAGTGGCTACATAAATAAGTAACATGCACTTATGAACAGTTTTCATTACACGATCCCAGCTATCACGTGGCCTTCAACTCCAGAGACCTGAAGGGTTTGAAGAGACTTACAAATAACCACAGCTTCCCAGCAGTGTAAACCCAACATGCATTTCCCCAAAATACGCTGTGCTTACAGCAGGAGCACAAGTCTGCCAAGCAGTTTGTTAAGGTTTTTACTTGTTTCAATAGCTTACAAGTTTTACCCTCACCCCTGCAGCAGCCAACATCGCTCCGCATCCTACACTGGACGGTGTAAGCGAAGATCGCACGCCATCTGCTAGCTCTGAAAACTCAGTGGGAGCATACAGAAGCGTGCCCAATGTGGAGTGGGAACGGCTCGCTGAGCCTTTACACAACTGAGTCAGGCAGCCTGTGGTTAAGCCGGTTTCACCACCTGGGTCACACACCGCTTCTGTTCGCTTGCAACTTTCTTCCCCAACCCCAACAAAACCAAAAACCCTTTCAGCCGGGACAAGCTGCAGGCTAGAAGCTTACGAAAAGCAAACATGACAGAGCATCCTGCACACCTCTTACCAACTATGAAGCCATTAGCAGTGAAGTCCAAAATTCCACAAATGGAGGGTAGCTCAGGAGAGATGAGCAGAGATCTAAAAGCATAGGAGCACGTAAGGATGGAACAGAAAGCAAGTTAGGTGTCAGTTAAGGAGGAAAACAGTAAATATAGTCATTTGAGGAACAAAGGTGGAAAACAGCAAGACACTGCATAGCTGCATAAAACACCTCAAAAAAATACAAAGGGCAGCTTAATGTTCAGAGGTCTAGGCAGAGAGGGAACTCTAGCAACAAAAGCCATATTACTGTTAGAGAGCACTGTTTCACCCTGTAAATACCCAGGTGACCCACATTGAATCAGTTTCAAGATGTTGAATGGTAAGAGAACGTCCAAGGCAAGATTCAAGCATATTCTGTGATCACATCCAAGGAGAAAAGTAGCCATCTACATCTAGGTGCATTTATAAAAAGCATACCCTCTCCAACGAGAACAGTGCAAGGAGTTTTGGGAATTGCCTCCCCAGCAAAAGTCACTTTGACAACGTGAGGACCAGCTTGAACAGGTTTGTAGGTGCAACGGTAGACTTGGTTGCCTTTGTCTTCTACTGCAACTTCAGCAAGTCCTCTCCCCTGAGGATCCTCCACTTCCACGTTCACGTCACCCACACCAGCACCTGCAAAGGAAACAAGCCCAGCTGAGCCTTGGCTTCCCCACAGCAACGTGCACTGCATTTAGGATCACAGCCAGCTGTCTGGGCTCAGCCAGCCGTCCTCTGCTACCATTCCCAGGCACAGCCTAAACCTTCAGCTTCTGCTGACAGCAACCAGACATTCAAGTGGGGAGGGGGCAGGACAGGGTGGTGGCATCTCCATGAAGCCATCAAACTGACAGGGCTCTGCTGCTCCAGCCACAGAGTTTCACAGCAGTATTACAGTACTGAATACACACACAGCCTGATTACCCTATTGCTACCACCCTGTAGCACCTCTGTCACAGACTAGCCCACAACTTTGCCAGTCAGATCAACCTCTCAAGCTTCGAAGCAGTTTAGATTAAGAGCTTGGACACTGTGCATGCTGGTCTGGACAAGGATCCTTCTCTGCCGGACTATACGTATTAACTTTTGTACAGACACCTGCTCCTCTCACGTTTTATTCAACTTGTCATGCAACAAAAACAGTTTTCCAGACACTTTTGGAGGCCAGACATGTCTTTACATGATTCAGACCACTCCCTCTCCCAATTAGAGGCTGAACCTAACACTTCCCCTCACTATAACCACATTTAATTTTACTTCTAAGCACCCTCAGGCAGAAGGCAATTTAAAATATGCTACTCAGCATATTCTGGTGTTTAAATACGTCAAGTAACTGCCCTAAGTAGTTTCACATTGTTCTAAATGAATTAGCATTTGTAGCATCTTCTTGACTCATTCCTCTAGGCTACAGCATTGGCCTAATAGCAGGCAACAAGTCACATGATGGAGATGCTCTAATGAAGATAGTAGCCCTCTAATAATTACAACAGAGGTTGAAACCAGTTTGGTACTGAAGTATGAACTCAAAGTAGCACTGTGGCAGATTCTTTCTGTAAAGCTAAATTCAGAACACATTAAGCCTTTACAGTTTACTCACAGTTCATTCTTCAGAGGTGGGCATTTCACATTCCTGTTTAAAATGAGTTGGGGGAAGAAACCAGCCAGGAACTTGCCTGCTGCCATTCAGCAAGTGCATGGCAAATTTCTGGGTAATGCTTAGCACCTTCCTGCCCCAGCTCAGCTCCATACTTCAAATGTTTCATACACAGCTGAAGCCTCCAGAGCAGCCTGACTATTATTTCACCTCTGAACTAGATGGGGCTACAAATCCTCATCCACTTTTCTGTTTGTTTATTCCTCCAGGGCTTAGGTTCTCTTCACATTTGTGGAAGCTGCAGGATTTCAGCACTCGTTCATCCTGCTTACCTGCTGTGTAGAGGTCGAAGTAGGTAGGCTTGTTGGCAATGTTCCCTGTCGCCTCCAGTCCTGGTCCCTTTGCTGTTACTTTGCTCGCATCTCCCTGGGCTTTGTCAACATTCACTTCAAATGGGCTCTTTGAGATGTGCTGCCCAGCAAACAGGACCGAAACCTAGAGACAGACAGTGTCAGATCCGACCCAGCTCAGCGTCACCGCCAGACAGCCCAGCGAGGGGTCGAGCACCCGTGTTCCTAGCACAGCGAGTCTATGCCTCAGAGGTGAGGGAGACCATCCACCCCACAACCTTCATCCTCTCCATGCAGTGTAACTGCTGGCCACCTCCTTAAAGTGCTACTGATCATGGGGTCAGCCACACCAGCGGGGATGCTTGAATCTGGATGTGCCAACAAGAGGCAGACCGCCAGCCAGCAACGAGGTGGCAACAGAAGCTGCATTTATCTTTTCAGGCTGGCTGTGAGGACCAGCCACTCGGGCAAGTGCCAAGCAATAGGATCACCCATCGTAAACCTGCTTCTGCAGGCATCTGGGGACAGAGTTGGGTGGGGAACCTTCTCTGCAAAACGCCTACGGTGTACAATACCATTAAGGAAACGCCTTACAGAAACAACCTGGTATTTTCCTCTGCACCTCTGTGACAACTCACAAAACTGGCTTCATGAGCTGCAAGAAGTGGCCTCACATGAGAGGAGAGCCAGCTGCAGCACTTGATACAGGAACACCCACACACCTTCTCCTAACGCAAACGCCCTTCCCCCTTGAGAAGGGGCAGCCTAATGGCCCAGACAGAGAATTAAGGCCACATCAGGTTACCTTTTCTTCAGGATGCCCAGAGTGGCTATTACGCTGCCATCAGTAAACAGGCAGCCCTCGGGGGCTCACATTAACCAGCAGAGCAGCACAAGAGAATACTAGTTACTGACACACAACCTACCTTGTGAGGTCCAGTAACCCTTGGCACATACTGAACTGAATAGGTCTTGTTTTTGTCACTGGATGGTGTTATCTTTGCCTAGGAGAGAAAACACATCCATTGTTGAGCTGTGCCCACGCATGCCAGCCTAAGATTCTCCTGGGTAGCACTTGATAGTGCAAACTATTTCCAGAGTCAGCAATGTCAGAGACACGTTGCTGTGGGAGCAGGGATCTTTGCTACCTCCTCTTTTCATATGGAAAAAACCCCATTGGTTTTGTCTTTATATGAGACAAAGCAAGCTACCTTCTCCCCACCTCAGCCCTTTCCCTTGCTGTTAATTGCTCTACTAAGGCAGGCCAAAACTGAGGAGACGTTAAGTCCAACGTACAGCTGTATTTTTCTGGAATGTTGTAACATGATCAAGTGGAGCACTTGGATGAGAAGTTTCTATAAACATTAAAACCAGCATTTTAACTCAAAATGATTCATGGCATCTAAATAGCTGCTTTAGCCATTCCTGAAGAATGAGTAAGAGCAGACAGTGATTTAGTGATGTGTGTTATCTAAAAGTGTGTCAGAAAGTACTTGGCCAGTCAAGCTAAATCACTGCAACTACTGGACATTGGAGTTGTGTTGCTTAGTTGCAGATAGTGACATTTTTTTCAAGTTCATCCAGTAACGCAATTACTAAGAAAAGCTTGAGGCTTGCACTTCTGATAGTTGGTATTTTGCAACTTCTTTTTAGATTACTTATCTGTTAAGACCTCACTTGTGAAAGATGAGGGTTACTGCAAAAACTTCAGCATTCAGACCAGCTTTACTCTTCCACAAAGAATGTTTAGCATACATACCTCCTCCCTATTTCCTTCTGGATCCTCTATGAAGACCATCAGGTCTCCCTGCCCAGCACTGATGGTATCTACCGTGAAGATGGCAGGCTGCTTCACCATGTTCCCATGAGGCTCAATCCCTGGGAGACAGACACAGAGCAGCTCATCAGCTGTTGCTACAAAACCCAAAAGGTAGTTTGGAGGCTACCCACAAGCTGTCCAACCCATCCTCCCATACAAGCCCCCAGCACCAGCTTCCCCAGGCCACTGCGTGACATCTCTTCACCAGCTGCCCAGAGCACCATGCTCACAATAATCCCTACTCTTACAATACAACCATTTTTAAAAATTCATTGAATCATTGGTGCTCAACTCATCTCAGGATCTCTGGCCAAGTCAGGAACCCGGCTGGCATCTGGTTTCTGGTGAAAACAAGTTACCCCGCTTGCCTGAGCAAGGCACTGAGAGTCACCCCCACAGCTGGCGACACCGACAGCGAGCAGGGTATGTGCCTTAGTTGCTCTTTAGGAGCTGCCCAGCTTCATGCGGCTAAATACTGCAATAGTGCTGCACCGCAGGACGGGCAACCAGGGAGGCAGGAGAGATTTTGGGAAGCTTTTTGGTAAAGGCATTATCCTAGAGCCAAGGGTGAAAGACTTATTTTAAGCAAGACAGTTCTTACCTATACTGTCCCATTTTACTCCATTTCCAGAACTCAGCTCTACAGACACTGCTCAGATTTATTACTCTTTGAAAGCTGCTCAAACTACTTTGCCAGAGCGAACACTGTATGAATGGCACGCAGGGACCTCTCTAAGCCACGAAAATCCTGCAGTTCGGTGGCACTTCCACTTAACTTTTAATCAGAGTTTCCTTATTGCTCAGCACAGGGCCTGCTACAGCATGCATTTACCAGCAGGGTTTCATCATCTCCCTATACGTAGCCCCAGGTCACGACACCTGTCATGGTGGTGTCAGACTGAGTGGGTGGAAGAACTTCCCAAAGTTGCTGGTTCCAGACTAGCCCAAACATATATACCTTTCCGTTGAAGGGAATTACTCCTTGGCTTATTCATAAAACTGTGGGCACTACTGCTCTACAGCACAATTAGTGGAAAGTGCAACGTCTGATAGATTATAAAGGAAGTGGTTGTGAACAACAGAATTCCTGAACTTGTTTATCTTCAGAAAACAATAACTTGAGAGCAGTGCAAGGAAGATCATGTTTTTACTAGGAAATCTGAGCATTCCGATAAGGTGTTAACAATTGACATATTCATTCTGTCAGACTAAGCCCTAGATTATCATCTAGTTTAAACAGCTATAAATTCGCCCTGCGTATCTTCAGTCCACCACACAAGCATTACGATATGGTATTCAAATATCCCTCCTTCTGCAAGCACGAGAAGGATTGCTGATCCTCAGCAGACAGCTTCAGCCAGGACAGCATTAGTCACAGCACTTTCTTAGCCTACATTTAATCTTCCAGATTTTATCCTCTTCTCAGAGATCTGCTTTGGCTGGGTAAATGAGCTCTCCTAGTGGGTCAGTGATGATGCACACAGCTGCGTACAGCACCTCTGCAGGCTCACTTCACATCACGTCTACACACAGCCGCCCTAGGAGTACGCCCCTGCAGTGTCCAGGGTGATGCGCTACAACTAAGATTCACATTGGGAGGTTATTAATAACTTACTGTAGTACATCGAAAAACAGCAATAAAAAAAGCTAAGACTGACCAACTTCACACCTGACAATCACCTTTTTCTAGAAGCATGAAGACCTGTTACTCATTTGTCCAAAAGACCCTGCCCAGTTTGGCAGTGAGCCCCTTGCTGCTGGAGTGACCTTTCGGTTCTGACGTACGTTAGCAGTCAGAATTGTCAATTATATTTAGTGAATCTGTTTTGGTAACTAACTTTGGGAAAACATCAATCTTTCAAGAAGAGTCTCTCACCCTTTATAATTTCCATTACAATGGCTCCAGCGCACTGCATGCACAAAAGCAGACAACAAAATTATTCCAGTTTTTGAAAGAATAAGAACATGACTAAAGCCAGACCTGACAGACTGAAGCAGGCTGATCAGTCATTTACACAGTAAGTGGAGTATAGGTAGTCTATATACTTGGGATCTGACAAATGTGTCTATGTATCGAGGTTTGCAACGGAAGGCATCAACAAAGGACGTAAACCCCAAGTAGGGTAAATGCTAAACCCACTTCTGACTATAGTGACTGCTCGTCAGTGCAGAGATAGTGTCCATGTCCACTCATTCCATTAGTTAAGTTTCAATGGAAAATCAGGTTGGAAAAAAAAAAAAACCAACAAACAAAACTCCAACAAAAACGTTTTGTTTCTTTCCTTTACGCTCTTGTACACTCAATTCTGAAACCCACTAATTCTAAAAGTCTCGAAGGACCGCAGCTGGCCCCAGCTCTAAAAAAAAAAAAAAAAAAAAGGATGGAATGGAGAACAAAGTGTAATGCCTAAGTGATGTCTAGCTACACACCAAGCACATTAAAGGTAAAAATATGTTATTCATTTAGTTGTGATTGTATTCCAGTCTAGAGTAGAACCACATCAAAAGTTACAGGAATTATCTATTTAAAAGGTAAGTTAAAAATACGAATGCCTATGTAGATCTACAGTTGCATAAACATCTGTGGACAAGTCCTTCCAATTAGCAAACACAGCCTTTACAACAAAAGCTCAGCACTATTTCATGTTTGAAGGGTTACCAACCCACCTTTGTGCATGTGCAAACAAAGCATTCACACCTACAGGTCAGTTCAAATACCTTATTTAGAAACAGCCGACCCTAATACACATCTGCCACCAAGCCTGGGAAACTGGAAACTGCCTCTACAGGGAGCCTTCTCAGTGATACATACGCACAGATGTAAAGAGGTTTTTCCTCTTTAAAGGAGTGCTTTATCACAAGAAGCATTCACTGCTAGATCAACGACTGTCAGCAGCAATACTGCTAGCCTAAATTTCACACCAAGGTTGGTTTAGCCCCATATCACACTACTTCTTCCAGCTGTGGACTGCAAGGCTGGCAGCTTGCAGAACAGGTTCAGAGACTTTGGGGAATTTACATGTTAGAACTAGGAGTGTCTTTTGGACTATATCCACGTATTTCTGAAACTAGGCACCACACCAAGAGTATACAAGTGAAACTTTGAAGTCAGTTACAGTAGGGCTGGAGTTCAACATAAGCAAAAACCCCACCCAGCTTTCTGAAGAGTTAAACGCTCTGTGCAGCCTAAGCGCACCGAGTCCTTACCTCTGCCGTAAGCCCTTGCTTTCTTTGGATTCAGTTTGGGTTTTAAAGGAGCTCCTGGTTTCAGCTTGGCTTTGGGGAACTGGGACAGGTAAGTCATTACAGAGTGCTCATCCACATCAGGGTGGATAATTTCTTCAGGGGTAATAACCTGAAAGACAGTGCAATTAAGTATATTGTACCAGTGCTTGGTTACCGCGTGTCAACACAGAAACAGAGCTATAACACAGTCTTACATTTCAAAACTCCCGCATGCTACTGCAATTTCTTACATTTATTTTCCCTTTGATACACACAACATCATTTACTATCTCATGGCAAGAAAGTCAAGAAGCTCATTGTGGTCCAAATGTGATTTGGGGGCTTTTTGTGCCTTGGTTATAAGGGGTTCTCAGGAGACTGTGACAAACTAAACGGTAGCAAGGCAAGACAACGGTGGCTACGTTCCCCCCGAAAAGCAACAGAGGGATAACTGAAACTGAAAGAATTAGTAATTCATAATCCTGTGTTCCACAGCTCTGAACTGCAGTGCTTGCAAAGTGAAGCTTGTGACCAGTCTCTTCTCCTGCTCCCACAATACAAGCTGCTGACAGCTTCAGAGACTTGGGCACTTTTGTCCAACTTTATCAGCATGAAAACAACCCAGTTTGCAAATACGTTGTTCTCCATTTGAAAGTCATCTTTGCAGGTGACTTCCGAAGCCAGTGAGTTTTTCTTCTGTGGAATTCAACGCAGCAAAACAAACTCACTCCATGGACTAACCAAGCAGGCTCCACTGCACATGTGCTTTTTCCCCTACCCCACCTACATGCTGCAACACCAGCTGTCTTCAGCGGTGACACCTACACAGAATCTTACAACCAGAGCTCTGAAATGTAACAGCACGTTTCATTACAACGTGCCCTTTCTCAGGCAATTTCACACTGTAACTTTTGGAAGTGTCCAAGCAACTTCACCCGCCTTCCTCAATCTAAACGCAAGCTGGTTGCAAGTACAAAGCTAAGCGCTGTGCTTCCCACAAGCAGCCTGCGTCTCGGCGGCCGGCGCAGCCTTACCTGCGGCACACCCAGCCAGTCGTCCGCCTGCTGCATGGCTTCCCGAGCGTTGTCAACGGGTTTCTTCGGGTCCCAGGTCTCCCAGTCAGGGCACAGGCCTGCAAGCACATTTCGGTTGTTAGGTGTTATTTGCAAAGGAGCTTCCCCAGCTGAGGAAACCAAGTACAAACTCTGCAGCCACTTGTATTACACTGCTATACAGAAAGCTCTGAACAGAGCTTTGCAGAAGTAGCCAAACCAAGACGAGCACGTGCTGCTCGCTGAAACGCTTCCGAGACAACAACCAGCATCTCCACAGGCCCTTACGGCACAGGCAGTAACAGCCAGTTCAAAAAGACTCCCACCCACCTTGCCTATCAACTAAAGATGTATAGCTTTTCAGTAAGCCACCCAACTGCACTGCTTTAAATTTAAGCTGTATAAGACACCACTTTAAATTCAGCACGAATACAGCTAGCCATCCTTTATGTTTTGCTGGCTCTCCTGCAGCAGATTTGGAAAAGAAAGTTTCAACTGCTTGCCATAGCACCCCAGATTGCATTAGACGAACACCAGCAATCGCACTAGCAAGGCTGTTTTACAAGAAGGTGAGGAAACTGTGCCTTTTTCACACTTCATCACATTACTCGCCTTAAGTAGCACAGCCTCAGCTAGCTGAACACTGAAGTTTCAGGTAGCATGTGGCTTCTGGCTGCTCTGTGCTCCCTCTGCAATCCTATTTCAGGAGAACACATGGAGCCTCCTGCTGCGTCCCTGAAGTTGAAAGGTTGCTGGCACTTGCTGTGGGAACAAGTCTTTCTTGCATTTAGGAGCCAGCATTTGCGCCTTTGTCCCTTGCACCCAATACAAAGCTTAGACATGGCGCCTCCAATAATGCAATCGCACATTCTGCTTTAGGCCAGTATTTCTCTTGGCCAAGTCGTTTACAATTTGCTGCTTCCCACAGCTGGCCTCTTTGGTCTTGGGTTTTCTTGAAAGCCTCATTCCCGTCTCCAGCTCAGCAGTGAGAACCTCCTCCCATAGGAACAGCAGAGCAGCCACAAGGACAGCAAGTAAGGAAAACACAAACATCAGAGCAAAGGACCTACCTGGAGCACAGCTGTCAACAAGAGCCCCCAGTGCTTTGCCATCCTGCCAGTTTTGATTGAAGTTCGTGATCGGCAAGTAAGGAATTTTGTTCTGGATCCAGCCCAGCAGCCTCTGCTTAGGGGTCTGCTTCTTTGCATCATCATCACCTTCATCCTCCCACACGGGCATAGAAATGGAGTAGTGGAGGATAAGGGTCCATATCAGGCCAAGGATCAACTTCAAGTTTCCATCAACTATGGCTTTACTATCTGGAAGACAAAAGACACACAACTGATTATTTCCCCCCCAAAGGAAAGAGGCATGTTTTTAAAATACTGTGTCTGCACTCAAGCCCAGGTAATCAAGGACAAAAGAAGTAACCCAGGTCACTGCAGACACTTGCTCAGGCAGAGACACCATTCTTCATGCCCCGCATTAGACGGGACGAAAGAGTCGAGTCCAATGACTCAGTGCTCTCCAGCTGTCTTGAGAGCTCGGTGCTCTCCAAGGGTGGTGTGACTTGCCCTTGAAGCTTTACAATGTTAAGCTTAGGAGAATTGGCAGTTTAAGATCTCTGGTATTTTGCACTTAGATGATAAGTGCCACCTGGCATTTTTAACGGCATTTGTATCTTATGAAAGAAGCCAAACAGCATGTGATGAAGTTCACAAGAACAGCATCCCAACAGGCGTGAAATACCCCAGAGCATACCTAGCAGCACCATTTAGGAAACTGCATTTATACACAGAAACTTGCCTCCACACACACATCAACAGTTTGCATTAAAAATGGCAGCAAAAAAGTGCTATATAATGAAGTCCAGCAAAGCCAGAGTTTGGAATTAGAACAAAGTTGAGATATATCATGACCTGGATACAAATGGCAAAGCAAGGAGCGGAGGGCCATCGGGCATCCTTCGCACCATCACACTCCTGCTTTCACAAAAAGTCATCCCTTCATGCTACAAATTCAGAGTTAGAAGAAAAGGAAAAGCCAGCTCTGGCTTTTCCATGTCATGCTCTAGCCTAGCAAAAGTTTATCACCGCAGCGGCCATGCCACAGGTCTACTTTAAGACACACCACGCATCTAAGTTTAAAGCTGCTGGGTAGCAAGATCAGATTGTTGCAAGAAGCTGTCTGAAGGGGCAGGATATTTTTCTGCATCAGTTTGGCCTTATGAAGTGACCTCTACAGTTCTGTGAATGCTCTTGCAATTTACTTTGGTTTTAGCGAGTCACAGACTGGATGCACTCCCTTTGAGCTCGTAGTTGCCACTCAGGTTGTATTACACTTGTAACAGCTCCAGTTTGTCCAAGCTCACCCAAACCAGGGCTGCAATGTTTTGGGATGCCCTCAGCCTGACTGATCCTTTCATTCCCAGCAGCACATTACAGCAGAGCATTCTTCTGTTCTTTCCTCCGTTTCAGTGAAAACTGTTACAGAAACCCCTTTTTAGTCAACAGAAGTTACAAGTGACCTGGAAGCTTTTGTCTCCTCTCCAGCTCCCAGAGCAGATGCTGGAGTAAAGACAACTACAGCAGTATAAACTCACTTTCATGCCACCAGAATAATTGTACAGGGATCTTACTGAGTCCTAGCTAGAAAAGAAAAAGCGTTCAGTACTTTGTTTGCCTTCTCCAGTTCAAATTCAGTGTTAACAGGTAGTGCCCTCCAAGCTGAGCCTTACTATGCCCAACACCCACTGCACATGCTTTACTTGCTCCTCTTCAGCTACAGAGACCGCAGCAGCAATCCAACACCATCTTATTAATACAAAAAGATCTCCTGACTTTCAAAACAAGTGATATCGATTATACAGAATAGCGACCGAGAACAGTAAGCACCAGGGTGTTCCCTTTAACCCAATGCTCAGGCAAAGTGGTTAATATTTACATGGTTTCACAATAGGGCGGTACGTTCTGAACAGATAACACTGTAACTTCAGACCTTGAATGGTGTTTGGCCTTTCTGGATAGTTAATCTAGTTTCTACTCAGATTTTATTTGTATTGGATTTTTTTTAACATCAGTTTTGACTAATCTTACAGTGTTACGATAAACGTGTGCCACTTGACTGCTCACTGCTGACTTCATATCCAGTCTGAGATATACAATAGATATCTATGAGGTGATTAAGCCCCGCTGGGTTTTAATTACAGGTTCCAAGGTAAAAGCCTGCATCACATAAGGAGTGTGTCTCCTAGCGACAACTAAACAGTCCCTGCTGTTAGCCATTTCCCCCTCTTTCCAGTTTGAGCGGTTAAGCTGCAAACTGGTCTGTGGAGGGAAGATGCTCTCTTAGAACCTATTAGGGAAAGCTTTCCTGAAAGAAGTTGTATCAGAGCAGAAGGAAGAGCTGCATTTTACAGGAGAGAGAGACCTAAAGCCCTGCTGGCAGGCTCACCATGGTGCCTGAGCTCCGCAAGCTAGAATTTAGGGCTGCAGTGTGCAAAAACCAGACCGTGGGTGCGAGCCCCCCCGCCCACCCGCTGCCCGTGCCTGCAGCACCTCCATCCTGCACCCCCACGGCAGGACCACCCGCTCACACCACGGCGCTGGAGCGTACCGCCAGCCACCGCACCCCTGCGCCAGAAACGCCTCCGAGCTTCAGTTTCGGATTTATACCGACATCGGCATTTTTACTGGAGCGGACGCAGCGATGATTTAGTATGCTACAAGTAAACTCATTTCAGAAAGCCATCCAGCATTCCCAGGGAGGAAAGCCAGCGGGACAGAATCACCTCGAGCACACTGCTACACGCACGTTACTCGAGATAAAGAATGGTCTGTTTCGTATTTACAGCGCATAAATAATGGCGATACGTGGATGCACTGCGGTTACTGCAGCAACTAGCCGCGTGCTCAGAGCTTCCTCCAGCCCCCCACCGCCATCCCCAAGGGCATGGCTGGGCAGTGGTCCTTGACCTGGGGAAAAAGAGCCCGTGCACAAGACAGCTTCACATCGGGAGCAAGAACATCCCATCTCATCAGCCCTGTCCAGAGAGGCCAGGCACGGAGCTGATGTCGCGATGACGGGAAAAGGCCACCGCAGAAACGGGACGGCTCTTCCTCCCTGGGGCTGGTGCCATCCCTGCGACTGCGCTTCGTTAGCAAAGTTAGCAAGCTCTTACAGCCTGCCGGCTTCCTGACAGGCATAGGGATCTCATGATGTAATTTTTTCCAAGCCTGCTTGTAGGAGGGCTTGTCTGCTTTCATTTGGGGTGGGGAGGAGGGAGGGAGAAGAACTCCTGGGCAGGACAGTAGACCTTATCAGCACCCAGCAGAGCCACCCGCACACCCTTTCCACAGGCACCCCGCTCCCAGCTACACGGGATCCCACCAGCAGCTCAGCCCTGGTGCGCGATCTCTATCACGATATAGAAGGACCCTCCATATACGAGAAGAGACCAGAGTCCAGACCAAAGCAGGCTTGGCTTCCAAGCGCTGGTGTAAAGCTTGGCTCCACCCGAGCATTCAGCCTCTCCAGAAAAGCCTCCGCTTTACTGCCGCCTTTTTAATTAACTGACTAAAAACATTCAGTGCATTCTCCTTGAGGTCTCTTGGGCATTAAGATGCAAGTGGCACCCAGGAAGACAAGCATCCATTAACATGTCTTGCACAAGGAGCACCGAGCTGGCCCAGAGAACCCTGAAACCCTCTTAGTACAACCAAATTCGCAGGCATCCCCCACCAGCTCCAAGTGCACACTGCCAGTGTAATGCTGCCAAGGTTTTGGAACAGTGAAAAGAAAAAAAAAGTGTTTCCAATGACACTTAAGCACCAACAATCACTACTGCAGGCGCTGCCATGTACCCCAGCTCAGCTGGCTTTCCACTGGATTTCCCCCATTCCCTGGTCTGCTTCAAGACACATTTTCTGGCCCTCCCAGGCTGGAAAACGGATTATACGAACAGCAGATTTTGCAACACTGCTTTCCTATTACAAACACTACTTTTAGGCATACTTATTACTCACAGAATCTATGCTTTGAAGCTTTACAGAGCCTGTCAAGCTACGTGTCTCAATTACTCCTCTGGAGCTTATAGAAAATTTACAGCAGAGAGATGCACACTTGTGGTCAGTGCTTCAGAAACACAGTGCAAGCACCCAGCCCCTCCAGGACGCACCTCCACCATTCGCAGCGCGAGCGGCAGTGTTTGGCTTTCAGCTTTGATGAATTAGGTAGATGGGAACGAATTGTCTGCTTTCAGCTGAAACGGAGAGTGTGTATTTACTCCACGGTACCCGGCGAGTTTCCGCAGATTAAAGGAGGCCTCTCCACGCAGGCGACAGCCACCGATCCCTGCCTTCCCGCGGCTCAGAGGAAGAGAGCTGTCACGTCTCATCCGCCACGATAATTTAGCAGGGCTGAACAAATTCTTTACAGCACCACTCTAGACAGCCTTAATGTAACCTTTTTTGAAGAAAGTGTGGTCATCTGCATAATTTGCTTTATTCACGTTACAATGCCTATGGTAACATCTGCAGATGTACTTACGCGTATGCCAGAGCACACTCGCTCACTGGTTCGCTGTACCCGGCAGGAGATGCGTGCTTTGGAGATCAAAGCTCCTGCACAGCTGAGTCACGCCACCGCAGCAGAGCAGGATACCTGCTGACAGCCGTTTGACTTGTACTTTTCAAAGGACACATTTTTATGGGAGCCCAGGCATGAAGCAGGAATCCACGGCTGGAGCACCACAGGACCTCTCGCCTGCCCCAGACCGGTACTTAAGAGGACTTCAGCTCAGCTGGGAAAACAGACAACCAGCTTTTCAAGTGCCATCTAGAACAGCCAAAGGGTGAGGGGTTTGGGTTTCTTTGGCTGGGTTTTTTTTGTTTGTTTCCTTAGAACTCAGAGGTTTTGGGCTGTTACATGCAAGTCTGCTGATAATCAGCTGTAGACTCCAAATTTGCAAATGCCCTTAGATGACCACTTTTAGACAGCCTGCAAGTTATCATGGCTAGACACATGGTCCAGAACCAGCAAGAAGCAGAAACACTCAAGTTTGGCTTTAACAGGAACCTTCACTCCCACCTACACTGTTCACTGTGCATTTTAACTCCGGTTACTCCACTCTAACTTGCTTTCCTCCTCTAAAAGTACCCAATGGCAATCCAACATCAACAAAATAGCAACCGCCATGAAGCAAGACGCAGCCCTGGTTCAGCTGCACGCAGGCAGAAGCCGTCTGCGGGGACAGGCTGCCGAGAGGTCCTGGCGTCGGGCTGCAGCTCGACAGGACCTGCACGCTGACGGCTGGGGAAAACCAGCCAACCAGACTTAAGCTGTTCTGCAGAATCAACACCACCATTGAACAAGCGAGCACTCACTTTTCTGTTAAAAAAAAAAAAGCCTATATATAGCCTACAACATTAAGTTTTATGTAGGAGTATCCTGCTTCTTAGTCAGCTATTAGGATTTAAGTGGCTGCCTGGTAGGGTGAAGAGGAAAACAGACTGAACCAGAGCTCGTTTGCTTCCCCCATCACACCTCTGAGTCTAGATTGTAATTCTTACCCCTTTTATTATCCTATTAACTAAGTGGCAACTGGCCCAAAAAATGGATTATGGCAATTCCATAGGTCAGCAGTACACACCACCAGTCTCAGTCTTGAAAAGGAACCAAGTTTTAACTGCTCAAGCTGATTTATAATTGTTGCTCTATACTAAATATTAATAGGATATGTTACACTTGGACTGTTAATATCACACTCCTTAAAGCACAAAGAAAGACGCTGAAGTGCCTAGCCTTCAGCCAGCAGCGTGACTAGCCCGAGCCAGCAATGTGACCATCTCAAGACAAACGTGTGTCATTTTTACAGCTTGGGCCACAAAAAACTTCCCAACCCAACCTACCAAGTGGAAAACCGCCAACGCTGCAGAACTGGCTCCTCTCTATTTGTGCTTGCAGCTGCCCCAGGAGCAAGCACCAGAACTGCAACCTGGCACTGATATGAAGCTTGCAAATTCATCTGCTGCAGTAGAGATCCCTGAACTCTACCTGGAGTGTTGTGCCACAGCCAGCAGCCTGGTAAGATCTCACTTGGTGTTGGCTCTTTAGAGCTGTCTTAACAGCCTTTAAGTCACAATATCCATGACTAAGTAAATTCAGCATCTTTTGCCTTTAACCTAAGCACCTAGGGCATGTTACAAATTATTTTTAGGCATCTTCAGAGCTGTAAGAATATTTATTAGACTTACAATCCATCATCACTTGATTTCAAGAGCTAGCGCTGCAAGAGAAATTCCTGTGACCTCATGCATCTTTCAGAACCACTTCACTTGTCCTTCTTGGGCTTTTTCCCAGTCCAGTGTATACCCTTTATGTCAGTCAGCTCTATACTGGAAGAAGCACTGTTTCCAGAAGGGGGGGGGAAAAAAAAAAAAAGTAAAATTCAAAAGATCTTGCAGACTGGGAGTTCCCTCACTCCTCTGCTCAAAAGGGTTTCCAAGTTGCAACATGGAAAATTCCAAGCAGATTTTGAGGAAAAAGGGAAAAAGCCTTCTCCATGAGGGCTGCCACATACTGGAACAGAGAGTCCATAAGGTCTGCATCCTCAGAGACACTCAAATTTAACTCGACACACCCTTGAGCAACCTGATCAAGTTGGGTCTGCTCTGAGTACATGGTTTGAACTATATGACCTTCATTAGGTCTCTGCAAAGCTAAATTATTCTACAATTAAAAAAAAAAAGTAATCCACTGTTACAAACTTTGCGACTAGTATCTTTTGCTTGTATGCAAGGCTGCTTTGCATTCAGATTAAGCACAAGTATTACCCGAACTGTGGCAATGCTCCTTGAACTCTGCCCTACAGCAGAGCTGCAAGTCATTTTCTGTTGGACAATTAGTGGAAACAAGATAAGCTACCGCAGCAGACAGCTTCCTTACTAAATTGAGCTAGCAATACAGACTATGCAAAGTCTTGTAAAACAAATGAAGGACTGAAAAAGCAATTTTTGAGTAGTGAATTTATTTTTTTTTTAAAAAGTTTCTTGGTTGAGGCTACAGTCAACATGGCTTGTCCGCAGTCTGAGCAAAGTCATCTGAGTTTTGATCTCCACATGCAGAAGTTCTGCCACGACCAGTACTGATCTCTGCATCCAGCTGCTCTAAAAGTGGTCACCCTCTCCAATCTTGATGTCTTCCCCATTTACAATTTTAGGTATTATATGGAGGAAGAGTCCCAAAATGCATGATCCTTAATATAAAACAAAGGAGCGGTCTCAACAGCCCTTACTCCCTATTTCCAGACATGGAAAGAACTTTGTACAACAGACAAAGTTCACCTCAATTATGGATGATTTATGTAGAGACTGTAGGAATTTTAAGTCCCGTTATGCTGAAGTTTCCGAGTACTTTCCCACCTCTAATTATTCTCACTTATTGTTAAACAGCTGTACCAATTGGGGGATAGAAAAATTAAGCACTCGTTAGGGCTCAATCTTCTGCAACAGTGAAAACTCCACATTGAATCGAGCTCTTCCAAAGCCCTGCTCCGCACTGCGTACATGCCACACAGAAGTATGCAGATGAGATGGAGCTGAGCAAGCTAAGGAAATTCTTTGCTGAAGCGTATAGTATGCGTTCACAGGCTTACTGTGCCTGCTAAAGACATTAGCGACATCCTCTGTAGGGATAGTATGTCTTTAAATCAATTACACAGGTTCCTCAGTGCTTTGAGAACATACTGCAACCATTTCCTCCAGTGACCCTTAAGCCCAGGTCCACCTCGCAGCTTCTCGGGGCTCGGCACATAGCTCGTCGCCTGCCCGCGCGCAGCCAGCTTACCCCACGAAAGCGCAGGCTGTGCCCATTGCACAGAGTTGGCACCCGGGCGGTTGAACTCTGGCCAGTTTTGTGGATTCCTAGCTGTGACCTGCTAACCTCTAATGGCAACGTGCTCCAGCCCCATTGTGTCTCTGCTTCTCAGTGGTGTTTGCAGCCAGTGCTGTGACGCACAGGAGAGCTGTTCCTTGGTGTCCAGCTTACCTGAATGCCAGAGGGCTTTTTGGCTCATCTGCTCCCAGCTTAGCTCCTGCACCCTGCCAAGATGCAGCCAGTGGTCAGCTTCACTAATGAGCCTCAGCGCATTCGTTACCTGAGGAAGTGATCTTCAGGAAGTGTAAGTGATACACCATGTACACAGCAGATCCGCTAAGCTTTTTACAAGGTGAGTTTTCCAGAGAGGGAATGCCATTTCACTGGAGGATTGTAAGAACAGTAACCGAGTGCTGACCTGGTCACCAACAGGAGGATGGAAAAAGATGTTGGGGTTTTTTTGTTTGGGGGTTTTAGTTTGGTGGGGGTTTTTTGTTTTGGTTTGGTTTTTGCAAGGAGACAGAAACCATTTTCCTCTATGGTTACCAGGGTGTCTGGTTATTAAAAAGTAGCAAGATTCCTTTGTAAAACTCATCTTAGGATTTGAGAGATTAAACATTACAATTCAGAAGTTTCTAATAGCTTTTACTTTAACTGGATTTGAAACCCTTCAGATCAGTCGAGAGAACTTCAGGCCACTATTGCATCCATCACCCTCTACTGTCTACTGGTGCAGGCTGGGCCTCTGGAAAGCATCTCTCATGAGGTAGAACAGGCAACTGTAAAAATAAGTTCAAATCCAGTCCTTTCAGTGTAGGTTTGGCAAGAAAAAAAATTCATATAGACTTTTAATACAGAAAAGAATAAAAAGAATCAAACCAGTGGAGCTCACAGGAGTGAAATACAGATTAAAATAGCTCTGCCCAACTTCTTAATGGGCACCCAGAGACCACTTACGTCTTGCATCCAGAAGAGAAAGGCATAACACTAGAACCAACCCAGCTTCTCCAAGAGAAACTGAAAACACCCAAGGGGACTGGAAGGAAAAGTCAAGAATTTCAAAATTAGGAATTGTTAGGGTGGGAAGGGAAAAAGTCAAACTGCGGGTGGCTTGGGATCAAATTCCTTAATACTTTCAGTCTGAATACACCTAGGGCTTTTGTTGCCTTAAGAGCCATATACCAAGCTATGGATACGAGAAGGTAAATGTGCAGTCTTATGCTCAGGAACAGCCCCAGGCAGGAGGTGTTAGAGCGCGTCGGACTCTTGCCGCGAGTGCGCCCGGGGACCATCTCCACCACGAGCACGAGGAGGGCTCTACGCTGCCTTGCACGCCGCTGGGATGCTGGGACAGCATTAGCAGCGAGCAAGGATGGAAGACAGAAGAATAAGAGCTGCCATTCACACCGGCTATTTCGGACTCGGTTGCTCGCTGCCAAGCGGGTCCCCGCTCGCAGCCGCAGGACCGCGGTGCAGATGCCCACCCAGCCGAGCCGCGTACAGGAATGCTGCTTTGGGGGGAAAGAGAGAAAAAAAACACAACAAACCAAACAGAGAGAAAGGAGCCTGAATGCTCAGCCTTTGTACAGCAGCAAGTTTCCATGAGTGCTGCTTTGTTCGCAGCCCGCCAGCCCCTCGCCAGCTCCGCGGGGCAGCCCGCCAGCACGCCACCGCCGCGCTCTGACCCCGAAACCCCGCTCGGCCGAGCGCCTGGCGGCCGCGGGGCCGGAGCCACCCGAGCAGCTCCCCGCTCCCCACCTGCGGCTGCCCCCGCACCCACCCACCCACCCACCGCCGCGGGGAGAAGCGGGGCTCCGGCCGCCCTCCCGAGCGCGCGGGGGGCCTGCCGCGACACGCCGCGGCCCGTGACTTCATTGCCAAAACCACCCCGACAATGGGCCCTGTGAGCGGCGGGCCCCCCCCCCCCCCCCCCCCGCTTCGCGCCCAGCGAAGCGCATTCCCCGCTGCTGAGCTCATCCCACCGCCCCTCCGGTGCCGGCCCCGGCGGCGGCCGCCGGGACACCGCGGCTCCCCGCTCGCCTCCTCCGCCGGCGACGCTGGAAGCGGCCCCCGCGGCGCGGCCCCCTCGGCCGCAGAGCTCCGCGCCTCAGGGCAGGCGCGAGGGGACGCTGGGCGGCGAAGGGCGGGAACGGGCCTGCGGCCCCTCACCGCCCGAAGGGAGCCCCGCGGCGGCTCTTCCCGCTCCCCGCCGCTTCGGGGTGACGCGGCAGCCCCCCCTTCCCCGTGCTCCGGCACCGCGTGGCTGGCAGCACCCCAAAGACCGGTTGCCTCGACCCCCACGGGTGACAGGCGGCTTGGGAAAGCTCCCGGAAAGGGCCAAGGCAGCGTGGGATCGGGCCGTGGGAAGGGCCGCAGGAGTGCGCCCGCGCTGCCGCTCGCCCCCGGGGTCAAACGCCGGAGGAGGGAAGCACCGGGAAGCCACGGGGACAGGGCAGTGCAAGCGACCCGAGTGGTGATTAATCACTCGGGAATATCTGGTGAAGGAAAGTCCCTGCAGCGGGGAGTGAGCATGCGGGAAAGTCGATTTCTGTTGGGGGGGGGGGGGGAGAGGAGCCCTCCTGCCTTTGCCACGCTCTGCTGAGAAACGCTTGGCTCGGCCCTTGAAACCAAGGGACACGACACAAACTACACCCCCCTCCTCTGGGCACGGGGTGGGATAAGAAAGCAGAAGAAAGGGGAATGATCCTGTGCCAGGTTTCTGCTCCCCAGGGGTCAGTACAATTATTGCCCCAGCGCCGCAAGGCTTCGCCTTCCCATCAGAGCAGGCGCCTACGCCCACATCAGCAACACCGCTACCCCATTCACAGGAAACGAGTGCCACTTTAAGACACTAACATTTTAGTCAAATGCAAAATTGTCTTAACCTTAGCAAGAAATACTCGTCGAGGAGTCTGCTGAACTGGAGGCGGTTCTTTCATGCACGCATGCAAACGAAAAAAAGCACCTCCTCACAACGCATCATGTGCGTACACAAGTGGAGAGCCAAGCCTCCATCAGCAGGGTGAAGTGATAAAAACGGCTGTAGAGTCCTATTTCTGCAAGTGTAACAACAAAACTGAGAATTGTCACCGAAGCGTGAGAGTGCTGTAACCATGTCGGGAGGATTAAAGTAATCCTAAATCTCACCAGGTCACTTCAGGTTGCACCAAGGTTAAAAACCTGGCTAGTTCGTGCAAAGACCTCCCAGGGGCCGGCAGAGGCATTAGGTGACAAGTCATTAGCGCTGTGTTGCATCTTACATTACTGAAGGAAGGTTACCCAAGCTTCAGTGAAGCAGACCAACAGGAAGGTCCATCCTCAGGCACCAGCATGCACTGGAGATGGAAAAGGTGCAAAAGATGCAGCTGAAAAAAAAAAAGCCTCGGCAAGGCTGAAGAGCAATGAGTAATCCAGAGGTTTCCAGACGCCAGTGACCTCTGCGTTACTGAAGAGCATGTTTACTCACACTGGGGGTAGGTCAAGATAGTTATAAGAAACAGCATGTAAAATCCTGCCGAGATAAATGAACCCATTCAGATAGGGCCGTCTAACATCTTCTGTGCTGCAGACGCCAGGCATAAAAGCTGCAATGGATGGAGTTTCTGAAGCCAAAACCAACACATTGGAAATTATCAGAAGTGATTACTGTTTGGGGAAATCCTTGGCCACAACATACACCAAGATTCAATTTTTCCATCTGAAACCAGAATCGCTGTACTGACTGATTCACTGTGCACAGGGCTGTTCGAAGGAAATCCCCATTCATGCAGCCCTGCATGGCTCAACCCATCTCCACTCCACACTGCAGCACCAAAGAGCTCAGGATTGGAGCATGCTTTGTGGTCTGGGGTTGGTGACACATCAGAAAACACCCTGCCAGTTACTTTAGCTATGCAAAAGATTTGTGGTTTGTCTCAGTTTTGATAGTCTCTGATTCTGAGCACCTAACGGCACAGCTCCACCCGGGTTTGTTTTGAAGCATTTAAGCACAGATACCCTGTTACAGATGCTCTGTAGCCCTCTGTAGCGTAGTGACAAAGTTACTCCAGAATTAATCATCAGGTCAGCTACCTCTGTCCTACCATTTCCCTGAGAAGCAGTAGGAAAGGTGATTAACCTCTACCATGCAATTGCACCCCACTGCAGACAGGAACAGCCGCTTTGAACATCTCCGTCCAACATGTGAGCCATTTCAACAATTCATTTTGACACTCAGACATAGGTACGCACCCTTAACAAACACATAGCACCAAAAGCAGCCCTACACCCGCGCATTGCCACCAGAACATGTCTTGCCATGTCACTGCAATTCAGGACTGCTGTGATGGTGCAAACCACCTGAAATCAGCTGTGGTCCTGCCTCCAAGCTCTGGCCACCGCATTGCCATGCGAGTGCTCATTAGGAGGGGGATTACACATCTGCACAAGCCAGGCTGCTTTCTGCAGCCACGCACCGAGCGAGGATGCTTGGGGCAGTTGCACAGTCACTACCAACACATGCATCCACTGCACATCCCTGCAGTCCGAGCAGGCACTGTTGCTTTTCCATGACCACAACAAAGAGGTCTTAATGCTTTTGTGTGTAAGCTAGCTAGATGTTAGTTCTTCACGAGCTTTCACATACTGACACCTACCCTCCCCTCCACTGGAAACCATGACCATCCCTGTCCAAGGAAGAAGGCCACTTTCTTCCTGGAATGTTAATCCTTAAATAAAAAACATTCAGTGTTGTGCAGCTGCTTCTTGAAGGAAGCAGCTTTTCCGTCTTTCTGGAGAAAGCAGTGAAGTTGTTTGAACATATTTTTGTATACTTGTGCAACCCAGCAGTAAACACACTTCCATCTGCACATAGCACAAGGCTCGCCCCTGCATGGTCGAGATTTAAGCCTTGTGTGTTTAATATCCCACACAGGACAGCGCTGTGTTTATACGGTTTCAGCTACAAGCTGCTAACATAAGGAATAGACGCTTGGCTTGAGGCCCAGGTAATTCATCCGACGGTGGCAGCCACTATCAGACAGACCTCTTTTGAGAGGAGCTTTCATGAGCAGGAGAGCGGTGGTGAATCTGCAGAGGCACAGTCTGCACGGGTGGTCTCTGAGCACCTTAAAGAGGACCATATGGGATTACTGGTACAGCTTGAGCACATATTAGCCACAGCTGTGCGATGCACACTTCTGCGGACCACATACCCACTCCTCCCACCCAAACTCACTCACTGCACAGCGAAGCTTTGCTTCGTATGGGTGACTTCTGCATCGCTCCGAGTAGCCCGAGGGACCCCCTGGCTCTCACCAGCTGCCGTGGGCTGCCTGGCCCCAGCCCCCAGTGCTGCTCTCCCACACCACAGATCCTCTGCCATGCACAGGCTCTGCTCAGGGGCCATCCTCCTCCTCCTCTTCCCCCCACAGGCTGCTTGCAGCAAGAAGCAGGAGCAGCTCTGCTCATTTGACACCATCAGCCTAATCCAAGTGTGTCAGGAGCTGCTCGGCCATAACAGGCTCTGGCTGCTAAGAGTGTTTCTGAGCTAGCCAGCGCTCAGAGGGATACCACCTTTCCTCTCAGGGCGCCGGACTTCTAAGTCCAGCTTGGACAGTCAAAATCTTCCAAGTAAAGGCTTCACACAAGTCTTTCCAAACTTCACAAGCTCGCAGCTCTCCCTAGTCTTCAGGGACAGCACTCCACCACACACATGGTGACTGAGCAGGGTGCAGGCAATTACCCAAATTCTCACCAGCTGCAAGATCTCATTTTTTAATCTGCAGTCTCACATTGTTCACATTTGCAAGCCTATTGTATTTCACATTTTTAACACAGCACAAAAAAATAAAGCACTGGCTCTAGAGGCAATTTTGCTAGAGCTGGAATAGATGCAGCAACATTGCAAGCTACGCCGTTCTGCCTGATCTCACACACCCCTTCCAATTACCTACCAGGTTAGGTACAGCATTAGGCCACCTCATTTGTTATCAGTTCCTCCATTTCACCATGAAAAATGTTTAGTAACATGCTATTACCTCCATTCAGACAGAACAAAAGCCCTACAGGTGTTTGTCCTACTCCTAGACGAAGACTGGGATGCTCCTTTCAGCTTCTATATTTGAGCTTGAATACTCTTGCTGTCCAGGTACTGCTTCAGAAGCCTGAGCTACTTTTCTTACAGGTAGAGTATGAAATATTCTGCAGCTTGTTAAAGCCTATGTTTAAGTAATAAAGCTGGTTAATTAAAATATTTAGGCTTCCTTTGCCTTAAGCAGTGTTTTCAACCAATAGTTGCAGCACTTCATGTGAAGCAGTTTGTTTTTCCTCCTTGCAATCAAAAACCTGTTAAAGGTACATAGTTTTCTTCAGTTATTTACCTATATCAGAAAAGGTATTTCTTTAAACACTGAACTCAGAGCTAGGCTACAAAACCACAGCAAAATGTGAAATAGGTTTGTTGAAGTAGGGTTTTATGCCACTAACTTCAAGGGGTTTTCCCTGGTTGAGTCAGGGTTGTTCAGCAGAGCTTTCCACCCAGGAAACCCCAGGCATCTCTGCTGTTTCCAGGGCCTGAACTAGCAGCTCCTCACTGGACTCTGCTGCTCCTGGTGCTTTCATGGCAGAACAAACCACCTGTGAGCTGACCCTTGCAGGGTAGCTCCAAACTGTTTCCTCCCAGAAAGCAGTATATTGGGATATACTCAAGTGAGGATCCCAGTGGCGATGGGGTTAATTCCCTGGGACAAGGTCTTTGCAATACCCTCGTCCAGGAGTCCCACATGCTCCCATCTCTATAACTGCAGATGTCTGCAAGTCATTAGCATGCTCAGTAATGCTCACTTAGCAGCCACTAATCATCCCATGTGACAGCACCAAGGGCAGGGCTGAGCCAGCCCCGCTTTACTGTGGCAGCAAGCTGAATGCAATTAGTGCTTCTTCACTCTTACATTTTGGAGGAGAATCTGAACCCCTGGAAGACTCTCTCAGGCTTTTCTAACTTTTTTTGGATGCAAAAAATGTAACCGGCTACCTGTGAGCCGCTCCTGCTTCTGCAGAGCTCTGGGGAGCCCTGGGGCACGCTGCAGCCCAGGGCCACAGGGATCTGCAGGCGCTCCTCAGCAGCCTGATTTTGTGGCCCCTCAAGTAGGCATCTCACATGGTCTTTGGTGACTTGACTGAGCTGGCAATTCTTGCCCACTACGCAGGTTAGGTCAGGGAAGTACGATTAGCACAGGAGCTGGTTTATCAACACACAGCCAATCTCTGCCTGCCGGGGTCTTCTCTGATAGCAGCTGTACTGGGTTTGTGGTAAGAGTTACCCTCCTCCCTTTGGCCATCTCTATTTGATGTAGCAGTTCAGTTGTCCAGCACACATGCTGCATCCTCTGTTAAGAGTGTCAAACTCACTTCAGCCAGCACTAGACACCACAGAGCTACATACCACAGCTAGATACCACAAAGAATTAAGAGAGCATTAAGACGGCACCACTAGAGAGTGTCCTGCGGTCCCAGTTTAAAAGCACCCATGTCTTTGTCCTGACATCTGACAGCCACAGTGTCCAGCACTGCTGAGCTCAGGCTGTGGCACTGGAAGTCACCACTCTCTTGAAAGAGTCACCACAAATCTTCCTAGCAGCCACCAGCCTAGTTTTTCTATTTCTTCATAGTGGCATTTTACCACAAGCCTAAAAGAGTTACCAAAAGAAATAATCCTCAGAGACAACTAAAGCTGTTTCTATTTGCCTTTTAATTAGATCATTGATCTTGTTCAAGCAGTTACATAAGCTATCAGATATTTGCATGCAGCCACACTGTTGATCAACAGCTGGAACAAAGCTGAAACACCATGATTAGCATCCTAAGTCTTCCCACAGCCGGTATGTTAAGTCTGCTGAGACACCAACTCTTCCCCCACACGGGAATTTGATAACAAGCCACATCTGAGCAAGTGACAATTGCTCAGAGGGCCACCACAACTAGCAGCAACACCAGCAAACAGCTGCTCTGCAGAAGCATCCAGGTGTTGGAGCAAGCTCAAAGGTGCCTGGGCTTTGGATTGTTTGGGGGACCAACAAGCAGAATTACTCTGAGCCTTGCAGAGAGAAGGAAACCCCGCAGAAATTCACTGTCTAGCTAGAGGTGAAGTAACACTTGATATCTTGCACCATCGAGATGACAGTTTGGCACCAACTTTGTTTAGCAAGCCAGTGTTCCCCATTCTGTAGTGAGGATCAAAACCAGTCAGGTTAATCCAAGATTTGTGTCTCACACCATGACAGACGCAAGGTGTATTTGTTATACTGGCAGTGCCCCAGCCAGGGAGATGCTTCAGAGACAAATGCAGGACCCTGCACGTACCCCTCAGCTCGGGCTCTTTGCTCCTGTGGTCTGAGCCCAGAGGGTCCTGCAGCTACCACTCACCTTATAATAAAGGGAGGATCTGCACAAAGGTAAAGGTCACCTCCAAGATGTACTTGTCAGTGTTTTAGCCTAGAGACCTAAACTAGCTCAGAGACCTGGCTTGCCAGTATTTTTGCCTGTGGGAAGTCCACTAAAACCATGCTGCACCTACTGCTGCAAGGTTGTTGTGAGAAAAGGGAATGTAACCCAGTTAATTATACCAATTAAAGGAAGCATAGATAGAGCACATTAGTACCTAGCCAAGGGGAACAGTATTTCCTCTTCTGTGTTTGAATAACCTTCAGATGCACGTATCATGGGCGGTTTGCTCAAAGCAGCTCCGTACACTGCACCTTCTGCTGCAGGGTTCCAGAGGAGACCTTTCAAAGCTTGTTTACACAACACAGCTCACCACTTGCCACCTACAGCTCCTTTTAGGCCCACCAACCATGACAATGCCCTTTAACATAGGCTCAGAAATACAGACACATACACTGTCTCCTCACAAGAGCCGCCACAGACTAATCAAAACCAGTAGGCAGCCGCAAGCACCCAGGGTAGCCTGAAATGGCTGTGGGCTGCGAGCAGTGGAGGAGAGCCAGCCGCCAGCATCCCACCCCAGGGCAGGCTGGAGCAGCCCCCAGGTGCAGACATGCTTGCAGCACCCATGCAAGGCACAGGAGTTGGTGTGTCAGAGCAGCATTTAATAGCTCAGCCCAGAGCTCATCTCGCAGTCTGAAGTGCCCCCAAGATTTCAGCAAAAAAAAAAAAAAAAGCGGGTGGAAGACGCACCAGCCGTGGGCTAGCAGAAAGGGTGACTCCACCGCTTTCGGTTACGGCTCCGCAGCAGAGCAGCGGCACAGAGGGACTGTGGCCAGCGTTGCAAAGGCTTGCACCCCACCCAGGCTTGCAGAAGACAGCAAGAGCATCCCAACGGCGTGGCAAGAGCAGAGGGTGGCTCACGGCCTCTGGCTGGTTGCTCAGCACAGCACCCACGCCAGCGCTGTCTGCAGCAACGCACCGCCTGCCAGCGGGCACCTGGGCGATGCCGCGACACGCTGCTGCCGCAGCCCTTGCCCGACTGTTCCCTTGCAGCAGGCAGGCTGGGTGGGCGTCAGCGTGGCAGTCTGTCTGTCTGTCTGTGCCCACCTCGCCCTCAGAGGGCCCAGCGTTTGGAAGCTGTGCTGTCACGCAGCCTGGCCAGCTCATGCTGGAGTGATTCAATGCTCTTACAAATAAGCGCATCATGATTTATGGCATGCCCTGAAGCAAGGAGAAGGAGCCACAGCCCATGATGTCACTGCAGCCCACAGCCATTTTTGTGCTATTACTGGGTAACATTGGCAGGAGAGTTCATGCAACCTGCTGCTGCTGTTACACGAAAACAGCTTGTCCCTTTGCAAGAAAGATCCCAGCCTGGATGTTCACAGCTCTGCCACTAACAACTTACCAGCCTGATCAGTAAGAATTGCTACATTTCACTGATGAAAACAGCTCTGAAATATCAGCTGAATTTATGCTTTAAAGCTAGAGATTGCCTTCAGTATTTATTGGTTCCTTTCCATTAGATTAGGGGTCTAATTCTGCGAGTTGTAAGGAACAGCAGAGGACCATCATCTGACTCAGAGGAAACATCCCATTAGCAACCAGACAGCGCAGTTCTTTGTGTGGCCACTCTTCTCAGCGGGTTTATTAGAGAGCCACGGCTGCTTTCTTCCAAGGGCAGTATCAGCAGGAGATCCATACAGCCCCCACCCATCACACCAGGGGAGACAGGATTCAGCTGCTCTATCCTCTGCCCACCCCCAAGCAGCTCCAGGACAGTGTCTGCAGTGTTAGTCAGCACAAGGGAGGATGAAGGCAACCCCTTGCTTCCCCAGGAACTTGGGCAAAGCTTCATTTGGCTGTTGTTTGAAGTTGCCTAGCTTGTTTTCGCTAACACACAAAAAAAATCTGGTTTATTCTTGCAGTGGTTGCGAGCATTACAGTTGCCATGTACTAGCACAGTAGGAACTAGACATTGCACACATCTCACTATGGATGTTAGACTTCAACTGCTTACAGCAGAGTAGTATTTACACAAGGAATTGCAATCCATTAGCTGAATGCAAAGCACACCACAGCAGATCCAATCCTCACTATGATATTATGTAAATACCTCCAAAACTCAAGGTTAGTTGCAGGAGGGACAGAAAGCTGACAGAGGCTTACAACAGACAGGTTAGAGACCACATCAGAGCCCAGAGAACCATCTGGTTAGGATAGAACATACACTCACTGCAAGGCTTTTGGGTGCAGGAAGTACGATTTATCTCCTAATGATGACCTGGAAGAAAGTGTCTTCCGTATTAGATTACAGAGCACTGATCCTCCCTCAGGAGGAACACAAATAGGCAGGAGTGCAACCTACAGAACCTTTTGCCTTGTGGGAAAAAAAAAAATAAAAATCTGCACCAAGTCCCCAGAAGCAAGACGTAGGGAAAAACCTCACCGGAGCTTCATTGCATTAATCCAAATCAACAGGCAGAGCTCGCTTAGCCCATTGAAGAGATAACCTCAGATCTCGGTTGACTCAACTCTGAACCCAAGGTCAAGTTCCCAGAAGAGCAAGGGCAGCTCCGCTCACCCCACCCAGGCGGTGGCTGCGAGAGGAGTGGGCGAGTATCCACCTCTACCACACAGGCACTACTAGAGCCATCAAGAAAAGATACAGGAGCAGCTAGCACAGGTTTCACAGACACCGTATTTTCATCAAAACTGCTACTCTTATTCCTCCAAACACATGAAGGCACATATCTGGTCCCCCCCCACTGTTAGCATGAATTCAGCCTGCAACAGACTAAGCCTCATGAGCATGCCATACGATGAAGGCTGTAGCAAAGACTGCTCAGATCTCCTTACAAGGATGGGTAGTGCCTTCCCTTAGCCTTTTCTACATGTATTTTGTTTCAGATTCTTCCTGCAATAGCTAACACTTAGCTACACAGCATTTCCTTCCTCCAGCATAGACACACTTGGAACACCTGATTCTGTTTTTCTTGCCAAATCCAAGCAGATTGCAGCAACACACCCTTACCTACTTCCACGCACCTGCACTGAGATGACTCCCCCTCCCCCTGGGTGGGTGCTCTGGAACAGGACCCACAGTACTATCAGAGTACACCCACAAAAAGCAAGAAAATCTCACAGGAACCTGCAGGTTTCTCTACAGAAAGCCTGGCCACCTCCCCAAGAGCCAAAGTTGGGCTTGATGCTTTGTAAGCAACAGCCACTGGGACAGGCTCTTCAGGCACACCGGCACCAAGCGCTAACAGAGCCAAACCCCGGGTCGGCGAGCTTTGCACCTTCATTATTGCAGTGACTTACAGGTGAGGTGCCGTATTCGTGAGCTGCGTTCCACACCAGGCAGTAACGGCGGACAGGTCCGCAAGCAGGCCCACCTGATGCTGGTGGCAGAAGCCTGGCGAGTGTCACAGTACAGCAGAGGTCTGTTCACACCAGCATCACCCGCAACACACCGTTTTGCTTTGGTGTGCTTGCTTAGCATGTATTAGTGGTCCAGACTTGGTAAGCCCTTGTTCAGGTCCCAAACTAGCTGCACATCAAAGTCTTGTTTCTGAGGGCAGAGAGAAAACAGAATTCCTCTGCAGCTTGGGAAATTCAGAGATCATTGTTTTACTTCCCATCGCTTGGAGCGGACACTGAACAATACTGGCAACACAGGAGCATGGCCACACACAAGGCTAACCACGTTCTTAGATTACAGTTGTAGGCTAGGAAAAGAGTTATCCTGACCCATTTAAACATCCCCAGGTAAGTCAATACAGGACATAGCATTAGAATATGGAGCAGTTAAGACTTCAGTCCTTCTTGAATAGCTGGCATAGCATTCAGTGCCTTAAATGAAAAAGCTGTTTAGCACATTAGTCTCACTGGTCCCAAGTAATTTTACTGAAGTTTGATCACTTTACAAGTTTCCGCTCATATGTAAAAGAATGCAAGAACAGTCTGTGTAAACTACCTTAAAGGTTCCTGTACCTTGGAGCAAATAGCTCATGCAAAGTCCCTTTTTCTCTAGACCAGCAGTCCAACTATTGAAACAGAAGGCCCTGAGGAGACCAGCCACCCTCAGAAAATGAAGCCACCTCCAGTTTCCAGCAGTGAGGCCCACTGCCAGTCTATCAAAAATAATTTGAGAGGAAGGATTAAGTGTCACATTTCCAAGAAGCAGAAACCTGCTTCCAAGACACACTGGATATTTTCCAGAAAACAGCCTCCAGGGAAGTCACAGGTAAGTGGCAGACAAAATGCAAGTGTATTTTGACTACCTCCTTATGATGTGTTAATAGCACCTGGAGTGAGACAGAGAGAGACCCTAAATGTATACAGGCTGAAAACACATTTTCCTTTTTTCAGTTTTCAAGCACCTAGCTCTGGGCATTACAGGATAACACATTTACCAAGTTTTAGAAGAGATGCATTTTCCTCTAGAACTCGAAATTTGCTTTGTCACCCTTCAGTGTATGAACAGCCTAGGGAAGAAAGTTGGTTTTCAACTATTTTCCTAAAATAAGATTTTTAATAAGGTACTGAGACTCAGAGGTCAAGATACTTTCATCTTTAGAGCATGCTGGAGGTCTGCGCTATAGAGCACAGTGCACACATCAAGTACTTGGCATGGCTCAGCTCCCTCCAGGCACTGCAGTGGGGACTCAGGACCACCACAAAGACAAACCTGAAAACCAACCACACACCTGTAGCCGAGGCTGGCACTGGATCCCAGTGCCAGGGCAGCAGATCTGCCACGCAGCCCCGGCTGGCCCTGCCCATCCATTTACTTGCATCGCCACTTGACATCCTGCAGCTGCGAGGCAAGCCATATCAGCTCACTTATCTGGTGAAAGCACAACCCAGCAAAGAAACCACATGTTTTTCAGTTTGATCAATCTGACTGCATCAGTCCAAGACTACAGTTTTACCAAACAAGCCAGCCAGCTGCTCCGCACCCATCCTGCCTCTGCCAGCAACACGGGGCTGCCAGGCGAGCGCTGCCCACAAAGACGCTGCCAAGAAACACCGAACAGCACCGGAGCACACACCTAGGACCTGCTGGCTGCAAGCTTGGGTGCAACTTGGCAGGTCACAGCCCGAAACCACAGGCTTCAGACACTGAACTCCTCTGTTTCTAAGCTAAATCAGTTGACTCCTATTGCCTGTTATCAGGGTTTCTAGGGGCAAGCTCAGTGCCAAATTAGCTTCAGCCCCCCCTTCTCTGCCACTTGCTACAGCTTTTAGCAAGGCACAATGCGGCTCCCATACAAAGTAATCTGTGGAGTCGATCAGCTCCTTCGGCCAAGAGCAAAGCCTTGTGCTCTGCATTCCTGGCATCCTACTCCCCAGCGCCTGTCACTCGGCACACCACTCAGCACCCAGGAATCTGCAATTATCTCAGTCTAGCAGACAAAAAAAAAAGCTAGACTTAAACACTTGTTAACACTTGAGTAACACAGCAGCTACCTCATGTTGAGCAGAAGATCTGTGAAGTCACCTGCCCCCACAGCAGGTTTTTCAGAGCTTTCAATCCCATCTTTGCTGGATGGCACAAAGCACCTATGTGTTTTATGGCCGTTTTTATAGTAGACCACACATGCAGTCCAATGTGCACTGAAGTGAAGGCACTTCATGCTTAGAAGAAAAGTATCCTGAAACTACCAAAAGACTGAGCAGAGACTGAACAAGGGGTAACAGCAGCGTGAGAGGCTGGAGTCCTAACTACATCCAGAAAGGGTTGTGGTCAAACACTATAAATTTAACTGATTTCTCTGTGTAGAGGCAGACTTATTTTAAATGGACAAATACCAAATGCCAAAAGCTTGCTACTGAAAAAGTTTAAAAGTGTGGTTGTAGTATAGCAGCAGTAGCTGAGCCATAATACATGGCTTCCAAAACATTCCTGGAAGTTAAATAATAACTGGAACAGGCACTGCATCCACTTAGCAGAGATCTGATGGTATTATTAATGCCAGAAATCCAGCAGCTGCAGCTGTCAGGTTTTGCCAGCTGATCTGGCTCAGAGCTGGCCCTAAACACCCCAGGCCCTAAAGACCAACCTGGTCATAAAAGTTCTCCACCTAAAAGCCTTTACTGGTACATAGCTCCAGGCCCTGTAATGGCCCTGGTTTTGTTCAGCAACACAAAAGGAGACTAAAAGCTAGAAACACAAAGCAAGCCCCAAGTTCTTCAGAACCTGCAGGGAGAAACAGGATAGGGACAGGTAGTGATCCCAGCCGAACCTGCGCCTGCAGGAGAGGTGGTTGAAGGGGCTGAAGCCCACACCAAGTGGAGCACTGCAAGGCTTGCTTTGAGTGTCTTTTTTGGAAAGTGAGTGCAGGATGTTTTTTCAGGAGTGGCTCAGTTTATCCAGGACCGTACAGCAGGGCTCCTGTGCTACCACTTGGCTCCAGCTCTGGTGGCACAGCAAGGATGGAGCTGCATACCCCTTCACGCAGAGGCTGGGGTACAGCAGAGGCACTAGCAGCCATAGCCATTCCCTTCTCCCAAAGCTTCAACTACAAGTTTTTTCAGGGTTTGGAGGGTTTTTAATCTTTCTTTTTTTTTTTTTTTAATAGCCAGCACAATGCAAGTAAGCTGCAAAGCAGTTAGACAAGTCTTAAAACGATTACGGCCACCCTGCAGCTCAGCCTAATCCTGTGAGGGAGCTGTGCTGCTGGAGCGGCATTTCTAGAAAGGAAGTCACTGGAAGCCAGGCCTGACCGGACTAACCTTGATCTCACAAACCCACAGCCCTCGGGAAGTCCCACAGACAAATAGGAAGGCAGCTGGAGTAGCAACGTTCTTCTAGGGCAAACAATACAATAGGAGGGGAGCACTGGCCTGGTGTTAGCATTGTGGCTGCTAAGGAGCTATTCCAGTGGCTAAGGAGGAAAGGTGAGCTCCACCGTTAGCAAAAGCTCAGCCCAGGAGTCAGCAGCTGCAACTCAAACCCCACTGTGTGCAAAGGCAGCGCATCTCCGAGTAAATAATTAGCACCAGCTCTGTTCCCAGCTGCAAGTACGATAGCTGTCTTCCTCCAAGAGGATAATCAGCCATTCGGGACCCAACAGTCCTCATTTGTCCAAAGCTGCTTTTACACATTAGTAGTGGGGAACAACAGGGTACCCACCTACTCCACCCAGCCACAGGTTTCCAGAGAGGGCCAGGTCTCTCCCAAACTGGAGAAGTTTCTATTTTCTTGCTATTATAGCTAAAGCCTCTGAAGGGAAACAGCTTTCACCCTGGCCAAGAGTTTTAGGCAACTGAGCAGAGCTGCACTCACCCAAATTCAGCTGTGCAATTCATCGAGGCCAGAGTCATCAGGAGGCAGTAATTAGAGTTATCTGGCAAAGAGCTAGAAAAGGCATTCACATTCCTTCCCAGAGATCTCTCAGGCATTCAAATTATTGCTTTACAGACTGCATTGCAGCCACACCTGAGCTATTCCCAAAACAGTCACCACAGGCATTCCTGAGGGATCATCTGCAATTTGACATGCATGCCAACAGCTTTAATTTCCTGAGCAGCCCACCAGTTACCTAGCAATTGCACCCCCCAGTATGGCATGGACAGTCAATCCCAGTGCCAGCCAGGGCAGGCAGTAGCTCAAACCACCTATCTCCTGGAGCTAGCAGAGGCCCTTGTACGTTTTCCACCCACGACCTACCACAGCTGAAAGATTAAGGAGAAAGCGCAGCCCTGTTCAAAAGCTGCAACCGCGCTTAGGCAAGCATCCACGCTAACCTGAACGCTGGCATCATCTACTGGGCTCTAGCGAGCAAGGAAAGTCTCCTCACCCTGCTCTACCCCCTATGGTAGCGTGTACCTCCCCGCAGCTCGCCCCACGGGAGCCAGGCTCCAGCACCCTGCCAGAGCCCAGGGACCCCCGGCTGGGACAAGCATCGTCCCAGCTGCGTCTCCTGCCGGGGCTATCGGAAACAGGCTGCACAGGGAGCGAACGTGCTCTGGCACTGGGTTTCTTCAGGAAAAGACCTGAAAGCAAAGCCTCACCTGGGAAATAGTGACTAAGAGAGAACCTCAGGAGGATAGGAGAGCGTTGCCAGCCCCGACAGCAGGGCTGCGGGGCAGCCCTATGGCACACGCCGCTTTAGTCCAACTCCGCGCTACGCCCCCAAAGCTCACGCTCCAAAGAAAGAAAGAAAAGAAGCAGCACCCCCTCAGCTTCCGACCCCGCAGCCCCGGGGAGCACCCCACGGCTGCCCAGTGCCCCCAGCCCATCCACGCTCTGCGATGCAAAGGTCCAGCGCCAAAAAAAAACCCCAAAAACAAAACAGCCCACAACCAAAACCACAATAAAACGAGAAAAAAAAAAAAAAGCCCCAAACCCACCCGCTGGGGATGCACTCACCGATGGAGACCAGCTTGATGCTCTCCCGCTCCAGGAACTCGAGGGCCACCGAGACGTTCTCCAGCTGCATCTGGCGGAAGGTGGGCCGCTGGTGGTACTTGCGGTACATGCGCTTCTGGCTGAGCACCTCCAGGAGGGCGATGAGGCGCAGCCCGTCGCTCAGGTCGTGCTGCAGGTTGCCGATGCGCTTGTTGACGCAGCGCAGGTGCTCGTTGCACCAGCGGGTGAAGGTGTTCTGCTGGATCCGCTTCCAGGGCGCGTCCTCCGCCAGGTCCTTCTCGGTGGCCGGCATCTCGCCGTCGGGATCTGCCGCTCTGCGACCGCCCTGGCCCCGCGCCTGCGTGCTCATGGCGCGGCCCCGCTCCGCCTCCTCCGCCGCCGCCGCGATCCGCTCCGCTCCGCCCGCGCCCCGCCCGGCCGCGCCCGCCCGCCTGCGGGGAGGGAGCGCGGCGCTCAAGCGGCGGCCCCGCTCCTGCGCCTGGTCCCGCCGCAGCCGCCCCCGCTGCCTCTCGGCCCGCCCGCTCCGCGCCGCTCCCCGGCTCTGCGCGGGCCCCGCGCCGCCGCCCGGCCTTTATCCGCCGGGAGCGGCACGCCCTCGGCTGCATCAGCCTCCCGCGCCCCGCCGTACCGGCCCCGGGGGGGGAGCTGCGCGGGTACCGGGCTGGGCTGGCAGCGCCGTCGCCTTTCCCTCCCTCGGCGGGGACGGGAGGCCCCCGCCGGACCGACCCTCACCTGGCCGTGGCGGCGGCGTGTGCGCAGCCCCGGGCGGGTCAGCACCCCCCCTGCAGCAAAGGCACTGCCACCGGCCGGGGGGCTGCTGGGGGGGGGACCCCGCGCTGGGGCCTGCACAGCCGGAGCCCGATCTCTGCGGGCTGGGTGGGATTCGCTTCGGCACGTCGGTAAAAGGCCGCGGCCGTCCGGAGCGCTGGGCGAAGTACGGCCCGGGCCGGGGGGGCTTGGTGGTGCTCGCAAGAGGTGCAGCGCGCTGCTAAGGGATAGCACCCTCTGTGCTGGTACGCAGGATTTTATCGACCACTTAAAGAACAGTGAAACTTCAGGAAGCGGTCAAGTAAGGCTCGAATTCTCGGGGGTTTCTCTCCTTTTCCCCCACTTTCTGTGACCGATTTCCTGGCCTGCCACTCCCTGCCGACATACAAGGCTGTGACTTGCCGCTGACTCATCTGATGACAGCAAAGAGTCAACAGAACTGCCCCGTCTGCAGTTGCTACATGCCGACTTTGCGCAGGTTGCCGAGACGTCTCATGACACTTACGGGGCCAGCGAAAGCTGCCGTGAGGTGTCCCTGCGTGTCCCTGCCCCGAGGGAAGCCTGCGCCCACCCGCTCGCCCTGCCCTCGGGGACTGATCCTGCGCATACTTACAGCCTTGGCTTTGCTACCAGGAGCTGCTCCACCGATTTCAAGCGAAGCGTACGCGTGCGTATCTATTTACATCAAAGCTGTCACGCTGAAAGATGCGGGAGTCTGTCAGAGAAAACAAATCCATTAAAACACAATCAATAAAGTCTAATTTAATTAAATTACCATAGCCACTCTCCACTAAAATTAGAAGACAGTTTTCCAATTATTTTCTTTCAAGGGTTTTATTCTAATGCCTTCAGTAAGCCGTGGCACTGTGGTTTCTCTCCAGTGACCTAACAGCTCCTTCCCCCAGACTAAGTTATACTAGATAAATTTGTTCGCAAGAAAATGAGAAAGAAGCAAAGATGAAGGTGTGGTAAAGTGGGACTTATGCCTAAACTTCCACTGCTCCCCAACCAGCATCGTCTCCTGTTTTAAAACGGTCAAAGAAATCGGAGATCAGATGCAATATACTGAAACGATGAGGTGTATCTCATGGTACAGCAGCCACTGCCCTTTCCTCAAATTATTGAGCCAAGCAGCAGGAAGGATTCCAATAAAAACTGACTTTAACTGAGGGATTTTATTTACAGAGCAAAACCAGCGACAGGCCAGAGCGGTGCCCCAGCCGGGGCAGGTTGTGCCTCCGCGAGCAGCTCTCTGCTGTCAGCGCAGGCTGGTCCAGCCCTGGGGAAAGCAGGCTGCAAACGTGGAGCTGAGCCTTTTTTCAAGGGCTGTTCTCCCATCATCCTATACTTCATCTTTTAATAGATGCTAATTGCTTATTGACTTTGGCCTGGGTTGGGACTCCTTAGCAACCATTCCACATGCAGGTTAGCTGATTGCTTATAACATTTTAATTTCAGTTCCTTTCCACTCCCGCATTTAGTAATGCACACTCTCTTTAATATCGTTTTGTGCCCGTGCCACACTGAAAGTTGAAGCTTCAGCCATTTTTTTCTGTAACAAGTGAATAAAAATTAAACAGGAAAAAGGCAGAATCAGTATCAGGACCTTAATTTCTAACTTAAATTTTTAGCTGAAGTTTTCAATAAGGGTCATTTGTTCCATAGACCCAGCAAAGAAAATTTTCATCCCAACAACGTATTGTGCAACGACATGCTCTGCGCACACAGGACAGCGGTTTCTTTGAGTGGTTTTGCACCACTTCATCATCCATCCGTCCATCCCACCAGAAGCATTGAGGCACTAAACCAGATGTGAAGTGCTCAGCAAAGCGCTGGCATGGAGCTGTAAGCCCAGCTCACCCTGTCAGCCTCGGGAGAAGGGCAGCGGCGCAGCCGGGGCTGTTGCTGCTTGGGACCGCGCGGGGTCAGTGGGATGCTGGTGGTCTGGACGCAGCAGCCCATGTCACAGCTGCCCTTCCCTGCACATCACAGGGCTTTTGAACATAATTCGGCCTTTTGCATCCCGATTGCTTTCACGATTATTGGGAAACAAAGACTGCTTTATGGGAAGAGAATGAAAAAAAGCAAAATAATTTCTGCTCTGAGGAACAGATCTTGTTTCCTTCCTTCCCTCCTTCCTTCCTTCCCATTCACAGATGACCCTCCCAGCTGTGGTCTGAGTAACGTTTCTGGTTGACAGGCAGCGGAGGGGGACAGCCCCTGCGTGCGCCCCATCGCCCGCATGGGTGTTTGAGATCGGGAGAGGCACCGTGTCTGGGAGCTGCCTGGCCACAAGCGTGGCACCCGGCTGTGGCAGTGACCACTGCGCCGGGCAGTTCCTCTGGCATCGGTGCCTTGTCCTCCTCTACTGATGAGAGTCGCCTTGTGCTGCTCCGTGATCGGATTCTTCTTGGGGTCATGTTTGGCCTGAAAAGCTGGATTTCCTTTGAAATGAAGTTGGAAGGCACTTTGACACAAGTGAACATGTGTTTCAAGTTTCATCAGGAGGCAGAGAAGTAAAAACAAGCTAACCCATGAATCTGTACTTGCTGGAATACGGTCTTGGTACTGTATATTATTACAAATGAAGTAATGTATGCCTTGCAGAAATACCTTATGTGTATATTTATACGGGTAGATGTTTGTGTGGACATATGTATATATGCAGAGAGGGAGGGAGATTTCAACACTACGCGCTGGGGCAGATATACTTTTTTCTTTTGACTTGTCCTGTATGATGAGGATCTTTCCATCCCGGCTCTTCCTTTGCTCACTAGATGCAGATATAAGGAAGGAAGAACACTGTCATTGCTTTTTTGGTTCTCTGTAAGCAGTTGCAAAAACACAGCATTGAATTTTTTCCACTGTTTTAAAAATACTCTTCCTCCCTCTTTATGATAATTCACTGCAAGGCTGGACTTAAAAAGACCCTGTTTATTCAGCAGCAGAGGTCTTCCACTGCCAAATGCTTACTGTTTTATCATAGAACTGTTCAGAATATTTTGCATTTGAAAATGCAGCCTTGACAAATGGACTGAATTGTAATGGCATTCGGTTTCTCTATTTTTAGCAAAAAGATATTGAAGAATGTCTCTCAAACCAGAATATAGCATTAGGCTCTGTGAATTTACAGGGAGTTGCTTTGTAGGCAGGAATAAAAAAAACTAGGAGCATAGTTTAAACTGTAAAGATAAATAAAAGTTGGCCGGCCTTTACAGGTCTGCTGCTGCTCTTGCTGGGATCAGTGATAATCCTTAATGGAAATTTAATCTCAGCACAGATTATTTATCACATCTTTGGGGGCCCTGGAAGTGTACCGTGGGACTCCGCGGTGGACACTTGCCATTAGTTTTCTGGAGCATCCTGAGAGCAGGGAGAAATAGCAGCTCTGACCACCAGCTGTTTCATTCAGGAAAGGTCTGTTTAAGCCTGGCTTGCAAAAGCAGAAGGGTGTGGGGAGCGGCGGCGCGGGCCCTCGCTGACTTCAGTGGACAGGCAGCGCATGATGGGGTGACTAATGAAGTCTGAGGTCTGCTTCAGGATAATCAACTTTTTATCACAGTCTCATGTGATAATATGTTCTTGGATTCCTCCAAATCATCGGCTATTTATGAGTGATCCCGACCATTTGGGACATTGTATGTGCTCTCTGCTTGACACATTGTTTAGCAACAGCTTGCTTTTATCGTAAGAGGACAAGAATCAGAATTAATATGGAATGTTAATCCAACATCTGCACATTTTGTTTAGAGCAGGAATTGGCCGTGGCTGAGCATTCAGGGCTGAGACTTTGCAGGTGGACAGGCTTTTCTCTACCACTGGCAGATCCTGGTTCAGGTATTGCCTCTCTGAGGATCAGTACAGCTAGAAACGTCATCTTTTAAAGACTTCAGTGGCGCTGCTAATACACGAGGAGCACTGATTTTTTTCCCACACTACAACTAACCCCACACAAATGACTTTGAAGATGCATTACGTCTCAGCAGAAACATGTGGTGAAAAGCCAGTGAGATGCCTCCATCCTTTCCAAAGGTTCTGTCAAAGCTGCAGCACCCTGAGGGTTTGTACACTGGGGCTGCTGAAGCTTGGGAGTTGTCAGGGCAATGGCTTAGAAAAGGAATAACTGGGCCATAGGCTATAGCACGCGGGTAGCTTTAGAAATTTATCAGGAGATTTTAAATATTTATAAGTTTTTGGCACATAATAGCCTTATCCAAACACAGGACAGCATTGTGCGTTGCAACAAAAGCCATGCGCAACAAATGCCGTAAAATAAATTATAGCACATTCAAAACACTGTGCAGATGCTAATCCTCGCAGCGCCGCGGGGAGACTCATCCGCTAATCCAGCACTCAGCCAGTAACATTAAAGATAGAGAAGCTGAGACTCAAAGTAGTTAGAGGTTTGGGTTTTCAGAAGCCGCAGACACCGTAACTCGATGGGATTTCATGACTAAGTGACCATAAATGGCTTTGCCGTGCAGCCAGCAGCACTGATCCTGGCTCAGCAATCACAGCCAGGTCCCTGGGAGCAGCACCCAGCCTCCTGCGTCAAAGGTTTCCAAACACACTGCACATTTTCTTCACTGGGTACGCTGTTTACTGTGTTTTAAAAGACAATAGAAATGTTTCTTCTCAATTGATGAAGTAGTCGTTAAGCCTCTCCTTTCATTACCATGATCTCTACCAAGTGAAGCAAAACTGAGACAAGTCGTTCAAGTCAAAGCATGAATTAAATGGCTTGCGTCATGGATTGCATTTTCCTTATTCAGCAGCTCTATGGAAGGCAAAGAAGTTCTGCATTATACGAATATTGGCTAGGGCATTTGATACAACTTGTTCTGAGTTTTCCCATCTTCTTTTTTCCTCCTACCTCTGTTATCCAGGGAAGACAGCAATACAAGAGCACACAGCAGCAGTTCAGTCCAAATCAGACAGAAGGATGTCTTTAGGCAGAGAAATCTCTAGAAATATGCTGAAAAATAGAAAACTTGTCCTGGAATTTGTACTGAATTTATCATTCAAAAGTCTATTGCGGCAACAGTTCTTGTAGTAGTAGTAGTTGTGTCTGGGGCATTCTTTTCAGCTCTCCATGTCTGGAAGAATATGATTTTTCTTCTGTACATAGAGGTCTTGCTGCATTATATATGTATACAGAAGCTGAAACTGGTGCCAAAAGCAGCCATCCATCTGGCAAACACAGCGCTTTGCCAGAACTTACAGTGCTGCTCTTGCTTTGGATCCCAGGGAGACTTGCAGCTGGAATTTAAAGCTCTGGTTTTGACACAGGCTGCAGATGGTCCAAGAGCAAGGCTGCTCATGCTTTTTGCTATCCTGTGGCAGCTGAAGTCAGGGGAGACAACCAAACTGGTATCCATTTAGCACATACTGGAAGAGCAAGGACAGGGCACTCCCTGAGAGTGTGTCTGATGCAGGAATTGGCCTTGTTTGTCCAAAATACCCTCCCTGCTTGTTCCTATGGAAATGCTGCAAAGTTCATCTATTTTTCTAGGTTCATCTATTTTTCTGATAAGATAAACTGCTGCAGGGTGTTTAATCTTCTAATTTGTGAAGATGCTTTTAAGTGAAAAAATGTATACTCACAGCTATGGATAGGCATCTCTTTTTTTGCAAAATCCAAATAAAAGTTGTGTTGGTACCTGAGGACGATGTCTGGCGGTGCAGACATCCCCACGGCAGCGCCTGCTCTCAGCCAGAACCCCCACTGAGCACCAGGAATGCAGCAATGGCCACGCTGTGGGTGTCCAAGTGCAACATAGATTACCCAAATAAATGTGACTTGACATATCAAACATGAAGTTGAAAAATAATTTGAAATAGCAACTCATTTTAAAAATAACTCAGGATCTGATTTCATGACCTGGGAAGTCAGATCCTATACAAAGCCACACAATGCTCCAGTGTGCAGCTGATCACAGCTTCCTGCCCCTATCAGATACCGCAGGCACGGGCCTCATTAGACATTTTTGTGCTTATTTCCAGCTTTACCTACTGCTTGTGTTCGCATTCAGAGTAACTGAGGCTCTCTTCCTAAGATGGTATGCCCATTTTTCTTGGGATTTGTGCTTCTTTTCTTGTGCTTTTACGCTGCGAGTTGGAGTTTGCAGGAGTGATGGTGTAAAATCACAATAAAACATCTCACATCTGCCAGATCTCGTGGACTGCACAGAATTCCAGGCGTTCCCTGGTTACTCTTTGGGAGTTGTTTTAACCTGGGGTACAGATGAATAGTTGTGATTGACTGCAGAGGAGTGGCCGAGCTCCTCCTCGGGACAGCTGGATGAAGCGTAGGAAGGAACACTTTCCAGGGGAACAGTGTACATTTTTTAAACAAACCAAAGCCCTTCTGTGTGACATAAACAACACCGTTGACCTACGTGCAGCCAAAGGGGGAGGTCATTCGGCTCTCCTGGCATGAGCCCCAGGATGCGGCAGCCACGCGGATGAGAATGCCAGTGCATGGAGTGAGTGAAAACATGCACATCCCGGCTATTTCAGAAGAAAAGCATGATGCTGCACAGCGCTCATATCTACCATCCCCATTGCAGTCTTCTCATGATGGTGAATAATCAACCAAGAAAACACTTTAAGTGCCTTCGCTTTCTGCAAAAGGCTGAAGTCACTCTCCTTTCTTTTTTTTAAACATTTCTCACAAAAATATTCCCAGACAGAAATCTTGCGTAAGAAGGCTTAAGTCTACTGACTCATTTTGAAAGCTACTTTATTAGCCCCTACATGGGCTGATAAGCCTTGGCTGGCACATAAGGACACAAGGGCCGTGCATTGTTCTGCTACTCAGCCCGGTGCGGCGCTGGCAGCCTGATCTTGATCCAGCCAAGCCATTAGGGTATTTAACTTCCTCCATAAACAGTTGTATGTGTAAGGCCATATATGTGAGGCCATTTCGCTGCTTGAAAAGGAGCTAACCTTTTAAACATGTTGCAGAACCAGAAGGAATAGCAGAGGCCTCTGTGGGCAGCATCGCATTGATTTGGGTGAGAATTAGGAATAATAAAGGGTGGAAGAAAAGCACTTGGACCTGGCCAGCAGTTACCAGCCTCAAGCCACCATTGCCCCCGTGTAGTTGTTAGTCAGTTCTGCTGTTAATACATTGCAATATCCCGCGGCTGAGCTCTGCCCAGCAACACCCTGCGAGGAGGAAAGGCGGAGACGGGTGCAAGAAGCACCAGCCGGGGGGAAAAGGGCAGGGTGTTGCCGCTGTCACAGAAAATAATGGAAGACACCACCCCGAGGGCGGGCAGGAGGAAGGTGGCAGCTCGGAAAACCCTGGGCTGTGTGTCCTGGCACAGCCCCCCGCGGGAACTGGGGGGCTGGGTGTCCAGGGACAGCTCCACGGAGAAACTGGAGCCCCCAGATGGGAGAAGACAGGGCAGAAAGAAAGCTGAGCAGATCACCCATTGCCATGGCACAATCTGTGCCTTACCTGTTCCCAGGAGCTTTTCTGGGTGTAAACTTTTCCTAAAAACCGTAAGATTCACTTGTGGGGACCCCTGCTCTGCTCTAGCTCTGCCCCTGTCTTGTAGGGCAAAACCTGTGATTCCCAGGTTCCTGCTTGTCTCACAACGGTGATTCCTGGATTTTACAAAGCAGCTCCAGAATCACCAGCTAAAAAAAGCAATAAAAGGTATGCTACTGGGAGAAGATGGCATCAGAAAGGTGTTACTGGTGGAACTAGCTGGGCAGCTGGCGCCTCTTGCTCCTTGGGTGCCTGACAGAGGCCCAAAATGGGAGATAATACCAAGAATGAGCCCAGCCACATGCTGTCTGATTGAAAAGGACCAAAAAGTAAAAATAGATCCCTTTCAATCAAAGAACAGTGTATTCCAAAGGGCAATTCAGCCATGCTGCGGTAGTTGGCACTGCACTTCACGTCAGCCATCTGGTACAGCGCTCCCAGCAAGGAACCTTGTAAGCCATACGCGCTGTGGCTTCCCTATGGGTTAAAACACCAACAGAGAGGCTGGAATGATGCTGAGGGGGGAAAAAGGAGCCCTACCAAGCCCAGTCCTGCTAATCAGAGTGAGCAAGAGCAGAATGTAACAGGGGAACAGGGTTGGGGCATGGCTTGAGACCCTTTTTTGAGGGTGGTCACTGTGCCTTAGTCCCAGCTGCCCCATTGCTGCAAGGAGTTTGTTAGAGCAGGGAGAGGGAAGAGTGAGATACAGATACAGCAGCCTCAGGTGAGCGGTTTTATCTTTGCAGCCGTGGTGATAACATGGGTTGCAGCAGGTTGGAAGCAATCCAGCTGGGGCCAGTCGTGCTATGTGGGAGCCCCGCAGGGGCCTGGCAGCGGGGACCCCGCCAGTGCCCGGGCAGGGCTGCAGGGAACTCTGAAAAGCCCTGGGCTATCACCGCTGCCCTCTCAGAGGCACCGGCTGCTTGCACGGGCACGGCACGGTGGCCGCCCACACGCCTCCGATAACCCTTGTTTGCTTTTGGCCTCTCTGAGGTTCGACCCTAGGGAGGGAGGTGGCAGCAGCTCCTCTGGGGACCAGACCCACCCCCCCGATTTGCAACACACGCCAGCAGGGCCAGGCGTACCCACAAGAAGTCCCCTTCTCCTGCTTTCTGCACGGCAATGGTCTTTTGGATATATCTCCTTTTTGTTGAACTTTGTACGTAAACCTTTTCCTCCGTTCTGCACGGACTTTGGTCCTTTGGGCACCAGCCATCGCTGGCTGGCAAGCTCCTGCTATGACTGTGTCTTAAAGCATCGGGCTGAGCGGGATGCCCGCCAGCACACCTGCGTTGTCTCCGTCTCTCTGGGAGCAGTAGCTGGGATGACTCCGCAGCCAGAGCCTTCGCTCCTGTGAGAAAAGCACAAATCTGGCTGTTAACACACTGGTGCTGCCGGTGCCCGTGAGCTGCGCACAGATGGACCAGCCATGCCCTGCCTTGTGACGGGCCGGGTCGGCCCCGTAGGAGCCTTCCTCCTGCTCCTTCGCCAGCCTCGGCCGCGGTGTGCCCAGCCACGTGCAGACCCGAGGAGGCACTGGCCCGCTGTGTTTTCTGTAATCCCCACAGCAGCGGCGAATTTTCCTTCTGCAAAGCAAAAATCCTCGCCCTGGTTCCTTGACAGCAGCAAGTTTCCAGTAGCAAAGTGGGGGCGTGATGAAGTGGTTGCAAACTGGTCAAGTGCAACTGGAAAATGGCTTCGTCATTTGTACTCCAGCCTAGAAGGCTCAAGGCAGGAGAGCAGCAGCTGGGACAGTTCAGTTTTCCTTCCCAGCAAATCCCAACCCCTCTGACGGCTCTTAGAAACACTAATTAGCACAAAGTCCGTTTAGCTGCTGGCCTTGGAGGACGAAGGGATATGGTAAAGGCAATCACGGCCCCAGAGGGCTCTGCAAAGGGCACTTCAACCCGGGGCTGGATAAAAGCCTGTAAATTACCGGAGGGTTAGGAGCAATGCCGCACTCCCCAGAACGGGACACGGCGAGGCATCGGCCGCCGCCAGCGGGTTCCCCACGCAGGACCGAGCCTGCCGCTGCGGGGCTGAGCGGGGGTCTGGCGGGGGCCCGGCACTCGGCGCATACCCCCGGGGCGGCAGGACGCTTCCCCGCGGGGCCGTAGCTGGCACCAAACCTGCCCTCACGGCTGCTCCCCGCAAACCCGCTCGGCGCAGGGCAGCGGCCCGCTCTCACCCTCCCAGCACCGGACAAACCCCAGCGAAACGAGTTATTACTTTAATTTGACCAAAACGCCCGCAAAGCCGCAGCGGGGAGGTCACCTAAAGGCGGCGTGGGAGAAGGGTTCGCTTGCTCTCCCCCAGCCCCGAGAAGCCCCGCGGCCGGGCGGGAGGCAGGGAAGGGGATGTGCTGCCCCTGCCGCGGCCTGGGAATATCTCCTAATGCCGCAGGAATGCGGTTAGGTCATGGCGAGTCCCCCACACGCCCTGCCACTGCCTCCCAGCCATCCGCCAGCCGAAAGCTCTGGGAAGCATCGTTACCGCTGAAATGGAGGCATAAATTTCTGCTGGCGGGGCTCCTGGCTGCGAAAACTTGTAAGCCGTAACAACCGCTCGCTGCGACACGGTTACTCCGACGTTTGCCCTGGTACCTGTCCCATCCGTGAGAGCTGTGGGCAGGAGGAGGGGGAAAGGGTTTTTAAAAAACTTTTCATTTTCCTTACGTCGTTGAGCGTTGCCGGGGGCGATACTTCTGACTGTGCATGAATCCTTCCCACTGAACTCACTGGGCATGATGCACCCACAGGAGGGGAAAGCATGCCCGAGACAAGAGCGGCTAAAGTACTCTCCTGCTGGGCTGCTCCTTCTGAAGATTTGTATTTCTTTTTCCAGCCGAGGAGCTTTATTATTACAGAAAGAACATGAGATTTTTATGAGTGATTTTACAAATTAGTTTCTCAAATTGTTTGCAGCAGCACGAGAAATGCTGCAGTCATTAAAGTTCATAGACAGTATCGAATGCTCCTGCGCTGCAAAGCTTTTCCTTGTGCAACAGAAACAAAGCAAAGTCGCCCCTGACGTGTTTAGATGTCTGACCCTGAAACGCTGCTCATCACCTCTCTGCTGTAGCCGTACGGCCACTCATCCTGCCCTTCTGCACATCGGTGGAACGAGCCGGGAGCTGAACCAGCACAAACCCAGCTACAAACATGATTTTAAAAACAAATAACTAATTATTTCCATTCATCGCATTTAATTTGGGCTCATGCAGAAATGCTGTTCATCCAATAGTCCAAAATATGTCACGTATTAGGAGCTAAAGAGTCCAACCCAGTGAATGAGTCATCACCCAGTGGATGAAATCCCATATCTTCATGGCTGCTCATAAATAAGACAAGCTCAACTTTATAGTAAGTCATAAGTAAACAATGAACTATATGAAAATCAGAATCAGCTGTGTTATAACTGCATGGGCACGGTGCCCACATAGAAATGAAAAGCGAATGTGATACCATCACCGTTTGGCTTTGGAGGCTGAATTTGGGGCTGAAACTCTTAACGGGGGTTTTGATGCGTGTAGCAGGGCAGTCGGACATCCAGACCTTTGAGGCCACTGCAGATGCCTGTTTGCAATAAACAACACATTATCCCGGCCATTACCACTTCTGAACGCAGCCTCAGATCCCGACGGGCGGATTTTCTGAAACTATCATCTGGTATCTTCTCGCTACAGCCCAACATCTCCAGACAGTGCTCCCGTGCTCTCGCAGCCTCCTCCTGCATCGGTGCTATGTCCTAGCTGGAAAAGAAGGGCAGCAAAGAGCTGCTCCTTCACCCTGAGATGAGCATCGGTGCATCCCGTGCATCCCTCACAACCGCTACCCTGAGAGCTGGGCTGGATTCACCGAGCTGGCTGGGGCTTTTGGGGGGAGGGGTTGGTTTGTTAATAACAATTTGAACCAGCGTTATGAGAGAAGGCAGGAAATAGCAGAAAGTATTGATCAACCTCTGCCTCGCTATAAAATTAACAGCATATAAAACTCAGTATTGAAATAACTGGAAGCCTGACCGCACCGCAGACAGCACAGCCGAAGGGCCGGGCGGGAGAAGACGTGCTCGCGGCACGGGGCAAGATTCCGGCACGTGGCAGCGAAGGCACCATGAGCAGCGGGGGCAGATGAAGTCACCTCCAAGTTTGAGCTCCATCGTCCCCGCAGGGAGGGTCTCCCCGGCCACAAGCAGCTCGTGGGGCTGCGGCCAGCTTTGCAGGGGCATTTGCTTCAATAAAAGCATCTTTCTGCTCCTGAGGAAGAGACGTGTTTTGCTATCTTGTCAAAGACTTTGGGAAATGAATGTTTTTCTCCCCCCTTTTCTCAGATCCTATTTGTGTTTGAGTTAATGGTGCAGGCAGGATGCTTGTTCTCGGAGCATTGCAGGAAGCAGATCCTTGGATTTTAGGGAAAACCAGGATGTGCTTGGGCAGTACTGAAGGGGAAATGGCAGGTGGACAAGGTTGACCATCTCAGGGGATTTTCAGTTTTCATTAGCGTGCCACCACGCAGGAAACCATTATCGGCAGGGACATCCAGAGCTGCTATTGCCTGAATATAGGTGGGGGATAGGTGCCGGACAGAGAAGCAGCCTTTAAGACTTCCAGGTCTGCGCGAGCTCGGTGGTGCACTCTGAGGCAGAGATGTCTTACTGCTCCCTCACCGTAACCTTCTCCTCTTCAGTAGAGCAGAGCAGCTCAGGCTGCCATTAGAATAGCTATAGGGCCAAGACAGTAGCTGTCTGGCTATAGGAAGAGGAGAGACCAAAGCAGCTTTTCCCTGAGAGAGCAAAGCTCCAGCATCTGCCAAAATACACAAGGACACAGACTGCCTTGTGACTGTCCCTGCAGAGCAGGGGCTGGGGCAGGTCGGGATATCCATTCTACAGTGATGTGTCTAGACACGGGAGGGGACCTTTGAGATGTGGCAGAAGAATGAAAGCCCAGAACAGGCACAAGCCTGGTCGCAGGCGCTCGGTCCATCCCAGGGGATGCAGCATCTCACGCCGGGGGTCGGGGCCTGGCTCCCTCCCTCCCCCTGGGGCGCTCCCATCGCCCCACCACGTTGGACTGCGTTTCTCTAGAACACTGGGAACTGTGGGACCCTCTCAGGACTCCACAGATTATTTCCAGGTCCTCTCAAGAGACCTCCAAAGAGCTCCTCTGGCTCCCTGGCTTCCCGACAGTCCTCAGCCCAAGCGGCTCCGGCAGCACTGCAACCCCGGCATTGGCTCTTCCCACCAAGGATGCCCTGAACGGGGAAATACCTTTATTTTCTCAACCCCATTGTAGTTGCAACAGGGGAAAGCACAGATGTAATCCAACCAGAGATGTGACTGAAAAACCCCAAGTCACTACTTTGCTGTGCAAGCAGAGGTCCTCGGTATGCATTCTCTTTTTAACATCGGAAAATTGTTGTACCTTGTTAATAAAATTCTGTAAATGGATGAACAATTTCCACAAAGGAAAGAATGTAAAACTTGCATCGGCACAACGTTACTTCTAATCAAGTGATCTTCATAATTCTCCAGAACAAACGGAACTTCATATTTTCCATATGGAACCATCTTTGTCACCCAAAGCACTTTGTATTCAATAAAAATACCAGCTTTCATTAGAGAAAAAAAACCCTTCTTGTGAGCAGTTTTCCTGGCATTGCACGTCTCTGGTTCCCTCACTCAACATGTTTAGAATTAAATCACAAAACCTTAACTCACCCTCTAATGATCTGTTTGTTTCCAGATTCATATTCCCACAATATGTTTGCTGACAGCAGTTGGGCCCTTTGACAAAAGACAAGGAATTTTTCCCAACGATGTATATTTACTTCGTTCTGGTGCATTACAGGGGGAGGGTGCAGGCTGTATGAGCTGTCACCAATAACGTGACTGTGAGACCAAGTGTCATTTCTTTAGTACAAACGAAATGTTTAGAATAAGTGTTCTTTGTTCCAAACATTATCACTTCAACATTCGGCTTTTTATGAAGCGAGCTGTGAGAAAGGTTGACCCCTATTTGAAAGGATTTTTAAATTTAGCGTCTCTATGAGTCGGAGCCAAACCGCCAATGTGTATGGTTCTCAGGAGGAGGATGGTAAAAAGCTGCTCCCCTCAGTTTCAGGCACTTCAAAACTGTTCTTTTTGACTTTGTATTATGTGTTAGAACAGAATAAAAGCAAACCAATTCTTGAAAGGATACATTCTTTCAAAATATATCTGAAATGTTACACCCCAAATAACGTTGAATCCAGTATTTTGACATTATTACACGTTATTCCTTTCTTCCACCCTTAAAATAATCCCTTCAAATTCATATCGATTTCACAAAGCACTTTGATCTCAACAGAAATGAAACACGCTAGGATGAAATCTGGTTGCACCAATATGTCCTGAGCCTCCCTCACCCGCCCATTGATGGATGGGGCCGGGAAGGTGTCCCCACCAGGGTGTCCACACACAGCCACACTCGAGGCAGCAGTGACAGGCAGCTGTTATTTAATAAACTGGTGACACCCAATCACAAAGCAAACCTAAGTCTGTAATATCTGCAGAGCCCTGGATGTGGTCTCTTTTAAAAGTAAATTTTATCTCATATTTTTCTGGGTCTAGTGCAAGTTTCTCTGTCAGAAGAATACTGGACTTTGACAGTGACATGAATAATCTCATCCCATATAAACATACTGGAAAGCTGCATCCAGATGTGGAATTTGCCACTCAGAAAAGACAACGAGAAAAGGAGAGTGGTGAGGAGGATGGCTGCGGCATGGGAAACCCACCTTGTAGCGAAGGGCTTCGGGACCCCAATCTGCTGCTGAGAAGGTCGAGGCCAGACGTGGTCACAGGCTGCGGCACCTGCATGGGGACGAGCAATGTCAGAGCCGACGGGTCCTCCGTCCCCAGAGGGAAAAGGACTCACTGGCAGAAAGCTGCAGCTAAGCAGCCATGCACTAGGGAAATATGTTTTCAAACAGAAGCAACTTGACCTTGTGAACAACTAACTGTACCCTTATCCACCTGTTACGGCAGATCCTCCACCTCTAATATGGAAAAATCAACGTCAGATGTTTCTCTAAAACACAGGTAATTTAAATAGGATCAATTTAAGGTGGTTGTCCCACCTATTATATTGTACCTCATCACTGATTTCACAGTCCCTCTTTCCTTGGGGGTAATTTAACCTATGAACAGTAATCCCAAGTTTTACTCCTAGAAAGAATTAATATCTTACTATTACTTCCATTTTTACAGCAACTAGAATTGTTCTTATTTGCTCATTGCAAAATATTTTAGACACAACCAATAAAATACCTCCATGTTTACCTGAAGAAAGGAAATCCTTTCTGCGGACTCCCCTTTGCTCCCTGCTGAGATGACGACTCAGAAGACTGCAAAGTCCTGCAGCAGCGCGCGAGGGTGTTTCTCTAGGGTGTGAAGCTGACCCGCCTTTATTACAGATAACAGCTTCATGGCACAGGCATTGTTCTGCTTTACCAGTGCCCTGTTTTCACAAGGTATTTAATGAATAGGCTTTCAACTGCAAAAATACACGCTGAGATCAGGAAGGCAAATGACCTTTGTGCTTGTGATTGCATGTTCACATAGTTACGCTTATTTTCCTCATTAACATATAGGTATCCCTTTTCTGTTAACATGCTTTATTTAATTTTAATAGGCTTTTTTATTGTATTTAAAAAATGTAGAGGAAAACAGAAAAAAAAATCCCATTGTTCTCCCACATGTTTGTTTTCACTACGACTACTAAGAGGAAAAGCCCTTTACAAAAACAGGATACAGCAGACTCCTCTGCACTGCAGCACTGTGCCCCCCCCGCACACTCGCACACTCCGAGCACAGTTCCAGTGGTAATCGAGAGTCCATAGAAAGTCGTAAGTAAATGAAAAATCTCAATGGGAGTTTCATTATCCAGTTGAATGGGAGTAGCATCAAGTCCCTGCTGAATAAACCCCACCAGCCTGGGCAGGTTCTGCTCCCCTCAGACGCATTGCCATCTGCCTACGGGCATTTTTCCCTGCGACTTCAGTTACGGGCAACGAGGGGCAGACGGGGATGTCCGCAGGGCAAACCCCACCATCGCGGGAAGGCGTCGAGCCAACGAACTGGCTTTTTGCATGGCAAAAGCTGTAGCATCCAGCATCCCTTCCCTGCTGTCCTAAGAGACGAAACACCAGGGGCTCATCCGATGTCACCTACGTCAGATGCTGCCTGGCCCCAGGAGATGCCCCCAAATCCCCCGTCGGCCTCGCTGAGCAGCAGCAGGCTGTCTCTGGGGTGCCCTCAGGAGCGGGGCTCCCTGCTGCATTTCTACTAATGACTTTCCAGATGTCCTCTCCTACTGCATCCCACAGCCTCCTTTCTCTCTGCTTGGATTATTCCTTCCCCTGCTCAGTTTTTGGCCAGTCGGCAGAGGGGTCCCCAGCTGTGCCAGCAGCCCCTGGGAAAGGTGCCCGGGCCGAGGCAGGAGGACTCACAGGCTGCACTTGCTGCAAAGCACATTCCTGCGGGCTGTTGTTAAGAAGATAGTAAAAATTGCTGTTTTCTTTCTCCCTGCACGTTAGCATTTGGAGGAGTTCATTCTTCCAAAGAATAACACAGACTTGTTTTCCGTGATACGGAAGAACAGATCAAGCACAGTTACCAGGAGATCTGCATTTCTGTAATCAAGAGCCTCATCTCTGGCCAGAAAGTACCTTTTGGGAATTGGGTTGTAGCGACTGGGAGGCCAGTAAAGAGCAATCTGAGCTTTTCTGACTCTGAAACAGTGATTGCAATTCCATTCACCTGGTCAGAAACTACCGCTTAGCAGCCATCCGCCTGGCAACCTCCTTCAGACACCACCCCGAGATCAGTTTAACAAAAAAAGAAGTCTCAGATTTTAGGGAAATATTTTTTCTGGTTTCTTTCTAAGGAAAAAGATGTAATGCCATAAGGTTGAGGGTATTCTTTGGGGAGGGGGAAACAATATGCTATTTCAGTTTTAATTTTATTGGGATGTGGTTGTACTTGTTTTCCTTTAAACTAAGTGTAAACCTTGTTTCTTGGACAGAAATGATGGTGACTTCTTATTTAGCCTTGATTTCTGAACAAGAGGAACTGTTACTGTAACGTAAAGTGATTACATTTTACAATGTAAATTATATTATAAGTGTTTATGCAAAGCCTTAGGTAAGGCTATACCACATTACTACTGCAAAATAAACATGCAAATTACTGACACAGTGTCTTTGAACCAGTGAGTGTTTGCTTTCATTCAATAAACCAAAGAGCCAGGGAGACAACACAGACTTAGCACAACAGGCTATGCTTGGTATTACTTAGAATCAGAGCGCAGTGTTTTCAGCTCAAGGAAAAAAAGCCAATTTCCATTTATACCGAGAAGATCTTTCATTGTTTAGAAACTAAACCCACATCCCACGCCTTTTTGCATTTATTGGTAAACAGCTGCCCATCTTCAGAGGACAGGATTAAGGAATATGGCCATCATTCCTTCCTCATCAGGGAGAAATAAACCCACAACATCCTCCCTTACTGCATGCGAGGAGTTCTGTTACAAAACCACGTCGTTCCCGAAGCCTCAGCATCCGCCGACTGGGCGTCCCAAAAGGCGAGAAACAGCACTTCCCCAGGCACTGTTAGGGCAAGCTCGCTTTGAGCAACCCCTTTTCTGAAAGGGGATCAGGGACGACCCTCCCGGCGCTCCCTCCATCCCACGGACCATCCCACCCTGCCGTCGTCCTCCAGCCCCGGGGGTCCCGCCGGAGGCGAGGGCAGGTCCCGCAGGATGCCCAACCCTGCCGCCCCTCGCACCTACCGGCTGCTGCTCCCCGCCGGCCCCGACAGCCGATGGATGAAACTGCCGGGCTTGGGCTGGGGAGTTGCTGCTGTCCCAGCAGCGGGAGGTCACCAGGCTGCTGGTTTGATCTTCAGTGCGTTTTCCATCTGAGAAGTTTAACTCCTTCACGCCCTGGAAGGCGAAATATCGGCAGGGCCAGCCGAGCCGCCGCGCTCGTCCCTCGCCAGGGAAGCTGAGCACACCCTTGTGCCAGGCTGCCGAAAACGAGGACAGGCGCCTGACCGAAACCGGGACGCGTGGGGTCGACGTGGGCGGTTTTGCTCTGAGACTTGGGGGTGAGTTTGGTGTAGAGAAGCCCACGGTGAGGTCTTCCTCTTAGCAACTTACACCCCCCAAGCCCCGTCCCGAAGCCTCCCATATTCCCACGCATTCCTGTGGCTGCCAAATCCCCACCAGAGACCCCGGGGGCTTACGCTTGGGAAGGGAAGGGGAAAACCTTTGATGGCACTTTTTTCCCTTTCTCACCAAGCCCCTGGGAAATTGCAGGGGATGGAAACCGCTTCTGGCAGATGAGAAACCTGCATCTGTGAGGGTGCGCTGGGAGGTGGCCCTAAAACCTCCCAGCCCTGCTGCCAGGAGCCCCCAGCCAGCCCTAGCCTGGCTGTGCCCATTCCCGGGCACCCACCTCCCTCCTTGCTCTGATCAGAGGGGGGTTCCTGGGGACAGGGTTTGGTGGTCCAGCTCAAGATGAAAGGACATTTGCTTGTGCAAGAGCAGAGGGAAGAAGACGCCTCTGCTTGGCCCTCTCAGCCCACTGGGTTTCCAGCTCCCTGTGCGCCGGCACCAGCCCCTGCATGCGGTACTACTGTAATGCGTAGGACAGGGTAGGGCTGATCACCAGGAACTCAAAATACTGCAATTTCCAGGAAGATGCAGAAAATGGTTACATGATGATGTCAGCCCCAGACTCCGTGTTCCTCTTGCACTTCTCTGCCGTACAATTGTGGAGCGATGAAAACACTTTCTGCATCTCGAGGCGCTGATTTCTGTCCCCCGTCCCCTGCTGCAGGCTCGCTCTCACCTTTAGCCACCACATGCGCCCCACGCAGACTGTTCAGAATTGGCAGAGGGAATTTTTAGGCTCCTGCCCCACCCCTGAAAACTATGCTAAGTCTGGCCCTGGCAAAGGCTTCTTCAAACACCACTTGTTAGGTATGAAATCACGGCTCAGTATGAAACCCTGCTCTCGGAGCTGCTGTCACACGTGGGCTGCCCTCTCGCCCAGCTGCGCTGGCAGTCGGAGGAAAGGGACAGGCGCGAACATTTACCAGGCTCCTCTGCAGGAGATGTACCGGGCGGGCAGGCTGCAGGTCGTCACAGGGAAAGCCACGCATGGCGGGGGCAGGAGCGTTTCACGGGGCCGGCAGGAAGGCAGCAGGGCTAAGCTGCGGTGGAGGTTTGCTCATAGACCCGGCGTGCCCTGCGGTGTTGCGTTGCTCCATGGCCACGGTGCACGCTGGCCCGGGCACAGCACCACTCGCTGTGCTGAGCCCAGCTGCTGCCCACCCCCCTTAACCTCCGCATCCTCTCCAGTGCATTGGCCCACGCATCTGCAGGAGTCCATACGGGGCCTCATCGCCGGCGACAAAGTGCTCAGAGCAAACAAAGAACACGAGGCTCCTGCAACTCACGGCTCCGATGCCGGCACGTCCCACCCCACACCCTGCGTCTGGGCTTCGCTTGCGAGCTCCCCGGGGCACGGGCTTTGCCTAGACCCTTGAATGAATCCAGAGCATTTTAGCCCTATATAAATAATATGAACCTCAGGCAGCCCCTCCAGGGTGGATGCAGCGTATCTTCCTGCCCAGGTGATTCCCAAAGGACCATCGGCGCATGCCATGGCCAGCCCCCTCGAGCACCCAGGCACCCTGAGTTACACAAACGGTGACTTTTGTCCCCAGTTATAGGAGCCTCGATGAAGGAGGAGCTCGAGCGAGAGAGAAGGAGGGGAGAGGCAACCCCTGCCCTTTTTTCCCGGAGCAGGAGGCTCCGGCTGCAGCGCTGTAATTCCAGGTGACACACGGCATCCCCGGGGCTTCACCGGCGACGGCGCACGAGGCGACGGCCGACACGTAATGCCCGTGCAGACACCCTCATCGAAGGGCTGCAGCAGCTTTTCATTCATCCTTGAGATCAGCCCCACTATGTGACTTGACTTAAAGGCTAACATTTAAGATAATTTTTCAAACCTTGCTCTGGAGGGAGGGCAGCTTTCAGGCTTTTGATTTCAAGTATGAAAAATGTAATTATGGATGATGTTGCCTCTTGCTGCAGCTCAAGTGAGAAACCTTTCTGTGTTTCATGGCTGGTCCCTGTGTCCTAAAGTAAAAGAGGGTTTCTGCTTTCATTACAAAACATATTTGTATTTCAGCCTGAAAGGCCTTCTCATCTGGGAGCTCTCTAGCGGTCAGCAGTCTCTCCTGCATGTGGTGTTACTTAGCCAGCAATTTTTCTTCTGTGTTGCCTGGGGGCCAAAAGTACTCCCCAAAAGGCGAAACACAGGTTAAAATTGTTTAGAGAACAAAACTCTATTAGAAAGTTTTATTGGAGTCCAGGGAAATTACTTTTAAAATACATACACATAATATTAGCAGCAATAATATACTTTTTAAAAAGTCCACTGTAAAAGTAATGATGGTTCAGAACGGAGCCAGCGTTTCAAACCCGTCTCTACGGAGATCACATCAGACGTGTGGCTTATATTTCCACCTTCTGCAGTGTGCAAGAAAATAGGCGGCTAAAGATACTTACCTTTGGCTAATACATTTGCTAACCTTGGACAGTTTGGTTGTGTAATTGCTTGAAATCAGAAAGGTTCACGTTCACAGAAAGCTAAAACCTGGGGGTTTTTTCATTTACGGGCTTCTCAGCTTGTATCAAAACCACCCTTCTCAGTCCTTACTGGGTTCTGCCCCATGATACTTAAATCTGCTGTTATATTTAGATTATTATAAGGCGACAAATTAATCTCGGACGTGACTAGTGAGCGCAGGACCTGTCCCAGCAGCCGTCTCACAGCGTTACATCACAAACATCCAGGCTCGCCTGGTTGGCATCGACCTTCCCTCTTGCCCGAGGTGAGGTGAGGGATGGAGGTGCCAGTGCCCAGGGAGGGTGCCCGGGTGGGCGGCGTGGAGCCGGGGTGGGCAGCGTGGAGCTGGGGTGGGCAGCGTGGAGCCGCGCCGGCCGCCTTGGGGGACCCTGCCCTCCGCCGAGCACCGGCACGAGGCAGCTCCGGCGCCGGGGCCACTATGGCCTTAGCCCTTGCTGACGTTAATTAAGCAGCTGCATTAAACACTGGTGACTTCTCAACTGAAAATACAGAGATTGGGCTACCTCCACGCGCATCTCTAGCGAGCAGAAGCGAGGTCTCCTATTTTTCACCTCCCCATGAGGAGGAGCCCAGTGGGCTGGGGGCATTCGGGGGGGCCAGTCCCAGCTGATTTGGACACTGCCCAGGGTACACTAGGTCCAAGCACATTATACATCGCTTTTGCTTATAGTTACCTGCCCTTGATAGCATTTTCTGGGGGGAACAGGAGCTGCAGAGGACTGTTCCCATCTGCAGAAAGATGCCATCAGCTGGGGAACAGTGACAGGCAGTGTGGTGGGGATCTGCTGGCACGCACACTCTAACGCTAGTCTGAGATTTCCACATCATCTTAAAAAAATGGGTAAAAAATATAAATTATAAGAATAGAACAATGAAATCTGAGCAAACACCACTAATGGCCTTTTCTCCTAATTTCTTAACCCACCTCCTATGTTTATAAATGAAAGAGAAACATCCAGAGGTTCCTAGTTTGAGATCTCATTTCCTTGCTAATCAAAAATGCCCCAAATACTTCTCAGTCTCTGTTTTCAGATGTTGTCTTCTCACAGAAATGACCATCTAAAGCATTCATCTTTTTGTGAAAAATACACCTTTTCATTAAAAAAAGATATACTGTTTTTTCATTCTTATTACAGCCCTATATTTTTTCTCTTTTTTTTTGATATGGGAACAAGCTTTTTTCTAAACTTAAAGAAACCCTTCTCAGAAGGGGTGAAGATATAAAATATTTCTAAAATGCAGTTTTCTTTGATTCCCAAAGAATTCGATTCAAGTGCTAAAAAGCTGTGGAAAATAATCCCAGTGAGAGAGGAGTAACAGAGAGCCAGGTTCTTCCTAAGCCTCCGAGCCCCTTTCAAGTTGGTCTGAAAACCTCATTGTTAATCAAAATAATTGCATGAGAACCAATCAAGAAATCCTGAAACATTCAAAATGAAAACTTGTCGTTACAAATTCACCATTGTGGCTAAAAAACAGATTACCTCTGTCAAAAGCTGTGGGAAAGTTTGCTTTGTAGCAGTAGGGGCAGAAATAAATATTTGCCCAATCTGTTTTGTTTATCCTAAAAATACATATACATGTGTAGCACTTCAATTAAACACTATTTTCTTTTCCCCCATGCGCACATCATTTGAACTGCCCGTGTGAGGGGCTTTTAAAGCATCTCTCCCTGGAGTCAGGGTGATGGCTCGACGCCAGCGAGTTACTCAGAGAGTTATGCCACGGCGGGGCAGGTTGGACTGCTTTGAATTTTAAGCCTCACTTCTTTGGTATCACCTCTGAGTCCATTTAAACATAGCTGACCCCCTGCTGTAATTTAAAGCAATTTAAAGCAGATGCACAAAGTGCCACTGAAAACATACCTGCACACGTGTCGTTATTTCTGTGGGTAAACGCCAGGCGCACCCGCGACCTCCCGGCACGCGCAGGCAAGGCTGGCGCTTGCTGGGGAGCAGGCGCGGGGTGAAGGCGTTCGGGTGCTGACAGCGTCTGTTTCGCCAAGACAACGCGCAGATTCTCCAAATTACAGTATTTAAGCCGTTTAAGAAATTGCATGTTTTCTTGAGGAAGAGTGGTGCTGGGGATGACTGGGCTGGTGGAAGAGCTTGACCTCAGGCAGGGACCAGGAGTGGAGACCTCCTCTGCAACCGGTGCCAGGGAACATCCCCGGCACCCGGTTATGCCAAGATACCCAGCACCGCGTGGCTGCCCCATGTCAGCCCTTGCCACCCCGACTACCACCGGTGCTGCCAGCTCCTCTCCTCTAGATCCCCTTCCCTGCTAACGGGGTCCCTGGGGGCTTCTCCCGAGGGGGTCCTTCCCTCCCCAGGGGTTCAGCATTTTCACCAATTTCAAGTCAAGTCACTACTCAAGCTAGGGCCCAGCTTGCCTGGGGACACAAGGCTAAAACCAGTGGTTCAAAACACAGCCGTCCATAGCCCTGCGGCGGTCACGAGCCTCTCCTGTACATACCCTGGGAACGAAGTCCTCTGCTTTTGCAAGGACATGGTCAGAGTTACAGATGTGAAAGGTCTCCAGTCGGGGCCCTCTTTTGTAACAGCTGTTCACAAAGTCAGTGGTGTGCTTTGTTTTGAAATTAAGGTCCATAGTTATAAACAAGCCATTTAAAAATGCAGTTGTTTAAAAAAAAAAAAAATCAGAAAAATAAAAGGAAAAAAATTCCAGCCCAGTAGTCCAATCCTCCTGGTCCGCTCCCCTATGGCAGCAATGTTCAAACAGGTGAAGAGGAGAGAAAAACAAAGGCTGGAAAAAGAACGAATGGTCACCATATTTAAAAACACCTGCTGGAAGTGACCACAGCAGAAAATAATTCAGAGCATTTTGGAAAATACATGGATGATGCCCATAACCCACCTTCACCCCAGGACCCTATCGGAGCATCCACTGATCCCGCTGGCATCACATGAAAGTGCGACAATCCTCTGTGAGGTATGAAGATCCTTTCAAAATCTCTTCTTGCCTGAAACAACTCACAGCTAACCAAAAGTATGGCTTATTTTGTCTGTATTTAGCAACTCTTGGCTCTTCGTCATCTCAGGAGATTGGGGTCTTGGTGCTTCTCCCACTCAAGTCATTGGGAACGTTGCCACATGCTCCAGACGGCAACCAGACCTCATCCTACATGCTTATCTGTTGAGCTGACACCTTTTAATTTCCCAGCACCTATCGTAACAATAAATTTGCCAGAACTGAGCATTGCTACAGGTAGAGCGGGACGGACAGCAGCTTTCTGCTGCTGCACTTACAGGTGATGATGCTCGGTCGCGACTGCTGTGGGTCCCTCCGAGCCCAAACCCCACACCCGCCGCCAAACAAACCGTGTATTGGGACCCCCGGCAGCGGGGGCTGAACTGGAGAGCCCACCTGGGCTGCTCCCAGCCTTCCAGCTCTGGACCTGTGGTTAGGGTTTCTCTTCCCTGGCCCTGGGGCAGCACCGCAGGTGCGATACCTGTTTTCGGAATGAGAAATTCTGGCATTTTGCTCCAGCTCTCCCACTCTCCCTCCCGGCCCTTGCAGCACAGCCAAGAGCTGGCTCACCCCAAAACGCTGCGGCCAGGACCGACCAGGCCCGTGACAGCACACGGGTTTGCACATAAGCACCACTGCTTTTATGCGAGGAAGATGACTGGTTTGGTGCAACGCTCTGTTTCTGAGTAAAAAGCAGTGGCAGTTGCAGGCTGGTTCCCTGCATGGTTGAATTTAATTTTCAACCCGTTTCTGTAGGATATAGCAGCGAATTTTTGTAAAACCACGGAAGCAGACGTGTCCTGCATGCATCCCCTCGCAGGACCATCGCTTCTGGTGTCAGACACCAGGAGCACTTCCAGCCCCCTGCCCGGCGGTGCTGCGCCACCTCCCTGGCATCACAAGCCGCTGCTGCAGCTGGTGCCCCATCGAAGCGAACCGACAGCTCTGACCACCTAGTTATGCCTCCACATACGCAGATACGGGTCTGCCCCAGCAGAACCGGCAGAGGAGGCACACTGCTACCAGCCGCAGGCACCTTCTTCCCACCCCTTGGATGAAACGGAGAAACCCAAAGGGAGTCAAGGACACCTTAAGAGAGGAACAGAAACCAACAGGGAGCTGTGCTGGGAGGGAAGGAGGCCAAGGAGCAGGATTATAGATGAATAACATGTGCAGTGTAATTAATCTAGATTAGTTTTTATTTTATAGCATTAACAGCCCGCAGTCACAGCATGAGGTGATCTGGTCCTGCAAGTTCCCAGCCTTCGCAGGGCTGGGCCGGATCGCCCGGCGCTGGGAGAGCTCCAAGCACGGCGTCAGCGCGCAGGAAGCGGTGCTGGTGACTCACCGGCTGCGTGCTTGCTTGGAGACTAATGAACTAATACCCGGCACTCTGGCCCTTTCCACGGCCCCCTTCCATTAATCTTCTGGTTAAAGAGCGCAGCAGTCGCTCAAGGGGGAAATTCCCACAGAGCAGAAGGATTTGTGCCGGCAGCCCCCCTGCGCCGACCTCCTTGGCAGCCCTCGCAGGGCCAAACGTCCGACTCCTCCGACCTGGCATCTGTGCTCAGGAGCCGCTGGGATTTACGGCTCTTCCTCCCGACCGCCCTTGGAAGCTGGGTCTCCTGCAACGCATGCCGGGCGATGGGGGTTCAGGCTGCAATTCATGTCTCAGGGAGGAAATGCAGAAGCAGGGTCTCACGCTGGTGTCGGGCAGCTCACAACGGCATCTTTCCTCCCAGAAAAGATTGACCTTGGCATTTTTTGGCAGATTCCACCTTCTGCAATAGCAAGTTGCCTACCTGAAGTGCTCGTAGCCATCCTCACCGCCCTCCCAGCCTCCCCCCCATACAAACCCTGGAGATGTGGGGTTTTGCTTTCCCTAGATTACAAATTGCCACATGCTGTCCCATTACCAACATGTACTACCCCTAAAGGGCCCACATATCTGTTGTGCCTGGAGCAACAATAGAGCTTTTCCAGCCTCAAAAATTTGAAGCACAGTTAAAAGTTGTTTCTTAAAACTCCTGAGACGCAAGAGCTGCACCGTGCCACAAACAGCAGGAAAACCTGAGATCTTGGAGACAGGCTCTACTGGTGAGCAATGTGCGACAGAACTTGATCTGTGCTTCCCTTTTCATCCAGGACAGACTGTATTTAACATCGTGTCTTCATGTGGAAAACTCCTAAATCGTTCCAGGGATAGCAGAGACCTGCAACTGCAGCCTTTGCCCCCGAGGCTTTGCAGCCTTGGGGAATGGGACAACCAGGGACTGGGGGTCCAGTTACCACACAGCTACTTTACTCCATCCTTTGACTTTTATTTTATATTCGTATTTCTTCAGTATAATAGAATACAACTTATTTTACATAATGTATACAAACTATATCACAATGCTTTACAGGGCAAAGCATGAATTACATGGTAAAAACTGGGAGAAAAACGATGAGGTCCTCTGCACTGCCAAGCCCCCTGTTTTCTCCCTGTTCGGTGACCTCCCAGGATGCCCTCAACCTACTGGAAAGCTCCAACCTGACTAATTACTGGCCCCAAGGTGAACTCTGCCCATCACCAGTGTGCTCCCCCCCTCTCCAGAGCACAGGCAGGGCTGGAGCCCCACTGCTGCTGCCTGCGCTGCCCAGCCCTGCAGCCAGCCTGAGGACTTGTCGCACTTAACCTCCCCTTGCTCTTATCTCCATTTTTTCACAAAACAAAAGGCAGCTCTCCTTCTCTTGAGCAACATGATTATTCCCAAAGTAATTACTGCAAACTCAGGGAAAAAACCCCACCTCATTCTTTTCTCTGAGGATGAGCTATTTTTTGCATAGCACATGGGTGGCCCCAGATAAACCACTGGGTTTGGCAATGCCGTTTGCTGCATTTATGAAAGCAGTAAATCCATCACAGCTCTGCAGTAACAGAGCCGGGGCAGGATGCGGACCTGTCTCCTCTGATAGTCTCTTTTTCTAGCTGCTTTATGAACACAGCTAGGAAAAGCACTCACAACAACCATTCATGATATTGTGGGTATTCTAAGTGACATTAGACTGATGACAGCCAGGTCTCTACATCCTACCAGTGAGGACAAGGGCAAAAGGGAAGGTTTTGGAGACTGGGAGAGAACGTTGAGAGGAGTTGAGGGTCACACACACCATGGGGAGATTGCAAGGACAGACAGAGGGAGACTGAACTTACTGTCAGAAGTAAAGTTTTCAGACAGATCCCCAAAGTGATCCCTGTAGGAATCCTGAACAAAACACACGCACCTATGCAAATACACATATGCATAGCAACAAAAGGAAAGTACTGGCTACAGCTTCCCCCAAGGCCTGAGTTACTGCAGAACATCCCATTGTGAACAGGGCGCTATTTTAACAAATATTTTTCATGAGTTATAAGAATAATAAACCACCCATTTTCCATTCTCTAACCTAACAGAATAAATGTATAAATTCACAGCATCTGTACAACAATGTCATGTCCAGAAACCTTCCCAAATATGGAAAGATCAGGATCCCTTCCTGAAAGAGCAAAATCGAACACACCCATGGCAGAACTGATGACAATGGGCAGAAAAAGAGCAAAGGAAGGCGTGTAGGAATAAGTTTCTCTACAACACTTAAATTAGAAACATAGGTCAAATATACATTTGATGGGTAGGAAAAAAATGGTTAATAGACAAGAAACCAGAGAGTTTTCCTAACTTCAAAGTCTACTTCCTCTCCTAATCCCTTTCATTCTAGTTCCACGTCAATGAATCAGACTTTGACCTAAAACCTTTGCAGTAGGAGAATTAGCCAAATGCTTGAATTAAATATTGCTTATAAAAATCTATTTCCTTTTCTTAACAGTAAGCCTTCCAACTGGGAAAAGAGTTTGAGGCCCACGTGCTTTCTAAGTCTGTAGAAATAGAAGTTTCTCTCTCTTGCATCCCATCCCTCATAATCTGGAGAAAACACAGCCTTACACATCGAATTCTTTTCCAGCAGCAACTCAGCAGGATATTTGCTTAACCAGGAGGAATTCTCTACATCTAAACGATCCTTGAATGATCTCTTCATTTTTGACCACACTTCCTGTAGTCCTTGAAACCACTTCAAGTACTACAGGTCTCTGCTGACCCTGGTGGCTGCTGTTCAGCATTCCAGAAATTCCTCCTGACCAGGACCTGGAGCATCTGCTGCGGCTCTCCTGGGCCCAGCAGCCAAGGGATGAACCTACTTTGGCTTGGACTGCAAGGTCAACAAGGTCAAGTGCTACTATGACGTCCTTCCAGCAGGAACCGTCCCCCTCCCAAATCTCAGACCCTACCCACGTAACTGCACTTAACAAGGTACCAAGAAAGCCCCAAAACAACCCAACCAAAAAAACCCCATGTCCCCCCTCAATTTTATAATACATTTATATTATATATTTATAATCCCTGGAGCAGACCAGCCATGGCTCCTTGAGTATGCACAAATTAAGCCTACACATTGGCCTTGTGAAAAAAATACAACGCATTGACAGATTACATGTGGCTGCACTGGCAGAGATAGGTGAACTATGGCTTACAGCGTTTTCAAGAACAGACTAAGACTTGGGGGATAGGAGCAGGTCCTGCACAACTTATTTTGCTTTTAATCAATGGAGGTACACGAGTTCTTATTTCTACTTAAAGTTTGGACATGATGCACAACTGATAAAGATGGTAACTGCAATCTCAGATATTAAAATAGCAAAGTTTATTTAATAAAGTACTGGCTAGTCCATACAAAGCTTCCCTTCCAGAGGAGATTATGACTATGATTAAAAAACATTTAAAGCCTAAATTGGACTTTGGTGACTGTGTTATGGTCCCATTTTCTTAGTCCATCAGTCATCACTCTGGACTCAGCTTATGAGCAGCAACCATTTCTCAGACCATGGAAAGGAGGTCGTATCTTCCCTACAAGCAAGCAGAAGACCATTGTGTTTAACTAACGATGGCAGCTTCGCCTGTGGAAAATACCATCATTTAACTTTCCATATTGGTGGCATAACTGGAATATTTAAGTAATTGCGTGAGTGTTTTCTTGGACTAGTTTTAAGATTACTGCATAAAAGGAAACACTTTGAAGTTCTGGCAAAAACGAGAACTGGAACTGGTGGCTTTATATCCTGCTGGGCCTTTCAGGGGCTATAGGTATATATTTAGAGCTGCAATTAGGTCAAGTTTTCTGTTGTTCTCAAGAAACGTTTCTACAATTCTTGAGAATTCTTCCTTACAAGAGAGAAAAAGGAGGCAGCTCTCCCTATTTCGCTCCTGACTCGTAGAGGGTCGCTCTACGTGATGCTCTGCAAATGCACAAGGATGGGCTCAAGGAGCACGTGTAGACCAGGGCCCACTCCTACAGAGAAGCAGATGCCAACAAACCTGCAAGCACTGTGGACTCAAAGCGAGCCCATTGCTGTGGTCTGTGTACATGCAGAGACATCTTCCTGCCCTCTCCAACACATAGGCATGCTCCAGCCTCGGGGAAGATGTCCTGCAGACCTCATCCAGCGAGTTTCTCTGAACCTCTGCCTGAAGCCTTATGTGCTTGCAGGAATATGGGGCTACAATTCAAGGCAAGATCACAACGCAGACCCTCCTAAACTACTCTGAAGCAGATGGCACTATCAGACAGCTTTTGCTGCACACAGGATCAACTCCTACCTGTCATATCCTGCCGCCTCAGTAAAGCAGTTAAGACACATACAGAAAAATTCATACACAAGTTATTTTGGTGCCGAAACAACAACTAGTGGACGAGACGCGCATACACACACACAAAAAAAGGCAAAAAATTAAGAGTCTAGTATGGCACCAGTTAGCTTAGAATACTTTTTGCTTTACTCCTCCTGCTTCAATTGGATCAATACTTTTTAATACAATCTTTATCACATCTTATTAATGAAAATATTACTCAGTGCTGTTGAGGCAAAATAGATTGCATCGCAAAGAATAATTTCCTAGGATTTCATGCTCATGGCACGCAAAGTCACACTGATTCCTGTTCTAGATGTGCAAATGGAGATGTGTTCAGTTTTGAAGAACGCAGAAGATCCTACTAAATAGCCCTTCTTCAGAAAGTGCTATATGTAGATATAAGGACCACTGAAATAGTCCAGAAAACATAGACTGTATCCTAAGGCAGTGATGCTTCAAACATGTGCTGAAGCCCATAAAAATAAGTTAAAGGCTGTGTTGACAGACAGGATGAAGGGAAAATCTGTTTCTGGGATTAGTAGTTACAAAAGGTCTTCCAGATTCTGGAGTAATCACAGGATGAGATTTCCAGATGGCTAACCCGGATCTCAGTAAGACCAAGGAAGAAACATGCATCCCTAAAGTTACCAGGGACAACAAATCTTCTAGATAAATGGTATCTCAAGGGTACTCCTATAAATCGTCACATGAAGGTGGCACCCAATATCTTCTCCAAACTCTCTAAAAGTGGTAAAAACCTCCTCAGCTTCCTGGAAGCAGGAAGAGGGAAAACTGCTTCTTGTTCTCCACGTCAGCCAGGACACCAGCCCATAGCCCTGGGCAGACCCACGCCAATGGAGGGGCACACTCAGCCCTTTGGGGACGATTTGTTTGGGGCACTGCTGTAAGACAGACAATCCTTGACCCAGTGAGGAGCTGGTGTATGTTTGTGAGATGCCCCAAAACATCTTACTTCTGCCCCCATGCCAGCTAGGCTCAGGTGCTTTTATAAAAGCTGCTGTTTTGGGATGAGGGTGAAGACACTTGAAAAGCTGAAAATAAGGCATGAAGTGCCTTCAGGAAGCCACCCCTCCCACAGGGAGCTGAGAAGACAGAACATCTTCAGATGTGGTCTTCCTCAGCTTTTAGTGGGAGACTCGGGCATTAGAGCAAGCAGAACATGGCAAGAGCCATATAAAGCAACTTGGTGGCCTCCTCCAAACCATCTCAGCAGCACCGGAGCCCTTCACAGGGCCAGGCACCAGGCTGATGGGTCAGTCCATGAGTGCTTCCCCCGCTCCGGCTGACAGCTTGGCAGCGCTGTGAGTGGCAACAGGAAAAGGCAACAACCAGATGAAAGAAATCGGGAATCTGACCCAAAAGTTTGCTGAGCCAGCCCTGGCTTAAAGCCAGGGAGAAGTGGCAACAGCCACTACAGAAGAAAGGTTCGGGAAACGCTGTTCTGCCCCTGGAATAATGCAACATTTGTCTTCATTTACCAAGGAAACAACTCAGAGAGGACAGCAGATATGCGGGCTTAGGACACAGCTGGAGGATATTACGACCATGGCACCCCCCATTTCTGCGTCAGCACAGTTATGCTACACAGCTTATCTAGCAGACAGGGCTCCTGCTCCTCATTAACAGCATCGAGCAAAGTCCTGCGTCGAGGAGGGAAGGGCCCCGAGGCTGGGGCAGAGGAGGTGGCAGAAGAGCTTTCTCCTAAGCTTCAAGGAGGGAGAAAGGTAAAGGCAGGGGCTTAAGGATGAATGAGCCTCACTCCAGGCTCTCCTGGCTCTGTCCTCCCCAGGAGCTCCGTAACACGGGCTGTTCACATGGCACGAGGTCGGGCTTGAAAACAAACTCCCTGAAAGCAATCACTAATGCTTGCTAAACACTTTTCCATTTTTTTTTAAACAAACCAACCAACCAACCCAAACAACTTTCAGTCTTCTGTCCTTGCATGACTTGCTTACTGACAGCGAGAAGAGAGGCACACTGAGACCATGCCCTTGCACAAAGGCAGGTGCTAGGAAATGGGGAGCGTACATCTACTTTCCTCATGGCAATGCACTGCAGGACCAATTCCTTTCAGTAAACATGGCACAGAAAATCCAGGTGAGGAGAAAACAGGGTTTTCTCTCTCCAGCAGGCAGCAGGCAGATCAGTGTGTTGCTGCCAATGTGCAACTTGCACAGAGGTGGTGCCTGCCAGTCTGCGGCTTTCCCCTTCGGAGCAAGTTATCTCCCATTCAGGTACAAAACAGATGCAAGAACCCAGCCAGGCCAGCACTCTTGGCTGCTCACAGGACGTCTTTAAAAGCTGAATGACAAGCTGTAGAGCAGATGTTCACCCTTGGCAGCAACTACAGCCATACTGTGGTGTATCGTTTTGCTTTTTCAGCTCTGGCCAAAAAGGATGCACATTTCTTCCACGCTGTGTTATGTACAAGAGACTGAACCCGAATGTGGTGATATTTTCTAATAGACATCAGCAAACTCCTCCGGTAGGAAACCGAGCACTTTACTGGCAGTTCATCAGTGCCCTGAACGCCACCACTCTGAATGACTAACACATTGAATCCCAGAAATGAGACAGCGGTAACCATTACTTTATGGTTCAGGCATCGTTTACAAAAGGCTTTTGGAGGAGTGCAAAAGCAGATTTCTGGAGGAAGCTGGAAGAGGACAAAAGAGCTGCCTGTGCGTCGCATAGCACTCCCCAGCAGGCTGCAAGCACCAATTTTCACATAGTTTAAAAGGGAAAAAAAAAGTGGATAGTTTTTGCTAATAAATTACAGTTTGAAATGGAGTAAACTCAGATTCACAGAGCTGATTTGGCTCAGGATACAGCATCTTTCTCAAATATGCACACTTGAAGATGAATCACATGTATCTCATAAGGACACTCTTCCTAAAGTTTGCTCTCCCATAACTGTTTAAGGTTCCCATTCTACAATACAAGATGATGTAATTGTTTATATTAATAAAGGTAATGGTGCTCAGATCAAATCTAGGAAACCACTCTCTGCCCTCTTAAAGTTTAGCAGCCACATTAATTTTTTTACCAGGTCGGAGAGTGTAGGAACTGGCCAGGGTATAAATAGAAACATAGAAAGATGAAAAAGGTGCAGAAGTGACCCAAAATACATACTTGACACATATTTCTTTTGTTCTTAGAAAACTGGCTAAGTTAAAAGTTATGTAGTTCTCATTGCTCTCACTCTGTCCATATTAGGGAGATTAAACTTCCGCACAGGAGAGCTGCAACTGAAAAATATTGCCATTATACTAAGCACAAATAGCTTTTTCTTGAACACCAAGCATGCACGTGGCCTCCCCTCTCCCCCCAGCTTACATTTTATGAGATTTTGGACAGTCAGAGAAAACTCTCCTTCCATATGTTGAGGATGTTAAGATTTCAACCTCCTTGCAGCAGGAAAATAAAGTCATCTTCTTTGTAATGCCACAGCACTGAGCGCACACACACAGCACTTAAACAGTAATGCATGAACTGATCTCTGCCATTGCTGAAAACTGCAGGGATCCCGTAGCAGGTCTTGTTCCTGTCATGTCTGCAGATGCTCTGTTAAGGACTCCAGGGACATAGAGCAATTACTAGGGTTTGTTTCTGCTTTCCAGGAGCAGTTCTGTTTAGGAGAGAATAGAAAGGGATTATTTTTACCTTATAGTTTGGACTCACAGGGTGTGAACTGAATTTTTCTTCCCACAGAGATACATCGTCGTAACATCTAAGTATTATAGTGCCTTGTAATGAGGGGGTTCCTTCTGAGCAGTGTACACAATCCCAAGGGCTAACGAGGGTGAGGAGCAGGGCCCAATTAGCAGCGCAGCTGGGGGCTGCACAGTCAAAAGGACTGCTGCATTTAGGCCACACACTGAGGGTTGCCTGAAGTTTTTTTTCTTTTGTTTTGGGGGGCTTTGTTGGTTTGTGGGTTTTTCATTTTTTGGTTGGTTTTTGTTTTTGGTTTGTTTTTTTTTTTTTGCTTTAAGTCTGCTATACTTGACATCTGCTTCTGGTAAAATGAACACGCGCTCTCATTTTATTTAATGTTAAACGTAGATTAAAACCGTACTGCGAACTGCATTGTCTGAATCTGTGGGATTGTAGAAAATATCCACGAAGCATTTTCCACTTGCATGTGTATAGAGAACAAAACACTTAAGTGAAGATCATTTTTTCCATCTATATTACATACATTATTATATACAAGAGAGAATTAGACAAAACAAAACTAGAACAAAGATTCTTTGAAGTTTCAAAAGAATCTTTGTCTGTCTTAGCCATAGGGATGGCTTAAGCAAAGCTCCACGGATGAGGCAATGAATGAGGCGACAGATGCGTCAAAGGCATCCCACTCTAACACACAGTTTAGCCAAAGCAATACTAAGACCGCGCAGGGGACGTGCTGACACCAGCGTCATTCTTTCTACAGCAGAAGAGGTCCACAGATCTTACCTTCTCCTGACGTAGTCAGGCACGGGTCCACCCTTCACCGTGCCCTACAACAAGTTCTGGCACTTTGACCAGTAGAGCTGCTGTTACCAAGGGCTGCGCTCGCACCGCGATGGCACCGCGCCGTCACGGCGGCGTGCGCATCTGCACTCTGCAAGACGATCTCTGCTAAATCGCACCCCACAACCTTCCCTGCAGCAGTGACTGCTGAGACAATCCTGGTTCCTGAAGACCTCAGCGACTAGAAGGGCGTCTCCAATTAAAACCGCCGGACATAACTGGCGGCTACTTTACCGCTCGCCTGCTTAATGGGGCAAGCAAAGCTCCACGTCACCTCTGTGCCGTTGCAAAAAGCAGAAGCCGCCTGCGCTCGGGGAGAGGGACGTCCGCGGGCCCAGCTCTCACGCACCGGTGCGAGGAAGCCTGGGGTCACGGCAGACCCGCAGGTCAACGCCAGGACAGGGAAAAGAACGGAGCAGGCGTCCCAGGAGGTTCAGGCACAGGGCAGAAGGCAGACACTGTCCCCGAGGCCCCTCTCTCGCGCAGTGCATCAAACGGCACCTTCCACCTCACTGCACCCCGCGTCAGGCCGGGCCGGCTCCTCCCTGCGCAGGGCAGCCGGCGGCTGGCGGCCGTCCCGCCACGCTGGCTGAGGCGGGGAGGCAGCAGACGGAACAGCGAAGATCGGGATGCTCCCTCGAGGCCTGAAGGGTGCTCTTCTCCTACGAGGTAAAACCCCGGAACACCCACGTCCTTGCCAGATCCGCCCGCCTTGCCCTTCCCTGCCCGATGCCGCCCGGCCCCGTGCCTCTCCTTTGCATTGGGTGGGAACTTTCCCCAAACCGCGCTGTTTTTCCCTCGTTTCCTTCCTCTCGAGACACCTGGAACTTCCTCCTGCAGGATCCTGCCACCCCTCGGGGTGACAGGGGCCAGGCCCCAGGGCGGTGGCTTATTGTCTATGAAACTAAAGCAATCACACGTACAGCACAGGGTGCTGGGGTGACACATTCAGAGACGACACAACTACGGATACAAAGGTTTTTACATACTGAAGATGACAAGTAACTTATTTCAGCAAAAATAGCCTGACATATTTGACGAAAAACAGAAGCAGCAACTACCAGCAAGGACTCCTCCAGAAGGCTGTAGGGGAGGTATTTTCCATCCTGAAACGTGTTATGAAATGTATTTGAAATTTGTGTTTTGACATCTCAAGCTGTTAAGATGCTCCTTGCTTAAAAGAGTCAGTTTTGCATGCAATAAGCAACGCAGCACAGGAAAAAAAAAAAAAAGAAAAAAATCCCTTCCAACTTCAATGCCAGTTTAAAAGTTATTGGGAGACAGCCAATATATTTAGGGAAACTTTTTAAACTCCCTCTTGCAAACTAAAAGATGCCTCAGCAGAGATCTGTGCACACAGCAAATGCCACACATCTTGACTCCAAGTTCACCCTTCCAACATGCTGAATTTTAAAAGCTTGAAACAGTTTTACCTGAACCTACCCCATTAAAACTGTATTGAGAAGCACACAGCTCCATCCCACTAAGATGGACTGTATAGACAAGTTGAGTTTTATGCAATGCTCTGCTACAACAACTCCTCTCTGCTACAGTGTTCACTTGGTTCAAGCAGCCATGCAAACACACAGCTTAGCTCATTGAATGGGTACTGGTAAAATAGATGTTGCGTAAATACACTTAACATAAATGCTGGACTCCAGCTGAAAGCCAACCCCACAAGGCAGACAGCAGTATACTGAGATGCAAGACTACTTTTCACTGATGGGCAAGTGCTCAAAGGGTGCTCGTGTGGGTGAAGCGGTGGTGTCCCTAACCAGCGTTAACAGGATGTGACTCTACCCTGAGTCATCATCCTCCTTCTCCTCAACTGGAGATGGCTGCTCGCATCTGGATCACTGGACACCTATGGCAATACTCATCAAGACAGACTGCTTTCCAAGCTTGCTCTTGAGAGGCTGCAGGAAGCAACCTTCACATTAAACAGTTACAACTTTTTATTTTCACAGTATCTTCACAGCCAAAAGGACTGAAGACCTCTAATATATGCTCAAAATTTAAATAATAATAAAGCAGTTTTCTGATGAAATATCTGAGCCAGCAGGATCTAGCTGAAGCCCTGCCTGCAGTCCAAGAAATTAAAAAGTTAACCCATACAGCTGCAGAATGACTAACTACCCAGTTTTTGTTCTTTGTTTTAGAATAAAAAACTTACCATGTTTTAATAATCTCCAGGGTAATGTATTTCATGGGAACTGGAAACCATTTACATTAAATGAACTGAACGAACACCACTGTTACATGAGTCCATGTGCACAGGAGTCAAACTGAGGTGCCTCAGTTGGGAAAGATCTCTGTCAGTACAGTAGTCTCATCTTCCATCTTGATATACATCACATCAAAGGCTTCACCAATCAATTTCCTTGCCCATCTAAGGGTCATCAGTAGCAGAGATGCCCAGCAGACCCACCTTCCAAGCAGATGCAACATCCTACACATCTGACAAAGCAGTTCAGTTCTCACCAAAGAAATATCCCAGAAGTACTCGTTCTGCTGGAATTATTCCAGTATTTGTTTCTTAATTACTGGGGGAAGCATCAGTCTGAGGCAAATAATTTTTTGCCACTCTCTCTATAGATTTGAAATAAGAAACACCACGTAAGTCACTAGAGGTTTTTTTTGCTATTTGTCTACTAAAGTCTCCTCCTGAACTGGGGCATGGATGTGCTAAGGAACACCCTTGCTCGCTGCAAAAGCAGTCTTCCACATAAAGTAGTAAGAAGGGAGATTATTAATAATTTGTTATCAGCCAGGACACAATTAAGGAATGCATAAACACGGTAGTACCCTACAGGTGCACCATGGCAGCAACTTCAAATTTACTGTTTAATCGGATGGATGAGAGCCCTTTAAATTTGAAAGTATTGGAAACTAAGGAAGAATTATAATTCGGAGAAGCCTGCAAAGGAAGGATGCACTACTGCTGCAACATGTAGCACAGAGACACCAACACCTGGCCAACCCAAGTCTGGAAGTGCAATTAAAAAAATTACTGTGAAGTTGCTGCAGGCTACATTTTCACTTATATGCCATTACAATAATTATGAAGTGGAAAAAACGGAGCAATAAATGTCTGTTACAATGCCCAGCTACAGTTGGATTACAGCCAAGTTCTGCAACAGAAAAACTGCCAATCAACTGTGACTGCTACACATAAAATAGAAAAACCAAACACCTTTAATACCACACCTAACAAGCCTGTAATATTGATAATGAATCTTTAAAAATGAGCAAACCTTATCATCACTTTTCATCTATCGCATTACTCAGAAATAAACTAAATCAGTGTTTGTTTGTCTCCTCGGTCTAAGGAAAAGCGCTCTGCACTGGTATTTGGGAGACACGAATTTGAGACAAAGTTACCGGTAGATTTTAGGTGCTACAAACAGCATCCCATGAAGGGCAGCTAGACGGACATATTTAACACTTCTTTTTTTTTAGGCTTTTTTTCTTCTCCAAAAGCCCCAAACATCTAACGCATCTGGTAGAATGTTTTAATGTCAGCTCTGATTTTAACTCTTTAAACAGAGAAACAGAAGAAGAGGCAAGTTACCTAGGCTCTTACACCAGGACTTACCACAGCCCAGAGTGGAACCACGCTTACTTCAACTATACCCTGGGGTGGATCCAAACCACACAGCAAACAGGGAGGAGACTTCCCTTCCTCAGACTGCTCAAACTTGCTGAAAACTACGTAAGTGACTCAGGAAATGTCCTTCTCCTGAGTCAGCACTGAAGCAATGCTCCAGAATTGCATCTGATTTACAGCGCAGGTTAAAGACTGCAGGATTGTTGGTTTTCTTAAAGGATGATCTGTGAACGATACCCCAAGAGTGTCTGGTCGCTAAAAATACGTAACCCTTGCACAAACCGAGGTTGCACTCATACCCTGTGTTCCAGCCCATCTCTCCCTGGGTGTGCATGCACATCTGTTGGAGCACTGCTTTACCACATCACACAGAGGGGGGAAAGGTCGTATGGCTGTGAACCCCATTTGTACAAAGTAAACAAGTAAATAGATTCCAATTTTAAAATAAGTTTTAATTGATTTCATTAACTAGTAACTTGTCTTCTGTTGCAATAAAGCAGAGTGCAGCAGGTTATTTGGAAGTTGTGGAGTGCTGAAATTTGGAGTTAGGCTGAATGAAAGACTATGTACAATACAAACCAGCTTTCTGTTGTGTTGTAAATTTATTCTCGTAATTTTTACCATTTATTCATCCCAAAAGACATATTGCATATTTGGAACATTTTTAAATAAGAGCCACTATATTATTCAAGATAAGTAGTAGTTTTGTCACATCAAAACTGATGACATGCCCAATAAAGTATTTTCCAGAGCAAGAATTCCTTACAAGAAATCTAAATAGAATATAAACTTCATAAATGATCTATCATGAAAAGATTAAAATAGTAAATCCATTCCATACTGAAGGCAGTCCTTTAGCACTTATAGTATGTGTGTGGTGCTTCTAAAAAAAAAAAAAGAAAAAATCAATTTCCTAACAGAATGTACTGAAACAAATATGGGCTAGCTTTTGGATAAATTTTATTCCAATAGAACAGAATGAATTGATCACTTAACCTTTTTCTCTCAAGTTACTGATTAATATGATCAGGTAAGAAAAAGTTACTTTTAGTTTAACCCAAGCTTTGGATGTATCTTCATCAGATACAACGAAGAGAAGACATGCTTGGAAGCACATCCACATTTTCAATGTATCACCTAACATAATAAAAGAATTACATCTCCATACGAACATCTCCATTCCCACAGTCGAGAATAATTTAAATGTAAATCTCAATTACATCTCCATTCTCATGGCTGCTAAACGCAAGTAATCATGATCTATTTTACCGCATGCAAGCGCAGTCTCAGAACAGCAATGTATACACATGCACACACACCCTCAGTGCATTAGAACTGTTACATTTCCAGCACTGGGAATAATGCTGAGCCAAATTAAGTAGACTGAAAAATCTAAAGTCACATGAATAATTTAGAATTAGAAATGCCTTATAGAGGGAAACAGCACTAACAGGCAACAACATGATGGAGCTGAGGGAAGAGAATAAAATGTATGATCTTGGGAAAAGGAGTGGTTTTGCTTCACCTTAAGATCTAAGCAAATCACAGAGTAATCTACTGGAAGCAATCAGTACTAAATTCAAGAATGTAGAATAATCCATGCCTGTCAAGGCATTTCTAAAATAAAATTCCACTTTTATGAGTTTTAAAAAACTTAGGTTTATTGGTGTTATTAAACCAAGACTTCTGTAAATCATTTGCCATTCCAATAAAAGTGATCAATGCACTGCTATCACTGTAACTAATAATCCAGATTAAAAACCAGATGACAGATTGCAAAAAACTAAGTGAAGGAAGTATTCTATGAATGTTTTCCCTAGTGTCCTACAGGGATCTGGTTTTGGCTTACTACCATTCAACAGTGTATAATCAATAATCTAGAAATGCTTCAGTAGTCAGCCCTGCTAAAACCTGAAGGTGGAAAAAAACCCCATCAATGACGTGCTGAACAGTAATGGGAACGGGTTGTTGCCCTGGGACGCTTGCCTACAGCGTTTTTTACCAAACAACATTGCCAAGTCGGATACCACTGAGGTGGGGTGATGCAAGGAATGCACAGTTTTGATTCACAAGATTAAAATCCAGATGCTAGAAGTCACCAAATCCCAAAAAAGGTTCTGGTAGGCAGCCAAATACTAATACCAGAGCAGGATATAAAGCTTATTGTCTATTTATATGATGTTAGTAAGGTAATTACTGTAAGGACATGTTCTGTTCTGGCATTTATTCTTCGAAAAAAAAAATCAGAAAACAAGAAATAGTTTAAAAAGCTGACAACAAAAACTAGAGGGATAAAGAAAAAATTAAGAAATTAAATCCATTAATATAAAGTAAGATTAGAAGGTATTTTGATCATGGTATGTCAAAATCCTTGGATCAGGACAACATTTGCAGTAGTAGAACATCCTTCAAAGAGAGATATATTTAAATCCAATAGTTGGGAGCCAAAGCAAGATGAACTCAAACAGGGGGTTGTGTTCTGGTTGGGTTTTGTTTGTTTTTTTCTGAGAGGACAGTAGTTGCCCAAGTAACTTACCTACAGAGATGACTGATTCTTTTGCTGAAGTTCTTAAAGCAAGAATTTTTTTTTCCTAAAATATATGCTTAGCTTCTTGACATTATGCTTCTGGTGTTGAAATCAGTGAGTAAAGTTTTATGCCTGTGATATCCAGAAAAGCGGTCAGATACGAGTTCCCTCTACCTCTACCATTGAACGGAAATTTGAACCTCTAATGGCCCTTACCACTGAAACCTTTATTTCAACTGCTCATTCGCCTTCTACTTACAAGAGCCTTTAGTCAAATACTGGTAGCACCCACCATTTTTAAAGCTGTAGTGGGTGCAACCCTCTCTCCAAGCAAAAGAACCTGGCTCTGTAGGCAAACCTTTGCTCACTAATTTGAAAGAGTTGGCACAAACTAAAAACCCAGGAAGGCAGGAAGAACTGAGACCCCCATACTGCAGCCCAATTCCCCACCAGAGAGGAAAGAAAGAAATTCTGTGTCCAGAAGCACACACAAAGAAGGACTGGGATGAGCAAATCAGCTGGATCTGGGGAATTCAGTGCAGCTGTCCGCTGGAAGCAATCACCCTTTAAACAGATCCAGAGGTATACATGCACAAGAGAGGGAGAGAATATGGCTTCTAATTCTTTTGTATGATCAATTGCTATATTAGCGGAGACTCAAAATCTTGAGAAAGTCGCTAATGAAATACTAATGGTGAATGAAAAGCCAGAGGGAAAAAAAGGCCTCCGGTGGAAACCAGCCAGCCCTAGTTGCAGAGCTAGTGCAAACTACAGTGGCTTCCCAAAAGCCATTGTGGTGACCTGGTGTTTTAAAGCACTCAGATGCTGCTGGTGGAATGAATCTCGGCAGTGGATTTGTCATGGAGAAGATTCAAGCTGAAGACATGATTCTTGCAAGTGGCAGAACCCTACAGATTAAGGCAGCAGACATTCAAAACCTTATGTAAAGCACACTGAAAATTTGAACCAGTACTTCAGAAGACTTAATTAGAGAAAGAAAAATAACTTAGAAATATACTCCCAAAATACATGCACAGATTACCTTTGCTTCAGCCATCAGTCATTTGATACTAAGTCTCACTAAGACTGTTTTATGAGAAAACTTTGCAATATATTGTGCAGGCTCACAATTCTCCATTTAGCACCAAAAAAATCCAGAGATTCTGCAAGAAGAATCAGGCTGCGACTCTGGAATAATGCATTTAATTCAGCTACAAGGAACGGGAAAATTACACTACATTTTTTATATATTGTATATTTATATTTTTAAATAAAAGGCCTGCTGGTGTAGTCCCCATGTAGGTGGACTTCTTTTAGGACACCAGGACAAAACTGAAGTAGCGTTCAGATATTTTACTATACTGAATCTTCCAAATTGAACTAGCAACTGATAAAACAACACTCAAGACTAATTTTTCTAGTATGAGGAACCTTTTTAAAAACTCAAAGTTCAGTGCAAGCTCAGAGCACTTATTTTACAAATAGAGCATCTTACGCATCTGTGAAAAGCTACTCTTGTTACAGTAACTAACTCCAAGGCTTAGCTAATCAAGCCTCACAATTAAAAAGAAAGAACCTAAATATGAAGGTAAAAGAGCACACACATTTATCATAAACAAACGCAACAAAAAAATAGAAAGGTTTGTGCATAGAGTGCTTGCAAATAACTCCACTTGCTGCTTTAGTATCAAAGCACTGAAGAACAGCAGCTTCCCAGTTATCCAATCCTTCTCCAGGGATTCTCACAACAAAAGAGTGAACTGTGCATTTTAGCTCATTCCTGACCATTTTGAACATGCAAATGTCAAGAACTCCTGGGAAAGGCACGGTATTAGGGAACCACAGCTATACTTGTAAGCACAAACCCCCATGCAATGTGTACTATGCACCTGTGTATTTAATATAAATATGCACACATGCACATAGTTAAATGAGAAATCTTTCTCCTTTAATACAACCATGTTGGTTCTCAAATTTCAGCTCTCTGATGCTCTAAAGATTTCTGAAAACACAACATTTGTCTTTAACACAAGAAAAAACTCATGTCACAGGCAGCGTTGCTCAGTATGGGGCACCAACCGGCAGCACAGGCCGGCCCTGAGGTTGGTCCCAGGGAAGCCAGCACCATCCCTGCTGCCAGCCAGGAGGGACCACTGCTCCACCAGGCTCCACTCCACCTCCTCACACCATGTCTACATGCTACCAGCAGGGAGGAGGGAACGGGATCCACTGGAAAAGAACCAGTAGCTGAAAGAGGGACAAACCGGGCGTTCAAGATGCTAAAAAAGAGAGGAGGCAGCATCAGGCTCCCTTCCTCTAGAAGGGCTTTCCACTATCGCCCCACTACCTGCAGCCACTGCTCCTCCAATCTCACAACCCCTGCCACAGGCATGATCCACCCTTCAGCTGTGAACATTTTTTTTCCACCCCATGGCAATATGCTCCCAAGCCTTCCGTGGCTCTCTCCTCCCCCGCCTTCTTTCTGAAAACCACAGACAGGAGAGAGATCAGCTAGACAAAAACTTAAACCAGTGCAAATGTGAAATACAAAGTAAAAAAAAGTCTTTTGCTATTACTGGACATGCTGCAGACATTGTGCCTAGTAACTGTGGCAATATCTAGTGCAAAAGAAACTTAGCATGAATCTTATGTTTTCAAATGACATTCAACTCAAACATGCATAGGGAGAGTAAAGTTATTTTATTAAATCATGCACATCACGTGTGTTAGTGCAAATAGTTTAATCTGTACTCCAGAAATTCTATTGTATTTTTATATCTTTACAAAATAGATTTAAAACAATTATTTACTTTAAAAAATGTAATTCTGAAGTTAAGCATTTCAGAACAATATTTGCAATAACCTATATACAAGAGGTACTAAGTACCACTGGCATACGAGTGTTCTGTGGTTGGGTGGCTTCCTGCAACTGAAAAGGATGAAATGAATGAACTAAATGACAATATTTATTTTCTACAAGTCACTTGTGGACTATTTTTTCCAACTAATAATCCTCCCATTAGCAAATCCCATGTAACTTAAGATAGAACCTTTAATTAAAGGACAATGACCCTCAAAACCTCACAAAGTAAATTATATGCTAAATTTCTATTTAAATATTTAAACTATCTGTCGATTGCCATAACATTCTTTAAAGCCAATTGAATTGCTGAGATTACCTCCCTATTTTGAAGTTTCCTTTAGCAGAGCCATTTTACTTTACCATTCTTTAGCATATTATTTAAGTCTTTAATAAACTTTGACAGAACTGTTGAGCTGAACAAGACAACTACAGTCTACATTTAATTCAGTACTAACTACAGTGATTCCCACCAAAAGTCAGCAAATAGCAATAGTTATAGTACTTAGATAAGGAAAATAAACTTTGTAATGGGGACCACTGCATCATACTTACAGCCATGTGATGAGGATGCACAAAATTTTACTACCAAATTAAAATCACCTTCACCTGACAATACTTCATCAGGTACATGATTCTAATTTTGTAGTATTTTATGTATCTTAGATTTTTTTTTTTTCAGCTAATCACAGATGTATTGTAGCAGTTCTCTTAATAAAGTTACATCAACAAAAGCTTATCTAAAGAGCTTCTCCAGCTCAAGTCAGAAAGTATCAAATGACTGAAAAAATAAATTGATACATGTGATATGTGAGAAAGTATTCATACTTTTAAAGAACATATCTCTTTAAATATATGAAATTTAATAAATTACATTCAAACTAAAGGTAACGTAAGTTGAATCACCGCACTATGTCCATCAAATGACCAAGTACTTGCTCCCAGAAATACCTTAGTTCACTCAAGAACACACACATGCTTACACTCGCACACGCGCACACTAAATACTTTAGGCTGGTCTTCACCATCAGTATCTCTATCTCTTTAAGGCTGGACATGAATTGTGTTTATTCCCAAAAATCATTAATAAAGCAATCCTTATCAAAGAAAAATATGCTTCCTTCAAAAGGCATGGTAAGACAAGTTTTCTTAAGTCTTGTTCCCAACAGCTCAGTGACTAACAGCAAGTAAAATGGTATACCAGTTTAAAAAAAAAAAAAATCGTACTGAAAGGCACTGAGCGCATGGCATCTGTTTTCCAAGTATCTGCAAGGTTACTTGGCTTGGGCGTCCAAATCAGAAATGTGTTTTTCCTTTTAAATCTGGCAATCAGATTCTAAAGTAAGTGTCCACAACCCTAGCCATTATAAATAATTTGGTACCAAGAAGCCTACTTTAGGCCACCATTATAGTATTCAGAATCCCAACATACTAATTTAAAACTTGCATGAAATTGTAAGCAAAAATATTGCTCACAGTATGATGAATCACAATTTTATTCCCTCTTTATAGACAGATACATTTTATACAGTTTAAAGCAAATGACCCTACTGCTGTTCTCACGCAGAGCTGTGCTGTATTAAGAGGTAAAAAGGAAGAGAATTAATCTGTTTTCCCTCAGTATATGAATGTTGCCAGCTTCTAAAGGGAGGACGGTGTATGGATTCAACAACAGTTCTCATGGAGAAGCTCTGGTTAGGCCTGGGTACAGCACCACGGCTGTTACAGCAACCAAAGCTGCCATCACAGGCATCCAAGGCCATTGTCTCTGTGTGGAGAGAAAAAAAAAATCAATATCATATTTGCTCTAATTCATACTAATCAGTTTACCCCGTGGTTCCTGAAAGTCTTGAGTACCTGTTGATAGGCATCACTAAAATGTTACCCATGAGCCCTACTGCAGGCTAGTCCTGACTTAGAGCATCACAGTAAACCGTGCTTCTCTACCAAAGGGAACTCCACAACTCTTCATGACTGAAGATCATCAGGACAACTTTTGGCAGTTCCGTACTTCCACCTTCATTACTGTACGCACCTCAGAGAAATCTGCTATTAAACATGTGAGGGCTTAAGATGTTTAAAACATCGCTCGTGCGAAGTAATCGCTAGACAAAGGTTTATGCAGTACTGACATCTTTAACTTAGCTTTTGAATGTTCAAATCCAGATCTATGAAGTTAATTTCTAGCAAATCCTAACAACAGCATTTCTAATGGACTGTCACAACATTTCATGACAACAGCATTTTAAGAGGAGGACACACTGGGAGACATTAGAGAAAATGCAAGCTGAGAGTTCAGAATACAAACCAACCACCTATTTCTCGTCTTGTCTTTTTTTCCCATCTTCTTCATAGCAACAGTGAGAAAAATTAAAGTGTTTAGAGCCAGAGAGGAATTTCTTAGTCCATAAATAGGAACCAAAGCTTCTTGATTTTTATTATTATTTAGAGGCAAACTCTTCATTTTTCATGGTTAATTAAGCAATTAAGTTTTCTTACAGGCCCTAGCATCACAGCATTGTGCAAAAGGTAGCCCATTTGCTAAAGACAAACTGAGACCAAGTTAGAAGCAGCACATTCAGAACCAGTTAGAACGAAATCCATTGTTAGAATTAAAGAAATCACACAGATGTTAAATGATTAGTTGATTGCTCAGCTCATCAGTATCAACAGAATGGCATATTAAATGAAGGGTTTGCTTCAGGTAAAGAAATACCTGTGAGCATTTCACCATGCACTATTTTATACAGAAATGGCACAAACAGGTGAGAGGGACAAACATACATTGACTGAACAGTAGTGCTTGTACCTTTCGCTACCACAATGGGCCGTAACACCAATACAGGAAAGCCAGGATTAGGCCGATGAATACGGCTGGGACGGGTTGTAATATGGAAGGCTAAAGAAGGGAAGGGATATTAAAAATCACTTTGTGCTATAAATCAATCAGGAAAAGATGATTTAGAGAGGGGAAAATAAGTCAGTGAGTTGTGTTTTAATTGAAATGTATTAAAGACATCTAACACAATACAGCATTATCTAATCTGGTATACAAAGTTAGTACACCGTTCTACTCAAATGAACAGGGATGTTTAAAAATAAAGGGAAGTAAGCAGAAAATGTTCTAAGAAACCTCTTGTCACAACTTGGAATTTAGCACTTAAAAACAATACAAATCTTAAACTGATTTGCCTGTATCTTATTTATAGCTGGGGTTTTTTTAAGCGATAGGAAATCCCATCTGGATTTCTTAAGGTAGAAAGACTCACACCAGATATTGAATTTTTCAGCTACTTCTTCATTCCTTGCTAGTTAGCCTTTCCCATTTTCCATCACCAGCCTCCAGGAAAAACATTTTTTTTCCTCCATTAGTGAATCAATTACAACTATGTCCACAGGCAAACCCAGTTCAGACATTTCCATGAGATTGTAACATGACTGTACAATCAACACTAAATTACTATAAAAGCAGGGAAGTACATTTTGATTAGAGATACCACAAAGATCAGCATCTCTGGAAGGTCAGCAGCCTTGTGACCAAATGCAATTCTGAAAAAAATCGATCAAATGTTGCAGCTGGGCCAAACTACCAGCTGGCAAGACTGCAGGGTTAATTTAGCTTACAGCCTCATTAGAACCATCTACATATTTTCTTAGCTACATTCAATTAACTGCAAACTACTTCACATTCTGGATGGACAGCCCCTATCCTTAATATGACAAATTAAAAGCAAAAATGGATCTAAATTCTTTTTAAGCTGTCCTTGGAAGACTTCTGCTTTCTCTGTATCCTAACCTATATATTTGTGCACATACAAAGACACACAGAGGTTAAGTTCAAACCATGCTAAGTATTTTAAGAACTTTTTTGTGCTGAAGCCACCTTGATTTTCTTCAGTCAAATAAACAAATAAATAAAAAATTAATGTTTGAAGACTTTCTAAAATATCGTGATTCATAAATAAAATCTCATCCTGTTATGAATTTGTAGAAGTCACTTATTCATAGAGCCTCCAATATGGTTCAAAACACAGGAATCTTAGAAAGTATTCTAGTCTCTGCCATTCAATTTAAATTTGTTTTAATCAAGGCAAATATTTAACCGAAAAATTATGTGTAACTATTGAAGTAATTTTCATGCAGGATTATTTTTGTGTCATTGGTGCCACAAATCTGAGTGCCACCTTGCCACAGAAAGCATGTTGGTAGAAATAATCACAGCAGTGTTCAAAAGAGTGCCAGAAGTTTAAGTCAACCAGAGCAGCTAATGTCCTCAAACCATTCACATAAATAAATCTGTCATATAAAGCGCATCAGGAAATAATCAGTGACTACAAGCATGCAAGCACAAGTAGTACACCACACTGCTAAGCATTTCAAGAACACAACACCGCAATTTTTTAAAAAGTAAAACTTCAGTATAAAAACTTAATATTTAAATGATACCCCAAATGGAGTACAGAAGCCTTGTCTTTTCTAACATTTGTTAGTTCACTGAATAATCCTATAGATTTTTTTTTTTAGTTATATGCATTTATGGCTGTGGCATTTTGGCAAATGAAACAGATGATAAATATCCACCACATTAAATGAAATTGCCTCCAAACGATTAAATTTCCCCCCTCATGAACTTATCAATATATCTAACAAATCCCCTTATTGTTGAGGAGCATTTAAGTAGGTGCTTCATCAAAAACGAGCATCTTGTATTAGAATATGAAGATATGCAAACTCAGATACAGATGGGCTGCAAAAAAGGAACAAATCCCACAGTGGTAAGTCACGTTCTGTGGGACACTGTCCTCAGAAATGAAGTAGCAGATAATGATTCCAGTGTAAGAGGACAATGGTACTTGAAAAATTTGACTTTGGAACTCAGCCCAGTACCCATGATGCTTCAAATAATCCACAAGATAGATATGTTTTACATTACTGATGGCAAGTAATGTTTGCTTGAACAGCAAGCTTATCCTGCAGGTCCTTACGTGGTTGGATGCTCTTCATCATACCCTGACCTCCAGGTTTCAACTGTCATAACTAACTCCTCTGGAAGCAGATTTTGGCAACTGCTGTGGTTCCTGATTTCTTCAAATACTCACCTCAAATTCTTCCTAAAATTTCCCTTACCTTGCAAGCTTTTCCACTTTCATCAGGTGCTCCAATTCCCTTCAGAGTATTTCTTCCCTCTACTATCCCCCTTTTTCCACTGATCATTTTAATCCTGAAGTTAATGTTTTTAACAGAGCAGAAAATCTCACATTGACAATCACTTATTCAGTGTGATCTCTTCTGTTAGAGTAGGGCTTTTTTGGTTGTTTGTTGACTTCTGCCTACTTTAGTAACTCACTATTATCTGAGCATTGCAGAAGAATTCTAAGCAGGATGCAGGTTCCAAGAGAATTAATTATAACATCATATTCCTGAAAATATGGCTGAAAAAGTGAGAAGGGCTTCGAATTCTTTACATCTTTGACAGCTCTACTATGTTAGAGTTTTACATTCAGTAATTGGCTATGGCAATTCATATTCATCCAAACTTTGGGCATCTAGCAGCCAGCTGATTTTAGAGGATGGGACCTGTAAAACTTTTTTATTAGTCAGAGAAACAACTTTCTAAAAGGCTATTACAAAGCATCCATTATCCTCCTGTTTTGTACTGTCCACTACAGGAGTTGTTCACCCAGCAATGATTATACAGGTAGTAGAGGAAGACAATAAACCAGCCATCCCAGGGTACTAAGGTTTCTAAAATAAGGCTATGACCACCTTATAATGTGTCTGCCACACCCTTAGTGTTTGGAGGATTTCAGAAGTTTCGGTATAAACAAAAGTTGTCCCTAGGTGTAAACTCAATTCTAATGATACCAACTCTCAAATTAATTGCAACAGAGAAGAGTATTTTCATTAGTGAGTAGAAAGGACAGTTCAACTGCACTGTTTAAAGCATGAGCCCATCAGGTATAACCACTGTTAAGAAGCATGAGCAAGAGTAAGGAGGGAACATCCATTGTAATAAGTACTAATAAAATAAAAGCATCTTGAAAAAGATTGCTTAATTCATTTGGATACAGGTTTCTCAGCTTTTACCCATGTGCCATTCTCTGAAATTAAAAAGTTTTACTATTTAAGCCAGATGTTTCCAAGAGAGCAGATATCTAAGGCCATACTTAAAACTGTCACACAACTGTAAGTTTAACTTGCATGCATAATTGTAACAGTGTAGTGACCTGCAAATTTGCACAGGTAGTACCAGAGTTGAATTTTGCATATACTATGGTACACAGCCTTTTTTTTTTTTTTTTTTTAAAGTCCGTCCTTTTCTATTTGACACTTACATATTCCCTCAATCAACACAACTGCCAGTGTCATAACCTGATTTCCCCACATATTTTGTACAGACTTACGTTGTTTCCTTTTTCTTGTAGCAGCTTCAGGTTTTCTTTACACTGTTTGAGCTCTTCTGTGAGTGACTGGTTTTCTTGTTCAGCCATCTCATACTTTGCCTTCAGCTCCGAGAGCACAGTCTGTGTTCTTTCATACTAAAGACAAAGAGAAAAAAGTCTGCGGACCTCTGGACACCCAACACACGCTTACATTTGCTTAGCGCATAGCTTCCTTTCCTGTCATCTGCCTAAAGCAACTTGCCTTGGATCAGTACACTCTCTTTTCATAAAAGCAGGGCAGAAAAATCTTAGTTTAGATTTTCTTTTTTTCTAAACGAAGATTTTTGTCAATGACTTTGAAGGGCTAGAATTACTAAAACCAAGGAAATACAAAGTAAATGCAAGGCCTTAAATTATCTTGCATACCAAACAATCACTCATTATCATATTGGAAAGGACCGTAAAAACTATGACAACAAAACAAGAAAAAGGAGAACAAGGAGTCCTTTACATTTAAAGAGTGTTCTTGCATCTAGCCTGTAGCTTAAATAGCTATACCAATCAAATAGCTGCAAAAATCAATGTTCTGTGTGAAGTAAATCAAACCCTCTTCCCACATAGCAAACTGAAACATAAGAGTAAGAAAGGCATTAAAAAAAATATTATGCCTTATTAGTATCATGCCATAATCCTCAGCGTGACTCAAGTACAAACAATACTGGGTGAATGTGCCTCATGTTCCTGCAGTATGGGCAGCTTCTTTTTCAAACTCACATTCAATTTTTTCTATAGATCACAAGCTTTCTAGTAGTCCTCATGTCAGGGATTAGTAAGGACAGAACCAATGACTCTCAGTACTGGCATTTACCACAAATTTAAAAGACCAGGCATCTTTACAAATACATCTGATTACAAAAACACAGACAAGACCAGGTTTTTCAAATTCTGAAAAAGCTAAGGAATGTGACATGGATGAGTTAATGACAAAGCAAAGCAAAGGACTGCAAAAGAAACCAAAAGCAGTGACTGGGGAAAACTTCACTCGAAATGATCGTAAGTTAAAGTGAGTAATTGTTGGAGAGTATGGCCGCCTTCTAGACATAATCTTTAGAGGCTAGGCAGATGAAATATATGCTCAAAATGCTAGCTTTTCCTTATGCACTTGCTAATCATCTTCAGCAGCCCACTGATGCAGTCAGATGAAAGGAGAGCTTAGTAAAGAATGCATAGTCCCATTGGCAAATAAAAGAGTTTAAATCTAACTAGGAAGATCATACTGACTAAAAAGAATTAATTTTGACTCACAACAGCTAATGAAGCTCTGTACCACAATGTTCAGGAAGACTGAATAAGGGTTTACCTGTCTGAACAGCTTAAAAGTAAATTCACTAAGGTAATGCACAAAAGTAAACTTTAGGAGGTTCCTAAGATACATGGAAGTCATTTTATCTGTAATCTTCCTTTTTAGATTTAACCCCCAGTTTATATATTGTTAGCTACCATAAAAGTACTTGCAATAAAAGTATGAAAAATTTTGATTACTAGAAATCTTGTATTTCTCTTTCTTTTAGCCTAAAAGTCAAAGTCATTGGCCATTATATTCTCTCAAAACAGAAATAATGTTTTGTGTTACCTCTTTCTGAACATCTTTTGCTTGACTCTCAGCTTCACTGAGTTGGCTTTTTAGACTAGCTGCATCCCGTTGATGTTTTTCTCTCAAAGATCCCATCTGATTTTCAAGTTCCTTTCGAGACATTTCAAGAACACTTATATCGCTGGTTAGCGCTAAACTCTGTTTCTGAGAGCTGAAAAACAAAATCCAATTGATTCCTCATGTGTTTTAAGTTAAATAAACACAAGATTTTTTAAAGCAATTTTCATCCTCCAAAGCTTCACACATTATTTTTATTTAATATGGAAATATTGGCTTAGAGCAATCATAGAAGAACAGATCATCGTGGTCTCCCTATACAAAGTACTGACACAAAAGGGCAGCCATAGTCTTGCTTTTAAATATATGTGGACAGCTCAGTGTGTATAATTAATCATAATCTCTAATTTTAATAATTTACCCATTCGTAATTTTTAGCTTCTTATTTTATTATTCACTAGGTATTTATTATATATTCCAAAGTATTTTGAAATCAATTTGTAACGAGAAGTCATCCATCCAAGGTCGTTAGAAGTATTTCACTTATTTGCACACACACACCTGCTTACTCCAGTTGTATAAGCTAATATCTAGTATATATTCTTCAGGTGTTTAGTACAATTGTGTAACAGTCATAGAAAGCTCTAAATTAAGCCATTACAAACTTCAGTGTAATAACCAAGTAGTGTTAATTTGTCTGTGCAAAACAAAGAAAAATAAAGGAGAGATCTTGCATATCTCCATTATGCAAATCCTGTATTTGCTTGTGTGACCTTCCACATGAGAAAAAAAAAAAGTGGAAAACAGGGCATGATGGAACAACAAAGAAAGGTTTGATTCCTGTTAAATAACATATTAGCTCTAGAAATGTTTTACCATGGGAAATTTCTATTTTTTCAATTAGATCTTACAACAGTGAGGAAGCCAGAAAAAAAAAAAAACCCAACAAAAAAACCCCCAGATGGTTGGTAAAATTCAGATCTACAATAAAACAAAGTTGCTGTCCCATATTTACTTCGTGAACTAAATTCCAATATCTGAAACTGAAAAACAATGTAATAATGGCAGATGAAAGGATAAGAGGGGAAGTTACTTCCAGGCAGAAGATTTAGATAGCCTTTAGCAATGTCATGTGCTCAAACAGCAAAAGAGATACAGTAAAATACAAATACTCCTGCACTCTAAAATTCCCTCCAAAAGGTATTATGGCATTTGTGATAAGAAGATTTGTATTTTTCTGTTAAGCAAAACATGATATAGAATACTGTTTCTGCCCATCATTACTATTTATAATGTGACAGGCTTCCATGAGACACCATACTGAGAATCATTTCCCAACCCTGAATGCTGAGAAATTTTTGGGTTAGGAGATCTATGTGGTTTATTATCTTTTAAGTAGAAAGATAACTGTTAAGTCTAAATACTTCGACAAAGCACGCTTCCAAGTCCTTATTAAAAGCAGCAAAATAAGTCAGGTTGCCTTATGTCTATATAACACAACTGGTAAGTAATACAGAAGCATTTCCAAAATAGAAAAAAGCAGCTTGGTATAACAATATGGCATAAAAGTGTGTTCACCCCAATACTATGATATAAGTAAAATTTCAATACATTTGCTGAAACACCATCAGGCATTTAGTATCACTTTTGGGAAGAAAAAAAAACAACAACAAAACCTTTTCAGCTACTATGATACCTTCCTAGACAAATCCATTGTGCCCTCACCTAGAAAGCTCCTTCTCTTGTCGCTGAAGTTCAGATGTAAGCATAGTATTTTCCTTCCTTAGTGTAACACATTCAGCTTCCAGAGCACACCACTCTGCCTTCAGCTTTTCAAGTTCACCTGCAATGAATAAAATTTAATTGAATTGAGTAAAATTATTTAAAGTATCACCAGCTAATAAACAGAGGAAAAGCTGGTATCAATCATAAATCTCAAATATACTTGACATGATTATAGTCACATGAATTGTCTCACAAGCACCTATAAAACATTACAGTATCTTCTACTGTTAAGAAGTTTGTGAGCTGTTACACAAGGTAGTGCTTTTTTTTCTTTTTTTAGGCAAGCTTTTTCTAAGGCACAAAGGAGGAGAAAACAGTCTGTTTATAGGTCTACTCTAGCATTTTAGAAACAGTGACAGAAAAATGTCTTTGAAGAAATTAATTTCCATGACTTGAAAATAGCAAACTAGAATCACTAGATACCATGACTCTGCTACCAGGAACAGAATGTTTAAAGCAATAACTAAAGGGTGAAAATGAGACCTTTGAAATAAATCAGTCCCTGGTAAAACAGATAAAAATCAATGTTACACACATCTTAGTAATACAATGACAGAGACTGGAGTCTGAACTGGAGAAAGGCTTCTCTGACAACTTCACAAAGATTAACCAATTCAGAATTTAAAGCGTATTTTACATATGCCAGTTTCTCTGTGGCACGTACAAAGTTTCAGCACAAACTTTTGAACTCTTACTAGCAGATTCTCCAAGACCTGAAGCTATAGGCCTGGAGTAGTGACTCTCAACCAGTCCTCATGAGATGTGGGTGCATTACAGGTAAAGTGAAACACAAATGAATGAGCCTAAAAGAAGTCCTACGCTGGCTCAGCACAACATAATTGTATACCTCTACGTCATGTGTCCAGAATAAAGCTTTAATTTTAAATTTGTTTTAGCATTTTTATAAGTGACATGGTATGAACAGTTTTATTAAGCCATAAAATACAGTTATTTGTCTCAAGTGAAGGTTTGCTAGAAAAATTAAAAGGTCAGAAGCTATCCATTTACAGGCTTAAATTATACAGAAGTTACAGAGATCCCTTTGAAAATCTGTGGCAGTATCAATCCCTCAAACAGTACAAGTTTTCGATCTTTTTAAAGTGGAATTATACTTGGTCTGCTCTTGATTTCAAAGGGTACCTAAGCTAATTTAGGCATTTAATGAAGTATACAAAACAGCTTTTGTAACACTACAAGCCTTGATACACGTACATAAATACACGCATATGCGTGTATACATATAGAGACATAGTAAACGACTACAGAGACAGACAAACAGTGATCTGAATAATTGACATTCATCAGATTGATAAGGATGCTACTGTTAGCACTGGTCTGTGACATCCTTTTAAACAAGTACCTTTTAAGCGAGTAGCCTCTTCCTTCTGCTGATCCTCACACTGCTGGCATCTGAGCTGAAAACTCGCTTGCAGATTGACAATTTCTTTTTCGTAATCTGAGGCATCCTTCCGCCAGAGTTCAAGCTCCGCTCGCACTGTTTGCAGCTCGTCTTGCAATGCAGAAATATCTGTATCTCGTTCCGATGCTGCCTTTTCTGCTACTTGTTGAAGTGACAGAATCTCATTTTGAGCACTGACTAGTTCATCTCGAGTGCTTGAAATTTCATTCTCCTTTTCCTCACGAAGATTCTCAATATCTTCTTGTAACCTTCGCAACTGAGCTGGAAAGCATACATTAACGTTAATATTTTTTAAAACAGAAAATCTAAAAAACACAACTCCCTTTCTCAACATTTAATAGGACTAAAGAATCCTAACGCAATTAAAAAAGATACTAATCTTGTCAAATGTGTACCCTTAAAGGCATGTGTATGGTGTCATGTATTACAGAGAGTCAAAAGAAACAAGAATTATAGTCGGACAAAGCTTTCTTCGGGTTGTGTTATGTGTGCGATACTAAAGCAAGTCTCCAAAATCTGGAACCAAAATTTAGATCCAACTTCATTGTAGGCAAAACAAGTATTATACAAGGACACCGTGGGTTTCAGGGACAACAGGGAAAGCAAGAAAACTTCTGTGACAAGCCAAACAGTTGCAAAGCTACAACGGAAATGTTTGCCTGTTCAGCAGTTAACTTGTGATGTCTATAAAATTTGAGGCACAGAGTCTAATTTCTACTTGTCTCAACATGTAGTAAAGGAAATAAAAATTACTTTATTTCTTTGCAAAAAGCATTTTTCAAAGCGCAAAGTGAATTCTGAATCAAAAGGGACAGCTGCACCTAATATACTGAACTATCAGAAGTCCTTAAGCATTTACAGTTTACTGTAAATGTGCAGCAGTCACACATGCTAGGCTATTTTACATCTCTGCATGGAGCAAACCTTATAAATTATACCCATTCAAAACTGTTTCATTACTAAACACATTTTTTTGAGCGCAACTATTTTTTATAAACAAACATGCACATAGAATCCAGTGCCAACAGTTGGAAAAAAAAGTACAGTACAGAGGAAAAGGAAGTATGAAAGAAAGAGGAACAAAATTACAGTTAAAACCCTGACTGATGGAAGCGAAGTGTTTAATTTGCTCAGCATTTTTGTTTTGCTTTTTGAAGAACACATATCAGAGTTCAAATATAGTAGTAATATAGGTAGAATTAATATACAGGTACAATCTAGAAACTTTGCTGTTAGTTGATGTAGTGAAGAAGAAAAATGCAACTTTTTTCTCCTCTCCTCTGAACAGGATCCAGCAAGACATTTAGCTCATTAGATAAACTAAAGAACCTACAAATTACCCAGTTCCACACTCCGGAGGAAAAAGACAGTATGGGGAAAAAAAATATTGTATTTATTATATATTGTAATACATAAGAGCTGTTATAGACAACGAGTTAGATGTCACAGCAATTCTGTGTAAGATGAAATGGTCTATCTGTTCCATAACAAAGACATTTGCAGCGTGATGGATTTTTTTAATATACGTGAGCAACATGAGGCTTACTACCACCTCATTTGTTTGGAAATAGTTTCTACAGGCTTATACTAACAGAATAGCAAGCAAAGTAGTAGATAAGAACAACGTGGCAGCAATACAACACATTACATATTAATAAATTGCCTTTCCATGTATCCTTACATTAGAAACCTTGAATCTACCAAACCAGTATGCTAGGAACGCACACGTTTCTAAAACACCAAGAATTATACCTTGCTAACATAGCAGGTGCCCATTAATGAGCAAAGGAATGTTTTTTTCAAACCATACCTTCCTGATAATATTATCTTTATCAAGCCAAGCTAAATTCCTGCTTCTCGGTAATGGCAGTATTTCAAAGAAATTTGTTTTTTTTTCTTCTGTTTGCATTGTTGATGAACAACTCTCCCTTTAAATGTTCAGGCATGAAAACAAGCATAGTATGACTGAAAATCCAAACACATACATGCACTTCTAAAGTTTGATGGAGTTGCAGAAATAACTTACAGAGGAAAATTACTACCAAGAATATTGGAATGGTTTCTGAAGCACTGGATATAATTTGAAAGGGCAATTAGAAAGAAAACTTCCATTACATCTCTTATTTATGTAAGCCATTACCTCATCTAAACTAACACTTAATTTTTATTTTTTTTTAATAAGTAATGACAAGTTACTTGAATTTCCTTGCCTTATCTATCTGTTCATCTAAAGAACTTCACACGTAGAGACAGGATCTCAGTTGTTGCTGTGGCACCTTCTCTTCTCTATGACAAACATATAAAGCCATGTAGCACGGGCTGGCCTGAAACTTTGATTCCATGAAAATACTTCAAGAAATGTTACTGCATGAAGCTGCCAGGATTTTTTTTCTCCACTACAGTTCACAGAGACTGCCAAGAAAGAATCTTGACAACTTTTCTCAAGTTGTGAGATGTGTCACACCCCAAAAGTTTGGGAAGCAGCAGGCATACAACAAACATCAGAACATTCTGAACTACAATGGAGAGAGAAGTGGAGGAAATATTAGCAAGACCTCACTTGAGAAGGATTCATGAAACAAAAAAAAAGAAAGTACTGAACTGAAAACAAGCACCTTGCAGTTAAGTTTGGCTCTGTCAAGCTTCTACTTTGATTCTCCTTTTTTGAGAGGGAAAAAGATTTCTTTTTTCTGCATAAAAATAACTATCAAATTCTAATTTCTAACACTACAGCATTTTTTACTTGGAGAATTTTCATTCTTAGCAGGATAAGAGTCAAAACTAAATTGCTCCTCTTGTTCTGAAGATGGGTATTATGTAAGCTCCTCTTTCTTACAGGAACAATGGCAGAAAACATAAACATGATTTGCTGACATTTATATAAAACATTGCAATTATATAAGCTTCTCGGTGTTAACTGGTATATGGCAAGTACCACATTCCACAACAAACTACTGCCCATAAACTAACTGGCTAAAGCTATCATGATTTCCTAAGAAAGTGAGGACTGTTAGTCCATCTGCCTGCCTGCTCATCTGCTTTCCAACCATTTTTGGGTCCAAAGCAAATGTTATGCTGACAGAGATGCCAAGGTATGAAGCTCCTACAAGCTTCATAACAATCAATGACTGAGTAGATGTTCAAACTAATGCTTGCTCTAAGGAAGTCACAATATAGCCCATATTGATTTTAAGGCTAGACAGCCTCTTGACCAATGAGGTCACTCACATGCACAGGGTAGCAAATTAAAGTAATACAGAATATGTGACACTCAAGTTATGTAAATCACAGGATACCATTCCACTATGATTACTTTGGGCTGAAAAGAGCATGATTGGTCATACTGTTTTTTCTAAAAGCACAGAAAGTGTCCCTGTTGCAGAAATTTTACTGCATGCTGTGAGGCTGGATGTAGATCTGGATTAAAAATTTCTTTAAGAGGATCCTATCAATGAAGTAAAGAGACTGAGTAGCATAAAAAAGACTAAACCTTCCAAGTGCTCTGAAGATAAAAATAGTCACAGTAAGAAGCCTTGGATCATCCAAAGCTGAGAAAGACTGAAGAGAGAGGAAGGAGAAGAGGTATCTGTTACAGGTTACATCTTTTGCATTTTCTAAGTTATGATTAGAACCATAGGAATTGACAGGAAACATGTCACGATAAAATTCAAAGACATGGTGGAAGAAATCAGATTTAAAACATACACTCAATTAATATTTTCCTTTATTAGTGCTTATGATGCCACGGAAACAGCCAAAGCTATATATTTTCCCTAAAGAGTGGGGTGAAAAAAAATAAATTCCTACCTTGCAGAACATTTATTTGCTTGCTAGATTCTTCAACTTGCACTCGATACGCTTTTCTCTCTTCTTCCAATAGTGCTATAAATGAAAGTGAAAATGTGCCCAAAAGTTTTCGTAAGAAGTATTTCAGCTGTGTAATTAATTTTAGTCAAAACTCCCCCTTAACTGAAAAGATTAAAATAATCATATTATTTCAGTAAGTTATCAAAGCCAGTAACTGTGTAAGTAGTTTAATAAAAAGTTAATATTAAGACATCATTCCATTATTATGGTAGTATTACAATTAATTTGAAATTAATATAATCTGTTGCCTGATCCAAAAACTCCATGTGTGCTAAATGCAAACAGGTGTGGGAGGAGAAAAAAATAATCTGTAAATATACCCCATAAAGAACACTGAACAATAAGCAATTAAACTGGACGATACTATTTCCTGTCAAAAACAACCCACAGTTTTGCTGAGGATAATGATACAGCTACATATCTGATAGGATGATCTAAACAAAGAACTACCACTGAACACATTGCATTATGTGCATTATCTGACTGAAATACAGATTAATAAATATCTGTAGATTAATATATAAGCATGAAATACATGGAGTTCAAGTATGTATTCAATACTGTGAAAAGACTCCAGAACCAAAAAGTCAGAGCTCAATTGGACCGTATATAGTTTAGAAAAAAAGCAAAAGGTTCTCACATTCTGCGCAGAAGACAAAACAAATTTATCAGACAGTCCGCAAAATTGGACCCCCTTTTAAGACTCCCTGATAAATACAATTTTAATGGATACCCTACACAATCAAGTGATCTGGGTCTCACCTTGAAGTTCAAAGCATTTTTGTTTACTTGTCCTAGCTAGCTCTTGGGCTTCAATCAGCTCCTTGTGCAGTTGCTGAATTTCTTGCTTAGCCTCAGTCTCTGACTGTGCACCCTGCAATTCATCTGATAAAAGAACATTTTCTTTAAATTGTGAATTTGTACAACAGTTTATTTTGCACTGCCATGTGGTGACTGGCAACATTCATTCAAATCATCTGAAGTTAGTTAAAGTAAACTCAGAATTGGGTTAGGTAAATATTAGCAAAAATATTAATATACTTTTAAAAGGAGGAAAACATATGCAAACTTCAAAACGTTCATCATATATAACATGCAGTATAAAAGAAGAAATAGCAAACAAGAATTAGAGAGGTTTTAAAAACACTGTATAGATTGGCAAGGATTCCTGGACTGACAAAAATGAACAAACAACAAGCATAAGACAATCTCTGACTGTGTTTACAACTTGTCTGTTTTTAAAAGGAAGCTCCTCTAACCCTCTCTCCTAGCACATGCTTATCAGCACTGATCCTGCCTCCCATCCCCTACCTCCCAAGCCCACCCTCCCACAGTCCTGCTCCTAACAGCACGTACCAGCCCTGGCAGGCAGCATACCAGCACACTTACAGACCCAGCCTCGCACTGAGGCTGGTTAATGCCAGTCAGCTGCAAGAGATTATCCAAAGACCTGCTATGAAGTGGTTTGCTACTGCCAATCAGCTTGCTACCATGCAAGGCCTGGCTTCCCCCTCTACCTCTGTGGACCGTAACGACAAGGAAAGGAATAATTTAGGGAAATTTTCTAAAACAAAATTAAGAAAACGAAGAAAAGTCCACCCTCTTCATTTCATTCAGCGGCCTAGTGAATACTAAGCTAAATTTTGTTTGCCAAGTTTTTTTTCACTATGTCTTAAAATATCAGATATATCTTCAATACAATCGGATATCTATGCATGTTATTTAACCTCTAAATAAAAACATTTGCTCTTCCCCACAAGTTTTGTACTAGCTAAAATGCATATGAAATACCTCTTGGGCTTATAAGTCACAACTTGCAGTCACAGGCAAATTAAATACTTTTAAAGCTGAAGTTTTTGGGGAATTTAAAAGAGGAAAAATAAGTATTTGTAACTAAAGAGCAGTGTCCTCTAACGGGCACACACTAGAAACTAGATGCAGTAACAGGGAGGAAGACAACACTCTAGCCTGCAGGCATCTGCGATGCCAGGAACTGGATCCAGGAAACTCTCATTCACTACATTTTCCTTAAGTAGTGTCTGTGTGGAAACAGATCTTTCAATAGGCACAAACAGCACTACTAAACTATATAGGCAGAGGGCTAAAACTTTATGTAAGGCCTGTTAGGTGAGAAGGTAGAGGAAGGAAATCAGTGAAAGAAGTCCAGCTGTGCATCATAGGAGAGGGAAAACAAAAAGCTAGGTGTGCTACACAGCTAACTCGTTAATAAATGCCTACCACTACAGACCATATGGATTTCAGATAAAGGCACACTGCTTAGAATAAAAACCCCAAAAGATAAATTACTTTGGTTGCCTGGACCTTTCACTAATAAGAAAAAAAATAAACACAAGCTATAGTTCAGTTCGTTATTATACTTTTGACATTCGTATTTGACTGTATATGTCACCAACAAAGTAAATATTTTTTTCTGCTGTTTTCTTAATTAAAAAAATTGTTTATCAAATCACGCTACAGTATTCATACTGCATCCCTCTAAGAGAAGAGGCTATGCTTTTTGTATTCTCACAGTAATGAATTCGTGGGATCGAGTAGAGCTGAGGGCACACATGTGCTCTTAGACTTTTTCAGAACAGAATTATGAGAGCAGAAAGAACAAAGAGGACCACATATTTCATCCAAATACTTTCTAGTACAGCTTATTAGAGTTCCAAATCCAAGTTTCTCTTCACTGAACATGTTTTGTTCTTACCTTCTCATGGATAAAGACTTGGGGCAATTAGACTTTCAACCCTCCTTAATGAGACTGTTCAGAAGAAATGGATGAGGAAGCTGACAAATTATGCTCAAATAATGCCTGATAAAGAAGTAGTGTCCCAAATCCAACAATAGACACCCTAAATGAACTTTCTGGGGGACAGTGTTTTCCAATCAATGAAAGCACACATCATAAAAGATAATACTGCTTCAAAGGAGACGAGGAACTCAACTTGTGGGACAACATCATCAGTTTAGCAAAGGCACAATCAAGGTAAAAAACTCTTTCCTACTCAAATGCAATAGGGGAATTTCCATATGCCTGACATAACTCTAAATCAAAAGCCAAGAAACATAAGCACAAGAAAATAACAGCTTTTCTGTCCTACCCAAACTGAAAATTTCTTTAATGTCTTTTAGTTCAAAGCAAACATCATTTTTCTGCTAACTTTAGTTTTGAAAAAAATTCCTTAGTGAGTAGGATTGCTCTATTTATAAGTAATAAAACTACTAAATATCATCAGGCTTAGAATTAGTTTCCTCAAGAAGCAAATTCACATCACAAAAACCTGGTTTGAGAACCAATGTAAAAGGCTGCAATTAAAGAAAGTATTTGAACAATTTCCAGAAGTATTCAGCACTGGACTAACTGTTCTCAGAGAAGTCTAAGGAATTCTATCATTAATTACAAGGTGCCAAAAAAAAAAAAAAAAAAAAAAAGAAAAGTCAAATACAACAGTTTGAAAACCCTCATTCATTTATTCTAGCTCATGGAAAATTTTAATCTGTGATCAGATTGTTTGCCATGTTACAAGAAACTTTCTTAATTAACACCACTTTGTTTCCCACACACTCACAGTGACGTTTCCCTTAACATCAATTATTTAAAATTGTTAAAAAAAATTAGCATGATCCGTACAAATCATTCCCAAAGTACAGGAAAATTTCTTCTCCTTCAACCTGGCTCAAGAAAAGGAGTCTAACCCATGGGTCAGTTTTGGGGAAAAATGACCATTTCCAAATCATTAAAGAATATGATGGTGTGTGAAGGAATATTTTGCAATTTTAGGATCTGTAACATAAAATTTCAATAAAACCAAAAGAAAAACAAAACTCAGATTAAATTAATATTTACAAACATGAAGATATTAACAGAGGTCTGCTTATATGTTTGCCTTTACACTCTGCTTTTGATAACAGAGATGATATAGAACCACACATAGGCTGTGGTCTTAACTGATCCCTTCTCTGTATGTGCCTGGCCTGTGGAAGCAATATTATGAGTAGGCTGGTATTTCTCCAAGTCTCACAGCAGTTCACTTTCAGAATTTTGCAAGATTTCTCAGGTTATTCAGATGACTATTTTCAGAGTACTCAGATGAAGTCAGTCGAGTTTTCTTCAGCTTCTTAAGATCCACATAAATGTATCGTATATTTTAAATAAGGTATCTGGCTATTGCAACATAAAACAATGGTTCCCAAACTTTCTGAATCAACAGACCATTGCTGATTTTCAAAATTTCTTAGGTAAACTACCATTATTCAGCAAACCCTCAACTGAAAACACTTTTTATTAAGATTCCATGGATCAGTCTTGTAGCTACTATGAAAATGGAAGGAAGTTGATAAGAACAAGATTACTAACCTTCCAATGACATTTATTGCTTCTTTCCACCTCTTTAACATTTACCTGTTTTTAACTTTGCAATAAGTAGTCACAAACAGCCTGTCTAAATAGAATTTGTTATTAATGGCTAATAAAGTCATTTACCTCATGGGGAAGAAAAAAAAAAAAGGCATTTCTACTAATTTGCGACAGCTTTTCCCCCTTCCCCTCTTTGCCAGATTCTGACTTGTAGAAAGTTGAAACAAATCCTGAATGCACTCAAAATTTATTGATGGAAAATACACTTGGAGGAAACTACAGCAATTGAAAGTCTCATCATTTTCTTGCTCCATTAATTTTTTTTGTAATTTCCAACCGTTAAACAAAAAGGAACACTGCCTTTTCCAGCAGCTGTTTCCGCATTCCAAACAGCTGCCAGATCAGAAATGTTCTCACTCTTCCTGAATTGTACGACCGCATAACAAATCCACTTGAAAGTCTTTCTGTGGCAAATAAGATCCTTTTTAGGGCAAAGTCAAGCATATGAAGTAGCTCTCTGACAAAACCTCAAACAAAACTGCAGGTTTATAGGCTCTTCATAAAAAATACAAATGATTCACTGTACAGATATTTTTTAATGGTATCATGAGAGCAGAATAGGAATGCCCATAAATAGCCTCAAGAGAAGAAGAGTTACTGCAATTATTTTAGTTAATTGCAATATGCAATTCAATAGAAAAGCGGTCTATGCAAATAGGTATTTTTCTACTTATTCACTTTAAAGTTCAGTAATGGTTATGGTTTAAAACTTCAACTGAGTAAAGACAGGTGAAGGAATGAAAACATCCACATTAGCAAAAGACTGCTTCTATGTTACTACAGAAAACTTGATTTTAGTCCTTTAAGAGTCCAATTAACTCTCCCTGCCAGTTTAATACACCCTGGACAGAGAAAGTATAACTACACCTGACCCTTGCTGTGACATGAGACTGTTCTAATCCAGGAAGCAGCATGCTCACAGCAGCCTTATCTTGGTCTTGGGCTGTTAAACGAACCTTTCTGACAGAATTTAGGAAGACTTCACTTGCATATAAGGAAAATTCAGGAATCAGTGGTTTTCAGCCTGAGGGGCCCATGGACTACTTCTAATATGTCTGCAGAAGATAACTAAGAAATCCAGCCAATTAGTAGAAGTCTTCAGTTGGCTATCTTCGAACTGTAAGAATTAGAACTAAAATAAGGAGCTGAATTCAGTTTCTCTACTGTACTCTTTACATACAAAGGGTTGTTCCAGCTGTGAATTCTGTGCATGTGACAATGCTCACAGGAAGCAAACTCCTTAATGTGTATCTCATTCTGGACTTAAAAGTTCTGATAATGAACATCATGCTTTTCAACCAAAATTTTTTTCAAATAAAACTTGCCACCAAACCCAAATTTATTACCAAAACCAAGACTATCATAATCACTACGAACATCACCAGATTCTACCTTCTAACATAGGAAGTCACTGAATATACTTGTTATTAACTGCAGACATTAGAACAAAACCCAAATGTAACATGCTCAGTATCTCAAACACTCCTTTTTAAACTACTTTGCTGAACTGATATCCAGTGGAAAATATCAAACTGAATTTTAGTTTTGCTGTTTGGAAATACGTATAATAGATGCAATTTTTGGAAGTCCTTCTGTCATAAAATCAGAGAAGTGTAAACAATTACAGGAAAAAAAGTTCTTTTACAGGTCTCCTAAATTTCATTATGGTTTCCTGTCTTTCTGAACCATGAAGAAATGACATTCTTTTTACCCGTGATCCCAACGTAAGCATTATTTTACAGATCTTATCCAATGTCTGATTGTACATAAAGCACAAAATAATTAATTTTCAGTATGCTAACTGCAACAGCTAATTAATATCCCACAAATTTTTTCAGTTCATGAATGTGTAAATATTAGCTTGCTAATCAAGTTTTAAGTACATGCCTTCAGTGCAAAGAGCAGTGAAAAAAATTTAATTTTATAGCTATGAAGCTCAAAGCTAAGGCTCAGCAATCATTCTCAGACAGTTACAACAGGAAATTCAAATCTTGATTGTGTTAACCAAAAAAAGATTTTAGATTTTTCTTTTTAACCCATCAGGTGCAAACTAACAGAAGCATTTCTGACAGCGATAGAAAGTATACAAGCAAAATTTGGAAATGCTTAAAACATGTCAGTGATGGAAGAATTCCTCCACCCCACAGCTATTAGCCCTAACTTAAGTGTATGCTGAAACTATTTCTCAACTCTACTTGAAGTTATAACATGTAAATTCCCAGAACAGTGTTGGTCAGTGCAGAAACTAGCTTTATGCACAAATTATTTCTATACTAACACTCAGAAATATGCTTTTATATCACATCACCCAGGGGAATCATTATTGATATTTAAATGCAACTCTTCCATACTACCATGATTAAAACATTTGAATTTCAGCACTGTACTTCAATGCACATTTGATTAAAAAAAACAGGTAGGCAAAAAGATATATATACAGATTATGCATGTAAACTTACAAAAATAAATTTGTTTACCTTTTAGAAGAGCTACTTTAGCAATAGGTTCATTTAGGTCTTGGTCATCCATTTGGGCATCTAAAAAAAAACCAAACCCACACTTTTCAGAGAGCAGGTAGACTGCAGACAGCTTTCCTACATGCATTCTTTAAGCAAAGAGAAGCTTTTACGTTATTCTCACTTTACAACAGTTAATTATGAAGTTGCAAAATAGACGATGCTGCTCTGAACTTGTATCTGGCTCCACACAATACACACCTTCTCTACTCTTTTAGGAAGTGCTCGTGATCAAGTGATTTAATTCAAACTAATTAGATGTCACAGAAACCTCAGTTAAATGCTTACCTGTAGTGTCGTCGCTGCTTTTTTCTTTGCTTGGACTAAGAGTGTCCGACAAATCAGATTCTTTGACTCTTGCTTGATTCTCTGTAAGAGACAAGGAAAATCAACTACAATCAGTAAATGCTTGTTCAGTCTCTTAATCATAATTTCTTCTACACATCTATTTATTTAACTACTGCTAAATGTCAATAGAAAACAACTTAGTTGAAGAAACACTTAAAAACCTGGTGGTTGTTTATTTCTTTGAAAATCTGGGCTAAAATGGATTCAGCATCACTAACGTCATTAATCTAGCCTTGCATCTAATAGGGGATGCAACTCCCTCATGCACAGCTTGAACTTTTGTTAAAGCTGTATTCTTGCCAGTTGGAACTCTGTGCAAAAGCTGATTCAGTCAGGGAACAAATAAGAAAAGAAAACTAGAACAATGCAGATACTGTAACAAGTCAGAAAGAAACTGCTGTTAAGAATAAAACTGTGATTCAGTATTTTGGACAAATAAAATAATAGCAACAAGTCTTGTATATACGTACTGTTAAAAAGAAGTGTCATATGAACCAGTAAAGAATCACAGCAATATAAATTAATACACTAATTTCTAAAAAGAATTTTCAGTTCAAATCGTATTAAGAGAAGGCAGTCTATATCCTTTCCACCAAAAAATACTTTAATGAAATACCTGTTCATATACAATTCACCACATTATTACATGCAGCTTAGTGAAGCCACACAGTTGTTTGTTCTTTTGTTTGGTTAGGTTTCTTTACCAGTTCTAGATTTTTAATGGAGACCAGACATTTTCAAAAGGTGAGTGGACTTAATTATACTAGTGCATCCTTTTCCCACACAGAATTATCCCTGACTCAGAGTTTAAATGCTTTATGAGGCTGGTTTTTTTGTTGTTTTTTTTGTTTTGTTTTGTTAAATAACCACTCCAGTTTAGTTCTGATGGGTCCATTAAGAGAGGCACACCATCTCTGGTGTGGGCAAACCCAGTAAGTCTATCAGCAAGGAACCATGTCACCAACATGCAGGTGAGGTTACACGTAATGAAGTCCTTCTTGGCTGACTATGCAGAGCCTTGATTTGACAGCAGCATTGCTGCCCACCTACAGATTAACAGAGGTTTACTCTTGGGTCTGAAGTTCCACATAGAAAGATATATATAAAAAGGCATCATTACAACATTCCCAGTGTACAGACTTTACTTCTACCATACATGCAGAAAAGCACAGTGAACACAAATAATTTCTTCACATACAGATACTGTAGATGCAACAAAACAGTACCAGGACATGGAAAGGTGCACAGCAATAAATAAATCAAGTGTTGTTATACCAATAGTGTTAATATATGAAAATATGTAAAAAACCAAAGGAGTAATGAGAAAGCTTGTGTGCATTGTTTTTTCAAATAACAGGAGAATAAATAAAACTAATCACCCCCAAAATGAAAGAAGTTAAGCAAAAACTGAAGACAACCTGTGCACCGACACAGGGAAATTAGCAAGATTACAAAACACAAACAGGTTAATAGAAAAAAGAGTTTTCTACATCTAACATGAAAAGTTTTCTAGTTCTCTGTGCCAGAATAACATCCATTTGTACATGAAATGCAAGAAGGCAAGTACAAACAAAGCAGCTGATCAAGAGCCAAACTCTTCCAATCCTAATGTAACTGAAATCACTGGGGAGGAAGAAGGGGAAAGCACCCATACGCTTAAAGCACATTAGGGGTTCAGACCTGGCAGCTATTCCAAACATCTCTCTCATGACTTCAGCAGACTTCAAAGCTCATAATGACTGGAGTAGTTAAAAACTTGATGTTTGGGGGTGGTTCTTTGCTAAAACAAAAAAGGTACTTGCCTGTTTTTAGATATTAGTTAGGAAGCTTATTCCTAAAGACATTACGATACAAAGCATTTTACACGTAGCATACAGAATCAAGCTCACAAGATTGCCATTAAAACTGTAACAATTACTAAACCAAGTAATACATTCTTTTTAAAGTATTAAGAAAAGTATATCCTAAAAGCCTCACCCATGTCGTTTATATTAGTGGCCAATCCAGAAGCACTAAGCTGAGCAGTATCTGTATCCAACTAACTTTACCATATCTGGTCATACATGGGAAACACAGCTTTCCTGCTCTGTGCGAAACAGGAGGAACAGCGCAAGTTCCAACTGCTGCCTTAATTCTCTCTTCCCCCACCTCCCCTCAGACTCCCCTCCCGCCCACCCTCGGGTACACCAGCTTCTTCCTCCCTCCTGTCCTCCTCCCCCTGAAACACGGAACAGGATTAGGCACCAGAGGAAAGATGCATCAGTGTCTGCATCTGAGACAGCAGAAGTCAAGAAGAGAAATGATTTAGAAACCTGCTTCCTGTTCTGGAACCAGAGTCATAAGCACAAAACTCCTTCCTGTACTATATTATTTCATGGCAGTTCTCCCTATTTCCCATAATAAAGCTGAGCTGAATATAGACAAAATGATGAAGTATATTAAAATGTGTTGACATCATACTTACTTGATGAGTTAGAATATATTAACAAACACTAAAAATAGCTCACCGCTTTGCAAGATAACTGGCATCCAAGTGTTACGTTACAGTTATTGTATGCATTCTTTTGCCAAATATGGCATGTTGTCTATAGCTTACTCACATACAGAAACAAATCAAAGGTGCAATTTCATACATTGAGGTAAGAGAAGATAAACTGAAAAGTCTCTAAAATACCAGTACTTTTAACCAGCTAACATTTATTCAACACAATAATACTTTTCAGAAGGACAGAGGGTAAACAAATGAGTTAGTATGTCTAGATATTAATGAAAAGCTACAAAAGTGGAGTCAGCCTACAAGTCCAAACAATCTTACATTATTAGACACATAGGAAATACCGATCTGCACACTTTGTAGCATTCATGATTTTGGCCCTGTAAGATATGGCTGTTCCTTGACAAGAGAAATCTTTTCTAATTAGCTTCTTGTATTTTACTTGTTTTATACAGAAAAGAGTAGAGATACACAGATACATTCTACTTAGGAAAGGCACGTTTAGGAGTTTAATAGTTATTTTAAAGTTATGAGGGTGTAAGTTAGGAAGAAGTCAAATTGAAATACACTTTTATTTAAAACTTAAAATGAGACCAAATATTATTTCTATTTAGTCCTACAATAAAAACTGGTTTGAAATTTATGCAGGCACTAAAGTTTTAAATCAATTTACAAAAACTATTATAATTTTTTTTTTAAACTGCACATTCAGGCAAGGATTCATTAAAAAACGAGACTAGCATTTCATGCACTCAATCTTCAAAAATTGTTTCCTTTAAATCTTTTTACCCTACTATAGTATTTGGAGCAGAGTTCAATAAACAATATACCTTCCCTTCATTGATTTTTTTCTTAAGCAAGTATTCAACAAAACTCAAACTGCTAGTTTAAGACAGAACATGCACTGAAATGACACAAAAAACATGCTTCAAAAACAGTTAAATAATCCAGAAGTCTAACCTTTCAAAAGCTTTGTTTCTTCCACTTTGGTTAGATGTCCTTCATCTATGATCTTGTCTGCCAAACAAAATAAGTGTTACTTTCCAAGCTCAAATTAAGCAAGCTTTTCCCTGCATGCATCTACGTAGACTACATTCCATGACCAAATTAAAAGCTGATAATATTACTTCCTACTCAGGCTTGAACAAAAACTTTATTCTGGCATGGAATAATGAGACAGAGCACACAAGTCTACCAGAACTTTGTGATAAAGTACATAATTATTTCTTCTGCAATTTATTAGCTTATATTATTAATGCTTCAGTTCACTAATGAGAAGTTAGGAAAATTAATTTTTATGAACTTTTAAAAATCCAACTGGGAGTAATAAATAATTAATACATTTCTCAAGTTAGTTATCAAAAAAAGGAATTCTAAGAGCCAGTTGCCTGACACAGATATCCACCTGATACAGCAGAAATCTAGAAACATGCCACAGTAAAACAGCAATTGAGAAACCACCTCCACATCACAACAGCTTTAACACTGCCTATGAAAGGTACACAGAAATAGCCTTTCTTAGCTTAAAACTTTGAGAGCTGCACAAACTTCCAAAAAATTGTGCATGCACCACATTCAGGTTCACAAAAATTGAGTTTACATGTAGCATTCACAGGAAAGCCTATTCATATATGTCAGGTGCACAGAAACCTAAACCATGGAATTTGAAACTAGATTGCTAAATTCATCCTAACCCCAGCTAGGACATGAAGGCAGACAGTAAGACCAAGGGAAGAACAGGTCTGGATTAATCAAAGATACTAAAAGAACTATTGAACCATTTATTAATTACTTTTTTGGCGGAGATTTCATTATTTCAAATTCCTTAAGAACCGCCTAGTGATGCCAAAACACAAAATTGAGGGTCACGTATCTTACAGATCACATGATCAATTTCTACACAGTAGATCTTGCAATTTAGACAATGTTGAAAGCTGTTGATATCCACTGAAAGACCAGGCTTAAAGCTGCCTCTGCCTCCACTCTGCAGTCTCCCTGCTGGACATCTAACAGCCAGGCAGGCAACTGAGTTTGCTGGTTACCCTATGTAATATTAACAGGTAACTGAGACACAGAGGAGACTGGATGAACAGCACATACAGGAGAGTGAAGATTAAGGAAGCTGGATGACAGTAAATCCTTTTCAAATTTTTAATTTAAAAAAAAAAAAAAAAAAGAGCTTCAGTCAGCATTTCCAGCTTCAAGTAGCTCTGAAGGTGAAGTCTCTGTACTCCTTCGATGGCATGTTGCTGTAACCATGACAATCTAAAGCCAGAGGAAGGACAAGATTTGCAGGAAGATATCTTTTTCAACCGTAGATAGTAGACAAGCTTTCAGACAAAAAAACCCCCGGAGGTCTGAAGAAGGGTTTGCATGGCCAAAAGCTTTTCCTGTCCCCTTCCCCCACCCCCCACCCCCAGCCAGAAAAACCAGTCTAAAAGAGATATTCACTCCATCTACTTTTATCTACAAATATTGCCGTGCATTTTGGTAACATTTGACAAATACTGCTTCAGAAACACACTGAACTGCACACTGGATTTTCAGGCTTGGCTTCAGGTCTCAAGCAACTGTAGGAGATCACTCATCACCCAAGTTCAGAACAGTCTCGAGTTCGTCAGAGCTGGAGAGAGTCCCTGTGCCTAGGCTGAGGAAGGCACCGCAGTGGGCATCAAGTTACTGCAGCCACAAGTGAAGAGTTACTGCATGATATCATGAGCTCTCTTCCATTAAAAAAAAAAAATCTAAACAAAAATCTTCATATGTGATTATTCCAGGACTCAGTTGAGACTGGAAGCAGGGAGGAAGGCAGCAAGAAAGCAGCTGAGGAATTCTGTCCGTATGTCTGAAAAAGTTAGCTGAATGCAAAAAACCATACACTCAAAGTAGCTATCAACTGCTTGATCCGAAGGGGTAACACCTCATCCATGCTAGACTGTTAGCTTAAAATAGGCTTCTATAATCAGTTTACAGAAGAAAACTTACTTAGTATTATGAATTGCTGAAATCTTGGAGTTTTCACAATTCAGTAACTGTTAAAACCAGAATAATTATAGTACAAACCAAAGAAACTAGTCGTCTTGACCTGGATGTTTTTCCTAACTGAAGCCTTTGCAGCAGCTTTTTACACTTTTAAGAATTCTCAATTCCTATGATTAAAAAAATGCACAGACATAATGGGTTTTTTCTTTTCCATGGTGGCTTACTGTTTTCTAATGTCGATTATGAATTTCAAAATTTGTACAAAAGTTTTCTTCTTGATGCTACTTCTTCAGCAAAGAACTTCAGCAGTAACACACAAGTTCCCTTGCCCAGTGTGACCCAAAGCTGGTACAGCCAGTATTTTTCACTTGGTGGCTGACATTTCTTCTAACTTAGAAAACAAGTAAGCTTTCTCTGTGTTTTAAGAATGCTAGCATTAGTAGATTTCAAAGCCAACAAAAAATAGTTTATTTCAACACATCTGTGTATCTTTAGATAATAAACAGAAAATGGGATGTTGATGTCATTGAACTAAACAGAATTTTATTCTGCACTCTGTTACCACCCTAGTCACTAATGGCAGAATCCAGACAACAATCAGAAAGTAAAGGTAGACACATCTTTAAAACTTTGCCTTTTCAGATCTCTGCATCTTTTCATATTACTATTTCAGAAAACTTCATAAACTTGATTTTTTTTTTTTTTTAAATCAATCCCCATTTTCCCTGAGTCAAGATGTGCATTTTTGGCTATCAAAATATAAATTACGGTAAGGATCCTAGCTTTAATTTCTGGCACAAATAGTCTTTACTTTCATGCTATCCAGTCACTACTTAACAGAAAGCAAAGAGTTACTGATACATATAATAAATAATAATTTTTACTGAACCAATCTGCTTTGAAGTTAAGCTTTCAGTTCATCTTTATGAAAGTTTGTGTTTCTTTTTCCTGATGAATGCAGTTCAAAGGCAGCTTTCCTTTGGGGTTTTTAGGCATTTCCTATATTTTCAATTTAAGAACTCCGTTTTAGATTTAGGTTCCCTGTCACTATGTGTAATATAATAGTTAAGATCTATTAACATTACAACAATTAGTTACATAACGTGCCCCCAATACATTTATGTTTTGTATCAAATTATTCTTTGAAGGAGGCCAGGTTTGAAGACCAATGAAAGGAAACCCAGCCCTCAGCACACAAATTTCAAACCATCTGAAAAAAGTGATACTGAGCAGCTTTAACTTTACTTGCCACCTGCAGGTCATAAATTAATGGAAAAGTTGAAAATAGCCATTCAATCCATCCAAAAACTCCATTTTAGATAGATAAAGAAAAAAATATCAAAAACTTAGTAAAAAAGCAAAAATTGACTTGCATCTAAAATCGTAAATGCAAAAAAATCACAAAACAAGGAAAAAAACCCCACACAAATGAAGACGAGTCAGATTGGAGTGAAAGATAGGAAGCTAGCAGGGCACCAAATCTCTCTTTCGTCTATACATCATCACCATTTTTGGTAATAACTCATATCGTGTACTAATCAAAAAGAAGCACCATGATTTTTGCTGTTGCTGTCACGGGTTTTCACCAGTGGTTACTAAAAAAAAATTATGAAATGAGCAACAAGTGAACTGGATGTAATGATCAGAAAGTAACAGACTTTCCAGATCATTCAGAGCAAGATTTCATAACATTCTACAGATGTTGTAGATCAGGACAGGTTACTGGATGATATTGTGAGCCATATTGTACTTAAAAAATAAAAATAAATAAAAAAATATTAAAACCTACAGAAGCCAGATTTTACAAACAATGCTACCTAAGTTAAGCATTCAAACTGCATTGCAAGTAAGATTTAGTGTCCTGTCATTTCTCCCCCACCAAAAAAATTCTAGCTTTAGTACTTTGACAGGTCTTGACTGCTCTTAACTGATAACACTTTCAATTGTCCTATACCTCTGTAGCAACTGTTTTTATAGAGTACTAGACTGTTTAATCATCTAATTTTCCTTCTGCTATCTTACATACTCCACTTCTTGAGTCAAGCTGGTTTTCCTCATTTCTCTGCTTGTGCTTTCCCAATTTAAGTGCTTCTTCCCCAGAACTATGGAGATGCACACTTTCCCTGCTGTACCAGCACAAGTCAGAACCTTCTCTTCTAGACAAACTGTATGGTTGTCTCGATTCTCCTTTCTTTTCAGATTTCTCCTATGGTTTGCAGATCCTACAGTTTTAATTCCTCTGCTTCTATTACAAAACAGCAAACCCTACATAACACAACTTCAGTGTGTGACTCCTATTTCTAGGATTTTTTCTTTGTATTATTTTTTAAATAATAAACCTGCTCCTCTCCCAATACCTAAAACCTCCTGGCAAAAAAAGCATAATGTATAGTTCATCATATAATACTCTCTCAATGATATCTTTATGATATTGTTCTAGACTTAAGTATTTGCAGCATGTCTTTTCCATTCCAGTGGTATTCGCTGCATGTCTTTCCCGGAATTCCAGTTCCTTGCAATCTCTGGAACTATTTCTCCCCACTAGTTCCCAACCCTCACTGCTGCAGAGAGCAAAGAGCAGGAGTAGGACCGAAGGGTAGCACTTACTTACAAAATGAAAATAGTAGATGCCACAGTTTGGAGTTTTTTAACCTATGATTTTGTGGGGCCTGACTCAACATGTTTGAATTTGGAAAAGGCAAACTTTCAGTCTAGGATTAAATACACCAGTTGCTGACTTGGAATCTTTTATGGTTTTGATTAGATAGTAAAAAATTACACTGTCGCAAAAAATGCAGATTACTGAACCCTTTGAACTCGTATTCATTCTTTCAAAAATGAGGCAATCGAGGCCTTACAGTGTCTTTACTCTAGCTTTCAATCTCTCAAAGGGATTCTCTTATTACTACTTCAATTGCATGTTAGAATCTTTTACTAGATCCTGATGGTCACTTTTGCTTCTCAGTAGTGACAAGACTGGTCACGTTTAATTTGCAGAGGTGATACTAATACAAGTTTTGCTAAAATAGGTTAAGCTTACATCCAAACAATGAAAACAGGCAACCAATTTGTATTTGAACATCATTCCGCGTGCTCTTCATTTTCACTCTAGACAAAAAAATATTTTTACTCAAATATTTAACTTCAGTTCATTTTTATGTACTGAATAAAGATTTATACAAGGTCTTTGCAAAATTTAAAATTACTTTAAACTTCAACCTGACAGAAGACAGCTACCAGTTATTCACTTTTTAAAAAGTAATTCATTTTTTTCAAATAAATATTTTAAATTTTCTTAGACAAACATTAGCAGTATCCTGTCATGCAGTAATAGCACTGCAATCCATATCACAAGGACTAAAGTCAAACAAGTCTGTTACACTTCCTTATTGAAGTTTAAAAGGGAAAGGAAGAGTCCAATGGGCATAATGTCAAAAAAAACCCCAACTGCCTTATTTCTGCTTATAAATACTTCTCTCTGCTCAACTTTTGGTACATATTTTCTGTAAACTCTTAAGTCAAAAAATAATTCTTTATGCTACAAAGGAGTTTTCTTTGAAGTTTAATAGCACTTTTCTCTCTTCATCCTAATGATTTTTTTCTCTTAGTGGACAAAAAGTATTAACATCTTAAGTTTTTCTTCAATTATAGATATGCAGACTGCGCTGTTTCATTACTCATTTTCAAAAGCCATTTGCTTCGAAAAACATGTTTTTTATTCCAGAATAGCACGTCTTTTTCAAGATTGGTATTGCATATTTATATTCTATTTTTCTTAAAAGAATCTCTTATATTTCTACATAAAAATTAAGGTCTTGTTTTCCTTTTTGTTCTTTGCAACAACTAATTTGAAGAATGTGTAAGACCTTTAATTATCAAATAAATCATAGATATGTGAAATGAAGAGAAGACATCATTACCTTATCTCTGTCCTACTGCTACCTGTGATGTTTGCTTAAACTGTTAGGCTTTCAACTTCTTAATTTTTAACAGGTGAAAAATTACACTCAGTTTTAAACACCATGTGGCACATTACCACCCTTTTATTGGTCAGAGGACAATAATGGATTAACTGGTAAGAAGAGACAATGTGATCATCGCTTTGCAAGAGCAAAGGTATCTTACCACTACAGGCATCTGCTTAATATCACAGTGCCACGATTCTATGCTTAGAAAATTTCTGCTACTACAGAAATATTAAATAGTAGTGACAAATCCTGTCTTTTATCCACCTTTTCTGGGTTTTCTGTTATTTTTAAAGCAAATGTGATGAACACTCTTGTACTCACTCTGACATTCTATGAACTGATGAATAAAAGTGCAGTCCCCTCCACTCTTTGAAAGAAAGTGCTCTAGTAAAGAAAGAAACACTTAAGTTTACATCTTCTTATTTTCAAATTGATGCAACAAAATGTTTGAAAGGTATATCAACAATATTTGTAATTGTATATTTACAGTGAATTTTTGAAATCTGAGTTAATATGCAAGCAGACAAGACGTAATTGAAACGATGTCCAAGTGATATTAGAAAACAGATTACTCTTTTGAACTGATTAGAAGTACTTTATCTGCATTTTCAAGGGGTACTTTTAAATAATAAAATCTAATAGCAGTTCTTAAGCATAATAAAAAGCCCCTTACCTCAACAGAAGCTATTTAAAAAAACCCAAACACTTTATTTAACAAAATTTAGTAATACCCAATTATTAAAAGTCCAGACATTCTGCATTTGGCATTTGCTGTATTGCTTTTTCAGATTAGGTCGTGACAAATGATTTCCACTAAATTTCCATTGGCAACTTCGCATGTTTGGCAAAAAAAGATTAATACACATAAGTGGTATTTAAATCACAATAAATATAGAATACAGATGATACACTACTGAAACATGCAACTCCATAGCACTGATGCCTCTAGTTCCTCCCATTTGTTAATTCACGATCAGACATGGATAATTGCAAATACCAAATCAAAGCACTGTAGAAATAAGAAACATCTATTTAACCTATATTCTTCGGCTTTTTTTATTAGCTTTTATTTAGAATTTAATACATTTTTCTTTAGTCTTCATGTGTATTCTTCATATCTAATACAAATCTTTTCATTCAAGAGGGTAAGTGTTGCTGAATATCACCCTTTACTTTTTACACGAAGTTTCACTGCACAGAAACAACAATTTTAGAAACAACAGTTCTACAGTAGAGATCCTAAAACTGGGCTCAATTCCCAGGTTTACCCAAGTCTTTCCATATGACCTTGATCAGCTCCCAACTCCATCAGAATCTTGTATCTCTTCAAGTAAAAAGGCGTTAATGCTTCCTTTCTAAAGAACCTCAAAAATCCTTTAGCCTCAAGAGTCTAGCAATCTGAAAAGGCTGCTTTTTAGTACCTAAACAGACAAAATGTGTTACATTCTAAGAAAATTGTTCAATCATTAGCTTGTGATACCAGAATCTTAGCTGTTAAGATCCAATCTGTAATACCAAGCTTTACCATATTTCAAAGTTACTCTAAAAAGTAAACTTTTTTCTAACCCACATGGACAGGGCTTTTAAAAGACAGCACCACAGCTGTAACATTTATTTTCCATATTTAAACTTTTTTTTTTTTTTTTTAGCCTTTTTACACGATCCTGAGTGACTGTATGCAAATTCCTCGTATCTTTCTTTACATAATACATGGCTCACAAAACTTAAATAGGAAAGCCAGGGGTGGTGCAACTCACTGAGAAACATACCATTTATTGAACTATCTCAGTTCTAACCCAACATTTATCAGTGGCTTGATGTATAAGCAAGTTACTCTCTTCTGCACCAGAATTTCCGTATGTGCAATGAGAGAAAATGAATGCCTAACTATCATCATCTTAATACACTTAGTTATAAAAAGCCTCTAGAGAGGCTATAACATGACTTCTTAGTTCCTCTACTCAAGAGTACAGATCTTTTAATGTTATGGACAGCCACAGAAAGAAGTAATGTAAAATCCTTATTCTTGCAACAACTAGGTAGCATGACTATAAACATACCTCGAGGACTTGACGTGAAGTTTTGAGAGACAGAGAGACAAAAGGAATCTTAAAAAACATACTGATTTTACATGGTTTTACAATTTTCCTCTGACAGGGGCGAGGAGCAGGGGGAAGGTATGTATACCTTTTTATTCAAATAGAGGAAACTTTTTTTTTTTTTTTTTTTATTCCCTTACAGGCTATTTAGCAACAAAAAAAATTTTAATTTCTGACGTCTGCCTTCAGCTGTGAAGTCTTTTCCTTATGCAAAATATCTACAACCTCTTTCACTGCTGAATTTGCTGAATCTACATTATAAACTCTAAATTCTTAGCTCTTCTAAAATAATGCAGACTACTCAGCAAAAAAACCAGTAACTGCCTCCTGCTGCTTTCAAGAAAACAAAATCCAAAATCTGGCAGAGAAAAATTACTGCCCATCTGTCATTCTACAAGGGCTAGATAAAGGACAGGAAGATACAGAAAAGCACAGACTGTCATGAAAAGACCACAGGCCAGCAAAGCTATAAAATGCCAGAGAAATGTGGATGGACCAGTTAGGTATAGCAGAGATACAGAAGAATGCGGTACAACAGACAGAATAATGGAAAACTACACTGAAATATGGAATAATATAATAGCATGGTAGGTGCATGACAGAAAAAGGTGATAGACTGTATAAACACACAGAAAGACAACTGGAATGAGCAGTTATATGCTGTCCATATTCATAAAGAAATTAGCCGACAGCTTCCTAAAACTCCCAGGTTTAAGTACAAGTTCTACTGTTACTCATAGCATGGAGAAATCTCTATTTTCATGTATCCATCCAGATAACATTTTGACTCTTATGCGATCCAAAATAAGTCAAAAAGGGATTGCTTCTTCAACTTTGACAAAAAAGTGAATATCGGTGATATTTGTTATAATCAAATAATGAATTCAATTTTGAAATAATATTTCAGGCAATTTTTAAACTCAGACTGATAAGACATAGCAGTATTTAAAAAACTAACATGACATTCCTACCAACAATTTAAAAAAAAAAACCAACAAAATAGTGTTTGTTAAAACAACATATCATATTTAGTGTGATGTTACCAATTATTTCTCTATAAAACAATACGTATTTGCACTTGAAGCTTCAAAGGTTTTACTAAATGTTTCAATTCAGCTCTAGGCTACTTTCGTTCACAGTACTGCATGTTTTTTTAATAACCTCCAACAACCTAACTTTCAAAATCTTTTTACGGTTTACTTTGTTAGAATGAAGAATCACAATCCCTATACAGTACCTCAATTTTGCTTTGTAAAGAAGTTTACTATCTTGTGGGGTGGAAGATTAAAAAAAAATTAAAAGCAAATTTGTTTCTTAACCATTCTATCAAGCATTAAGAGTATTACCAACCTAAAATTATGCATCAGCAAGATGGAACAATCTATCTAAAAACAAAGTATGGCAGTCCAGAGAACTGGGAATAAGTCTCCTGCTTGCTAATCTCAGCATGCATCACAGCTAAGTGCCTAAAATGCTAAGACTTTAAGGGATAACTAGTACTTAGATTAAAGGGGAGGGTTTTGTATAGTTCCTGTGATTGTTTAACAGATCTCTCCTCTTGCTCCAAATAAGAACCAGACATGAGGTTATGCCATGATTATCTTTTTTACATTGCCATTGGTCTCCCTAGTTAAGAAGCTCTTAATTTATAAAACAAATAAAGTAAAAAGCTAAAAATTAGAGCATAGAGTGTTTTAAAATTTTGTTTCAAAAATGTATACAGTAATCCTTAAATACTGTGAATATTGGTTAAAACCAGGAGTTCTCTATACAGGTACCCCAAACTTCCAACTGATACTACCACCATTCCTCAGAGCTTTCGCTATCCAGCAAGAGACAGCAATTGCTGAAGCAAGCTCCATCAAGGAAAAATTTAAAATTAATGTAAGAGGTCAAATATATCTTAGCCAGCAGAATAATTTAGTGAATTCAGAATCATAACTGGAGTATTCTTTGATATATGTGATATTGGGCATATTCTTATCAATTTTATTCAAAAAACTTCAAGTGTATGTTAAGACATATTAGTTAAAATACTTAGCTTAACTAATTGTCTTTAAAAAGCCTAACAGTTAGTTCAATGTTTTCTATAAATACAGTCCTGAGTTTTAAAAAGTTAGTTTCCGCTGTTTATATATTTTACATACTCACATTTTTCATACGTTATAGTTAGAAAAAAAAAATGTTTTGCTGACTTTACTTACCATACCCAATTTACTAGAAAAATGGTGTATGTCTGTGTTGCAAGGGAAAACAAAATTAAGAGGAAAAAAGTCAATGAGTTTTCCACTTTCTTGTGTCACAAGCCTGATATCATTCAGTAGACTCCTACTGATTCCAGTGAGAGCCCATCAAAAACAAGAAAAAAAAAAAGAAAAAAAAAAAAAAGACGATGACTTCCAAGTTGGTTTGTTACATTTTACAGAACTTTCCAAAACCACCTAGACTGAAAGTCTAAGCAAAATATGCTGGTCAGAGGAGTGGACAAATTAAATTTCATTTTTTTAAGAGAATATTATTCAAAGTAAAACTTAAGAGAACATTTTGAATTTGTTCAACTTCAAACATCAACCATAAGACAAAAGGTAGCCTTAAGATACACTACCTTTCTCTGTGCTCCCATTAATTTTAGGTATGAAGTCGTCAACTTGTATGCCTAGGATTAAGAAAGGTTATTATTTCTGGAACCAAGCAAAATGGTTTGGGTTTTGTTTCTTTATAAATACAGCATTGTGAAATGCATCTGGCTTTTCATACTACCTCCTCCTTCTAAGTATCTAATCTAATCAAACAAAACAAGCAAAATTTAATGTGTTTTCCTGCACTACAGATCATGTTCCTCTTTGTTCAAACATATAAGAGGTTACTGTCACCCAAAGAATTACTGCCTATTACATATGTATATGTATTTTTAAAATCCTTTTATATCTATATGTGTGTGTGTATATATACGTATATAAAAAGCCTTCAAAATCTTGGAGCTGAGAGGTGCAAACAGAGCTCTAAATTGAGCAATGAACCAGAAGTCTGAACACTCACAACAGCAGTGCCCTCTACTGGCATTCTGTTGTGGCCACTTGTCTTTCAATGTTAACAAGTGATACCAAGAAGAATGCACTACTGCGATAACTGTAAAACATTATTCTTTTTGCCAGACACCTAGGCTACAAGATTATTACAATGAAAATAATTGACCAGAAAATCTGCAAACCAGCTTGAAACAAGAAACTGATCACACCTACCTAAGCTGTTGTGTTCTTTAAGAGTTTTCTCTTGAAGATGTTCTAACCGTACTGTAAACAGAAGTCCAAGAAAAAGATATTTCACAGATTAAAAGAAAAACAAATAATCAAAGTTGCTTCCCCGCTAGTAACTAACCTTGTAAAGCAGTTAGCCGCTCATTGGTGAAGTCATTATCAGCCTGCAAAGCTTCTATTTTTGCTTGAAGCTCTTGCTCTCTCTCTTCCATTTCATCTATTTTATGCTGCAATTCCTTTTTCTCAGCCAGTCCTTTCTGTTGGATTTCTTCTTGTCTTCCTTCTGCTACCTGCTCAAAAAAGATTTTAAAAATCCCCAAACAAATCAAAATTAACATGTAAAGGAACAGATTTCCTTCATTTTTATATAACTAAATGTACATAAGTAACTGTCTTTGCTAGTCAGATAAAGAAAATGGAAACAACGCAAAATTTTTCTACTGTTATTTTTCTATAAATTTCACTTCAAGCACAGTAACAGAGAGAAAGAATCTGAAAATATCTTAACTAACTTTTTATCTGAGGAACCTAAATTTTACAGGAATAGTACCAGGGCCCAAAAACTATGAAACACCCAAAGTCTCCCACCATCTCAAATCAATCAAAACACGAAAGTCCTTCTGAACTGAATGTACATTGCACAGACCAACTTGATCGAAAGCCACATCTTTTTCCTTGCTGGATTTCATGATAATAAGTTTCAAAGACTCTCCTCCCTCAAAGCTAGATAGTAAATTTAAATTTTGATCCCTCTGTGTATACTCATCATCATCAGTGATTAACTCATAATTGGGAAACCAATTGCCTTAAGACCAGCAATTTAACCTTTTAATTTGGAAAGAAAAATCTTCTGTCTGAGGTGCTGAACTAGGACTGGAAGAACCTAAGTTCAAATTCCAGTATTTATCCAAGACAAATGCAACAACTGTCTAAGGTCTACCAAGGGAACACTACTACCTTCCTCCTCCACATCATCTGCTTATCTAAATTGGAGACTCCTTGGGAATAGGCTTTATTATACTGTGATTATTTTGTTCTCCAGCATAAAGGACCTTTAAATATTAATATACTTAGATGTTTAGTTTAATAACAAACCTGATAGCACGCTTCTTCCCCTGACAGCTGAGCCATATTATTACTATGTGGTAGGCTAGTTATGTTTGTAACTGCACAAAGAAGCAACATGAAATGCAAATTTATGTCTAATTCTAGTTTCCATTCCCATTAACTGTAAGATGTTTAGGTTGAAAGTTATTTGTCTATATAAAAGCAGCTGAATATAAAGTTTTACATCATACATAATTTTATACTAAAATAAATTGCAGCTCCAAAAATATTGTAACTTGCAAAATTAGTAAGAAGGGAAATTGTTTAGCAATTTTCTTAACTGATGACAGTTTCAAGCACATTAAATGTAAACCAAAAGAATATGTAAAAGATACTATGCATCTTTCTTTCATTAGCCTGTTGTTTAAAAAGTTTCTTAACCTTTATTTGATTGCTACATTAGAAATTAAATTGTATTTACTTGGTCCATGCATTGAAGTATTGTAAGTCAGATGAAATTCTGTCATTACCTTTAGCTTGTCAGAAAGATCTTTAATTTCATTTACGGCTCCATTGTACTTATTAGCTAATTCTCTTAATTCTTCCTGAGTCCGCTCATTCATTTCTTTCAGGTGAGTACATTCATCTTCTGTATTACTTAAACTCCGCTGTAAGATAGAATTATTATGCAATAAATAAAAAAAAAAAATAGAGATTAATAATCTACCAAACACTGAAGTAGATCTATTTTTTCCAAAGAGTGAATTTAACTAATCATATTTAACTGCTTTGTTCCTAAGCATTAAAGCTAAACAAACAGATCAAGTCCTGGCAAAAATGCTATCTATACAAACCTTTGTAATGTTCTACTTAAAGAACAGATTATGTGAAAATATATTTGCTTCATGCATGTGTAAAAAACCCTAAACCAAAAAAACCATAGTGGGTTATATAATTAACTGTGACTGATAGGAATAAAGAACTGAAACGTGTGATCCATCTCCCCCATTCTCTTCTGTTTTATGCTAAACCGTGGAAGTTTCATAATATTTTGTAATTTAATGTAATCAATAGATTTCATCATACCTTTCACCCAGCAGAAGACGACTTAATACATTATAAAAGCCAAATGGCTCCAAAAAAGCATTCTAAATCTTTTTCTGTACTCCATAATGTGGAAAGGCATCTAAACTAAGATTGCCTTACTCAAGAGGCAGCTGGGTCTTCAGGAGGCAAGAAATGCTCCAGAAGTGTGCATCAGCTGGTGATAGCAGCACAACTAAATGGTGTATAGAGTGTCACCCTCATAGCTCAAGATTTGTTTCTTCAGTTACACGATTATATTTTTTTGGTAACAAGCTCTGACTCGGTTCTCCTTCACCACCAAAACAGATCAAAACACCTTTAAACAAAAGTACATTCAAAACTACATTATATAATAATTATTGAAGGACAACTTTCAACCATGAGCCAATGATTCTTCTGTATGGAGAAAAAACTATGTGGCAGGAAGCACTCAGGCAAATCTCTCACTAAAGTTAAATTCATATTTCTCCCCCAAGAGTAAAGAGGAACAAGTAGAATAAATAGGTCAGAAGATTCTTCTCTTAGTACAGGATTAGAAAGGAGAAGAAAGCTAGAAGTAAACATAAAACTCCAACCATTAACAAACCTGTCAGAACTATTACAATCTAAAAAAGTATATTTAACTGAAATCTCTTAAGGTTATTTATTTACAACACTATGTGCATTGCATTCACTAAAAAGCATGAAGATGTTAGACACTTTGTGCACTTAAAATTAAATCTTATGATATTTTTGACCTAAGGGAGCATAGCAAATAATGATAATGGAAAGAGAAAATAAAGGAAGACAGTAATGAGAGATATTATAGGGGCAGAAATCTTATTTGAAGAAAGTGTCCAACACTTCGTAATCTTAAAAGCTCATTCTTAAGTGTCATTTGTATGAGTGGCTAAGCTTACATTTCCATAAATTTTACAGTTTAAACAAGGTCTAACAGCATTTTTTCTAATGCATGTATGTCATTTTCTCCTCACATATTTCCCACACATGCTAAGTTCTGCAAGACAGATTCACAAATTTTGAAATCTGGCAGAAAAAGGAAGAGTTTAAAGAATAATTTCTCATTAACTTTTTAACAATCTAAGTATTGTCCAATAGGAAAAATAAACACTACTACTTAATATATATATATAAAATATATATATATACAAATATATATATACACACACAACAAATGCTGGCATATTACAGGCAACAAAACAGGGATCTATGTAGCAGCAGTTATAACTATTTCAGCATTTCCAGAACAGGCATGAAACTTCAATACCTCCACTTCAGACAGTTTTCTGACCACTTCAATTTTCTCCTGAAGGACCCGCCTCAGGGACTCTTTGGCTGTTGTCTCATAGTTGTGTTTGTCTTCTTGTAATGCTATAAGCTCTTTTCGTATACTGTCTTCTGTTTGATTCTGTACATATAAGAGAATTCAGATACAAAGATAGAATACAAATTAGTATTTTGCTCATTAAATATATTAGATTGTGATAAGACCCGTTCTATTCCAAAAGGTTTAGCAATTTCTGGTAGATGGGAAAATGTTACAGACAAATCAGCGATCAAAGATTCTTGACGTGACTGGGTGTAAACCAGTTATTTTTTTGAAGTGTATGTATGGCAGCACATGTTCAGTGATCAGCTTTGATTATAGGAAAACTATGGGGGTTTTTTGGACCCTGCTAAGATAATGTTAAGCCTCAGAGACCTACAATCTGACAAACCAGAAACCTACAAGGTCCCATCTGAAAGACCTCAAACAGGACCTGCAAAAAAGTTCTTATCACGTAGGTAATTGAGAGGAAGTAAAAATAAAAATTTAAGGCAGACATAGGTGGCCTCAACAACAATCAAAGCAGGGCATACTTGTTACTCTGTCTCTGAGTATCAGACAGCACATTGATAATGTCTTTTTTCAAATCCCTATTTTGAAAGAAACATCCATAGGAAACATGACAGGATGGTTCTCACCAATGACAAATTCCATTTCACTACATACATTTTTATATGCATATACAAAAGAAATCAGTTTGGGCTGAAAAAAATGCTGAAGAACAGCTGTTTATCTAGATTTAAAGTGATTCCATGAAATACAGAACAGATCTACAGTTTTCATGCTATTCAGATTATCAAAATTGCACAGGCTTATTTTGGGAAGTTTATGTTCCAACTGCTTTCCTAACTAGCCAATTTCAAAACACTTCAAAAGAGCTATCTTTCAGCATTCCTAGCATTCAACTTTAAGTGAACTACTTACCTTTGAACATGCCTGTAATTGATTTCCCATAACCTCTAATCTTGATAGCAGCCTGTCTTCATCTATTAAAGCCTAACAGAAAAGAAGTATTACCTTAATATTAACATGTGCTTTATGTAGTTCCAGTAGAGTTCTGCTTTAAAGACTTTAATTTTGTTGGACTACTTAGCACTAAGTTATTTCAAACTGATACATAATCACTAAATTTATTAAACAGTATCTTTTACACAGTTTAAGAAAACAACCATAACTTAAGAAAACCACAATAAGCTTTTTATTCTTTCTGCTGCTTTCTTCCCTATTGTTTGTAAATTAATAGCTAAAATTTATATGCTACTGGATATTTCAGTCCATAAAGGAAAAGGATGCCTGCAGATACCTGCCAACTAGTATCTGAAGCCTCTTGCGTGACAGCAAGTAGTCGCTGAAGGGTTGCCAGCTTCTGTTCCAACATTTGTTCCCGATGTAAGGCTTCCTATGAAGAGAGCAGAGCACCAGTCAGTTCAGCTAGAACAACTCAGAAAAACACAAGCAACAGAAGACATACCAAAATACAAGAAAAAAAGGAAGTGTGAGTAGCAAAAATTGTCACATTCAAACTACAGTAAGCCCATCTCATTTTATCCATCCACGCATTTATTTGTATATTTTAATTAGAAAATGTTATGCTACAACCTCCGGTTCCTGAAAACCTTCATTTTTCATGCATATGTTGCACATGCTGAGTACACATTGTAACAAGTTATTCTTTCCAAGACTTAAAAACACTTCGACTTTTCTCAGTGATTTGAGTAAAAAAACTGTAAACACCAAAAGGCAGCTTGGCAGCTCCCATGCAATGAGCTGTTCATCCTCAAATCAGGTCACAAAAGAAAAATGCCAAGCAAGAACTACTATTTTTATTTGATCTTTGGTTTATGACAGTAAGATAGAAGAGCATCTTCGTTAACAATTCCAGGATACAGAGAGTGAACAGATTGCTGAGCGAGTATGTATTTGGCCTCCCAAGAAAGAGCATCTGCCTGAGCTGCTCCTGCTGTGTCAGCAAATATATATAAAGTTAGTATCTGTCTCAAAAGCCTCATCATTGATGTGAATAAAAACTACCATTACAAAACAAAACCAGGCAAAACAAATCAGTAGAACTATATGTAAATTAAACCTAGGTAGAATTTACCAGTAAGAATATTTTCGTATCTTTTCCAGAAAGCTGATTTTATGAATCTTTCTAAAGGGTTTGTTTATATATATATATTGGCACACACTTTAATGTGTTGCCATTGTGCAGTCTAACCTTTCTGTGACATGGTATCTTGGGAAAAAACCACACCTATTAAAACTGACACAGGAGCAGGTGCAGAAAGGCTGATGATGCCAATGAGAAAGAGCTGCCAGCACTATCCCCTCCTTTGTACTTTCCAACAGATACAGACACAAAAATATTCACACTAAGAAATCATATTTACAGAAACAAACTAGTTCCCAACACATGAAATGACCTCTTGTTTTGCCTTTCTTTTGTTCTACCAAAACTTTTATACCCATACACAGTACATCCACAGTAACGGATGATGACAAAAATATTGTAAGCAAACAAAATTGGGGACAGTGAGGTACAAAAGGAGAAAGGCCAGGAAAAGCAGGTATATAGCGTTCAGGGAGCCTTCTATAAAGCAGGGAGCTTTTGTGTTTCTTCTACAAAAAAAACTCAGTTTATACTGCTCATGCAAACCCCCCAAAAGTTTACATAGAACTATACTATGTCTAATTAAACACATTTTACATTATTTCACTACAGAAAAGTTAGTTAAATGCAAGCCAAACAAAATGCAGTTTTGTTTACAAAATGCAAGCCAAACAAAGACATACAGAGCATAGGATTTGTGTTTTACACAAAGATTAAATATTTAGCCAAACTAAATGCTGTCAAGAGAAAACCTACCTGTAGATACTGTGAAAGCTGAAACAATTCCTGAGAATACATACTGGGAGTGTTAGCAGCAACCTGAAAAATAAGAGAATTTAAGAATCAAAATGGTTTGCGATTTTTCATTAAACTCAAATAATACAAAATTCATAATTTAAATCCAGTCATTAAGGTAAATTTAAGATTATCTAATACTGGCATTTTTAATCATTTGTTGTTCTGCTACTATTTATTCTATGTTTTATCACAGAACTTCCAGACTCTGGACTGAGGCTCCACTGTGTTAACGTCTTTACAAGTTCTTGAACCGCCAACATGCCAAAGAGTTTAAGGCTTTTGTTGCAGTTGAGATTGAACTGACAAAAAAGAAACAAGGTGCACAAAGGTGAAACACAAGGACAAACAGAAAATTGGGGGCTTCCAGAACTCAAAGTGAAATCTTTCATATTCCAATTCAATGTCATCATCACACACACATTTCATTTCCTGTCGATTTACCAACCATCTTCATCATCATTCCACTTGATAAGTATCTATTTCAGATTTCGGGAATACCTATATTATCTTTAATCATAACCGAAACTGTTCTGGACTTGGGAGGGAAGAAAGGGGTTGTTTGGGGGGCAGGGGGGATGTTGGCAAATTTATTTATTTACTAGCTCTTGTAGGCTCCTCCTACACTGACAAAAAAAAAAAAAAGACAACACAGGGACAACAGACCTCATCCAAACACCAAATGACAAAAAAAAAAAAAAGACAACACAGGGACAACAGACCTCATCCAAACACCAAATCATGAGCTACTCTTGGGTCCCACAGAACAGATCAAGTATCAAATTACACAGTACCCAAGACCTGTTAGTCAGTCAACCTGTACCTGGAAGTTTAACCATCTTAATGCCAATGGTTTGGTGGGTTTTTTTTCCAAAGCTATGTTTCAGGTACCATACTGTAACAAGTCAAGCTACCTTAAAATATACACCACAATACTGCATTACCTTCTCTGCTTTGTCACGTGAAATGACCTCTTGTTTTACCTTTCTTTTTTTCCTAAATTTTCTAAAATTGTCTGAAATTTCTAAATATTAAACTAGGTAAAAACAGGCAGTGGAAAATATATCTAAATGTAACTGGACTTCACCACTTCTTCATCTTCATAACAAGTCAGAAAACAGCATATGGCTAAATAAGGCAGAAAACAGCAAATTACTTAATTACCTTATCAACAGGACTTGGTAATGGAGCATGGATAACACTAAAAAAAAATTTAAAAAGTAAACACAGGTGCGGAATAGCAGTTAAAAAATCCAGAAGACGCCTAGTACTGTGCATTTAATCAAGATGTTTTGTATTTTTAAGTTTATTCTTCAGATAAAAATGAAGAGTTAATATACAAAAGTGCAAAACCAGTTAACACTATGCTAAGCAATGTTTTCAAAGTTACAGAACTATTTTCAAATTATAAATCCAAGGTGTATTCTAAAAACTCTCTTTACCAACTTTTATTTCAGTAGTTACATAATATTTGACTCTTAAATTTGATTTATTAAGATTTAAACCAATTTACATGCACAAAACAATAGACATGAAAAGACAGTGCATATACTACTGTCATTTACAAATCCAACAAACTGAGTAAAATAATATTTGGTAACTTACAGAATTTTGTACATTTCACTAGAGCAAATATTATACTTGCACATTTTCATCAGAACTAAAAATTTAACACCATACATTTCTAGTATTTCTTATTAGGACATGCATCACATGGGAAAATTCCCATAATAATTTATTTTGACTTATCCTCCCAGAAGCAAAGACACCCTAAAGCTTCATGCAAATATTTCTGGATACTAATGGTAAAAGAATATTTAAATAAGCAATCAAAAACAGACAATTGCTGAGAATGAAAGATGATTAAAATTATGTCATTTGTGACTGGCACTCAGTTACTGCAAACAAAATGTTTAAATTTTTTGTTTCTACTTCCCTTTGAAATTTTCTCCAAAATCTGCACATATACACAGTATATGTGTGTATGCGTTTATACAACATTCCTCTCAATATTCATCTGAGTTTCCAAACATTATCCCATCCAACATTTTTTATGATTTTTTTCCCCCTCGTGCCAGGCAAAGCTTTCTTGCATTGTGACACCAAATAAGTGCACCACAAGGACACGTTACTGTATTACTTATCTGAAGAATATAAACAGTGTTATGTGTACACACAGAGACATCATTAACTTGACTTCAGTAGAGTCTATGTGCATTTAAAGCAGCAAAAATAATAATCCCAAATTAAAAAAAAAAAAAAGGGAAGGAGAATTTGCTCACTTCCCTTCTTTTTTCCTATATTCTTCTCTTTATAATACCCATTCCAGTACACTAAACCACAGCCAGTCAGAAAAGCCCTACTTGGTAAGAACTTTTTTATTCTTTCATAGAACTTATTTATTCTTTCATAGCTGTCTTAAATTCTGAAAGTGACAAGCAAATGAGATTTCTTTCTCATAATGCCTGCAAAAGAACCATGCTCTCTCTCAAAGTTACTTTCTTTGCACAATCACAGGAAAGTAAATGTTCCTGTGCTGATTTTAAACATAATGTCCATCAAATCCTCATTATACAGGAGTTTAATTTTGCTACACATAAACAGATACTTATTCTTACTCTGATCGCAATCGAGCTTCCATTCCATCTGGAAGAAACAGTTTGATCGTGGAGACTATACATCCATGGGTAACTGAAAAGAAACAAATACTAAAGTCATCATGATTCATTACTACTTAATTCTAAGTTCAATGGTTAACATTATAGTAACCAAGCGAACTGTTGTAAGAAACTCTGAAGCAGGCAAACGAGAAGAGGCATGAATGCCTTCAAGCACTAGTGCCTGGGTCTGCCTTTTTGGACCCCCTCTGGGGACAGGAAACTTTAGCATAACATCTTCAAGTTTCTAATATGTACTTAGTCCTGACTGTGAAGCAGCTCCAGTTCCAATTCTTCCACGTGCAGCATTACTTGCAAGTTGTCTTTACTGCAGCAAGTTAAAAACGTTAAGTGTATGTTTTGATCATAAAATGAGGGAAAAGGAATGCACCTTACCTGTGCTAGGTAATGGGAACGCATCAGTATAAACAAAACAATGAGCTGCCTTTTTGACAAGATTCCTATGAGCATATCCAGATACTTAAAAAGTAACACATCCAATTTGTGTCACGAGACACTCACTTCAACATCTGAACTTGTCAAGTGATTGTTATTTACAAACGCAAGGAACAAAATGGGAACGCAGAGGAAGAGTATAGGAACCACTGAGAAGTACGTCCTCTTGAACACTATGAGCCGCATCATTCAAGACAATACATCTCTATTTTGATATTCTGGTAGTACGTACACATCTAATGCACAGCCCTAGACAAGTGGCCTCTCATTTCAGAAGGAGAAAGCTTGCTTCTCCAGGACTAAATTCAAGATGTCTGAACTCAAGACAGATCCCAAGTAGTCAGAGGAAGAAATGCAATATTTGATTCTTACATCAAGCTCAACCTCTCTTCACAATGTTTCCTCAAAAAGTTACTATTTTCAATGACATTGCAAACAGTCAAATTATGTCTGCTTTGTCTTTTTTTTCTTGTTCTATGAATTGGGAAGTAAAAATTCTTTCCAGTTACATGGAAAGAAAGACAGATGTTGCTCCCAAACTACTACCGCAAGCTAAATACAAATAAGTATATGGTCACCTATCATCTACCACTATACCTAAAGCACCCACCAACATACAAAGACAAATAGCTGCTCTACTTTCGTGGTTATTAATATCAGCAAAACAGTTAATCTGGCTTTGGAAAAAAAAGGGCAATGGGTGTTTTAGGACACCAGTAGTGCTCCAGGGAAACGAGACAGGTCTTTGAGGAAGCTACCTCAATAGAATCTAAAAATACAGGAGAAGTGATCCAACTAAACAGAGGAGTCGTTAACCTTTTTTCAGTGCTAAAAGCTAATGCTTTGGAGAAGTATCGTCTTGGCTACAGCACCTTGTTTTTTCAAGCTGTCCTGGTAGACTATTAAATTTACATGCCAAGGAAGAACAGCCAGGACCTCATTCTCAAAACAGAGTGATCCATGGGTTCGGGGGTCTTTTTTGGCTTTAGAGTTGGGTCCCCAGAATTCACAAATCTGTTCTTGCAAAAACATAAAAAAAATACATTAGCAATATTAGCTGTAGCATATAACACACAGCTTTCATAATGAAGAATCTTTCCTTTACGGCATAAAAAGGAAATTAGTGATTTCAAGAAGAACGTGTTAGGGTATCTGAAATTAAAGACCAACACACAGCTTTACCTTTGGGTCATACATCAGGTTGGTCTGCTGTGAGATTACATAATTCTGAAGTTTTTCTATCAACACTCAGACTGAAAAAAAAATCTCCTAAAAGCTGCAGGGGCTTTATTTGTATAAAAAATTAAGGAATTAAGGGGATTTAGCAAAGGGTCGCAAATAGACAGCAGCTGCGAGAAGGTACCGAGCATTTTGATAAGCTCATAAAATAAAAATAATTTAAAAAACAAAACCAAACCCAAACCCCAATCAAAACCACACTCCGTCCTTTAGCTATCAGTTCATTATAATTGGAAGAATAACGAGAAAGCCTAAGGGAACGGCAAAGCGACATATAAAACGTTATTCTGGCGCTGACCGGACAGAATAGTGGCAATTGTTTGAATTCAAGCCTATGTTATTCCTTTCGGGGAATTACAAAAACCCAACAATTAGCAGTAAAGCAGCCCCTGGCTGCCCAACGGGATCGAGAAAGTCCTCCCCCGAGCAGAAGACACTCCTCCCGTCCCCACGTCCCGCCCGACACGCCGCCCACTCACCTGCCGGCCCTGCCGGCCCAGGGGATCCCCGGGCGCGGCCGGCGCCGCCACCGGCCCCGGCCCCGGCCCCGGCCCCGGCCCGTCCCCGCCCGGCCCGGCGGCGGCGCGCGGGCACAGCCCGGCCGGCACCGCCAGGGGGCGCCCCGGGGCGGCCGCCGCCCGCGCTACCGGCCAGGGGCCCTGCAGCCCCGGCTTGGCGCTTCCCGGGTACCTCAGCCGCGGCCAGTAACCGCGGGCAGAGCGAGGAACCCTGCTACTCCCGACCTCAGCCACCGCCTCGCTGCGTCGTCCCGACGCGCGTAACTGTCACCGCGCAACTCCGAAAAGCCGCCCCGGGTTGCCCTGAACCCAGCCGAGGCGTTCGTGCTGCGAAGGAGCACAGGAAGGGGAATAAAGCAGTAATTCTTGTCTGCCTCCGAGTTTTTGCTTCGTAGAGGGACAACGGGCAAACGACGCTCTCATTTCTGTTTTCACTTGTCGATGCGATACCAGCGGCCGTGGCGATAATCACGAGAGCGCTAAGAAACGGCCTCCCTCCTTCCCCTTCGACAAGCAGCAGGCACGGCGTTCCCTCCTCCCGCGCAGCCTTTTTCAAACGCCACACAAGAGAAGAGATGTACGAGTCCCAACTGGACTAGGAAAAAAGTGCATAAACTGTATTTGAACTAAATCATCTGGTATTATTTGACCCTACTGGAAAGCCTGCTGCTCCTTTCCAAACCGGGAAGTCACCGCCAGTCAACTCTTGGAACGCTCTGGCCCTGACTGGGAAATTTAGGGAGGACGAAAAGAACATAAACCACACTAACGCAGAGAAAAGCACAGTAAGATGATTAATAGGTAAGCACGGTATTAAGGAGAGGGAAATGAGCAGGCCTGTGTTCTTGTTAGTAGTATCACAAGTGGACAAATAAGGAAGCGGGAGGGCTGGAAACATTTCTCTGGGGCCTGTTAATGACTTCAGCTCAGCAGCAGAACACGGAGGAATCGGTGCTCGTGTAAGATATCCTGAAAAATCACATACAGAACATGCCACTCTTAATGAACCAAATCAAGATCATATTTGCAAGGAAATGACTAAGACACAGCCTGAACAATAAAACAGAAATAGATGTATTCTACCAATATTTACACAATTCAGAATTCACATAGACAAGTAAACTCAGCCTATCCTGTCATTACCTTATAATTACACAGACCAAAACACTGAAGTGTTTTGTGCAAGTAAGGCACTATGTAAATACAGAATGCAAAACGGTTTTAAAGGGAATCGCTAGTTTAAAAACTACTTTCATGTCTGTTTCATTACTACATTAGGTTAACAGTAACATCTAAGACTACTGAAATGAACTGGTGAAAAAAAAGTGTTTATATGCATTCCAATTACATTCATGGGTAAACACTTCAACCATGATGCAGCTATTTCATGCCCCAGCATGATAATACGATCTTCATTCATTGCTTGGGGAGCACAGAGATGGAAGAAAGCAAACTTGTATGCTCTTCCACATTAGCTAGCTCAACACATTCGTAAGTAATGTGAGTACAGCTCCTATGTTCAAAGCTCGAGAATAAGAAAAGGAAGGCTGCACAACCTGATCATTACACAAATGCCAGGTCTCTGGGATCGTGTTTTATAAAACTAACATAAAACCATTGGGAACAACTACTACTGGCAAGAGTTCCTGGCAAGAATTTGCTTACGGTGAACTTTCCACAAACTTTCACATAAACCAATTGCAACTAATTGCTGATAAAATCCAAGTGAACTCAATTTTTCTTCCAACTAAATCTTAAAATAAAAATTGTTTTAGGTCTAATCACACATGAAGAAATTCCGCTTCTTTTAGCAAGGACAGCATCTCGTCAAATGAATACTTCCAGGTTCATTAGATGCAATCTATTCCTTTGTTTTATTCCATGTATACCACTAGTATTCATAAGTATTTGCAATCACTTCACATGAAGTAACATTTCAAGTAACTTCCAGACAATTCCAACTAGACATCCAGGAGTTAAATCTTTCCAACATCATTTTTGAGAAAAGTGAAACAATGTGATGTGACCTTCACTACAATGAATCACTCAAAAACACTATAGCTCCAGAAGCTCTCTCCATGACAACTTCACCACCACCATTGCTTAACAATGTTTTCTTTAAAGATGTATTCATTAACCTTCCCCTGATACTTCAGACTTTGAGTACTATTAACCTACCTGGCTTAAGACAGATAGAATTCATGAGCAGCAGATGGAGCAGGCTTCATCTTTTTGTTTTGTTCACTTAATGCCCTTCAAAAATTCTACTGTTGTACTATGAGTTGGTTTGGTTGGTTTGGGGAGGCTTGGGTTGGGGGGGGGGGGGGGTGTTTGGGGATTTTTGTTTGTTTCTTTTTAAAGAACTTTACCATCAGCATTTAAATTTATTCTTTCATTTCACTCTTTTCTAATATACCCCTCTTGAAGCATGAGCTCTGTGAAGGTCTTGTTCAGAAAAGCAGTGAAGTAGAAGAGCAGTGATGGCAGTTCTGCCATTTTATTGCCAAATCTGCCTGCTACCAGACTAGGATTCTTCAGAACACGGCCAGAAGTTCGATGCTTACAGAAAGTAACAGACCCATAGGTAACTTTAAAAAGCCTTGACAATATTGATTACAATCTAATAATTCACATACAAGACCAGTCTTCAGAAAGAGAAAGAAATGGCTCCTGAAACACTGTACATAAATGCAAAAGAAAAGAGACTGAGGCTGCATTTTTATTAACACAGATACATAGCTATTACCATAATACAAGACCTCCTGAGCATGAATACTGGGAAGAAGACAGCAAGAAAACCAAACCAAACAAAAATCCCATCACCTCATTTTTCAGCCAGCAACTTTTTTCTATCCTCATTTTAAAGTACCTGCAGAAATCAAAATTAGTAGCAGTCACAGAAGTAAAAAGTAGGTATCTTGACAGGAATTAAATTAGCCTGTTTCAAACTTATGCTGAGTACTTTATCAAGAAATGCAGTTTCATACTTCTGCCACATTATTAGCTGAAACTTTAGGGTTCATAGGCTTGAAAGAAAGGTCATTACAAAAATAAAACAATAAAAAAAAAACCACAAAACACCCCAACACAGCACTACACACACATGCCCATGCTGAACTTCTAAAATTGCTGTAAGTCAATTTAAGTGAGCTAAACATGTGGTCCCAGTTGAACCTCCTTTTCTGGATCTACACTTCCACAACATGCGCTAGCACCCATACAGCCACAGAACAAGGTGGGCTGTGGAAGCAACCCAGTTAAAATCTAGCTGGGGGGAGGGGGGACAGGTAGTAGAGTATACTCCATGTTTTCAGCAGATCAGTTTCTTGATCCAGTTCACCATGCGGCCACAAGACTCAACTGCCAGCACAGTTGGGAAGAGGTAACCAAAAAAACCAGAAAAACTATTTTCTTACAACAGAAATACCATTTACTCTTAAAGATCGGATTGTAATAAGATGTTCTAAATAAATATACTTTAAAAAAAAAAAAAAGATCCATACCCTTACCTTTCCGCGTGTTCTCTGTCACATCTACACCAAACTGGATGATGTCACCTGACATAATTTCACATGGTGGGCTTTCCTCAGATCCTCTACTCAGTCTCTGACTATTAATAAAGGTACCATTACTACTTTTAGTGTCTTGAAGATAGAACTGTGAAAACAAACAAAAAGAATAGTAAAGTATCTGGAAAAAAACAAAACAAGTGTGATGAAACATAAGCTCCAGCAAAATTTCTGCTATAAAATATAGCTTGACCTCCCAATGTAGAAGAGGACAAACGTATCAAACTCAAAACACCCTTCTCAGGATGCAACACTTTCACACTATCAAGAAGTATTTGTATTTGATTTTTAGTTGTTTAACATTTGATTGAATTCTAGCACATACACTATGCAAATAATTGCTATAAACTGTACTTAACCTACTGCCTGCATGGAAAGGATAAGACATTTTTAGCAACAACACCTTTTGCCACACATATGTAAGAATTTATATTTATGTTGGTCAACACAAAAATTCTAGCTGCTCATACATTTAAGGTACCACTGTTCCATGACAGAAACATGACATAGTGAAGACTAGCACTAAAGGCACAAGGAAAAGCTTTGGCAGAATTCAGAATTCAGGAATTGTAATACAAGACCATGGTGAAACTAAGGAAAAAAAAATTAGAACGCTTTTACCTCTCAGCAATACTAGTTCACACCATTAAGTTAATCTCAAGATTGCTGCATCATCAAGCACCTTTGTAAATATCCATTTGTAGAGTTAATTAAATTTTAATAGCAATGTACTAAATCTGAAACTGCTTATGACACAAGACTTCTAGTCAAAACTGCTGCATCTGAGAAGAGGTTACAAGTGAGTCACCTGGCAGAAGACCAGAGTCACTGGCTAAGACCTGATCAGCAGACAGCATGAAAGAGGGGACTGGAATGTTACTAACCAGCCAGGTGTAACTACTGAAATGAGTCACTTGCAGTAGTTCAAGATGACAATAGTTATTACAGGAACCTGATGGGATGGTAGAAATCCCTGGCTTCCTGCACTCATAAGGAATCTCATCAAGTACCAAAGCAATCATAAGGCTGGGGGAGAGATGTTGCCTTCAGAGAAATTAATGTATTCCCATGTTTTTCCTATAAAAGCAATTGACGATTTTTTCAGGATTCCATTAAAAGTTTTCCATGCTTTTATTTGCCTCTATTACCACAGTCCTCAAAAAAAAGTGATACATAGCTCAAAATCATAGTGTCAAGGGAAAAGGCAGGTTTTAAATCGAGCGAGAGACCAGCACTAGGACTCTTCAGATCTCATACTGGAAAACAACACCAACCATATGATACATATCTTACATGCTCATCCTGAGTAGCACAAAGCAGTGCCCCTAATTTGAGAGCTTAAATGCCACTGTGTCCAGAAGATGGGACTCAATACAGTAACCAAGGGAAATGCCAGCACAGGAAAACTCAGCTAGGTGTAATGACAGAATGAAAAGCAGCACATGAAAGATTCCCCCCCCCCCAACAGATATGCCTTTGATCTTAATCTGAAGAAAAAGAAGGTAATAATCAGTCATATGTTCATAAAGATGAAGGTAAACACAAATTATGGACAGATCAAGAAATCATGGCTGCATTCACTGCACTAACAATCAGACCCACCCTACTCTAAATAATACTTCATATATTATGAAATACTACGTATTAATATATAATAATATAATAGTACATAATACAGCTTTTATAACAGTTAAGTTTAAAAGCCAAATTAATTAGCTTGTTAATTTACTAATCTGAAGGTACTGAACCTTCTCATGGCTCAGTGCAGAGATAATTATTTTTTTACTTCCTGTTTGTTTTCAATTAGCATTCCGCTCCATTTGAAAATCCTTCTGTTATGAAAAAGTGAGTCACAAGCAAGGAGAAACAAACATGCTTGTGCTTATTTGTTTTTCCCCACCCTTTTCTTTCCTATGTGTAATATCTGCCTTTTATCCCTCCAACTTTTTGATTAATCACTGCCCCTTGTAATCACACTTCTGCAGAATCTGCAGACAGGGCACACATGAGATAGCACAAGGAAATACAGGAGAGTGACCACAGGAAAGGAAGTGCAACAGAGCATCAGCAACACAAAACTTACAAAATGCCAGCAGACACAAAATTCAAACTGCAAAAAAAATTTGTAAACAAATGGCTGCAGAAAACACACATTAAATTTAATATTATTAAACTGATGTCCATTTAACTGCATGCTACTGAATTTCATCATGTAAATTTTAGAAAAGTGATGCTCTTGAAGTCTTTACAAACAGGATGAAAATACTCTTCTTCCTGCATCTAGTAAAGAAGTAATAGCAACAACATGTTAATATGCTGATGTCTAAGGAGAAATGCACTGACTTCAAGACTTAGTAAAAAGGATTCAGTTATCATTAATGTAGCAATTGGTCAGGAACCCCCAGAGCTGGTCCCTTTCACATAGCAAAATCAAATGTTACTTCCGTACTAGTTTTCACTGGTTCAAATGATCTTTCTCAAACATCAATCCCTCCATCACTTTTGTATCATTACTAAAAGTTACCTTTAGAAAACAAAGTCAAGCACAAGCCCTGAAACACACACATGTATACGTTAACTAGTATTTATGGTAGTATGGTAGTATACTGGTAATTAGTATACTACTAATTATGCAAATCCTTGGTAGGTTCTCCAATTCCCAAAACAACGCCTTTTACACAGCAGCTATGTAATAGAGTGCCTTCTGTGAAACCAGCACCATTTGTTCTTCCAGCTTCCCAGCGCAAACCAACAAACTTCAGCAGCAGTGCCAGCTCCAAGACTAACTATAAATCTTTCCCTTCCCCAATGCTCATTGCTGAGTTGCACCACCACCTCTTCAGTTGTACTGGCTCAGGCATTTGTTTAGTCACTGCAAACCAGTTCTGAAGTGCTTAAGCCCATACTGCCTGAAAAAAGGGCAGCATACACTGACCTAATTATACTTGCCTTTATAATTCACACCTCTCTTCAGATCCATCTGAAGTCCCAGCCATTTTCTGCATCATATTAACAACTAGTCCACTTTAGAGCAGAGATGGTAGCTCACGCACACTGAAAACAACTCAGTTTTTGAGGGCTGTTAAAGAATTATCATATCCTTAATTCAGATAACTTCATGTACGGATCGAGCAGTAGTTTCCCTTCTTTCTTAAAATACAAGGCAACATACAACTATTTAAGAAACTTACTCTCCAGTATCGTAACACGTTCTCAGGCAGAAAAAGAAATCCTAGCCCACATTTCTTCCTTAGTAATTTATGTGCTCATGATTGTTTGCATTCTCTCTCATTTATATGCCATTAATAAACTCTGTTAACTGCAGACATCCTACCATACTGCTTCCACAAAATTTATGGAGACTTTATTCAAAAGTAAAACTTGCGGTTCATCAGTACACTCAAACTTCTCCAATACAGTTCATCTTCTTTAGAAACTGCATTAAGGAAGTTTCAAAAAATTAGATTTTTGTTTCCATGCTTTGCAAGGAATTATGTATTAATTTCACAAATTTAGTATTTATCATATTTCAAGTTACTATTCAGTTTTGCAAACTGAACAAAAGTACCTCCTCTGCTCTGATCTGTGGTGTATAAAAATCTCATTCCATTTAAGTTTTATTGCTTTCTGGGTCAATGACTCAGAAGAGTACCAACAACTTGCTAAAACACAGTCCACATTTTATTTTCATGCAGTTAGATTAGATACCACTACAATTTTTCCCCCTGTAACAAACTCCTAATACTTCCTGATTAGTGAAACAGAAAAATTCTTCCATAGATATCCCAGACTATCAATACATTGAACTTACACACATACAATACAGGAATCCTAGCTGATATTAGGAAGTTGCAAAATTGCTATGCTCCAGAAGGACATATTTTAACTTTACCTATGAAATCTAGGTAGACTGTTTTCTTCAAAGAAATAAAAACAAATAACCACAACCCCCCCTATTCTGCTTAACTATTACTACCATAACATCTTCCAAGAGACAGGCTGAAGAGAACCCCTTTATTTAGACTGACAAGTGAGGAAGTCATGAAGTGTTTTGTTTCCCAAGCCATATGCAGTCCTGATATAGGATGAGACACTTTTGAAGGACCTCAGAGAAGCCTAAGGATGGGCTCAGAGATGCACAGAAAATCTTGAAGAGAAAGTAGCACACTTTTTCAGTGATTTAATTACAGTACAACACAATGGTAGAACAAACAACTAACGAGCTTTTTAGTATCTTACTACAAGACCTGCTTTTAGCACTGCCTTTTTTCATCTTCATGATATACAGCCTTTCTCTCTGCACTATTTCACTAAGGATCAAACTAGAAATTTAACATGAAGTTCTAGGATTAGCCTAAAGTGTAGGCAAATGCATCATTGAAAATGAATTTGTAATTACCTTGCTAGTTTTTCATTTTGTTCTGAGAAATCTAAAACGTTAATCGCAAAATAACAGCAGTGCATAATAATCACACGCACTCAAATGCCAAATCAGAGATCTTTTGGTTGCATAACTCTTCGTTACAAGGTAAAGATGGAGAATAAGTGCTCCACGTACAGGACAACAGAAAAATCAATTTTTAAAGAGTAAGTGCTCTATTAATGACTTATTGACCGTTTAAATAGTGTTTTTTCAAAAACTCTTATGACCTAACTACCCCAAGTACAATACAATGAACAAAAGAACCTCAAGTCTCTTCTAGAGTAGAACTGTACCCCTACAGCAGGTAAGGCAGTAAACCAAGAACTGGGATCAAGACAGACTCGCCTAACATTTGCTATCACTATGTACAGCCATCCTTTTCCATTTTAAGAGCACATTACTGCTACTCCATCTAACCCAGCTTGAAACTGCAGTTCAGGACAATTACACTGAGAATTACAGTGAGGAGAATTACTGGAGAACTGAGACAGTTTGTTTGCAGATGTGAGATTCACTCCATGATGAGGAACAAACTCCACATCTAAAAATGCAGACATAGACCACGGGGTATAATTAAACATATTTCAGCCTTATTCCATAGCTGAATTTGTAATTAAGTAAATAATCAGCACCAAAATGTAGGCCATTGCCTTTTACAGAAAGTCAATCAATACATTTTATTCATTCAATATATTTTCACTGCCTAGGCAACTAATGTAGAAAGAAAATCTCAATGTCAGGATCTCCTAGTTTACCATTCTTTACCTCATCTCATTTCCTGTATTAAAGAAGTACACACAACTCCCATGTGCTTCAGAGCCCTGTTTTACAGGCTTTGAGACATTAGTTTAAACCAGAAAGGTTTAAATTAATTTGTAAAATTCTGAACTGTAGCCACTGAGGAGATAACAGCTTCATTTTTGCCATGTTTACTACCACATAGGGGCAGCAAGGCTGTCAGCTAGAGCAGTTAAGCCATAAAATGCTGCAGTTAGGCTGACAGATTCTTCCCTTACTCACGTTACAAGCTACATGATCAGTCATTGAACAATTAATGCTAGCATTACAAATGCACCCCCTGAATACTAAAGCTAATACTCATATGCAGCAAGTAAATAGGGATCTAGAAATTGGAATACTTGCCCTAGAGTAATACTGCAGTTCAAAATTGGACTGAGTAGTAGTACAACTGTGTTCGTTTATTTGTTTCACACTGAGTATATTCTACTAGGAGATGAAGTACATTGGCTTTGCACAATCTGAATTGTGCTCAAAGGTTTTAAAACAATACATAACAGCGTCAAACCAACACAGCCAACATTTATCACACTGCAGCCAGAAAACTTTTTCTCCCATACAATTAAAAGATCATTTTATCTTCCTTGAAGTGTTAACACTGAGTATTTTCCCATTTTGGGAGCAGCACTTCTACTAGCAAAGTACACTGTGCAAACCATACTTAATTCCAGGTCAGTCCCTTTGGCTATAAGAGAGAAATTCAAATGCTAAATTATCTCCAGATCCAATTGAGTTCCTCATTCTGGTCTGCTTAGACACATCCTAAATTCCTTTCCTCTCACTTGCCTAACTCCACCCACCTATCAAGGAAGTAGAAGTATTTGTCTCCATAAGCAAGCATAATTCACAGGGTGGGGTACATCAAGCAAAATTGCTTTTCAGTTTAGTTTTATAGTTCTTAAACACATGGATCTAATAGCTCTTTGCTTACTGAACTCCAGCTCCTTCAACTGAGAAACAAAACTAGTGCATTAACTTTTGAGTTGGTAGCAAATCTCCTTTTTAAAATTATTCTAGCTACCTGAGGCAGGCACACACTATGCAACTAAAAGCGACCAGCTGTGAAGAAAGGGATTTTCCAGTGAGACTGAGCAGCCTGAAGGAGTGGTAGCTGGCTGTTCAGGGACCATAAGTATTGAAGGTCCCCAGAGAGAAGCTCAACTTGCTAGTAGTTTTCAGTAACTTCTCTGGAAAATAATAAACTTAACCACTCTTTCTATGCAGTAAAGAAAAAAAGAAAGAGAAAAAAATTAACCATCTTTGATATAGCACTGGACAAAAAATATTCACTTGAAGTTTTCACCTGGAAGTGTAAGCCTAATGTAAATTCAGCTACTCCGATGAAAAAGTTAAAATCCTGAGCTACACCCAGGAACCCAGTACTATTCTTCCAAACCTGCCAGTAGCTCCAAGGGGCAGGAGGGAAAGGACACCAGGGAATATGCTCTTCTACTGACCAAGTTGTTCCGTGTCTGTTTACACCTTTAAGTTTTGTTGACTGTACTGCCAGGACAACCCTGCTGGTTACTCATACCTGTTGTCAAGCAAAATAAACTGTGGCAGTAAAAGGAGTTTTGTGCCAGCACAACTGCGGCTGGGTATAAACAGAGTTCAGCCTTTTCTGGATGCATTTGAAGTGCTGTAAAGTATTAATCCCTCTGCTGCTTGCCACGTCCTGATAGTTCAAGTGCTTTGAAGTTCACTACAGACCCTGTAATTCAGCTTAATTTTTGTCTGAGCTAAGTCAGCAGACTCCCTGAAAAGGACACAGGGGCTATGACAGGGAAGGGAAGACGTTGGCTGGATTTGTGGGGAGGAGGAGGAACCACCGTAAGTAGAGTGGCAATGCCAAACACCAAGAGGCACTAACAGCTTAAACTGTGCACAAAATGTATGTTTGCCTACAACCTTGAGTTGCTCTAGTGTGTTCCTCGGTAGCAAAATGTCACCTTCCTCAACAAAACAGTGCAAACATTTCTAGGTATGTTGTACCTCCATACATTTCAGCATAGACCTTTCTTTTGACATACGACATTGCAACGCCTATTTTAACTGCCCAGTTCTACAGATACACTTACACCTATCAGAATTTTAAATTATGGCATATTAAAAGCATTCACAAAAAAGAAAAACATGAAAGCATGTTTGCAGAGTTAAATACCATCCCCTACCTGTTGTGCCCATTAGGCTAAAGCATTTACTTTCTAAACCACTATTCAAACCCCACATTTGCTAGTAGTTGTAACTGAACTTACTGGTCTGAAGGTGAAAAGCTGAGGATCAAGGTTACTATTAGTCAATAGCTCTATACTATTCTTCAATATTTGCAGTTATCCACATATCTACTTTACATCAGGAAAATTCACAAACAGGACATCAGATACTTATTTTTAAAGGATTTTTTATTTGTATTAGGAAGCAGTCATTATTAACAGAAAGGCTACTAAAAAGATTAAGCAATACTTTTCAATGATTCAGTTTCAGAACTAGCTGTGTAGAGCTTAAAAACATTCTAATTAAATGGTTTGGGCTATTTTTTATCAAATAAAATTCTTCAGCAGTATTCTTGCATTTTTCAAAGTAATTCATACTAAAGAGATTGGCAGAAGATGGCCAAAAGTGTAAGTTCAGGACCTCAAACTACATCACAATCCAAGTTCTCTAGTTTAAAACAAAAGCAAAAACCCATGCTCACAATTTAAAGCTTATGCATATATATAAAAGAATGAGGATTAAGATCTCTACCACTTGTCTCAGAGTTTGCTGCACTGCTGCCCTCAACTTCAAACCATAGTCCCACACATCTTTCACAATCATTATACTATTCAAGACTGAGATCTTCAACTCACATGTGGTAATGGATGAAAGAAGTGAGGCAGCTGAACCCACCATCACCCTAGTTATCTGCTCCTTACCCATCATAGAAAGCAGCAAAGTTGGCTCGATAGCAGGGACAGCTGAACAACCTGGCATGGTTTCAGAATTTCTATCATTTTCAGTTTGCTTAATTTGGTTGGTATATAACCATGACCTGGGCTAAAAGTGAGCATACTTTAGAAGCTGGTTCTTAAGCCATATACTTACACCTCCCACAGCCACAGCAGCATTCAAGAAGAGAACAGCAGAGAGCAGGCTGTATTTACAATGTCAACCTTCTGATTTCTATCAATTGCTGTATGTCAGAATCTTAAGACCTTAAAGTACATTTCACAACCAGAATTTGGAGTTCTCCATATTAGGAGATAGCTCTCTGGAGTAAATTAAGAAAACCATGATGACCTGCATCATCTTTGCTTTCATAAAATATAAGTAAACAAACTGCATTACAATTCCTGGAACCCCCAATATCCCAATGGTCAGAACAGAACTGTACAAACCCACTTCCAGATTTCTTTTATTTACTTTAGCTCTAAAAGGAACTATCAACACTCCAAACACCTAGAACAACAAAACTTCTGGAAAAAATACAGTAGTATTATGGTGATGGTAATTTATATGTCCTCGTAGGATAACAATATTAAAGTAATAGCTTATACTGAAAACAGTGCTTTTACTCTGTCACTGTGTACTCATTCAAGACTTTGCACAAAAGGTGCCCAAGTCCTGTCTTTTTTTTTTCTTTTTTAACCAAAACAAACCCCTGGAACCAACAAACATGAATAGAAACATTATCAGAAAAGATTGTTTCCCTTGCTAACCTATTTGCCCTCACCCTCCTCTGGCAGAACTGGTGACATTCAAGTACCCTCACAAACTCTATTTTCTAGAAACAATTTGTGACCTAACTTGACAGTTGTGAAGTTAACTCCTCCCAATAATCACATTCAGTAACTGCAAAATGCAGTAAAACGCCCAGTTACAGAAGAACAAGTCCTGACCACCCTCTATTACACAGTAACACCTCACTCCTCAAAATTCTGTAATAAGTACATTCATGTAGAAGACTCATACTGAAGGATGTGACCTGAAGCAATCCTAGGCACAGTACACAATATTCATTCTTCTTACTGAATAAAGTTTTCAGTGGTAAACAGGTGTGGAATAAAGTAGTTCAAGAAGGTAAAAGTTACTCATGAGCACTGATCTAGCAATAGATTACTCAAATAATCCAGAAATGCATTCACTGTCAACAGGATGACAAGATACTCCCCAAAAACCTCAAGATAAAATGTTTTACCACAAAATGTGACAACACCATACAAAAATGGATCTCTCTCCAGATCAATGTCACTAGTTTTGATGCAAAAGGCTATTTTTAAAAAGAAGAGATCTAGAGGAAGAGTTCTAATTTACAAGTAAATTGGTTTATATATAGCTGACTGACTTGCTACAGGGAGACATCTGTCACCATAGTTACTAATTACTACTCTTTAGAATACCTTAACTTTTGTCCTCACAGTTCACAAGAATTCCTGAAAATCAGCCTTCTGCTACAAATGCGGGATGGTTTCAGGACAACTAGAAAAATTTTATATTTATTTTCTTCACAGCTGAATCAAAGTCTGTCCCTTCACATATGCCATGCTTTAAAACTTCCTTTTGTAAGTAAATCACAAAATAGATTAAGGACATTAACAGCCTCAGAAAATGAGGTTCAGCTCTATTCTGAGTATAGACAAAGCAGAAGTTTCCTACAAAAAAATTCCCCAACTCAGTACTAATTATATACAATTTTCTTAAGGAAAACAAAAATTTATTTGAATTTTCAGCCTCATGAAAATTCTCAAGTGCAATTTTCATTCTATGTGAAATTCTCATCCTGAAGATGCTGAGAGATTTTAAGGTATATTGCTGCTTTAAGTGCTAAGCTAAAATATATTAACAATAAACTGCAATCAAGGGCAAGATTCCTGAGGAAATGATTACTCACACATGGTCCCAAGATGCTCAAATTGACTCAGTAGAATACAAAAGCAATATAATGAAAAGACTTATTTTGCATTACTGCTGTCATAGATGACAGTATCTTACACAACATACAGAGACTTTGAAAAAACTTTCCTGCTCCATATTAAAAACCTGACTAGTGTAATGGACTCATAAAAACTAGATAAAAACCAGCTTTCTAGAAAGATATTGTACTTGTTGCAAAGAAGTTGTTCTGCTCTATTTCATTGAGGCTCAGTCTCTTGTTAACGCAAGACATTTATACAGCTATGTATCACGTATCACTGCGATACCAGTGATTACTCTGTGTAATTTACATCAACTTCTATCACCACATCAAACATTCACCCTGGGGAAAACGTACGGACAAGGTGACTTTCTGAGATTTCACTTACTATTACTGTGTTCTCTATATTAATCAATTACAGAAATATACTGCAACTTAATTTGGCTTTAAAATAAATAAAGAAAACACCTTAATAGCCATTACCCAGAAATCCAGGATTCTTCAGGATAATCATTTAAGATAATAACTTCTAAGTGTAAAATATTGCTGAAATACTCATCAATCCTGATGCCTTTACATGAATACTTTCATCCAAAACTAGACTGAAAGCTAAATACTATTGTTTACTGTAATAAATTTAATGAGAATTTGGCAACATGACATATTCAAACTTTGCAACAACAGAAGTAAACATTATCTTGAAGCATACAAAATCCCAAAGACTGCATTTGTAGGCTGCATGTATCCAGGTAAGAATTATGAGCTCTGCAAAAAGCAGGTTCCCATATATAACTCAAGTTCTTTTCAAAAGTATGTTCCTAAAGGTTTGCAATTTGTCATTGCAATTTACTTTTACCTTCAAGTGGCAAAAGCACTACCTAATATTCTGCACTAGGGAAAAACACTACAAGTATTCAGAGAACTAAATTTTTTATTCTTAAATTAAAGATCAAGAAGTGATTAAACTTGATAGTTACTTTCTTTGGTCAACTTGATAAAATGCAAGATCAAAATAAACTGTGGTCTTGTCTCCAACTACTGCAATGAAAAGTATGACATAAAAAGGGAGATTTGTCATGTTTGGACATAGCTTTGCCCTAATTTAAAACCAGAGCTAAGGCATAAATCTCTCCTGGTCTTTAGATTTTAAAGAGACTGACCTTATTAAATCCTTGCATAAATAAAAACTAAAACCAAGGATCTACAACACCTACTAAAATAAACACTAAATTCTTTTAGTGGGAAAACATTGAAGAATAGGCAGAATTGACAGAAAAAGCAGAAAACAAATTAAAAACAAATGTTTTAAAAAAAAGAAAATCTTGAAATACTATCAGGATCTGACACAGTAAATACTTAGAACAAGAAATCCAACACTATCATTATCCATTGTTCCTAATTCAAGATTTTTGAGGAAGCAATGAGATGACTAAGTGATTAGCAAAAAATTAACTGAAATTGAAATTTTCCTTAAGGAATTTGCATTATTAAACTACTATCAGCAAACAATTACATTTTTCATTTGCAAGCAAATTGGAGAAAAACCACAACAGAAGCCAAGATTACCAGATACTCCACCAAATGAACAGCCAGAAGAGAACATCTACTTCTACAAAAGCAAAAAGTATAAGGCAGCTCATTAGTTTATCAGGAAACTCCAACTCTCAACCATAAGCCCAGACATTTGAGGCAGGTGCAGTACCACAAAAGCTGCTTAACTATCCTGCTACACACCACTTGAGTTTCTCCAACTAGTTAATCATTACATCAAAGCTCCTCTGGTCCTTGCAAAGAAAAATCTCTTCTCACGTGGTGACTTTTCAACTGTTTAAAGAATAAAGGGAGAAATTGTTGAAACTATTTCAACCTTTCCTCATTTCTACTCCTTCCACATAAGGTAGTGTGTTGACCTAGTATCATTAATTCCATACTACTGCTGTTTTATGACAGAGAAAACTCCCAGTCATCACACATTCAGATAAAGAAAAAAAAACCACATCAGTTTTCACAAACACCTCCAAATGCAGTAGTGGTTTGGTATCGTCACAATAACACTACATAAAAACTCTAAAAATATGCTGAAAAATTTATGAAGAAGTTGTCTCACTTCCTTTTAGCAAGGGACATATTCAATCTGAAAGGACTTTTCTAATGCAACTACTGTATTAATATTTTTTTAAACAAACATCTGCAGCAGTCCTAGTTAATTCACCTCTCCTTTCACAAAGCAAAGATTTCTTGCTTTCTGACATCATCTGCTCCTGAACTATTTATTAACAGATGACAGGTGTCACGAGGAAAATAATGTTCAGCACATGTCTAAACTACAGTTAAAATGACCATACTGAGGATAAGCTTAATGTTATGGTGATATAAATTCAATGCAGCCAATAAAGATGCAGAAGTACAAGTCTTAACTCAAAAGAACTGCCCAAGTACAAATGACACTGTACTAATTTTATTCACATCAAACTAGATATTTTTGTAACAGGTCCAAACCACAAATACTACCAAAATATAGTGTAGTGAGAGTTCACCGTATACTTCCTCATACTGAAAACAAGGGGTCACCAGAGCAATATGCTCCCCCATGTTTTTTCTGAAGACTTCTCTGTATCAAGTAAGCACCAAAACTTTTTTTAAAGAAATACTAAATTTAATTTATTTTCATTCTGTGTTTTGAACTTCAGCATTCCATACAGAGAGCAAATGCAATTAACTGGAAACCAAACACCGTCAGAGAAGGGTGCGGCTTCATCCAAAGATGGAAAATTCATTTTCCAGCACAGAAGAGAAATTTGACAATTGGGAGTTTAATATTTGTGCTCAAGGCATTGCCAAGCCATACCTCCAACAAAGTGAGAGTGAAAATAATCTGGGAGGAGGCTGTATTTATTTGCAACTCATTCCCAAGTAAAGACTTTCAAAGCAAGCAGTAATTGAATGCTGGTATTCATGAACAAAAGGCAGTTTATTCTGGTGTTCCTTTGAGATTAACAATTTTACAATGAAAAAAGATTAGGGTTTTTTTTTTTAAGCTTAAGGAAAGAAATACCTATAGCATGTATCCACATACTGAGACAGGTCTGCCAACAATGTGAGAGATTGTACGAGTTGATTTTTGTAGGTGATCTTAGAGAATATTAGTCAGCCATTTCTTTAGCTGCATCCTACTGACTTCAGAACAAGGGGCAGCTGCTGCAGCCTTCTAACCAGTTTGCAACATCAGAACAAGCCCAGTAGACACAGAGGAATGGGCAGAGTGCAGATAAGATGTTCAAAGATATGGTAATTACAGTTTCAGCAGTGACTCAGGATTCATACTAGTCTTAGTTGAGGACAAAAGTCACATACATGGTACCTTGGATTTACAGATTAAAAGGTTTGCTAACATGGCAACACTTGCCAAGGTAATTATTCCACTACAGCTTTCTACACAGACAAAAGTATTTTGATGTCTTTTTTCTAGCTATTTTCCATAATATCCACAAAGTCATCAGGGACATTACACTGATAACACTGTGCCCATAAATTTTATTCTTCAGAGAAGGAAAAAAAGCCCCCACCCAAACCAACCTGAATGCCTTTTAAAATCTTTGTCAATAAAAGAAGTACTTGGAACATAAGTGCCCGTGACCAGTGAGCACGAGGAGCAGGGGCAAGGGAACTGCAAAGCACTGCTGGTAATCTCGCACCCTTTCAGCTGTAAAGCCTGAGAGAGTAGTCATTCACACCTCTCAAATACATTATCAAGCCTTGCAATTTTTTGGACTAAATGTGCTGTATTTCCCTCCAAAACATGGAAAACATTTTTCAAAGTACGAAAAGAACCTCTTTCTAGCACCAGCGGTTCTAGATTGTCAGTCTAAGAAGAACTATTCTCCATTGATGTTTTAATTCTTTAAACAGCCATCAAGTCATTTTCCAAATGGCAGATCCTTCCAGGTATGAAAACCAGAGATACCTCCAACCATCTATATGCAGATTTCAGGTCACACTGTCTAACTGACAAAACACAATATAACATTTTTCTTACCAAGAAAATAAGCATTTTTAATGAATAGAAACATACAGTGAAATTTTTCTCAGTTCACCTCCTAAAAGCAGCTGATACTATGTACATTGAATCACTTACGTTGTTCTTTGTACTTCAGTATCATCATCAGAAAAGTAATTCTCTCCCCACCCCCCCCTTTTTTTTTTTTTTAAACAAAGCAGTTAGGATAAGCTTGGTAAGTTTTTTATTCCAAACTGATTTAATTAAAAAAAAAGGAGGGGGGATGAGAGGAAGAGAGGGAGAGATGACAGAAGTACAGATAGTTTCAATCCTGAAAAGCATATGCAAAATTATAGAAATATGACTAGTCCCTCTGACTACCAAGCTTTTCCATGCAGCTACCAATTCAGGGAACTTTTCCCACTCAACATAGAAAGCTGGTACCTTGTTTGCCCATGAATGAACGGCCAAGTGATTTTTCTCATTAACTCAGTTGTGATGCTTTGAATTAGACAAAAAAAAGGCAATTGTACAGAAAATATGAAGCAAAAAAATCATTCTGCCTACCAAGAATCACAAAAAAGCAAATTAATGTAGGTGGCCTGAAGGACTTGAATACTTTTTTTAAACATCAACTCACCTGAAAGTTGAATCCAAAGCCTCATCAAAAGGTTACAAGTGCTACTATACTCTTCCCATGAGATAGCCCAAGGCACATCCCCAAACATTGCAACCAGCACACCAATAAGGCACTGACAATAATCTCATACAATTAGAAAAAAGTTAAATTATACAATAAATTCATCAAGTTCTTTTTTGCTTGTTTGTTTCCATCATCATAATTATGGGTGGTATTCCATGCTATCAAATTATGTAACAACATACTACATTTTCTTTGTACTATCCTGGTGTTATTCAGTTGTCACGGAAGTAGCATGCTGTTCCACAGAGCAGTGAACACATTGCTACTGTAAAAAACACAACACACCTAATCATTTCCAAGCAAGAATCATTGAATCCTTTCCCTAAGCATGAAATGCCTTTTCTTTTTAATATTTAAACCTGAGTCGCAACCACTAGAGGGCAACATAATTATACACACTTTTGCCTGGATTTGGTAAAGCAAACCAACTCAATAAAAAAAGTATATATCAGAAACTGAAGTTGAAGGCTGTTTATATTATGAAGGTGGTGGTTTTTTAATACTGGAATTTCCATTTAATCATAGCATGTATACTCTGCGTTGTCTAAACTATTAATTCCATCTTTACAGTCTAGAGCCTCAAACACAAGCGACTTTTAAGCTACAACATCCATATTAACAACTCTCCTACTTCTCAGATTTTAAAATTAGGTTTCTCAACTTCAATGTTCCTGCTGCTGAAATTATACAAGTTACTGAAATTCTACCCAGAATAAGCAAGCATGTGTAAAAATCAGAATGATGTCAAAGCTTTTTCACATTAAATATAGAAATTGAAGTTCCTAATCAATGGTAGAAAATATCTAGCTAGAAATTGGCCATATGCTGCAAAAGAACTGGAATTAACATGCAAATTTTTTCCATGTCTAATCAGCAGTTCAAAAATATTGCTGTTCTGAGAACAGTTAAGCTTTTTCTTTACAAATATAGCACTTTCCTGAAATGTATTCTTTACATTTAGCATACTAAGTTCTGCTGCAATTCATTAACCAGGCTCTTAGAAGAACAAAAGAGAAAGTCCAGAAACTAAAGTAAACCTGGAGAACAAGTAATTTACTAAAAGAACAAGAACAAAAACAACTCATACAAGGATATGCACTGGTAACTCAAAGCAAAAACATTCAAAGAATTATTTCAAGATCTACAGTCCCAACAGAACACAGAAGAAAGCTCAGCAAGCTTGGTTTCTCCAGTCATTAAAAATGATAATGACATTTAATAAGAGTGGCAATGCATTAGTATTGTGCATCAAATCAGTCCCATCTACACTGGCCCATCTACTCCATGAAAAAAAAAATGTGTACTGTGTATCACCAAAACAGATGAACCCTCAAATTAAGTTCACATAAAATTCAAACTGAACTCCCAGTACAAACACAGCCTTCCCACAAAAAAACATGTTTGCTGTTAAGTAATAAGCTTTGACATACCAAGAGATTTGTCATCCAAGCTTAAATTTAACATGGCTGTAGACAAGACTATTCTTTGATTAAAGAAAAATCAGTGAGACTTTTACGCTACCTATAATTAGTCTAGTATTAGTATGAAGGTTTAATAAACTTTAATTAGGATTAGATGCTATCCATAGCTTGTTTCAAAGGAAAATAGGTTGGGCCACTGGGAATTGGCAGCATTAAGAGCAACATGGTTAAACACAAATTCAAGAGAAATGTGTGTCTCCATTGCGTCTTTGTTTTAAACTTTTCTGGAAAATAGTTTTCTTCTTCAGCCAAGCAGTATACTGAGGTCCTATGCAAATACCAGGCATATCAAACCCTATAGATGATGCAGGATGACAGAATGTTTCATTGGATTATTACCGTTTTGCATTATTTCAACAATGTCATTACAAAAACCCAAATTTGTGACACTTCTGCTAGAACAATTTTAAAGAAGTGTTTACCACTCAAAACCAGAAAAAACACTTCGAAGTCTGCCCAGTCAGTCTTGAAACAATTCAAGATTTTATTGTTATAATAAAAACAGAATGCAAAATTTATATATAGAACAGTAACAGCTCTCCTGATTGCTTATACACAGATCCATGGGAATATCCACTGAAGCTACAAAATCTAGCAGATACAGGTAACAAGTAAAGGGTAAGACCCCCTTACATGAAAGCACCTTTCCACACTGCTTCTGTTAATATGTAGGAGTTAGTCTGTCTACCACGGACTTCAAGAGTAGAAAGCAAGTCCTTCTCCTGCTTGATCTTAAAATTACCTCCTTCCTCTGTTGCCACCTGACAGTCGGTCCTAGGGCTGAAGCAGCAGCTGTATTTTAGATATTCTTAAATGAGAGACTCTGCAGCAATTCCTGGAAAGTAATGTACACAATCTCAGCCTTTACATATCTCTTGGCTTTACTAGATAGCACATTCCTCGACAGCACTCAATCTCCCATCTAAGTTTTCAGGGAAGTGTCAGGAGTCGGCTCTCTGCTTTCTTCTCTATGTATTTCAACTATGTTCCACCCTAACATGTTCCTTCTGTTGCACCACGTCTATGCTGTGGAGCAGTAACGTTTCACAGTGTACCCAACTGCAGGAAAGACGTACTGTGCAGTGCACACAGCTGTTCTACTCTCCTAAATAACTGCTTTAAGAGTTGCACCACAGCACATCTCCAGCTTCCTCCCTGCTTATGTGCTTGGGTTTCTTTTGGAAAAGAAAAAAAAACTGGACACGTGGAAGAATTGAGGGTAGACTGGTCCCCTCCCATCACGCAACTGCAACATGTGCAAAGCACGTCAGTGACTAGAAGCACACCACAGACTATCCTGTATTATAGTTGCAACCTTCAACAGAAGGTACCTTAGAAACAAACGGGTACTGCATTTCCAGACATAAACACAAATACATAATTTAATTCTTAATAAGTTCTCATGGGACAAACAAACTGTATTTTTACTATATTTGTTTATTCCATGGCTTGCTCTTCTGTCTCTTAAAATTAGGTAAAAGTCAGATAAAATAAACATGTCCTGTTAAACAAGGTCCCTCACTTACCTTGTTAAATTTCACTTTTCACACTCAATTCAAAGCTGGACAACTTGAGCTGCTTATCTACCTACAGACTGCACAAACTGGATTGCCTGACAACTTCCAGACTCAGCAGTCGAGTGCCTCTAGACTTCCAATACCATCCACTCAACCAGCGCCAATGAGAACTAATTCAAAGAATGACACTTTATCATCAACCACCACCCAGCAGCATTCTCCTTCTCTGTTTCTCAACAGTTTTATAACCTCAGTGTTTCTTAATAGGCACATCAGGAACGTTGATGTTTTCTTCACTTCCCTTTGAAAGGTTTAACTTGAAAATTTAAATACCAGAAACAGTAAACTAGTAAACAAAAATGTGTAAACCACATCAATAGTTCAGAGCAACAAAGTAGAGGAGAAAAATCCCAAGTCAACTCAGATATTATTTTGGAAGAAAAATGGTAGGCATTTCAAACGAACTGAACTTAACCCTTTATTCCTAACTGTTCTGTCAATACCTAAATTACTTTGAAATACATAGCTTACAAACATAAATTGTTATAATTTTAGAAAGTTCCTCTGGATTATATCAGTCATTCATATATACAATAACCAATGGGCAAATTATTAATCCAGTTTTTACTTATTACTTTAAGAGAAGACTATAATCATTTACGCAAAGCAAGTCACTCAACAGTAATATTCTATGACAAATTACAATAGAAGTATTCTTGCACTGGGCCTTATGATAGAATGCAACACATTTACTTCTTTGCCAGTTAGCCAATAATCATTATAAAACTTCACTGAGGAACAACGATCACCTTTTATTCTTTCATTCCCCTCTTTCTAAAGGTTTACCAAGTGTGTGTGATTTACAAACATTTCACTCCGCAACCCAGAAAGAAGTGCACCCAACGGTGAGTCAATCAATCAGCTGGAACCTCAATACCACTTAAACTGCAATAGACTACTGCTTATCTTCTCTCAGATTTATGAGCAGCATAATTTCAACTGAAACTTCAATGTATGTTAGAAGAATTCAGTCCCTAAATGATTCAAAGAAAAAAAAAATTTAAAAAAACCAAACAACCAAACCAAAACAAAAACCACAAGAAGAAACTCACCAACTCTATTCAATGAAATAATGAATTTAATAAAGAGCTGCTAAGACTGCTCATTTTGGGAAACACAAAATTTTTTTTCAAGCAATACTTAATCCTCCTTCCATTACATTAAGAGTCACTCTGCAAATACATAACTAACACAACAAATAAAGGCTTTTCACTTAAGTGACCATATTTTTACTACTCGCACTTTACCTGAATTTTTATTTTTCATTTACTTCAGATACTGTATTACAAAGAAGTTCAAATTGTTACCTGATAAAAATCATTTACTGTGACAGTCTCAAGAAAAAAACAATTACCATTGATTTTAAAAGAAAACTACTAGAACATTTACAGTCTGCAGATATGAAGAGTAACCACTGTGTCAGTTCAAGGATACAAACATTAGTCTCTACTTAGTATCGACTACAATGCAAACTGAATTACTAGATTTCTTCATGAAGCAACACATTCAAAACAGCATTAAGTACGAAATAAACTATTGTGGCTGTGACAGAACCATGGAAATGAACATAAGAAGTTCCATGCTGTTATTTAAAACATAAACCAAAACCACTGAAGCAAACTCTAACATACAGTGCTCTCATTAGCAAGTCAAGATATGAAACTATTTTCCCCAAAATCTTTCATGGAAGATGACCTATCTTCCAATTGTATGAGTAGTTCAATGAAACAAATCTGTCTGATCAAGAAATATTTATTTTGCTATAAATGAAGCTCATTACAACTGCCATTTCTGCATTGCTTGTAATGCTCTTCTTAATGTTAAGAATATTTTTATAGAACTTAAGAAATTAAGCTGAGAAAAAAAAGCATTTTTAAAAATGAAACATTCAAACAGCAGACTTAACATAGAAGATTTTCAAGGAAAAGCTTTACTACCTTAAACGATAATTTTAACCTTTATGATGAATTTTTTCAACGGCACAGAACTCTGCTCTTCAAGCACCTATGCTTAATGGTACAAAGTAAATTTCAAAAGGAGAAGTGGTAATACATGTTTCCTGTTAGGTTTTTTTTTTTTAAAAAGCAACTTGCAATCTAAAGTGTGTAATCATGACTTCAATTGTTCTTAAGTTTCACTATTCTCTTTTGCATCACTTCATCCACTTGCAACATCAATCATCTTGTCTCTATCCCATCCTCATAGAATTTCCAATGCAATCAAACTCTGTGGTATCTTCACTGATCAGTGCTCTTCTCGGCTGTTTATCCCTACTACTGAAAAGTGGTTTGTGCCTCAGTGCTGATACGAAGCTCACCTCTACAGTTCTCCAATCTGACCATACAGATGTGCTTCCTGCCTCTCACAGTACCTAAGCACCTGCAGACCACCTTTCAATATGGCTAGCAGGCTCAAATCAGACAAAGTGACCTCACGAACTGGTTGGCTGTATTTAGAAGGAATGAGAGACAGAACCAGAAAAGTTTCTTCCAGCCTTTCATCTCACTCCTCTTTTCCCTAGTGTTGCTCTCTCCAGCCCCCTAAAATCACGTATGTATGGCTGCTCTATCACCACGTGACACTTACCTTGAACCCACTTGGACAAAAGATGAGATCAATCAAAGGTGCAGCTGAGATGGGATGCTACCACAGATTGTTGGGAATCTGTCTTTCTTTGCAGAAAGGGACAGCAGTAAGAGGAAGGTGGCAGCTAGGGTAACAAAGGTTTTCAGGAAGACAGCCTTATAGACTCCAATGGGGAAGTAGTGCCCAAAACCAGAGAGGGTTGATAAGGTAGCTCTTAAAGCTTGGAATTCTTTTCCTCTCAGTGAGTGGCAAGAAGACAGGACCAACAGTATAGAGCATTGACAAGGGAGCTGAAGTCTAAGGTCTAGCTGTTTTAAGAGTGGCCCAAGTATGAGAGTTAGCATGCGGAAGATAGGATGGATGAAGGACCAGCTATGCAGAAGGGCTCATCTGACCTTTGAGAACTGGTTTGGGAAAACTGTGTGCACCCACAAGCTTTTCTGCCACAGATTTGTTCTCATTTCTTCAGTTTTGTCATATACATTGCTAAGAATCAGTATTTTGCAGAACAGTATTTTTTACCTTCTCAGTAGAAAAAATAAAGGGAAACTTAATTCCACAAGCTGAAGTACCATATCTTCTAACGGTAATATATACACTTTACAAATAAACGGAAGTTACTACCTCAAAATTCACAAAGAAACACAACTCACTGCTATGCAGGCTTTAGGTCTCAAGAGGATTAGATAAAGGAAACAAGGAACACTCTACTCTGATGTGGTTCATCATGCTTTTTACTGCCTACTCTACTTCACTCTTCCTGTTAACTTACCAGATTACTGCCCTAACGCTGACAAGAGCATCCTTGCTCTAAATAAGTGTTATCACCCACATTTTCAGAAATGTGTAGGTTCAGTGACCTTGGATTTTCTAAAAAGATATTTTCACTGGACAATGAACAAGTTCACAAGATTTTGTTTCATGCTATTTGCTTTAGTTGTTTTGTCAAGGGAACTAGAAAGCAGAGGAACATAGAAATCGATATTGAAAAGAGTACCTTTTGAGCTGGAACAAAATCCTGCAGAAGACTACAACTGGAAACTAACATGCATGATTCCTCTCTGAACTGCAGCACTGAGTTTTGCAGAAAGTAACAAAAGACTCCATATTCTACCACAGTTTTCACAATGCAATTTCTCATTAGTATTGTGGGAAGACATACAAGCTTCCTGCTTGTATGGGATACTTGGTGCTATGGGATATTTTTAAGTTTTACCCAAGCATAATATCAACATGTCTGAAAATAATTGTTAATATTTTATTTTATAAAGAATAGCCATTCATGTCTATCTTCCTGAACTTGAAGGTGTAATACCCGAGAAAAACAAACTACTCAAGCATTTACATTAGAATGTTTTCAAAACTTATAAGTTTGGCTTAATACACCATTAGCATGTTAAACAAATATGTTAATTATTATAATTCAGACATTTAAATGATAATACCCTTACTATGCCTCCAGTGTAGACAGGTATCTCAGTGCTTTACACTTTAAACAAGCTGCACTTTAACTGACTTTACCACTTCTGATTATATAAAATAAATATACAAGAGATTCCTCCCATCATAATTCTTCTTCATGTAAGGTCATACAGTTCTTTGTAAAGGCTTGTTTATCAAAGCAGACAAATTTCCTCCTCCCTCTTTTAAGATGCCAGCAGACAAGGCTTATACTTCAAAGGCTGCATTAAAAAAGTAAGCCCTAGTACAACTAATACTCTTTCAATTGCTCAAAAATACAATGCATCAGGAAAATAAGGAGCTCATCTCCACCAACCTAAATCCACATCGCATATGCATAAACTAAAAAAACACCTTGCTAAGTAGTTAAAAAGGCCCTCAGACCTACTCGTGGCCACAACTAAAGGAATCTGCACTCTTGACCAGCTGTATGAGCAAATGCAGTGCATCTAATAACTATCTGATTTTGTGGTAATTTATTACTGGTGTTCTTTTCTTCCACTGCAATCAGAAGTTTTGTTAATAACTGTTCTAGTATTTGAATGGGTGCAATGAAGTTAAAAAAGACCATGAAAAGAACAATGATGGGGAGAAAAAACCTGGAAGATCAGTAACATGTTGGTCCCCTCTATTCACTGTAGTACCTCTAGCTTTATGGAAAGGAAACCCCAATAAGGTAAAAAATCATAAGAGCAAAGACTGAATTGGTCTGTTTTTCATATTTGACTCAGTACACTCACTAAAATAATTTTTAATGTCCTAGCAATTACACAGCCAGGAGTCATACTAAGATTACAAAAAGCTGGCCCCTTCCTATGTTCCAAAATACTTGTTTTGCTTGTGTGTTCTTTTCACCGTGTTATTTGTTATTTCAGACTTCAACTAGAACTTTCCAGAAGTTGCAACTTCTCTTCAGATTGAAAAGACTATTCCTAGAAAGCTGATTTGCCTTTGGGTGTTTTTTTGGCTTCTTATTCATGTTTCCACTCTCTCATCCATGAAATATAACCATTTTTAAAATAAAAACGCAACTTGGCTGCGTCAGTAAATGCAATAATTAAGTTTTAAGATAAAAAACATTTTCTGGCCACATATAACCACAGATTCTCATTCTGAAACAGATCCTTCCATAAAAGCTCCTTACTCTAATACAATTCCCCACTAAATCAGCATTTATTGTTTTGTTAGTAAATGCTAATAGTATGGCCACCGAATGGGTTGTGCTGTCATATTACTAATTCTAATCAACAGCTTGGGACTCAGATACATAATAGCTACCTGTACATGCACCCTTAGCTTTCACCTACAGACTAAATCAAAGTACTTCGTGCTTGCCATGAGCGTGAACATTCACACATAAGCAGCTACTCTTGCACGAAGTCACCTGTTAAGCCACTGAATCTTTATCAGCTCTAAGAATGCTTAGTTACTGCATGGTCCAGGAACAGAAATTTCAAATGAAAAATTTCAACAGTATTTTTTTGTCAAAAAAAAAAATCAGATGCAAATGCCTCAATTCTGGAAGGTCAGTTGTTCTTTTCTTTTTAATAAGCCATCAAGCAGATGTTCATGATACAATTTCTGAGGTTTTATTCCAGTTTAAGAAAAGGCAAAAGAGATTCAGATCACTGGATATTTATTCCATAATTGCAAAGTAACTTGTAGTTTTAGCACTAATGGAGAAATCGCAGTTGCATTGTGTCTCAGCAAACAGCTTTAACCCTGATGCTATCAAAAAAAGTATCCTTATTACTAACAACAACGACCTCATTAAACATCACCAGGCAAGAGCTCCCTTTTGGATGCAGATAATGGACCTCTCAATTTTAGGTCGCTAAAATATTATACAAAATTACCAACTTCAAGCACTGCCAACAATTAAACAGCACTTTCATGTAGCACAGCTAGGACTTGGTTCAAAGCTACAACAGTTGCATGAAAAAGAATACTTGGGACAGTATTCAGCATGAGTGCAGCAGTCAAAATTATGTTTTCCAAATGTCCACAAGTATAAGCAAGCACTTACTATTTCTCAAATCCTTCTATTGTCTGAAAACTTTTGCTCTGGAATAGAAGAGAATAGTTTCCACAGGTGAGCAAACCTGAGTATAAAAACTGTCTAAAGCAGTATTTATAGCAGAAGTATGTAACATACTTTCTACACTTAACTTTGAGGCACAACACCAGCAAGCAGATCCAGTCACTGAAATAATGTTACAAGATTACAGGTACCCTAACATTAGACTCAAAACTACATCTTCATAAAGGGTTTTTAAAGGATACTACAAAGCAATTATTTTTGTAAATCTTTTGGAAATACAAAACAGCAATTATAAAGGAAGATGTGTACAGCAAGTTTAAACTATAACACACATCAAAGAAAGTGCAAGTTACAGATCTCAAAAGAAAGACTACTCATCAAGATCCTTTAATATTAGTTTATAAAACTTACATCATCATGTAAAATTCATCCAGCAACACCTATCCTGGGAAGGCTCAACATAAAGCTATGTGGGAAAGGGAAGAAGAAAATTGAGCACATTTTCATTTGATCAACCAGGGGAGACCAAAAATAAAAACCACCTATCTGCACATCTGCGTATAAAATTGTTCAACTGCAAGCACATTCACACCAGGCTGTGAAGCAGCCAAAATCCCAGAACAGGATGACCTAAAGAGCCCACAGGAATGCAATCTGGATGTCCCAGAGTGGCTCAAAGAAAGCAGGACAGCAGTGCTGGTGCAGTTTTGCCAGACTAACCCTTCCCATTTCTGGAACATGGGGTCAGAGCAAGTCAACCTGCAGCTAAAATGTAGATCAGCATTAAATTTATCAGGAGGCAGTATTCTGCAATAGTATGTATGCATAACCTGTACTGATTTCAGTAGGTTAGGTAGCATGTGTACACAGATTCCAAAACAAAAACCCAGTTTTTTCAGAGAAAGTTGTCTGTGTGTCAATGCAATGCATTTGTTCAAGTACAAAAAGCACCAAAACCATTTTCCCTTCTGTTCACATGAAAGTTAAAGCTATCCAAACACAGCATACATACTTTTAACTTCCTAATTAACAGTCAGATTCATAAATTTAACTCAAAATTAGGATGACACCATAGGCAAAGAGCATTCAAATAGACCTAGAATATCCACATGGCTTTCTATGTTATAGGTAACATACTATTAATATAATAGCAGTCTATCAGTTCTTCCTTTAATTATATAGAAAGGCTTCTGTTCATAGACCAAATCATTGGCCTTTGATGTCACAGACATTATTTATATACCTACCAAAAGCCCTGCTTAAACAGCACAACCTGTAGTTTTACATAATGTCAACTAGTTACAGAGATGCAAAAACAATTATGCCCTTTCTGTGATTTGTATTCCTGGTTTTCCCTTACAACTTCTGGCATATGCAGTCTAGGAGAACTCCTCAAAGAGGAAGATTGGAAAAAAACCATTCATTTCCCCTTTGAGTTCTTAAAAAGGAAGTAGTGGTTGAGAGCTGTAAGTGAAAGTGTTGTATTATTTCCACCCTTTTGGAATTAGGGGTGGAACTAGGAACATTCTTATGTCTTTCATTCAGTGCTTCTTTTCCTCCAGGTAAATTTTAAAAGAATTTCTGACACATTTTGGAGGTAATTTTAAGTTGCACTATAAAAGAAGTACTCCAGGTATTTCATAGTACTATATTATATATACATACACACACACACACGCTGAAAGTTCAGAACATGACTTAAGACAACAGCAACATAAGCTAGCCTACCTAGCAAATATGCCTGACCCCGTCCTCAGAAGCTTATTTGTTGGTAGCGATTAATTTTGTACCCAAAATTCTATCCCAAGTCCACAAGCAACCTAAACTAATTAGACCTGCTGCGGAGCGGAGGATTGGACTGGATAACCTCCAGAGGTCCATACCAACCTAACTTATCCTCTGACAGTACATCCGTGCCGTAGAATTTGGCTGTCCTTGTTCATAGTATCGTAACTCCCCTCAAAGTAGATACCAGCCAAACTATACATAATGACTTACAGCTCTGGAACCCACAGAAACAAAAGAAACTTTATCAAACTTACTCTTTGTCCCTTACTAATATGTGATTATATTAACTCCACATAGCCTTAAAAATCCTCTGGCATTCAGCAAGAGGAATCCTTGTAATGATAGCAAGGAAACAACAAAGAGTTGCAATTACCTACCAAGATCAAAGACCTGAAAAAATAGTTTGGCTGCAGAATGGATTCTTCCACAACCAGATATTAAAAAAAATAAAATATTTTTTTTTAAATAACAAAATAGAAAATGTGAAGAATTACAAGTAATTCATTACACCTCCTGAAAGCTTTCAGATTTTTCAAGCACCTGGAAACAGTAAGTTTAAGTGCAGAGAACAGCAATGCCAGAATAAAATCACAAGTAATATCACCAAAACTGATTTGCAATGCTACTGCCCATAAGTCCATTCAACTATTATAGCTAACAACCAAAAAAAGATAAGAATGACAGTTAACTGTGCTAGGAATTACTGGGAAAGGTCACCAGAAATTTGAAAGGTAAACAGGTAGGCAAGCTAAAAGTCAAGCTTTGCAAAACCAAGAGATGTGGCTTCTACCCTATACAGTTAACTATCACACTTCAAGAAAAGCAATTAAAAAACAGAAAGCAAGGCAGTCATCAAAGTCTGCTGGGGGGGGGCAGGGGTTTAAACAAGCAAAAAAACCTCTTACAGATCTTTAATAATATTGCATCAAAGACATCAAAGTTTTAGAAAAATCTATGTTTAAACATAGTCTTGCTCAACATCCAGAAAAGGAACAACTCTTTGAAAAAGTGCCAGTTAAGAGCAAAACCTGCCATATCAGATAGGACTAATGGCATATACAAATAGCAGCAGCCAGTACCAAATATCTTCAAAAGAACCTACTGTACACATATCTATTTGGCCCATAACAAAGCTTTTCTTCCTTGATTTGAAACATAAGCATTTCCATTCCTTCCTTTAAAAAGTTTATTACTCAATATACAGTTAGAAGCATTCACAAGTCCTGTATCTTAAGCTCTTGCATTCATTTTGTTTTTACAGAAGAACTATTACAACTGTAATTATGAGAATATACAGCATTAATAACTTGTTCTTAGTTTTATTTTCAATAGTCTTAATACAAGAACAAAAGGTCACTTATATGGAAGCTATGTAAGAACAGACATCTCAGACATTGCACATTTCCTATACTGAAGTCTTTCTGTCAATAAATATTTTTAACACATTTGAATTATCATATGAAAACCAAAACAGAACAAGATGTTTCAACTGGGGACAAACTTACTTTAACAGTAGCACAATACTGTCAATATTTTTGTATTTAGTTACAAGTTCTATTTTACACTATTAGAACATTTGTGATTAAGTCCATCTTGTCAATTCTTCAGTGTTTTCAGTGGTTGGTTCCTGTTATTTTATAACCTAAAAAGATCTAAGAATAGCACGTATTTTCCTCCAGTATGCACCATAGTTCAACTATCAATACTGAAATGTTCTTTAGCTTTGCAAAGATACTATAAATTCTTCATGCCCTTAACTACCCTTAACGAATCCCAGTACTTTTTACATTTTTAGAAAAGTTTAAAAAAAAAAAGTCAAACTGCTGCTAGCATTTTCTTTGGTTTTCCACTCAACTACAGTGTTGCTACAGGATTTTGGACTTTCTGTTGTAAGCCTGCTGGAAGTTCATCATTTATTTATACTTTCTCAAGACTGAAATAAACTCTAAGACATTGCTCAATCACATACATATGTGTCTGGTACAACATAACACAAAAATTGTATCTGATTAAGTGTCTGGCTCCAGCACAATGATTTTCCTTTTTGAAAAAGGAAACTGTTCTAGGCCTCTGGTAGAGAGATATGTCTTCTTGCAGGGGCTTAAGATGGTACAGTCCAATCCATCTCTCTGCCTGAGGTTCCCACTCCTAAAGCAAACTGAAAAAATGCTTGTCTATATTCAACAGAAACATGACACTACTGTAAGCCTTCTTCCAACAACTCTGTGATAAGCAGAAATGTTTCTGAAAAGAAAGACAAGTTGGGAATGTTAATCTTGTCACAGCAAGATTTAACAAAACTCAGAGCTCTTAGATAATCCAAACTCTCAGCAAGTGAGCAACATTAACAGGAAGCAATTATTGATGTGATTCAAAAGAAAATCCAGAGACAATAAACAATCGTATAATTTAGTAGCAATAGCCTGTAAAATTGCTAGCTTTAGGGATGAAGGCAGCATTCTTCCTTCCTTTTCACTTGCCAGGTTCCACAAACAATAATTTTCACTTTACAATATCTATTAAAAGAAATGACAAAAACCAAAATGCAACAAATCAGCTGAGTATTTGTCTACACATTTTGCAGAGTTTTAGCTAGAACAGATTAAAATCAACACAAAGTAGCACATTGACACAGTTAGACACTACTAACCCACATGCTCCTTGACAGCATACATAAATTCAACTACTTAAATTAAATAAGCAACCAAAACTGTTCAAATTCAGTAAGAAAAATGAGAGGGCAAAGCCAAATCGAAAGTATTTCTCCAATGTAACATAATCCACCTGCAAATGATCAATGGATTGCTGCAACTAACATGTGAAAGAAAGTAAAAGTCAAAAAGAATTTTATATAATGAAAGTGTATTAGGGAGGCAAGGTTTACATTTATAAGCATGGGACCAGGAGCAAACCCAAACCATCCCGTTAGAGACCCAAGCAAAACACATTTACTGGCCTTCATTACTAAGTAACCTGATTAATTTGAAGTTTGTAAAAATTCACTGCAACTACAAAAGGGATTTGTTTGTTTTTAAAACCTAATCAATGTGTTGGTGTTCCTGGCTCAAGATAGATGCATCATGACTGCAATGGATCAGCTCCAAGAATTACAGTATTAGCTCTGCAGCAGTGGCTCTAGATGGTATCTCTGCAGGGAAATCCTTGTCAGCAGCAACTTACCTCTACTATAAATGGCCACCAGCACTCCTACGCTGTGTTCTAAAGGAAGTATGGCAGTGAAGTTTGCCGAAACAGAGAGGTCCATAGCCCATACTACTCTTATGATCATATCAGCATAATATTGCATAGTTCATTCAGGGTGAAAAGCACTTACATAAAAATATTAACAGGTGTATGTAAGGGCTGGCTGACACCACCCTCTTACCAAAAGCATCTAAGCACTGAAATTTCACCTTAATGCACTATAGCAGACCCCAGGTCAGCCTCCCAGGGCACTTGGAATAAACATTCAGTGTTTGGAAGATGAGTGTCTTCTCTACAGGCACTACAGACTGTAAGCATATAGCAGCATCAAAAGTACTGAAAAATAAAACATTTGTTCAGCTCTCAAAGACATCATAACAAAGCTGAAAAGATGTAACAGAGGAAAAAAATAAGTAACAGACATAGTATCTACCGAAAGAAATGCTACTGACAGATGAGAAATTAAGCATCCTCTGCACAGGTCAGCACCAATAGCCCAGAGTATCATACAGGAAACTCTATAGGAAGCAACAGAAAAAATCTCCCATTAAAATCCTGCAACCCCAAATACCATTTTTCATATCCCACTAAATTTTCTAAGACAGATTTACTAAAATAGTTCTGAACAAACACAACGTCCAGAGAAGGTGTCCTATACTTCTTGAATCTTGCCAAATCCTTGATCTCCACAAAACATTCTATGTAATGTTAACTGAACAACATATTTCCTTTTTACAAATTCTTTCTCTTATTTCTTTCATGGTCAATATACTTTTATCTTTAGTACCATACAGCAAGAAAAGAGAGCATATGATCTTTCAACTCCTGTTTATCAATGTATTTCTTGCATTCGTGGTCCAAAATTAGATGCACTATCCTAGACATGGTCTAACAAGCTGCAAAGGGTTCTTACTTTCCCAGTGCAGCACTTCACATTTGTCCTTGTTCAGACTCCTGAGGCTCCTGTCTGTCCTTTCAGCAAGGTCAGGTCCCCTGGATGGTAGCCTTGTCCTTGAGCATATCAACTCATTCCCCCCACCACACCAACACTTCCAGATTTGGTGTCATCTTCAAACTTGACTAGAGTGAACTTCACCATGTCCTTCAGGTCATTGATAAAAATGTTAAACAGGACGGGTCATAATATAGACTCCTGCTGTATTCTGCTTGTTACCAGCATCCAGGTAGAGCACCACCTACTAACCACTACCACTGAGCTTGATCCTCAAACCAGTTTTATTTCACTCATCTAGTTGTCCATACATCCAGTCTGCAGTGCCCTAACTCAGACACAAGACCATCGTGGGAAACAGTCAAAAGCCCTGCTAAAGGCCAAGGTGAATAGTGTGCACTGCTCTCCCTTGCCCACAAATCTAGTCATTTTATCATACAAGGCAATCAGATCTGTCAGACATGATTTATGCCTGCTAAATCCATACTGTCCTTTACCAAATCATCATCTTCATGTTCCCAGGAAAGTGTTTCAAAACTTGCTCCATGGCTTTCCCAAGGACTCAAACAAAACTAGCCAGTCCGTAATTCCCTAGCTGTACCTTTGGGGTTGTTGTTTTGGGGTGCTCGTTTTTGGTTTGTTTGGGGTTGGGTTTTTGGTGGGTGGTTTTGGGTTTGGTTTGGGGGTGGGAGGGGGCAGGGCAGGGTTTGTTTGTTTTCTTTAAAGAGCATGCTCCCTGCAGGACGTGTTCTGTAACTTTTTTATCTCACATAGTTTAAGCCTGGAAGCCATAAAGGACAGCCTTAAATTTAATTTGCTATCATGTGGACTATTTGGCTCTCAATTTACGAGTTAGCATTTCTGTAACCAAGATACTATGAATGTGCTCAATTCAATTCATGCACACTTTGAATTAAATGAAAACAGTAGTATTAGCTACCACCTTAACACAAAAACTTGTGCTTACACATTTTTTTTCAGTTGTTAAAAATGACCAATTATTTGGAGTCCTTTTGGTCTAAGAAAATACTTTATTTCTCACACAGTTTTTCAGTGCCTTTGGTAAGCTATGACAATGGATTCTTTATAAAAGGTACTTATAATGGACACTCACAACAAACTAAGGCACTGACTAGTTCCAGTTTTTGAAAGCCTGGATATCTGTCGGAAACTTCAGGCTTCTACTAAAAGCTTCCACCACATCTGCCAGAAGCATTTCAGCCTGGGAGAATTCATATAAAAATTCTCAAGGGTCTTCAACTTGCTTATTTTTAAAAACAAAATCAAAACAAAACAAAAAACCCAAACCAAAAAAATACAAACAAAAGAACCTCCCCAAAACCTCAAGTTTAAGACTATTTCAATTAAGCAGTTTTTACAGAATTTCTGCCCATATGCAATGATAGAAGCTAAACAAACTTATTTAAATTTTCTGAACTACAGCCCACTTTTTATTTTGCTTTCATTCACACTTTTTGGAATGCTCCATGCTCAGCACAACATCCACTTGCTACATATCTAGTGACTCACTTTTTCAGGCATCTCTTAAGAAGATTCATTAACTTGTAATTACTCAAAAAAAAAAAATCAATTCTAAGCGTAAGCTTCTAATGTTATTGCTGTATGAAAAATCCACAAGGAGATATTACATTGTTTCTACAAACACAAGCAAAACAAAGCATTGCACTGGTTGTCTATAAAAGTATTACTAAGCACAGAAAAAGTCTGAGTACAGGTATTGCCTGCACCACCTCCTTCCACCTTTATCTTATAGATTTTTAGGCTTACATATTATATTAAACATATTTTTAAAAGCAAATCCAACTTTAAATAGCTACTTTTAATTGCTATTTACTGGTGATCTTGAAGACTTATCCTACTTTTATCCTTAATAATGCTGGTGTTACATAGACATTATCTCCTTTGGGCACATAACCTTTTCCATGCATAATTAAAGTGCCTTTATACAAAGTAAACATTCACATCTTTCAATTGTAAGTAACATGTCATCTTCAACTTGGTCTGTTTATGTGACATACTTCAGCTGAAGCTTACCTCTGCCACAAAAAAAAAATAATTGCGTACTAGTTTCCTTGCCACTGCTTACTGATGCTCCCTCTCTTCAGTTTCTACCCTTCTTTACAGATTATGCCGACACAATAGTTTACAGTCTCTGTAGTAAACAGGATCACTCACATGATTCACTAAAACAAAAGAAACAAAATTCCAAACACTCAAGAAAACAAAAATTAGAGTATAACTGAAAGGCACCTCAGGAGGCAGCACAGAGGCTGGACTGACTGGGAATTCCAGAAACCGGTGTAGTCAAAGTCCACGACTTTTAGAACTGCAGCCCCAGATCATTCTTGAATCATTTTGAATTATTTGAAGGTTTCTCTCTGTTACTAAATTAACATTTCAAAGTCTTTTATAAATTTTGGGTTTTATGAAAGATAAAAGTCCTGTATATAAGCTTCTAAGAAAAGTTTACGAATACTGTGGCAAAAAGAATTTATGCGGGTTTAAATATAGGTCATTGATAGGATAATGACATAGTCCTAAATGATATGTACTTATTAGAAGTTCTGTCAACAATGATAATAAACATTCCTGCATGCAAATGTTCTGTCATAGCTTTACAGGTTTTTTTGTACTGTGAAAACAACACAGAATCCTTTAAAGTAGTTTTTGCGATTCAAGATTTAGACTGTATTTGCCAACATCTTCTACCTGCCTTTTCACAACAGCATTTATATTTACTGTTTGCAATGATGCATTTTTTTCCTCTCCTCCAACTATCTCACAATTTAGCATTCAGATACTCAACCAGATGAAAAACCAGACCACATTGCCAAGAAACACACATAGAATCCAAAATTCTCCATACCACTTTATCAGTGCTTTAAACCTTTTATAGTACTACAACATCTAACACGTAAAATTTACAGTAATACATGCCTATGCATGACCTTAAACCCCCTCTTTAGTTGATCACTATGGCTACTGATCCCGACACCCACCTGGGCAATTTTCATCAAGACCCCCATCAAATCCTCACATGACGGTATCTCAAGAACTATCGCATACCATCCTCTTATTTACTACTACCAAGTTTCTATTTGAGATCAGCTAGATAAAGCCAAAGGTAACTGAAATTTAAAAACAAACAAAAACCCCGCAACTGACTGTCTTTTAAGCTTGTTAGTTAGCAGTCTTGCTCAACACGCTTTGTCAAATTAACCATCTTTAATATGGCTAGGCTATTTGTAACCATAAAAGAGCACATGGGGGTCTTAAAATCTTTATAAATCATGAGAAACGTTGATAAAAAGCTATATGCATAATATTTTTAAACTTAAAAACAGTACAATAAATTGGAACATTTTACTTTGTTGAGTCAAACAAGAAAGGTTAAAAACTAAGCCTAAATTGAAACTATTTCATGCACTTAAATTTTCTAAAGTCTGCAAGAACGCACATCACATACATAACAGAGCCAAAACAACATGCTTAATGAAACACTAATACAGATAGCAGTTTGCACAATTACATGCAGGTAACTTGAAAGCCATGCCATAACCCAGCCTTAAAAAATTAAACGCTTGTCTAGTCCCATCATGCCCAGGTATTGCATAACATAGGATAGTTAACAATGGAAGGTTTAAGAACTTTGACTGCGTTGTACTGTTCCTTATGCTGTGTCATACTACTAAAAATTACTGCATTAATTACAGACCATATTATTCTTAAAATCAAGAGCTACACTGACCGCATTTCATAGAAGGGCATGCTGCGAAGCTAAAAACCAGCTGATTTAGAGCATATGAAGTTCTAGGGCATAACATCAATACATTTACAAAAAAAAAATACAGTGCTGAGCAACTGAAATCTGCACTTTGCTCATTTCTTGCAGGATATTTAAAATTAACTTGACAATCATTAAGTAAAATAACTTTACTTGTCCCAGTTCAATCCCTAGTGGACAAAACATGCACTACAGAGCCTCTTAATTTCACTTAACCAGATAGCTAGCCTTTTAAGAGACACTGTTAAGACAACACAGGATATATTTTAAAACCATTTTCACTGTCAACGAGGAAATATCTTGCATGCCATTTGTTACACTCCTGCTGCCAGTAACAAACCTTCTATCAGACCCAAACAACAAAATACTCTTTATAAAATTTCAAAAGGGCAAGTAGGAAGAGTACCAAACCAACCCAGTTTTTTTCTTTAATCTGTTTTTTGACGCTCCTCACAATGAGATTTCTTTACATGCTCAGATATAATAGTAATTTCTCAACATTTGAAAAAATACTGTTACACCATTATATTCAGACAAGCCCGTGCTCTTAGATTTGTATTACTCACCTCAAAATCACATACTTCCAGCAATTAATAATACGCATGCAAATTTTTCAGTACTTATCACCATTTTCAACTGGTTTATGTACTTTTAATATTTAAAGTTTCTGTGTAGTAAGAAATTATCACCTTACCTGAAACATAATCATTTTAACTCTAACACAAATCTTAATCCTTCCACATGCAACCATATTTATTACAGCGAAACAAAAGTGATCTGCAATCTACAGGGACTTGCTAAAACAAACGTGCAGGTCATTATTTTTAAATAAAGAAGACATCTTACCTTGCCTGTCTTGTGATCAAACCACACAAGAGCATGGTTCCTGGACAGCACCTTACAGTCAAAAGTTGCGTTGTTCTGAGCTGGCCGGCAGCGAGCCACTGAGCGGCCAATCTTGACGGGCTCGTCCAGGTAGACATGACGCTCCTGAAACGGATGAGAGTTCGGGCGGCAAGTGAAGATGGCCAAGGCTGAAGGCATCGAGGACAGATTGGGGTTGCCACACCAACCAGAGATGAAGAGAGCCTCTTCGGATGCAGACTGTCCTCCACAATTTTTAACCCAAACCTCCACAGCAACTTTATATTAAAGCAGGACAAACATTATCATATGAGAGGCCTAACAACTCATTGTTTCAGTGTGTAAACTAATTCTGGCAATAATCCAGTGAAAAAGCCCCATTATGTCTTTTAATACTATCAGCAGTGGCCCAAAAAAAGTCTAAAATGTACAACTTTCAATCCATCCTCCTCTGGAAGAATAGGAACAAGCATCTGATTCCTTCAAAGAGAAGCAAAGGCTCCTTGAAAGAAGGATAGAATGTCTTAAATCCAAGTAGATGAGTCATACGAGTACTTTTGTTTGTAACCTCAACTGCCTTCTTTCCCCCCCCCCTTCCGTAAACAACACTGACCAAAATTCTGACCAATGCAACATGGAAGCAAGGAAAGGTTTAGGGAAGGGGGATGAGGGAGGAGGGTTAGTGTCCTCTCTCAAAGCACACAGATCAGGAGTTGGAAGGTGAATAGGAAGCCCTCACTCCGCAACAGGGATCTAGTCGCTTCACACAGCAATCCGCATTTCACCATCTTCACGTATTAAACCAAAGCAGGATAAGGTGGTCCTCGATTTAGGCTGGGGTGTGAGAGCTATGCTGTCTTCCTCCCCTACACCAGATAAAGCTGAACGGGTCTACAGGTTCAAGCAGCCGCTCAGATAAGAACTTGATAAGGCATGGAGAGGGCTTCAAACTCTCCTTCCCTCGGGGGGGGGGACGGGGGGGACGGGACGGGACACGACGACTAACGCGTGGGAAGGGTCCTCCGGGGACGGCCTACGAGGTGCACTGACAGGTTGCTCCCAGGCGGTGCCCGCGATGGCTCCGGCTGCCAGCAGCGGGCAAGCGTCCCTCCGCGGCGGGGCGGCTGGCGGCGGGGTCTGCCGGCGGCGGGCGGGGGCCGGCGGAGGAGGGAGGCGAGCGGGGCGGGGGGGGGGGGGGGGCTCCAGGAAGTCTCCGCCAGAAGCCCCCGGCGCGGGGAGCGGCGGGCCGGGAGAGGCGGCGTCCCCTCCGCTCCGCTCAGCCCCTCCGCAGGTGGCTGCGCATGAGGGGGGCTCTCTCCTCAGCCCCCCGCGCTCTCCGCCCGCCGAGCGCGGCTCCGCTGGCCCGGCGGCGGGAGAGGCCTGGCGGCCGGGCCCGGACGCCTCCCCGCTCGGTAGCTCTGCCTCTCAGGCAGCCGCCGACCACGAAAACTTTCCTCCGACCTGCAGAGCCGAAAACAAACCGGGTCAGACGCGTCCCTCGCCCGGCGCGGCCCCGCGCCTCCCCCCCTCCCCCCCCCGCCGGCCTAGCGCTGCCCGGCCCCGAGGGAGGCACGGGGCGCACCAGGGCTCCGCTCCCTCCCTTACCTTCAGCGCAGCGGCCGCCATAGTGACTGGAAACCTACCCGGTGTAGCAGCCGCGGCGCTGCCGGGGAGGGGCGGGGGTCGGGGGGGGAGGGCAGGCGGTGGCGGAGGGAGGAGCCGTCCTCAGCGGGGCCTGACCAAAGGGAAGGCGCGCCGGCCGCCTCCAGCCTCCGCGCGGGCGGCTGCGCAGGCGCGGGAGAGGGGCTGCGCCGGCGCGCTGCGCCCAGTGAAGCTGCGGCAGCGGCCGAGGCTCCGCCCCGTGACCGCTGCCGCCCTCTTCCGGGTGCGCGGGGCGGAGGGGGGGTATGGGGGGGGGGATGCTTGTGAGGGGAGGTGGGCGGCGGGCTGAGCCGTGAGGGTGCGGGGGGCCGGGCGGTCTCCTGCGAAGCGGGGCAAGGGGGAGAGGGGCTGCTGCGGAAGGGCACAGCTAGGACGTGTTAGCAGGTGGGAGCGGGGGCAGGTCTCTGAGGTGAGTGAGCCCCCGGGGCCGGGTGCCATCTCTTTCCCCTCCCCTGTTCTCCTCAGCTCTGCCCTGGGGAGGGAGGGGGCGAGCGGGGCTCGTCTGCCGTTGAGTAGGGGAACGCTGAGGAGAAAGTGGGGTCACACGTTATCAGCAGAGCTCTCCGGCGAGAGTGCAGGAGTCTCCCCCGCATCCTCCTGCTTGCCCCGTGCTCTTCGTGGCGTTTTATGATCCTAGGTTGAACGTTTTGGAAGCCGCAGTGTCGTTTGACGTGTCTTGGGGAGGGAGGAACGCTGGCCGTGTTTTGCCCTCTCCAGTTACGGGTTGGCAGCTGGAGCCGGGGGGGAGCCCTTCAAGTGGTAACTGCAAGCTCAAGGCAGAGTGACAGAGAAGGGTCAGGGCAGGACAGAGGTGGGGTCACTGGTGCAGTGTTTTCCCTCAGTAGGTCTTGGACCATCATCCAAGGTCATATTTGTCCCCATTTTCTAGAAGCCAAGGAAAGGTTGTTACTTTTCAAGGTCATACGGTAGGCTAGTGCCGAACAGGTCTCTCCGGTCTGAATTCATTTTTAAATCTGTCATTCCCTATAAAGCAAACAACTGGAGATTGATTGATATAAGATAGATGTTGGAGTCGTGCCAGGACTATAATTATTCTGTGACAAGGTGTTAGGATTAGGGGTATGACAGGTTTCTCTGGTGCCAGGATGCCAGAAAGGCCAGGCGGCTGTGGAGAAGTGGAGTTGGGCCGGGCAGTTTAGCCGGCAATATGTGAGGGAAATAAGCAACATTTGAGGTAAGGCAGTGCAGTGTATGAGAGAAAGCATGATTGCTGCGTTATTAGTTATAGCACAGTAAAATCTCAGGGCTGTCTTAATTTTTTTTCCCTTTCTGACTGCACTGTGAAGGGGGCGTGGGGGGGTGATTCATTACAGCCTAGTTTTCTTCTGTTTTCTTCCAATGAGAAAAAGGCAGCAAAACCAGGCTGTAACATCTGTGTTTGAAGCAAAGAAATGAGATCCAAGATGAGAGATGAGTCTGATTTTTGAAGACAAAAAAAAAGAAGGACTAATAGGTGGAAGCTTTAGGACTGTATGTCCATAGTTTTCAATTCTCCTGACAGGAGAAAAATGAAAAAATATCTTGCACACCACTTCATGGCTTTCATCAGCTTGTTTATGAAATTGTACTATTGTGATAAATATGTTCCTAATTTACTCATTTTTTTAAATAAATGGAAATTCCATATGGCTATTGCTTATAGCACACAAGGTGCCATAATTAATCAAAAGGGGGAAGGAAAGGGATATAAAAAGAGGATGGGGAAAATGAGGAATAAATTTAAGTCCATCAGGAGTTAGATTTGAGGGAAAGAGTTGCAAAAGTAGAAATAATTGAGAACATTTTGGAATTGCAAAGTCATAAAAGGTGGGAACAAAGGGTACTACAGGTGTTGGAATGACAATAACATTTATGAGAGCATGTTTTATGTTTTTGTATGCATGTTTAATGGAGAAAGGAGTCTGAAAGTAAAATTAAACATGAAGAACCATTACCATCTATAGGGCCTAAGAGAATCAAGTTAAAAAGATAAACTGAGCAGTGGATATCTTTTTCTGATGTTCTCTGTAAGTATAATTTTTAGATCCTGAGATTCAAACAAATTTCATACTACTGTATAGTGTGTATAGTATCTTTCTCAAGTCTTTATGCGACCAGTAGAACAAACTAATACTCTAAATATATGTCTCCTTTAAACTGTAAGCCACTGCTGTATTACAGTATCCTGAACCCTTCTCCGTCCCCTGGAGAAATCCCATTTTGACAGTCCCACAGGGAAAGCAATGGTACGTGCCAGCTGCCTTTCTAACACTTTTTGGCGCTGCCAAGTGGCTCATGTAACAACAGAGTTCTACCTACTTTTCAGCGAGGGCATTAATTTAAGCCTTCCTTTTCTGTATGGGTGCCAGCTTTCAGAGAAGTTGGATGGGTTTAGTTATCTCTCAGACTTTTTTTACTCCTGTTTCAAATTGCCTAATGAGTTCAAAAGTTATCGGGGCAGACTCATAGACTAAGGTCAAAATATAGAAAGTGGTTGCATTCTGAAATGAGATACAACTATTGTATGGGTATTTTATGAGGTATTTGATGCTTACCAGAAAGTGTCCATCTTAGAACTGTGGAAAGCAACAGGTGAATGAAGAGAGTTCAGTATAAAATGCTCAGCCGCTGTACTGCGCTCAGGAGGAGTAAGGAAGACATGTAAGCTCATGCTTCGTTTCTGCGAACCACTGTTTGCCACACAACCAAAAGAGGGAGTGAGCTTTGGTAGCCATGTTAGGTAAGGGCAGCAAGATGCCACTTAGGTGGCCATCCTTTTTCTGGGCAGGAAGTCCATAAAAATTTTATGATAGCCATCATAGCTGAGGGCAGAAACAGCCTGCTCTAGAGCCATCTTGGATAAGGGAAATGGAAGGGAGGTGACTGTCAACGTTTGTCCCCTAAAGAGCTGGTGTCTGTTTCAGGATGATGAAATGCAGCAGAGGTAGAGTTTATATGCATACCTGCCAAATATCTGGATTTGGGCTTGAGTGTGTGAAAGTGCAGGAGAGATTCTTTGGTCTTAATGACTTCATGAAAAATAAGGTATTTTGCTGAAGGAAGCCTGTTATGAATTCTAAGTTAACTGTAACTGACTAGAGAAGAAAAATACTGAGCATCGTTCTAGGCAACTCAGTGCCAGATTTCTGAGTATTGTGCAATGATGATCTAAAAGCTACCAAAATATTAATATACATCAGATTAAGATTGTCAGTGGAGAGGTGTTGTGAACCAGTTGCTTAGTGGGAGATCCTGACTCAAGAGAGATTGTTACATTTGGAATGAATGAGACATGCTGTATAGCAAAAGCTCAGTTTCTAGTATAAAAATTACGATGCAAACTGGTAATGAAAACAGAATAAACAGGTAAGGAGAAATTTGGAGATGCACATTTTTTTACTGAGTTCTCATCCCTGAAATGCACTCATCAGCAATTGACTAATCAGTTTCACGTTGATTTTCAGTAATACAACAAATTTTATGTATAATTACACTCTTTTAAGCCATACCAAATTTTAAAATATGACAGTCTATAAAGGCATTTACTGCTACGTAGAGCAATGTGGAAACGTATAGCAAAGTTTGAACTGTTATTTACTTCCTAACATATCTTTTGCAAAACAAGCTTGCCTCAGAAGTAGCTTCTGAGACATTCAGAATCAAGCTGAACTGTCAAAAATAAGGAACTGTTTCAGAGCAGTAGGTTCATTTACCTGGAGCTATAGATGTGTCAATTTGAGTGTTAACACTACAAAAACGTAGTTCACAGCAAGCACTTTGTGTCCACTAGAGGACTGGGAGGAGGACTAGCTGCATGGCCTGTCAGACTATCTCAGACCAGTGTTTGCTGATCTATAGTTGCTTTTGAGATGCAATGACTGAAAATGTCATCAATTTTTTCTTAAGTAGGAGAAGTGTTCTCACGAATTTAAACAAGGAGTGGCAAGATTATTGTGACATGGTGATTCTACAATTTGTTGAAATATTCTGGTTGCAATTCTTGATAAAATTCACAATATTCTGTGCATGCATGATAGTGGATATCGCTGGACAGTCACAGGAGTAAATGGTGTAGTTGCAGTGTATGTTGAGACAGCAACAATCCCATTTGAATTTTTGGATACCTGTTTGTTTTAGGAGCTGGTGAATATATATACATTCTACAAACGTGTTCTCTAGCAGTGTGTCTCTGTCCATGCTGGTGTATCATGAGAAGTAACTGGAGCAAGATCATGTCCTCAGAATGATGATCACTACTGGCAAACAACAACAGGTATTTTCTAATAGGTTTTTTGCAGCTTTCATGATCACATTGAAAAAGAGCCAAATTATCTTAGATTAATGAAGATCACAGATAACACGAAACTGTAATACATCTAAGAGCTGGCTTCCACTTCAGTTTTAACTATGAACTTTGCTATACAGTGTTTGAACCACTGTATGTAAACCACTTTGTAAAAGATTCTGCACAGATATAGACATTGGTATGTATGTGTCTGACCGCTGAGTGTCTCTGCTTCCAGTGGCAGTGATCACACAAAATCCTTTTTATAAGCTCACCAAGCTCCTCCTTAAAACTTATAAGGACTTTATTCCTCACTACTCTTGTTGGAAAACTTTGTTTAAAACCTTATTTCTCCAGTGGTTAGAAAATTTATTCTAATTATCAGCCTGGATTTATTGAAGGGTGGTTACACTTTTTTTATTGTAGCATTATCATTGTTCTTTAGTTTCAGACTTTCTGTTCCTGATCTTTTAACTCTCTGACTGATTATATGAAGAACAATTGCGTTATCTTTCAGCATTAATTTTGAAAGAATAAGCAACTCAGCTTGTTTAATCCTCCTTTGTCAGGTAGATTCTCCATTTATCTTGCTTTCATTCAGACCCTTCCCTACTCCTATTTCCAGTTTGCATTAAGCTTATTAAAAGATGCTCATACCCAGTATACAAATGAGGATCTTACTAACATAACAGACAATTATATTAATGTAATAGACATAGTAAGCATATATTGAATATACTATTTAATTTACATTGTATATTAAATATATGCAGGTGTTATATTTATACAATTATATGTAAAATACATTATTTATACTCTATATATCCTATATTTATATACACAGCATACATTGCATAGTATGTTGATAATATATGTATATGGTATATATAAATAAGTATAATGTAACATGCATACTGTTAATACAGTATTATGCTAATATATAACTAATTTTACATACAATGTTTCTTCATTTCTAATGAAATTAGGTAAGTTGGTATATCTGGCATTTTCACGGCTTTATCATTTTAGTAGAACATAGTCATCATGTAACCAGCTCTTAGTTGCTTTTCTATTAATATGATGTTGACTTTTTGAAATGTTTCATGTTTTCTGTGGCTGTTTGAAAAATAAGGAAAAGTGTTTTAAAAATAAGTATGACATTTCTGGTGTTTGCTTGTTTGGTTTTTTTTTTGTTTTAAATAGATGTATTTACTAGACCAGATCTAATTTTCAAATACAAATAAAATATTGCTTTAAAGTGAAATCTCAAGGTGGGGGGTGGAGGGGGGAAAGTAAGGTGACCAGAAGATGTTTATCCAATTCTTTGGTGTTACTCAGTGGATATGAACAGTCTGCACAGTCACTCCCTGCTGAAGCTGATGGAAATTGGCCAGCCAGCAGCCAACAGAACATTTGCTGCTACCTGATAGAAAGCATCCCACCGAGAGAGGCAGGATGGAACGGTAGAGATAGCAGCTGTAGGAGAAAGACAGAGGGTGGAAGAAAGCAAGATAGGCTCAAATGCTGAACAGTTTTGGCTCTTTAGAATCCAGCTGCCCCACATAGACCTATACTCACTTTTATTCCAGCAACTGACATCGCATGGGATGCTTCTTCTAGAAGATACTCTTGTCCAAACCCTGCCAAGTATTTTTATGAACAGATTGCTGTCTATCCACAAAATAAGACAAAATAAGAGTTCACAGAGTGCTTTGCAAGGGCAAATTCCATGTGCAGAGCCCTACTATTTCATGAGACTGTATTGCAATTTGTAGCAAAACGTTCTCAGTTAATAGAGTCCCAACTTTGAAGTCTAAATTTTGTCCTACAGTGATATGCTTCTTGAAGGAGAAATAGGAATATCTCCAGTAGATGAGAATCCTCTCTTTTTCAGTGACTTCCTTCTCAAAGATCATGTCTGTAGTCTCTAAACTTTCTCCTGCCAAAAGATGATTTCTGTTAAGCATCAAGTGGAATTAAGTTATTGGTTATTGTTTGTTTAACAAAATGATCAGAAAATATCAGTCTTACCAAGTACTTTATTCATCTTATTTTACTTGTATATATTTATACTTTTTATTCACATGAAAACTTCCAAATAGAGGCCAGCAAAAACTAGAAGGCAATGAGTGATAATAATAGCTAAAATTTTGTTCTGCCCATGATAGCAAGAATGTAAACAGGGGAAAATATAAAAATATAAACAAGAGAAGGCTTGTAAGAAGCTGAGAGATGATACCTTTTCTTAAAGCAAGTGATAAAAGCTTTTGGCTGGGACCTGTTTCAGCTCTTAGATGGAAACAGGAAACGAAATATCACTGCAGAATCACTGCTCTGAGTTTAACCTGATGAAGTTAAGGCTTAGTCGTGTCTTTTTTCATATAGTAATCTTTACAGAACTCAGGAGTTACCTGTTGGAAAAGTTTGTGAGTCTTACATGGATGGCATCATGGTAAAATACCTGAAGCAGCTAGAGACAGCAAGAGCCTTCTTGTACAGCCACTCCTGTTGCATAACTCCATTCATATCTTAGTTTATATCTAAAATTCATTTTGCCACTAATGGTTTATGATAACTGAAGGCTGCTATATCTTAAATTATTACAACGATAATTTTGTGTATTATAATTTTGTTCCTCCTTTGTCTAGGAAATTACTGTAATCATCAAAGCATACTTTAATTTCTAGCAGTTTGTTTTTGATAGATAAACAAATGTTGTTAATGGGTCTTAAGGAAACAGTGCATCTAAAGAATCATAAATTTTCTATGAAGTATGTATAGATGTGGTATCTTGGTTTTGGTGTTTGCAACTTGTATTGGGAAAAAGCGGCATGTAGTAGTTCAGGCAACCAGCCCGTCTGCATCTACTATGGTTGAAGCTGTTCTAGTAGCAGTCAACCAAAAGTCTGGTGTGAATAACTAAATAATGAGTTACAGGTCAGGGCGGGGGAGTGATTTGTTTAATAAAGTAGCTATTTAGCACTTCAACTCCACAAAACGTTTCCTGCTGAAATAGAAATGAGACGTGGAGTGTGCTAAAAGAGTATGGGAAAGCTCTTACATTATTAAATAAAGAGCTTGGCTTTTGGCTAAGGCACCGACATAGGTTTTGAGGCATTTGGATGCTTGCACTTTTATTATTCCAGTTTCCTGCGCAGGGTAAAGTTGTCCAAGCATCAGCCTACGGGCTATTTCCACCCGACTCGTGAATGATGCTCAGTGTTGCGCAGGCCCTAACGATGCCCGTTAACGACTTAGCGACAACCTTGTCCCCATCTAGCTGCTGTTCGCTCCCACGCCGAACAGGAGAAGAGAACCGGGATCGTTTGCCCGCGCCGTGTCGCCTGTAGCAGCCGCCCCGCACTAGCGCCCTGCTGGGGCACTGCTGACGAGGGGCGGTCCGCTCCCTGCGGCGAGCCGGCCCCTCGCTTCTTCCGAGCCGCGGCCGGAGGAACGCGGGGCGGTTTTCCGCGGGTGGGCGCGCCAAGGGCGGCGAGCCCGCCCGTCCCTTCCGCTGCGGGCCGCCGGGGGGAGCTCCGCGCCTACCTCTCCCCCCCGCAGTAATGGTTTGGACTCTCCGGCGCCGGCCACCCCCTCTCCGCTGGTGCCCGCTTGGACTCTTCCACTTCAGGCGGCTCCGGTCCCCGGGGGAGAGCGGAGGAGGAGGAGGAGGAGGAGGAGGCGGCGCGCCGGGGGTCACGTGACTCCCGGCGGCGGGGCCGAGGCGGGAGCCGGCGCGGCGGCCGGCAGCGCCATGTCGCTGCGGGAGCGGAGCCCGAGCGGCGCCGTCGAGGCCGGCGAGAACGCGGCGGCGGAGCCGTCGCCGGCGGAGGCGTCGCCGGCGGAGCCGGATGGCCCGGGCCGGTGCCTGTCGCTGCTGCCCTGGGACCGTTTCTCGGCCTGGCTGCACTGCGTGTGCGTGGTGGGCTTCGACCTGGAGCTGGGCCAGGCCGTGGAGGTACGTGAGGCGGCGGGAGCGCGGTGGCCGGTGGGCTTGTGGGCTCCGTTCCCTGCGGGGGCGGGCGGCTCTGCGGCAGGGCCCCGCCGGAATCGGGCACTTCCTCTGGTGCCGGTGTTGCACAGCGGCGGGGGAAGCCCGGCGGCGTTGGGAGAGAAGTGCGGTTGTGCAAAATCCCCAAAGGGCGACTGAGGGGAGGGAGCGAGCTCCGGCCGGCTCTGGCAGAGCGTGCGGAGAGAGCGGGAGGGAGTCTTGGGTGGCAACACAGCTCTCGCGGAGCGTGAGGTGAGTTTCGTGGTTCTCAGGGAGCTGTTTTCGTTCTGCCGGTTGTCACATCAGCGAGCCGTTGAGAACGGTTTATCCTCTCGTGCCAAGATTTGCGTTAAATACATCGTCGGCTCGCTTTACATGCGGGTGGCACTGATTTCCATGACATCTACATGTTCAAGTTTTCGAAAGAGTGCAATAATAACGTCAGTGCGAGTAGTCTTCACAATTAATAGTTTTCTCCAGATCGCTGAGGTATGCAAACAAATTCCTTAAACGTTTGGAGCGTTTTCCTTGCACCATTAAATGAATGTCAAACTGCGGCAGCGATGCGTTAGTGACGCTGCCACGAGCGGCAGGGTTTTTTTAACTCCCTGCTGCTCTTTGCCGTTTTGTGCAACAGGCAGACATCTATGAAATTGCGTATGAAACTGCATTAGGGAACTGGCTGGGCTGAAAAATAAACTGGAAAGAAGAATTATCATTTGGATCAGTTTCACATCGTGTTTCACCATGTTCACCCTATGACTGTGCAGCAGACAGTGTACAGGGAAAAATGTATTGTCTTTTTCTTTTTTTTTTGTTTTTTTTGTTAAAGTGGTGCTAGCATAACTGTACGGCAGACTGACCTAAAATTCAACCAAGCTAGCTGTTACAGTATTTAAAATACATAAGTGATGTGCATTGTTGGCTGTAAGAGGAATGCAAATAAAAAACAGGATACTGTGCTAATTATCTAAATTATATTCACTTGATGTTATAAGGTGGTGTTAGCAACAAAGATGAGCGTTTCTTTATAACCTGTGACTTAAGCAGATAATGTGCTCGGTGTCTGAGGGAAGCACAGAATAGGCTCTGTCCTGTCTGCAAACAATTCTGTTAACACTCCCATTAATTTTAGTTGAATGGGTGCATAAAATGAAGCTTAAAATGTCTACGTAACTAAGGCTTGAGATTTTTCAGTCATGTTGCTGCAGGAAGAGTAACTAGCTTTTAGTTTCAATTGGAATTCTGGGAAGATACACCAGCTAGTGAGGAAAAGGAGTATTTTCAAGTCTGGTCTGTACTCCAGTCATCTGACTAGATGCAGATCATTTCAGCATAATTCAGCTGCTGAAAGAGTTACATTTGAGTGTATTGCTTAGCATAAGATAGCATAGGAAAAAGTTAAGAGATTTAAAAAAGTTGGTGGTAGGTTTACTAAATGCAGTATGCAGGTATTCCACTCATGTCTACTTTTAGTTTTGGTGAAACTGACAGTATGTTGTATGGCTGGATGTCATTGGATAGAAGACTGAGGGGAAAAATAAATGAATTGGAGACTTTATGGCCAGGGGACAGAGAGCCTGCTTAGTCAGAGACCAGCCAGTGGATATATTTGTTGTTTTCTATAGAGTAGGATAGTGTTGTATTATTAGGAGATACATTTATTTACGTTTTGTCAAACAAGGTTAAATTAGATAGCTGGATGTTAGCAGCATGGTAATATGAGGACTCTAGACTACGTTAGTGTTCTTGCATTGAACTTCAGTTCTTAGAGTAAGTTCCCACCTGCGGAAGCCCTGAAACCTTCTTTGGAACATAATCTTTGAATTTATATTGAATTTTCTTTGCTAGCCACCCATTTCAGTAGTTTTGGGGGGTTTTTTTGAGGAAGTTTTTAGCTGAGATTTAAGTATCTCAGGTTTGTTCTCTTTTCTCTATGTTCTTTTCCGCTTACTTGCATAATCACTGATTTTGTACATCCAGGTTTTTTTTTTAGAGTGCTTCCTTATCTTACATTGTATTGCATCGTTTTTGATTTCTGCACTGTAAAAACATATTAAATAAATTTACTTTTTTTCTGTCTGTACAAAAGCTGTGGCTTTTTGAGTGTATTCCTCAAGCTTTCTCGGTTCCCAGCTCTCATTTGGGGTCAATTTTCATCCTCCAAGAGTTAGTATTAACGTAGAAGGTGTTTTGTGACTGAATTTTGATTACTCCCACCTAACCATTCATTGCAGCAGATTTTGGACGCTAATGTGTTCTTGGCTTTCTGTGGAATTTTCTACTGAATTTTGTATGTAAAAGTTAAATCTAAAGGGTGTGATGTTGCTCTCTTTTGAGTCTTGTTGCACCAAAAATCTCAAGTAATATGGTCTCCAACTGGCATCCAAAATACCTTGTAAAGATGGGTGATCAAGTTAGCTTAAAAGCATATGAAAAGTAAGAACAGAGACATAATATTAGTAGCTTACTATTGAAAATAGCCTGAGGCTAGGCAGGTGTTCGAGAGTTGTATCATAAAAATATTTAATAGAAGCTTACTGATTATACCCAGTTTATTTTCAAGTAAAATAATACTTTTTTCCTGTAGGTAATATATCCTCTACATTCAAAACTCACAGATAAAGAGGTGAGTCATGGTTGCTGTATAAATGTATCATTTGGTTTTACTTTAGTAATTTCAGGAAATATAATGGTGCTCTTTTCTTTTCCCCACCCTTTAGAAAACCAATATTTGCTATTTGTCTTTTCCAGATTCTAATTCAGGTAAGTGCTTCCTTCACTTTGTAGTCATCTGCTGTTGGACTAAGCTATCTTAAAAAAGATAGAATTTGACAGTATATATTAATGCTTTTAGATTAAATACTTATATGAATATCTTAATATTACAATATGGCAAAGTTGCAAATAAGGTTAAATATAAAACTGTAATCACCTGTATTGCAGTAAGGTCTGAGAATTCTTTGTTATTTTATGCAAGTGAAATATCAGGCATGTGAATGTCCAGATGACAGACATGCAGACATTTCAGAATACTTTGCAAGTAAAGAATGAACATCTTAATTTGGCTTTTAAACAAAATAATGATATTGGCACTGTAGAGGAGAGTGTAGGCACATAATTTGAAGGGTTTAATAAAGCAAATGGAAGGGATATGGAACCCTCTTCTCATAAAGGAGTCAATGTGTATTTTCTAAATTCATAGCAGCAAAACTGACTTTTAAATTCAAAAGCATTTGGAAAGAACAGTTGTGAAGGGAAAACCTAGCCTATCCTATATCTTCTCTATTCCTGATGCTTCTGTTGCTGTGTGTGGTCCTGCTTGCTAAATTCTTCTTTAATCTAAACTTCTACTGTTCTGCTGCCAAAGAGAAAGTGGAGGCATGTGGCTGATGACTTGGACCACCTGCAAAAAGATATGGCAGAAGTACAGATGCTTCCGTTCACATTTATTTCTTTACAAAAGTCAAAACCTGTAGTAACAGACTTGTCCCTATAACTGCTTTTGCTCTCTGCTTTTGGTTGCTCTGCAGCATAACAATTCTGATATGGGGTGATGGCAGTTGTGTGCTTTTAATGTGCGTGAGCTCTCTTACGTAATTTTACAAAATATCTTGGCTAATTTTCCCCCTTTGTCTTAATGTAATTAAAATGAAGGTTTTTTCTCTGTTCTTGATATCTTGTGTGTAAATAGAGGAAGAGCTTCTTCCTATTATTGAAAGAGAAGATGAGCTAACTGTATCTTCTTATTACTCTCATTGTTAATGGTTATAAATCTGTCCAACCTTCAAAAGGTGTATTGAAGGTACAAAATAATGCATCAGGAACAAAGGCTGATTTTTTTTTTAAATTTGGGGGGGTTGGTTTTGGTGGTTGTTTGGTTTTTTGTGTTTTTGTTTTTGTTTTTTTCAAATAAGAGTGGTAGCAAAACTATTTTAGGCAGAATAGGTATATGTAAGGACGGTTTACTTTCAGCAGGAAAAAAATTCCCACATTTTTGCTTTTTATAAGTCCCTGTTAAGAACCTGTAGGTTCTTGATCGTTCTTGGAAGGCTGAAGTTTCAAATTATGTAGAGGGTTTACCTGCCTAAAACCTGTGTTCTCGAAATTAGCTGGGAGTGTATGCTTTCTGTTATGATTTATTTTTTCACTGTAGGCTGTAACATAAAAAGAAAAGCTTTGTGTAATATAGCAATGAAGAAAGTTACTAGCTTGCAGCTAAATTTGAGGTCAGTCTTTCTTAGGTTTTCATGGCTCAAAAGATGAATTCAACTTTTTGTTTTTGCTTTTACAACTACAAACATATCATTCTAGGACTTGTAATGGCTATGAATTTAGGGGAAAAAATTGATTTAATCAGGTACTAGATCATGACACTTTTTGTGTTTTTAAGCTAAGTTTCATAGTGCAGTTATCTTTAAAATAATGCTTTTGCCTCTTCTGCATGGACAGTTGAAGAAAGAATAGACATTTACCAATCTTTTTAAATTCTACATACCAGAAGAGCTTGTTAAATAAAAAGCCATCATATTATGAATGATACTGCAACATCTTAATGATTAAGGGTAATTTACTTCTAGCTCTTCTGTGTATAGCTTTTTATAATAGCTTTTTGGGGGGGGTGGGGTGTAAAGGGAACTAGCGATGAAAATTTGGAGCAGATGTTTAGTGCTGTGTTATTGGCATGTGCTGTGTTTTTTTCTTGTTATGATTGGAGCCATATTGCTAAGTACTTGCTTTAGTTACCTGTTTGAATTGGATGGTTATCACACCATACAGTGTTTTGCTACTTTTGGTTTTGTTTTGGCGTGTTGTGGGTTTCCTGCTGCAACTTCACGGGGTTCATAAGACTCAGACCTGAATGCTCTGAACATGCCAGTACTAATCCACACTGCCAGTTGCACAGCCAGCGAATTTGACTGAGGGTTTGGGCTGTCTGTGGTTGCTGAAGCAGTATGTATGTGACTGAAAGAGAAGAAGATGAAATTGACCTTCTAAGTCTGAAGAATAGTTATCTGGAGAGTTCTGCGTTACTGTTTAGTCAATTAGCGCTGGCTGATGTAAGACAGGACAGCTGTGGAGAGTTCGGATGACCAGTAGTGACTTAATGATTTTTTTTTTCCTGGAGGTCTTATGCAAATTATGCCCAAAAGGTGTAGGAGCAAAGCACTAATGAAGAAGTTAGATTCAGTGTGGAGAAGCAAGTGTCCTTTGCCAGGACTTACTGCTATAATAGTAGCTACAAGTTTAACAGTAGATTAGTTTTTATAGTCACTTACATGAACGTTTACATGGTTGTGGGGAAGATAGTCTGCTTACCACAGGTTGGCAACGCTCAGGAGGTTGTCTTTCAATTGATGGTGTTCATGTTAATAACACTGCATTCCAAAGGGACTTTTTTTACAGGTTTGCTAGAATGAGTAAAATACCTGAGTGTTCTGAAGATTCTAGCAGTCCCCCGTATGACTATTCCCATGAACAGCACGTTCTGTTCAGCTTATATAGCTTCTACTTGAACTGAAGTTTTTTTGGAGCTTCTCTTTTAACAGCAGACAACATTTGTAATGGTGAGAACACAGCCATGACAGTATCAGTGATACAAGTTCTGATACTGTAGTTCTCATGTTCCACCTGGAGAAAGTTTCTTTGATATCTGATACAAATTCAGCCCAAATTTATTTTCAGACTGTAAATAGTCAATATACTTAGTTACATTTCTCTTTCAGAAAGTAATTTTGACAGAAATTAAGGGAAACTTCACTCCTTGGGAGTATTACTGGGAAGTAGGACTCGGTTTCACTGAGTTTTCTGCAGTTAGTTTTGCGACTTTCAAAAATACTGGGTCCTAGGCCTGCACATGGAGTTATAAGAGATCAGCATAATACACTCTTATGGTGTGACTTAACGTATGAACTGTTTGGTGTCAAAAAAAGGCTAAGTGCCGTCATTCAACAGAGAAACGACATGTGGTTAAGATGATCAGAACTATACAGGCAGACCAATAAAATGTGGAATAACAGTAGGAAGACAGCCATTAGTAGAGCTGTTTAAGGACATGACAGTCTAATAAACTCACTGTGAGGCCAAGTGACTTTTTTTTTCTTGTTGAATGTAGGGTATTTATCATTGCCAAAGATGCCAAATCATTCACTTGTAAAAATATAAATATGTAAATGGTCGCAATGGCAGAGCATTGTAGCAGTGCAAGATAAATGAACCAAAACTATTATACCTCTTTGGCTGTAATCAAGTCCTCATGTTAAACAAGGCTCAAACTCAGAGTACTGTCTATTTGTTGTTTATCTCTTCCCCCTATGTAGGTTGTCTTGGGGACACACAGTTTTGTTTTAGATTTCGACGGTCTACTGGAAGGAAAGTCTCATTTTGTTGTTTTCTGGACCAGTTGGATAGAGATCTACCAGTTTACTTAAAGGTTGGAAATAAGAAAAAATGAAGTTAATTTCTTTTGGGTAATGTTAATTTATGGGTCTTTACGCTTAGATTTAATGTTTGAAAAACAAAATCTCTGAAATGGATGTCCTGAAAGACAAAGCTCAGCAAATGTTTTTTGTAGCATGTAATTATCATAATTATTAAGTAATAATAATTACGTTAACTATTCTTTAAATTTTATTACTATGTATGTGTTTTGGACTGCAAGAAATTACTTTGAAGACCAGACCTATTTTGTTACTGACTGGAAACCTGTAGATGAAATTGTAAAAACGATTACCTTTTTGAAAATCTGAAGTGCTTTATAACTTTAAAAAAAAAAAAAAAAAGTTGAGATGTCTCTCTCTGTTTCTACCCTTCCTTTTTTGAAGATGGAGCAGTTACCTAAAAGAGGTAGTGGCCAAAAAGGTGTTCTTAGCATGTCCTTAGGGAATATTGAGGCCTTTAACTATGCTAGTGGGAGTCTGATTCCCAGACTCAGTTTAGATCTGTTTATGTGGCAAATACTTGAATTCCTGTTTGTAGGAAGAATGAAGCTGATGCTCTGTCTTTGAAATGCAAAAGCATGCTTCCTTTAATATTCCAAGAATCTTTTATAAAACTAAGAGATTGAAAGACTAGTTTTTATCTTTTCAAGTCAGGGCTTTAAGGTTTTTAACTGCTAAAATCTTTTTAGTGCTACTTTGCAAAATTATGAGTGTTGATTTATTCCTCAGGAAATTAATTCTATTTTTGCTTTCATAGTGCGTCAGGAGAATATAGATATAAAAATAGTAAAGCCAGAAAGCACAGCTGTTTTCAAACAGTGGTGTTTTCTCTTTGAAGTACTTATTAAAAAAAAACCCTGCCAATAAATAGAGTAATCCTTCTAATTTATTGTATCTAATGATCTTTGGAGCTTCCAGAGAAATAAGCTTTTAAAATGCATATTGAATGCTTCAAAAAGGACAGTATCAGGTGGTTGTATTGAATTCTTTCCTATCTTTTGCAGAAAGATCCAGCATATTACTACGGCTATGTATATTTCAGACAAGTTCGAGACAAATCATTAAAAAGAGGCTATTTCCAGAAGGTAATTTCAATTCTTTTAGGAAAATGCTAATTTGGAAATCAATTATTTTTCAGTGACCTCAGAGGAGCAGGAAGAATATCTTGCTCTCTTAACTAAATTCGTTGTTGATTTATAGTAAATTGTTCTAATTTTACATCAGCTATGCTATGTTCCAGCTGCACTGTCAGAACAGAAATTTTTTGGTGTGTTTAAAAACAAACAGTGGGGAACTTTCAGGAGTTGTTTGTTTGCAGTTGCCTGTAGTCAGATGTGTGGTTGGCTTGCAGGTATGAGAAAAATCACACTTGATGCTCTCTGAGGATAACCAGTAGAACTGCAATAGAACGGAGGGCAAGGGTTAACTTAAAATTATTTTTTGTTTTGTTACTCTCTATTCTAGTCACTGGTCCTCATCAGCAAGCTACCTTATGTCCATCTTTTTCGCACCATGCTTAAGCAAATAGCACCAGAATATTTTGAAAAAAGTGAAGCTTTCCTGGAAGCAGGTACTGGTACTATTATGTTGTTCTGGAAGAGCTCTTATAATATCACATACTTCTTTTGGAGAAATAACAAACACCGCTGTCACATTCTAGTTTGTGTTTCTGTCTTCTTGCAGGCTAGAGGGTTGAAACTAGCAGACTGGCTGATTTCTAGATCAGTGGACAGAGCTAATCTGATTTTGGATTCTCCATGGGAAAGCTGAAGCTCCCCCCTAATAAAACACCTAGGGTTTTGTTGTATGTTTCAGGACCTGCTGTTCAGCAGAAGTACCTGATAGCAATCCTTAGTTTGCACTCTTCACAAATTTAGTCCTCTTGGGCATTCTGACAACTTCTGTTAAGCAGCCCGTACAGATGTCATCTTGTGTGGGGGTTTCTTGTTTGGGGGGGGGTTGGTTTTGGTTTGGGGTTTTTTTTTGACCAAAGGGAAAAAGCAACAGCAGCATCGATAACAGGTACCTCAGCCTTGCTGTAGAACTTTAAGAGCCAGAGGGGGCCAAATGGGAAAGTTATTTGCTCTTTACCTATAAATGCTGTGTTCTTTGTACTGTGTCTGCCCTATATAACTCATGTCTTTGTGCTTTCACTGAGCAGCAATTTGTGGAAACCATTCTTGATGAAGGAATTGTATTTTTTAATCACCTGTAGATAAACAGGGTTTTTTTGACAGGTTGTATTATGAACAAAATAAGCTCTGCAGAAACTACTAGAATTAGTAATGATATTCATAATTTTTTACAACAAAATGCTGAAAAACTTTCTAGCCAAGCTAGAAAGCTAGCTTTTTCCTTAACTGCTTGTGTTCATCTGTTCTACCATAGCAAATGTACATAAATGGGTGTTCTTTTCAAAGTTTCTTAGTATGTACTTTCATGTTTCTCATGCAATACTTTTTCAACTAATTGCAAGTCTAGTTGCTACAAAAAATGTAAGACAAGAGGATACTGTTTTCTTGAAATAAAAACTTTATAGTTCTAACAAAATAATACATTAAGAATGTCAAAAAGGCTGTAAAACTTCTTTGGAGTTAGAGTGATTAAGAGATAAGTAGAACTGTTGTGGGCTGTCAGCACTAATTTAAAAATTACAGTGTGCACAAAGATGACTACAATGTCATGGGTTATAGTGTATATAAACTAGTTATAAATTATACTTTTTTTTTCAAGTTTGTAGCGATGTTGATCGTTGGCCACCACCAATTCCAGGGAAAATACTGCATTTGCCTATTATGGGTATTATAATGAAGGTAAATACTCCTGCGCTTATTTTTCTCTGAGCATGTTTTCCCCTCTGTTTACTGTATAGGTGCTCACTGTATTCTGCCTTGTTTTCAGTGTCTCATACTTCAGAACAGGAATAGATGTATACTCCCCTCAGAGTTAAGTTCTGGGAGATCTTGATTACATTCCTTGTAATGGAGGGAAGGATCTTTTATGGTGCATAAGATAACATGTAATTTTTGTAGATGTTAAAAAGCCATGTTTCAATACAGCTACTAATTGCAGTGTCTGTATTATCCTTCTGGAATATGGATTCCAGGAGACTTTAATGCTAATTATATTTGTCAAATCAAACATTAAGTAAGACTTCAAAATACTGAGAATTAAGTTCCAGTTAAGCAATTTAAATATATTGATGAAAATAATTCTTGTTCCTGAAGTTTGACAAGTAAAAATCTTTTTTGGCCCACACATCAGAAATTAATTTCTTGGTCTGTTGATAATTTTCAATGAAAGTGAAATACGTCTGAAGAAAGCTATTAAAGAAGTTGTATCTAGTGCATGGGGAGGAACTGTGGAGGTTAAATGGTGGCTAAGAACTGAGCCTCTGGGAGCCATAGCATCTTCCTATGAAATGCAATTAAATGCATTTGATGGATCCAGAGGTTACAGTCGGAAGTACGTTCTTAGCAGATACTCTCAAGTTTATGGCTAGACGCATGTACATCACCAGGGAGAGGAAGGGAAGTTTCTGAAGCTGTTCTGAAAGCACAAATTTAATAAAGCAGTGTTCTGGATGCTCGATGATAATGATGAGTGTCAGATATGTCTTGTTTGGGTATTGCCTGCATTTATCTCATCAGTAATTCTTATCCATGAGAGTTCAAATTGTGTTCCTAAACTGAGTAGAGCCATAATTACCATCTTCAGTGATACTGTCCCTGGTTTTTTACACTGCTTGGGCAGTCAGTTTTAATTGTTGTGTATAAATTACATCTATTTGCGTGCACCAGCTTCTAGTATGATTAAATTTGTAGCACTCAAGACTTACAGATGCAGACTGAGATCAGAAAAATGATATTTCTGTTGTTCAGTCTATTTGGATTCTGCCTCATACCCACTGGGATGTCTGATGTTTTAGGAGAGGATTTTTTTTATAAAAGTAATTCTGTACCACCTTAAAACCCCATAACCTTATTTCTGATCATTCTCTCCAACATTTAAATGTATTTTTATTGAAATTATTTTAATAGTTGTGACTAATGTTATCAATAGTCTTTTTTAACTGAAGTATAATTTTCATATCCTAATACTCAATTTGCAATGTAGTACTACATAGTATTGCATATTGATTCCTGTAGCAATGATCTATAGTCTTCAACTATGTATTCATTGTTATGTGGATGTCATGTAGAGTAAATTAAGCATTGTACTGTAGTACATCCTCTTTAAATGATACATCTTGTCTGTAAGTCAGTATTTTAAGTCTCTGCTGAATTCGATACAAGGAAAAAATAATCTTTCTTTTTTTTTTTCCAAAGTTGCGGATTCCAACATATCGTGACAAGCCTGGAACAACACCAATAGTACAGAATATGCACCAGGTAGAGATTAGTTACTTCTATTGTATATAACCCCAAGGCAAAACTAAATATCTGCATTCATTATTTTACTTTAAACTTGTCCATAAACGATTGGTAGCAAATCCTTATATACTTTGATAATAACGAAATCCCCAGTCTTTAAAACTTTGAGTGGAGGAGTCTAGAGCTGGATTCTTCACAGGAAAGGTATTCTAACCCAGTTACCCCAAGTACTTTAGAAGAGGGATGTCTGGCTCCTGGAAGAGGATATTTGGCTGACAAAATTACTGAACGTGCACATCCTTCTAATGGGTGAAACTATACTAAACTAGGGTTTTTTTGAGGATGAAAACTGAATTTAAAATCTTTAGCTTTAGAAGATGGATGTAAAAAAGATCTGCCTGTGCCTTCAAGTGTTGTATGACTGTTTTCTAAAACAGCTTCAGTATGTTATCTCCTTTCTGGACTGAAAGTTGCATGCCTATAAGTGGTGTGTGTGTTGGGGAAAATCTTGCTTTTAGCACACAAAAATAATTACTTGTGGAGATAATGTAGTACATACTGCAGTAGTACAGTAGTGGTGATTAGGGTATATACCATCTACTGTCTGTAAGCGTTTAAGGGAAACTATTTAATTTAATACCTAGGTATTCCAATGACTAAAAACCAAGCATTGTGATGTCTTTTAGGCAGATGCTCAGATCTCCATGGCTTTACCAACTGTTCATGAAGTAGATCTTTTCAGGTAGGAGTTTGGACTGATTTATTTCTAGTTGTGAATTCCCACAAGTCAAAGATTTATGATGGTTCCATAACACATATCTCATAGCTTGTAAGCTAGCATTTATCAGTATTGGTTTTAATATTCTTTTTCTGTAAAGCTGGCTAAAAACCAATTCAAACAACATGCAGGCTGAAACTGCAATAAATAAGCAAGGTCATTAAGTGTTCCATTTTACAAGAGTATTTTATATGTTTCAAATGACTATTAAATACTACTGCAAACTTCCTTTTTATCCAGTTCTTATTCAAATACATATTTCTTCTGGTTATGTTAAGTGTATTAAAATACCTCTGTCTGGTTTTAGGTGTTTCTGTCCAGTGTTCTTTCACATTCAGATGCTTTGGGAACTAGTACTGCTAGGAGAACCACTTGTCGTGATGGCACCATCACCATCAGAATCTTCAGAAACCGTGTTGGCACTTGTTAGGTAACTAATGATTGAGCGAGTCACTGTAGATTGTAGCTGAGTGCAAGTTCATTTGATCTGAATATAACAAAGCATTACAAATTTTAGATTTGCTTGTTTCTTTCATGAAATTTTGCACTGTATACATACAACACGCTTATCCTCTTTCTACCTTGCAGCTGTATTTCACCATTAAAGTACTGCAGTGATTTCAGGCCATACTTTACCATACATGACAGTGAATTCAAAGAATATACAACTCGCACACAAGCCCCGTAAGTAAATCAAACTTTGTAGTGAAGGTGTTCCTCAAAGCCACTCGTAACCATAAAGATGTTTTAAGATACTGCTTAACTATTCTGAATTTCTATCATTAGAGAATTACATTTAGACCCTTTATTTATAAGATTTATCTTGCAGAGTGCATTAATTAGCTGTTTTAAGTTTTCACTCCAGTTAGATAGGATAAAGCAGTTATGAAGCAGCGTCATAATTAAACTACATTTGAGCTTCATAGGATACTTGTGTACAGAATAAGGAAAACTGCAAATATGAGAGCAAGAAGAGTTTTGCTTTTCCGTAAGGGTTTGTGTATGCAACACCAGCTCTGTAGTAGCTTCTTGGGAAATTGTTCTGTATTTGTTTTTATTTTTGAGCAATTGCATTCTAGAAGTCACTTTGTTTAGTAACATCTGTACAGCTCTTTCATAAAGTTAACCCAGTGGGTGTCCTAGTTGAGTGAATAATTTATAAAAGTAAATATCTCTTAATTAAACATGTTAGAAAAATGTTGTAAATAATTCAGAATTAAGATTTCTTTTTTAAGAGCGTAAGTTTACAAAAACAATTCTGTTTGAAACTGCTTTAAGGACACACTTTTCCCCCTTTTTTTTTTTTAATCCTACTCTTATTTTGAGAGCATACACCTCCAATATTTCTTATTGTATGTTATATAAATGCAACTTGATTTGGGAATGGAGTGCATGTGTTTAGATTCACTGATCTTTTTATAAATAATTTTTTTTCTAATGTCTGAACAGGCAGTGGTTATTGTGTTTGGGTTTTTTGTTTCGTTGTTTTTTTACTGTATTTTTCCTCTCAATGAAAGTATTGCCAGAGATACAGCAGTGGAAAAACATACAAACGGAGGCACTATGTTTCAGATTGCATTCCATGGGAGTGGTTATGCAGTATGTAATTTAGTTTCTAAAAATAATTCCAGGAAGAATTTGGTTAAACTTTAGTAACCCATGTTTAAAAATTGCATCTGCTCCTCTGTAGCAAAACAGAAAGGTTGTTCAGTACGTATGTTAGTATTTGAAATAGAGCTAGAATTGCTCTGTCTCTCTTACGGAAAACAAAAAAATTGGAAAGGTTGGAAACAGGCTTTTAAAGCAGTGGCTCTAAGAAGGGGAAGAATCCAGATGATGCAGATTCTGTGTATTTTATTACTGTTAGTGAGAGGGGAGCAAGGGGCTGTTTTTTCATTTTGATGTTTTGATTTATTGTGCCTTTTCAGAAATTACTATAGTGGTTTAATATCAGAATTGATTCTGGTAAATGTGATGGATTAAGGCTCCTAAAAGTGACCAGGTAGCTTAACAAGTCTTGCTATTGTATCACCAGTAGCAGTGAAACAACACTCCTCATGGTTTGCTACCAGTTTACCTTGACCTGGAGAGGAATTATTTGTGTGTGTGTGTGTGTGTGTACATTGGTCCAAACCAATTCTGTGTGAAACTTGCTTTTTGGTTCCCACAAAATAGGCAAGAGAATATTAGTTGTTAGGTTAGACTTAATCCATTCACAGGGAGGTGGAGAATGGCCATTGCTGGGGTTCTTTGGAGCCTCAGTTTGCTTCTTATGTTGATTCCTGTGACATGACCATGCAAAGAACGTAAGAGAAAACATCATAAATTGATTTTTCAGAGGACAACGAAGGAATCTGTTGAGACTTTTTATGGACACTGGTCTTTATAGTTTTGGAAGAGAGATTGCAAATCATGTATAATACTGAAAAATCATGAATGACGTTTGCAGATCCCAATGAATTTAAATCAATAATGCAAATTAGTTTAACAGGATTATGAAAACAGCAAAAAATAATGAAACCGAATTCAAATGAGTTGGGGAAAAATATATCTGGAAAAAAATGTTTCCAGGTGATCGTACTTGAACAGCAGTAGGACTCAGAAGAAATGATTTTTCTGGTGAAGGTTGAGTCAGTGACAAGCAAGAAAAGACTTCTGAGAAACTGATACAATTTGGTGCTGCTCATTCTGAGATGGAATGGAGAGGTTAAACTTGCTATTTCCGTAGCCCAAACATTATACTAAGCTACAGAGCTGTATGATCAGATTTTGGTCCTATCTGTGAATGCCTAAGGAGTTTTTATATGTTTACATATATATTAGTTATAATTAGCAAGTGGAGGGAGGAATGAAAGTCAGAAATGTTTGTAGGTTAACATAGAAATTGATGCCCAATTGCTATCATGATACAGATGGAAGAATTGAATAAAAATTAAAGAAAGATTACTTGATTTTCTCCCCACATTGCCTTGAGGAACAGGAAATTTAAGGAGGGTGTACAGAAAGTGTTAAAATTTGGGATTTTTAAAACCAATCTGAAGAAGTGATGATAACTTATTTTTAATATGGCAGTTCCAATGAGGCTTGCAGTTATGCTCTCTCCTTAGCTAACATTTGGCTGTAAAGTGGATGGCAGCCACTATACTGAAAAATACGTTGGTATTTCATCATATTAGTGCTATAAATCCCAAATTCTGCAGGCCTATGCTGTAGCAGCAGCCCGATGCTCTTACTGCCTCTTTTTCTCAGGGTGCCCCTGTGCATCCTCAAAACCAGATTCTAAGCATAGAGTAGACAGAAAAATCTGACAGGTTGTGAGCTTGGGCAGAATGCTATTAATGTGCTTGTACTTCATCACGTGGTAACTGCTTTTTAACAAAGAATGCTGAAGTGTTGGAAAGTAGGATATTAAGTGTCTCTTTTTCTTAATCGTGTCATCTGAGCAGTAGCTGTACTGAGAAGTCTAATGCAAACAGCAGTCATGTTGACATGCACATTCAAGTACTGATAGTTTGTTATAATCAAACCTTTAAAAGTAGCAATATGTCTTTCAAATAGGGTCAGATTCCTGCTCATTAAAAAAAAATATCAGATAATAGCCTGTTCTCATTATTGCAAATGGGCAGAATTTAGCCAAGAGTCTAAGCAGATGATGTCACTTTTATTCTCTACTACTGTTTGGACTTCAAGATACATCTGTCTTGCTATTTTCTAAAACTTAAAAACTTTGATAAATGTACTGTGCTCTTACATGCAACTTAAAATGTAACTCTCAAATACAAGAGGAAAGTAATTTTAAGTTAACAGAGTTGACCTTTTATCTGCATTAAGACAGAAGCTCTTACTATCATATTTTAAACATTGTCATTATTTTTCTAGACCATCTGTCATTCTAGGGGTGACGAATCCTTTTTTTGCTAAAACACTTCAGCATTGGCCTCACATTATCCGAATTGGAGATATTAAACTTCCAGGTAAAGTACAAATATCTTCTATAGTCCTGTGTGACAAGATCTAACTGTGTGCTTATTTATTTACGAACATATGCAATTTAGTTCAATGAATTTAGTTTAATACTAACCAAATCCTCATGGATGTAAATCTGTCAAGTGAAATTAGGCTCTTGAGTACTGTATGTCTTGTGTTGCCAAATCTAGTATATTAAATGCAAAAGATGGTAATACTCATTAGTAATAATGTTTTACCTTTCACACAATCCTGTTTTTGTATTTCTACTGATAAGGTATTAAAATGAGAAACATCATTTATTACTGATGTTAATTTTGGGATGAGTAGAATGTAATAAATCAGTCACAGCAGGTGCACAGAAAGACCCATGTGAAAGCTAAGTTTGGATGTTACAATGATATAAAAAGTTGCTTGTTGACAGTATTTTGATAATATATTTCTAATCTGGCAATATTCCAGTAATTAATTGTTCAAGTTGGGCAATTTCCTTACATGATTGAGTAGAATTTTAATTAATCTTTGGATAACATGTCAATTGCTAGCCTGTAATAAAATACTGCAGTACTCTAATTATTATTTGAAATTCCTGAATGTAGCTGTTTGCTGTGACAGGTTCACAATTCTGTTCTGAAAGTGGGAATGCATAAACATACAGTTAGGATAATACACCATGAAATTCATTTTTGTAGAATAAGTTACATTCAGTTTCTGAATACACCAAATTAATTAAGGATTACGTACTGTGTTCAATATAATTAGGCAAGGTTTTGCTTTACTTTAAAGTATCACACCTGTCCATGCTTCAGAATACCTGTGGGGGCTTGGGGGTGTGTAGGGAGGAGTTAGCTAGCTGCTCTGTAATTAAGATTTGGAAAACAGAATCTTATTTAAAATATTAAACCTCTGCAAAGCCATGTACACAGATTGCCTTCAAATTTTATATAGTTTCAAGTATGAAATTCTAAAGTTTTGGTGCAGCTGTGTGAAATGCTTAGTCAGAAGTTCCAGAGATGTATCTGTCTGACCTGCCTTTAAAAAAATTTACGTTTTATTTCTTTAGGGACTGTCCTGGTTTCAGCTGAGATAGAGTTCACTTTCTTTCTAGTAGCTGGTGTAGTGTTATGTTTTGGATTTAGGATGAGAATAATGTTGATACGCACTGATGTTTTCAGTTGTTGCTAAGTAGTGTTTATATACTAAGGCAAGGATTTTTCAGCTTCTCGTGCCCAGCCAGCAAGAAGGCTGGTGGGGCACAAGAAGTTGGGAGGGGACACAGCCAGGACAGCTGACCCAAACTGGCCAAAGGGATATTCCATACCATGTGATGCTATGCCCAGTATATAAACTGGGGAAAGTTGACCTGTGGGGCGGATTGTTGCTTGGGACCCAACTGGGCATTGGTCAGCAAGTGGCGAGCAATTGCATTGTGCCTCACTCGTTCTGTATATGCCAATTCTTTTATTATTATTATTACTGTCATTTTGTTGTTGTTATTATTATCATTATTATTGTTTTCTTCCTTTCTGTCCTATTAAACTGTTCTTATCTCAACCCATGAGTTTTACTTCCCCCCTGCCCTCTCCCCCATCCCACTGGGTGGGGGGCGAAGTGAGTGAGCAGCTGCGTGGTGCCTAGTTGCTGGCTGGGGTTAAACCACGACAGGGACAGAGAAAGGGCTTGTGATTTTTTTTTTTTTTGGTGTGTTTTTGATCTGTGGGTTTTTTTTTTTCCTTTTCTCCCCACTTTGCAGTTTCAATAGCAATTTATACTATTATCTTTTCTGAAGCCGAGCATCCAACTAGATCTAAAGAGGAAGGTTCTGCTGAGGCTGCAAGACTGTTATCGGAGTTTAGGGTGTCCTGGCTGGAGAAGGATATATTTGAAAAACAAACCAAAAAAACTTAGTTTGGCCTATGGAAAAGGAGACTTAAATTAATGTTCTTACAACACTTAATCCATGGCTACTGTTTTAATTTCTTGTATACAATTTTTGGTTTGGCCAAGGTACTAAAGATTTGTGCCTGAAAGCATTTACCCTAAAGGGAGCAAAGGAAGATGGAATAAAATTTGAAATTAATGAAACAGTCATTCACAGCTATATAGTCAGTATTTTTCTTTGGCTGCTTTGATTCAGAAGGTTGTTCCTCTGTTTTTTTGGTTTGGTTTTGTTTTGGTGGTTTGTGGTTTTGTTTTTTTTTTTTTCCAACAGGAAAGCCTTATATAAAAGTGAAAAGCCTGTATGCTGTTACTCATATGTTTACTGGATGTCTCTGGATATGTACTTGGATTCTTGTCAGTGTTTCTAATGCTTCTTACAATATTAGATAGTCTTCTAAATGAAAGCATCCATTTCTAAAAATCAGTGCAATGTATAGCACATCAGCTGTAGTATCTAGTAATAGAGATGGAGATTTTCAAGTAAGGTGGCTTTAAATGTTTTGGCAGGTGAAGTTCCAAAACAGGTGAAAGTGAAAAAACTGAAGAACCTAAAAACTTTGGACTCCAAACCTGGTAATAAGTTGCGTCAGAATTAAATTACCAGTATTTTAATTTTAAAAAGCATACCCCATTTTTCCTTTGGCTATATGCTGATTTTTTTTCTTTAGGTGTTTATACCTCTTACAAGCCATACTTGAACAAAGATGAAGAAATTGTTAAACAGTTACAAAAGGTAATACTGCAAGTCTCTTCTTAATGGAAACTGTTTTGTGGTACTGTTGTATGGTGTTTTCATTTAAGGCTGAACTCTGTCTGTTAACTGCATTCTGATTCCTTTGCCCTAATTTATAACTGGATAGATGTACACCCTCATTGTAGAAGAAGGGCTGCTGCCTTGTTAGCAGTTTCTGTAACAACATGAATGGTAGAACTCAAGAAGTTAGATTAATAATTTAGATAATTGAAGTGATTGATCAGTTCATCTGTTTTGGGTTTTCCACCCTCTGCCATCCCCCTCTAGTCTCTTTGGTTTAGAAATCTCATGCATGAGATGTGTAAGAATCAGAGCTTCCAAACGTTAGCTGATTTGCACAAGTTTGTTTATAGAAATTTCTCTTTCCTTGAATTTCTTTACATGAAAATAAAAAATCAGCAATTGAAGGGATGGGATCTGTGCAAAAGGACTGGACACTATTGCTTTCCTTTTGTGGTTCAGGGTAGGGGGTGCTATGTGTAGGCTTATGGCAAATGAATACAGAAACACTGGAGTAAATATTCTTAAAGAAAATCCCACAACTACTTACATATTTTGGGGTAACAGACTTACTGTGATATTTTATTTCTTTTTTTAAGGGTGTACAACAGAAACGTCCTACAGAAGCACAGAGTGTGATTCTTCGGCGGTATTTTTTGGAATTGACAGAAAGCTTCATTATTCCATTAGTGAGTTCTTAGACTAATGGGGTTTTTGCATATGTAATACGGAATAGCTTTTTTGGTGTTAGCCTGGCTAAGTCCAGTAACTATCCAGTAACTACTCCTGGGGTCAACACTGGGTCCAGTACTGTTCAAAGTGTTCATTAGTGGTCTGGATGATGGGGCAGTGTGTACCTTCAGCAAGTTTGCTGATGGTGCAAAACTGGGAGAAGTGGCTGATACGCCAGAGGGTTGCGCTGCTGTTCTGAGGGACCTCAGCAGGCTGAAGGAATGGGCTGACAGGAACCTCATGCAGTTCAGCAAAAAGAAGTGCAAGTCCTGCACCTGGGGAGGAAAAAAACCAACCTATGCAGCAGTATATACTGGGGGCCACCAGGCTGAAAGGCAGCTTTGCAGAAAAGGATCTGGGGGTCCTATGGATGTGAAATTGAACATCAGCCAGCAATATGCCCTTGAAGCAGAGAAGGCTGATGGTATCCTGGGCTGCATTGGGAGGGGTGTTGCCAGCAGGCTGAGGGAGGTGATCCTTCCCCTCTATTCAGTACTGGTGAGGCTACACCTGGAGTATCATGTCCAGTTCTGGGCTCCCCAGTATCAGAGAGAGATGGAGGCACAGGAGAGAGTCTCATGAAGAGCCACTAAAATGGCTGAGGAACTGGGGCATCTTTCATATGAAGAAAGAAAGAGCTGGAACTTTTTAGCCTAGGGAGGAGAAGGTTCAGGGGGGGATCTCATCAATGTATACAAACATATATGAATCTGAAGGGAGGATATAACGAAGATGGATCCAGGCTCCTTTCAGTGGTGTCCAGTGACAGGACAAGAGGCAATGGGCACAAACTGAAACACAGGAGTGTTTGTCAGCCATCAGGACTGTGAGGGTGACTGAGCACTGGAACAGGTCAGGTTACACAGAGAGCTTGTGGAGTCTCCATCCTTAGAGATATTTAAAAAACTGTTTGGGCATAGTTCTGGGCAGTCTGCGGGTATGCTTGAGCAGCAGGGATAAGAGGGGAGTTGGACCAGACGGCCTCCAGATCTCCCTTCCAAACTTAGTCATTTTGTGATTCTGTGAATACTATTTGAGCTACAGAAATTTACCATTTAGCTATGTCTTGACTTTCCTAAAATACTGTACTCTTACAGGTCTTTTAATTACCATACTTAGCATAAAAATGATGAAGGCCGTAGCTTAATGTTAAAAATGAAACATTTCTATACCTGGACAAAAGGTTCAGATCTCAAAAAGGAATGCTTTTTTTCTATGTGTTGCTAGACAGCATTTTCAGATGTTTGCTTGCGACATACTGTGTAGCATTTATGCAAAGCAAAACTCTGTGTCTGTGTGTATTTTATCATGGAGTAAGAAGGAAATTTCTTTAATTCTTCCTCAACACATGGAACCACTGTACACTGTTGAATTTTTTTTTATTTTTTATTTAAGTATAAGGGTGTTTCCCTTGGCCTTGAGAAATGTCAATATTGGAAAAGTAGGGTTAGAAAGTACCTTGTAATGAGAAGAGCTCTATAAGTGTATACTCTTGTAGCAAATTACTATTTGCTATGACAGCTGAGGGGATACTATGAGGTAATCTTTCTGTTAATATGTGAAAGATCAATCAATTCAACTGGTATCTTAGACTGGCTTAATTTTTTTCCTTAAGTATTTATTCTGTCTTCTAGTGGTAGTGCTTTTCCATGCAAATCATTAAAGTTTAGACAGTTTTTCCCTTTTCCAGTCATATTTGTGTACTCACTGCTATTATGCTTGGCATGAGAATCTGTATCTAGCACATGCCAGTTTCTTTCATCTGCCCTGTCCAGACAGAATATTTGATTACTTGTCCTCTCAGAAATTAATTTACTTCTCGTACTTCTTTGCAGACTTACTTATCTTTGCAACTCCATTTTTACCGATGTTCTATCTGACTTTCAGACAACAATGTCCGTATCCAAAGACAGACAGCTTAGGGTTTTGTTTTGGGTTTTTTTTGTTTGTTGATTTTGGAATTTTTTTGCCATTGGATTACCTGCAGTAGACAAATTTCAGCAGTCAAACCTCCTTGGGCAGTTGTTTTATGGCCTCAGGGCAGCTATGTCCTCAGATTACAGCAGCATTTGCAGGATTCTCTAATCCTGCACCTACATAAATAAAAGTTACAAGAGACTTTTGAGAAGGCGGCAGTGTCTCTACTCAGATTCAGCGCATCTAGAACTGGCAAAAGGATTATTATGAAACTCAGCTTTATGTCTGTCTCATTTCCTGTCAGGAAGTGTTAATGGCCAACATGATGTAGCAGGGGCTACAGAATTGGCTTTCTCTTACCTGGTCTCAGTTTTCCTCGTTATTACTGCTGTTTCAGAAAAAATGGGCAAATGAAATTTAGTATGGGTGGCTATTTCAAACACTTAAAAACCTTTGGGGAAAAATCACATATACAGAGCTCTTCACTAGATCATAAAATCAAAGATGAATGTCGGTTAACTGGGACATCTGATGCAACCCCACTGCTCAGAACAAGGCCTATATGAATATATAGCTAAATATCAAACCTTGCTTTACAAGTATAGGTATAACTTTTGGACTAATTCAACACACTTATGTCCCCTTATTCTAGAGGAAGCTTTGGTCATTATCCTCATGCTTTGTCTTCCTCAGAGGCAGTAAATACAGCTTCTAGATCACTGGTGACTGCAATGATCACGCACAGTACTGCTCTTTCCCCAAGCCTTGGGTTTTAGAGTACAAGACATTTTCATGATGACTTGCCATTTCTCAGTCCTGCTCTGCTTGACCATAAACCTGATACAGTTTGACATCTGGCAGGGGGGGGATCCCAAAACAACACTGAAAGCTTTCAGAGTTTGTGGCGTTTGTGTTTCCCTTTTTTTTTTTTCTTTTTTTTTTCTGTCAACCTCAGCAAAGAGCCTCCAGTTTTTGTTCTAAACTGTAGTAGAGGTGAGTCCAGTAATCTGAAGGTTCATAAACAGACTAATGGAATCTAGTTCCTTCAACCATAATTTCTGTTCAGGAATTTTCTTTCTGATTTTGTTGTTTTATCTTTGTCTATTAATGATAAGCTAGGGTTTTTTCCTCAGTGTCTCATGAGAATGGATTCTAGAGAGTAAATCTCAAGACTTTCTGTTTTCCTCCCAGCAGTTTCTATACACTGTTCCTGTAAAAGAATGATTCTTACAAGAGTTTGCTTTATCAGGTGATAATTTCTTCTGGTTTTGGGTGCGATAAAACAGATTCTGAGGAAACTCTGCAAGTTCAGGTGATCCTGGAAGATGCTATTACACTTTTTCAAAGGAGAGACTAGTACTGAACATTGAGATACATCTACTTTGTATCAGGGCGTGACACAGAGAATATTTTTTTCAGTGGATCAGAGTATTTTATTGTACAGCATCATGCTATTCTGGAAATGACAGATATCTGGTGTTTTGCTCTCTAAACATGGTACTTCACCTGTTCAAATCTCTAAGCCTAAGTTAGGGGACAAATTTTGTCTGATTTCTAACCAGTTGGCAGAGTTCGTTGAAATGCTTAATGTTCATGGATTTATTTTTTTTCTTCTGGACAGAGATCTCAGTTTGCCAAGACAAATTGTAAAATAGGAATTCATATCTAATGTAATAGTAAAAACTTACCTGTCTTGTAAATTGAAATGCTGCTGTAGTGTTTGCAGACTCCTGACATACCTTTATGCCGACAAATGGATATTGTGTTTGGGTTGCTGAATTCATGCAGATTTGTAGGCTTTGACTTGCACTGAAATGGAAATTTGTCATGTTTTCTAATTTGTGCATTAGGATAATGATAAATATGTTTTAATATGCTCTTACCTAGCATTTGGAGGTATGAAGTCAGAGCAATGATGGACTTCACCAACCCAAAAAGTTCTGTATGAAGTTAAGTCATTTCTCTGGGCAAGTGGTTAAAATTGGGAAGTGATACCTTGGGCATTGGATGTTTACGTATCAGCTGTCCCATTCTGAGCCCTCTGAACACTTTTTGTGGATGACCTGAACATTTCATCATTTTAGAGCATGCATGATCAGTTCCAATTTCTGTCCACAAGAATTGGGACATCCCAAGAGACTTGTTTGTCCTTAGGTGTTAATGATTAGAGGAGTTTTTCCTTAAAATTTGTCTTTCTCTGTAATTTTGAGACAGGATGGGCATGTAGGGTGAATCTAAAACCTTTCCCTGGCATTCCCCCCCATCTTGCTCAAACTTTCTCTTCAAGTAAGAAACTTCATATGTTTTCTGTCACAAATCTTAGTTTATAGGGCGAGATCACCCTTTACATTCTCTGCCACAAGAAGAGTATCTGGAGGGGTCCTTTGTTTCTTCAAAAGATAGAACTAGACTTTTCATAATGTTATCAAAGCTGATTATGTTCATAGATCAAAAGTTATGACCATTTGCGTACAGACACTCTCAAAATGTATAGCAGCTTGTTCTGATGTGCTTGTGTGAGCTGGCAGAGCAGGGCTGCTTTGTGTCATCAGACCTTAAGCTTCAGCAGTGGCCTTGCCGAGAATTGTCTCCACTACTCATACATTAGATAGCCTTTCGGGGCTCTAGCCATGCCTTTGCCAAGCATTGCTACTGCAGAGATGCCCACAGCTGATACAGCATTTTGTAGGTTAGTTGTATTTTTAATGTTTCTGTGAGGGACTCTGAAAATCACTTCCAAATACTTGATACAAAGTGGGATTACTTTTGGAATCACCCATGATATGAAGGTACCTGTGGACTGTCACTAAAGAAGAGAGAGATTATTTACTAGTGGCTGGAGTTGAGGATATATATATTCCATGTATACTTTTGCTTCCTGTCCTCCTTTCCCTCATGTCCTTCTTAAATCTTGCTGACATAAAGTTCTGTAGTTGGGAAATACAAACGGTATTAGATAAGCTCCTTATGCTCTCATGGGGTAAATATGCATGATCCCACCCTGTACCAATACTTAGAAGAGAAGAGGCTGTGGTCACAAGTGATAAGTAAACATACACGTGGACTGTGTATCTTTAAGACTGGTAATGCAAACAACCTTTCTTTTTCCTTCCCCTAGGAACGTTATGTGGCAAGCCTAATGCCTTTGCAAAAATGCATATCACCATGGAAGGTAAGGAAATATAATTCAAATGAGCTAGAAATTGGTGATTAGAGAAAACAGTTATGGTATGTGAATGATTTTTTTTTTTTCTTTTCCATAGAGTCCTCCACAGCTGAGGCAGTTTAGCCAAGATGACTTCATGAAGACACTGGAAAAAGCAGGACCACAGCTCACATCAGGTTTAAAAGGAGACTGGATAGGACTTTACAGGTCATTTCTTTCATCACCATAAAAAAAATAGTTTCTATAAATGAAGACAAATCAGTACTACATATGCTCTTTCCTGAGCAAACTTAATATTGATTTGAATAAGACTTACTTTTAGAATATATGCTTTAATAGGAGTTGATAGTGCTTAGTATACCTTACTTGCTTAAATCTCTTTCTCTGTAACCTGTTAATGGTTTTCATAAGATGCTACTAACACTACAGGTCTCTGTATACCAGTATTATTTGTGCTTTTATTTCTGGTTCTAACTTGATTCCTCCTTGTAATCAAACACAAAGATAAAAATGAGGATATTTCAAACTGAGCCTTGCTTTTTTCCTGACAAAAATTCCTAATCTTTATTGTTTTTCAGACACCTTTTCTTTACATTGTTTTCTCAATCCTTGTCTTGATTAATAGAAGCACTTGTTATACTCCACTTCAGAATATTACATTTTTTTGAAAGTAAACAGAGAAAGGGTCCTAATATCTTCTTCAACCTCAAACATAATTAATTTACATTTCATGATGTAGAAAAACAGTGTTAGCAAAATTGTAATTAAAATATAAAATGTATTTTGCTTCGGTATTTTACCAGGCATTTTTTGAAATCACCAAACTTTGATGGTTGGTTTAGAAGCCGGCAGAAAGAAATGACACAGAAGTTGGAGGCCCTTCATTTAGAAGCACTCTGTAATGAGGTTAGAAAAATGTGTGCTTACGATTATATTTATCATCTTGTAATAAAAATATATTCTCCCTCGGGTCAGTTTTACTTCTGCTGTTTTCCTTGGTTGAACATAAAAATATTGGCAATTTTGTGAAGCCTGGTCTAGCAAAATGTGATTTTGTTAACCAAGTATAAGCTAGAACTAACATAGCGAAAGAGAACAATATGAAATATAGTTTGTTTGTAAAACGTATCTTTAGTATTTTTTTTGTTTTGTTGTGTATTTTGAAATTGAATACCCACCCCCCTGCCATCCACCCCCAAAAAAGTTTTTCCTCTTACTTGATAATGTTACTTTATTCAGCTTCCTTCCTTGGCATTTTATTTGATAACACATACCTACTTGTGATATCGTTTGTAGCTTTGAAGGTATAAACTCAGTGAGTACCACAGAAAATTGACAACTAATTAGATATGGATAGTAAATAAGCCTACAACTGATCCATAGTAATTGGAAGCTGAGAAGTGAAAACTGTTTATTCATAGATAACAAAATGCCACATAAATGATCTTATGTTGCAAGATCCATTCTTTACTTAAGCTGAAGTGGGTATCAGTGTAATTTGAATTGGAACAATGATAAAGAAAGGTATTGGAAGAGGAGAAGAGATTGTACAGCTAAAGAGAGAATAGGAAGAACAAAAAGAAGTAAGTCAACACCACAACTTTAAAACAAACAGAAAAATTGCACCGGTTATTTTAAAATAAGCCATTGATTTTTATCCCTTGCCTTGTCAATTCCCAAACAGTACATTGTAGCAACCCAAAGAGATTGTTCAAACAGAGCAGCCCAAATAATTTGCAGGGCAATAGCTAGGTCAATTATATCACCTAGAATCTGTCCAACTATATTTGACATTAACTTACTGCAAAGAAATGTGTCACAAATTTATTGCTGACTCTGCCCCTTATTAGCTTTTTCTTTTGATCTAAGTGTTAACATCTTTCTGAGCAAATGTCCTTAATAGGTGAATAGTAAAGGGGTAGGGGAACAGAACTTCCATAAGAAAATTAACCTAATGAGTATATTTTACTAGTTATTGACTATGTAATCTCCTTTAATGCTGTAGAAACAAGAAGTGCTGCCTGGCACTATTTTCATATTTCATTGTGCTGGCAGATCCAATTTGGTAAACATTCACTGCCATTTTGCATTGTAGATGCTATTTTTGAAACTAAGCCTGTTTGGCATGATTTTAATTTTTTTTAATTTGTTTGTATTGTGTTTGTGTGGTAGTCTCCTGTTATGCTAAGTCCTGGGCAAACATGCAAATAAAGCAGATTTTGCAGCTCACTGTAGAGACAGTACATGAGTAAAATATGCTTAGTAAATGGCATGAGAATAAGGACAAGGAGAAGACCTATTCTGAACAGTGGGTGTGAATCAATACTACTTTTGAAAATTATGTATGTTGCCATAAATATTTCAGTGCTTAATTTTTATTCTTTTAGAACTTGGTTTTCTGGAGTCAGAAGCATACTGAAGTAGAAACGGTGGATCTTGTCTTAAAGTTAAAGAATAAACTGGTAAGTAACTGAATTGAACATGGCTCAAATGTGCATGACTTAACTAGATAAAAATATAAAAATATTATATGGTTGTGTTTACAGGAACTTTAAGAATATTTTCATTTAAGTTCTAGGTAGCTCAAGTAATCAATCATTCAGGTTTTTAAAACAAAAACAGTTCATTTTAGCCATGACTGAAAAGTTAGCTAGCTTCCCAACATTGTCCAGCTATGTTGGAAGCATTGCACTGATCTTGTTTTCTTTAAACTAGTTGGAATTTTGTAACTGATCTAAGTGGGAGCAAGGCTGAATACTCAAAGAAGAAAGTCAAACTTTCTTGTGATTTACTAAAAGTCCAAATCAGCATTAGCTCATGCTGTTGTGTGGTTGTTGAGGAAACCTGCTATTGTCCAAAGTCCTACTTAGTCAGTAAATAAGGAATTAATTTTCCAGATTCGGTAACATGTCACTTTGGTGTGTCTTTAGGTAAACTTGCATTTTCAGTAGCAATCATGTTGTATTGTACCTTTGCAGTTGCAGGCTGACAGAGAACATCTTCCTGTGAAAACTGACACACTGAAAAAGCTGCAGATGCACATCAATGATATTATACTAGCACTTCCAGATGACTTACAGGACATCTTGCTCAAAACTGGCACAACGTGATTTCTACTGGGCTATTTTTGTGCAGAAAACAAAAGGGCAAATACAGTTTCACAGAAGACAGTGGCTTACCAAGTTTGGAACATGGCTCTGAATAGTATATTAACACTACAAATGGACTGTACTAATAGTATAGCCCACTATACTGTTTTCACTGTTTTTTCCACTTAAATACCAATGCAACTGAAGGAATTCCTGTGTCTAATGATGTTTGAAATAAGTGCTCTTAAAGAAAAATGTGGGCATAATGAGACTATACCACAGTATAGGACCACAGTGCAGTGCTGGCATTGCAGAATGTTTTCCAATTGGTGCTGCTATACCCAATCCTGTTAACTCAGGGGTAAGCAATATTGATCCTGTACTGTCCTGTTGATGTAGTACCTGATGGGGGTTTTTGGGGGATTTTTTGGTTTTTTTTTAAGTTTTCATCTAGTTCTAAGTCCAACTGACATATTATGTGACTTGGTCAGAATACATTATAGTTGAGGTATTTTACTGGTAAATCATTGCTTTGAAAACTTTTAGGGACAGTTGAAATAATCAGATCGGTTCTTAACTTTCTTCCTTTCTCCTTCTTACCGTCTTTCCAAAACCATACTAATTTAGCATCTTTAAAGAAGAGAAGGCAGCTGACAGAAATTTCCTGAAGAGAAGTCTCTTCCATTCAATGTCAGTTAATTAGGGTGCTCTCACTCACATGCCTTAAAGTAATTGTATACTAATTGGTGGTTTTAAACTGCTGACATTCAGGATTTAAAGTGTATCACTAGTGTAAATGTAAGCATGCAGTATTCATCACAGGAAATAAACACGGTGTTCTAATATGGATTTTAAAATCAGTTATTTCAGTAGAGTTAGCTGATATACAATCTGTTTCAGCTGGAGATCATACCAGTCAGCTCCTGTTATAATTTTGTTTGTTTGTTTGTTTTTTTACTTATACCAGTTTGAGGAGTTAATGGGGCTGGAGGGAGATGATGTTGGCTTCTGCTGGAAAAAGCCTATGGAAAGGTTGAACTGTGGCAAGAAAAGATTGTAGCATAAACTTATTCTCAGTATATGCATATAGCAGACATGCATAAAGAGTAATTTCCTCTTGCATATTAACCAACAAGAATGTGATGTTTATCTTCTTGAACAAGTTTCAGTGGTATATAAGAACTCAGCTGCTCCACATGCAGTGTTATATTTTGACCAGTTTCAAGTAGAATAAACTTAATGCTGTAGTGTACACACAGCATACACTTTTATATGACAAGTGGATCACAGTTATAAAATAAACTCTGCTTTTAAGTGCTTGGATAGAATTTTTAAAAACTTAGGACATAATCCTGCTTATAAGAATATGCTTTTGTATGATAAATATTTCATATCATCTTTCTAAAAATGTCTTATTTAGATATAAAGTGTCACAATGGTATTTTTATGAAAATAATGTATTTTAATACTGTTATGGTTTGTATACAATTACTCATGACCAAAAGTTTAATGTATCTATTATGTTACTTAAACTACACCACTTCAGCATTAATTTCTAACTTGCCAATTTTTTTTGCACACCCTGATGAATAGCATTTCTAATCTAGAAATTAGTAAGTGGCCATTCTTATACTAAATTATCTTAAATACTTAACCTGGAGCACTGTGTAGTTTCTCGTAACCATGTAAACTGGTAACAACTATGATAACTATCACATGACTGCAAATATGTATTTTTGTAAAAGAAAATAAAGGGTTTGATTTTTATTTTTTTTTCTTTGGAAGTTAATGTGACTTAGATGATGGATGTGATTTGTTTGTTTTTCCCCTCTTGTGTGTAAGCAAAGCTGTTCAGCAGCTTATAGAGGCTGCTGCTTAGTCTGACTTGATGAAGCTGTACCTCTTAGGTGCCCAGAACTACCTGATGTGATGGAGTAGTGGTGTAGTTTGATCACACATCATAGTTGTAATATGATAGAGCTGCAGGATCCTCAAGAAAGCAAGTGGCAGGGACTGGCTTCCAAGCAAAATTCACCCAGTCTGCAGTTTATTTCCTGTACACATCTGAGAGGCCTTTGAGAAACATGGTAGTGGGAAGTAGACTGCAAGCAAAGCTCAATTCCAATTTCTTTAATGGAGTTGGTATTAGTTTAAATCCCTGAATAACTAGATGCTTAAACAGAATTAGAGTCTTGTTCAAAAGAAAGGCAAAAAGAAGAGTTGTACTGGGTTGTTTGCTGTCTTCCTCAGTGACTTGTAATGCTTTTAGTAATGGTGGTTGAAAAGGACCTTAACCTATAACCACAAATCTAGTCACTACAACAGGAACAGCCTTGTTGCAGGTTTCTGATCTTGTCCTGTCTCCCTGCAGTCCTCTTAAACTGAGCATGCATGTTTTGACTAGGGATGCTTCAGCCATTCATAGTGTTGCAGCAGCAGAATTGTATCTGTTGCAGAAAGTAGTTGCCCACTTGGTGATCTGGAATTTTCCCACCCCTGTTTTTTGTTTTGGTTTTGTTTTCTTAATTCAGTGTGCTTAAAATACAGGTAAAGAGCCTATACCTCATTCATCTGAGGCTTGACAGCTAAAGGACTGTGCACAAAACTACTAGTTTCTGTAACTTTGCCTCAGTCTTCACCTGACTTTAAAAAAAAAAATATATATATATATGTATGTATACCCAAACATTGTTTGGACCAGGCTGGGAAAAAGTCCCTAAGTGAAGGAGAGAATACCTGGGTGATTAGAAAGGGTCCTAGAAAAGAGGTAGCAGCTGTTCAATAAAGAAATGCTAAAGATAAAGGGCCCCAGTTGGGTCATCAGAAAAAGTTAAGACTGCCTCAGTTAGTGTAATAGGAGAGTAAACTGGACACACACAAGCTTTGAGACTTCTCAGATTTCTTTTAAACAATGTAAAATAACGCCAAGAACCAAAACACGAGATGGAGTGCAATCAAATATGGTAAAGATGCAGCTAGTCCTTCAACAGTCCTAACATCCATGAGCTGAGTCAAGGAGTGTGAACCAAAAATATGTTGTGAATAATAGTTAAGTATGATTATACAGAGCAACCACTTAGGTTAATGTTGAAATGCTGATTATTGATAATCACTTCTAAAGCAAATGTTTGTTAGATTGTACTCAAACAACTGAAATAATGGAAGGTATCTGTGAATTACCTAGCTATAGTAAGAATATGCCAGCTTGATGGTCTGGGAAGTAACCTTTCAGAGAGAGTCCTTCAAATATTTTGTAGTACACTTATCCTCAGCTAAGTTCAGGGAAGCTTAATTTCCATGGCCAAAAACAAAAGTAAAAATGCTGAGTGCTCTGAATAGGAAATTGTTAAGTATTGGAAGCCTAGAACTGGACTCCTTAAAACTATGAGGAAATTGAAATCTAATAGTTCATCAGGATCATATTAACATCTTGCACACTAACTAGATGTAAGTTTCAAATAAGTGATATTTTAATTTTATAAAAATACAACCCTCAATCTTAATTTACAACAGATTTTTGGTTCAGAAGAACATAATTTAAAACCTGAGTAAGACTCAACATGACACGTAAGAAAACAACAGCCTAAGTTGAGTCTCACTCACAGTTGTCTACTGTTAGGATCTGGTCCAGGACTGTCTCTTTTATCACGACCATTAAAGATGTTTTTCTTTAATGGAAGATAAGTAAATAGCTTCTGTTTGAAAAATGTTAGCTCTTGTGTACTGACATAGTTTCTAATTCACATAGGTAGGCAACAACTCCCTTGAACATTTGTAGGGCTTTTGATTGAACCAATGCTTCCTTGGGATAGGGAGCTCAGTCACTTAGGTATTAATGCAGCTCATCTTACGTTGCCCCAAATTTAATTACTGCCATACCAGGGGCTTTTTACAGTAGCTGTGAAAGACGCTGTTACAGCTGGTTATGAACTCAAACATATCTCTCAAAAAATGGCATGCTTCTAAAAAACCATGGCTTGTTTCAGTTTTATTCCCATCTAACTTCCCTCGATCTGTTTGCTGCTTCCTGGCTGAGAAGCCGTGTGCTGTTTTGGTGCCAAGACCACGCCGTGTTTCGCCTTGACTCTGCAGCCGAGGGTCCAGGTCACAGAAACAACGTAAGAAAAAGATCCTTCGGTAATCAGCGTTCCCGTGATAGAGGTTGGGTTTTTGTAATTACCTGGCTCTGTTGCTGCTAGGGTGTTTTTGGGGGTCCTCCGAGGATTTGGTTTGCCCTGAACCCCCTGCATCTCTCTCATGCTCTGAGCTCTCCTGCTGCCCTGGGGCAGAAGACCCTGTTGGCTGTCGTGCCTCAGCCTCAGCCGAGCGGGAGCTGCAGTGAGGTGAACTACTCGGGTGTGGGGGTGCCCCGCGGAGCGGCAGGCCGCTTGGCCGCTTGGCCTCGGCCTCGGCCTGAGGAGCTGCCTGGCGCCCGGCGGACTACATTTCCCGGCATGCCGCGCTCCGCCGTGCCCCGGGCGGCCGGAAGCTGCGGCGAGGCGGGCTGGACGCCGTCAACTACATCCCCCGTCGTGCGCCGGCAGCGGCGGTTAGAAGGAGCGAGGCGCGGAGCGGGCGCAGCGCTCGCTGGGAGTAGTAGTCCCCGCCGCCGTTGGGCGCTCGGGCCGTGTGGCGAAGGGTGGTTCCGCGAACGGGGGATGTGGCGAGCGTGACGTGATTCTGTCCGCGTTGGAGCCGGGGCGGCCGTGGCGAGCGTGACGTGGCAGAGAACGAGCGAGCGAGCGAGGTTCCCCGGTCACAGAGCAGCAGCTGCCGCCGTCGTCGCTGCCGCCCGCGCCTTATAAGTCGGCGCCGCCGGGCGAACCCCGCGCCTCAGCAGCCTGCCTCCTCGCTCGCGGAGGGATCCGTGAGCGCAGACAGGCGCCGGGCCGCGCTCCCCCTCCCTCCCTCTCTCCCTTCCTCCCTCCCTCCCTCCTCGCCGCGCTCCTCTCGCCGCCTGTGCCGCCGCCCAGCCCCGCGCCGGAGCCGCCATGGGCCTCACCATCTCCTCGCTCTTCTCACGCCTCTTCGGCAAGAAGCAGATGCGCATCCTCATGGGTAAGGGGCGACAGCGGCGCGCTGCCGCCGCCCCCCCCCCCCCCGGAGCCTTGCCGCCGCAGCCGTTGCGCCCTACCGGGCCGCGGCCGACGCCAGGCCCGCCCGCTCCCTCACAGACGCGTCCCGCTGGCGGTGGGGGAGGGGAGGCGGGCGGGAGGGGGCCGAGGGCTCGAGGCGGGGGGGGCTTGCCCCGTCCCGGGGCGCGGGGGGGACACGGGACACCCCTCTGTCCCCTTTCCTTAGGGCTTGCGGGGTCGTTGGTAAGTGAGCGAGGGGAGGGAAGGAGCGGTGGGGGAAGGGGGTGGGGATCGGGATATGTCTGCCCTTCCTTTTCCTCTGCCGTGTTCTCGTTTTCTTCTCTCTTGTGCCCCCCCCCCGCCCCCGAGTCCCGCTGATCGGGGGTCGCGGCTGCGCTGGCCCGGGTGAGGCAGAGCCCCGCTTTCTGCGGGGTTTGCAGCGAGGCTGCAGCCCCTTCTCCTTGCACCTGCGTTTCCGCTCGCGTTGAGCCGGAGCGAAAACGTAGAACAAAGATCAAATTGCAGTAGGTGAAGCCGGTGCCCGCCTGCCGGGGAAAAGTACGTCGGGCGGAGGGGGGTGTCCCTTTACCGAAAGGCGAGCGAGGTCTGCGCCTTGCTTTTCTCCGCGCTGCCGGTGCGGTTGTGCTCTCGGCCTGGAGACGCCGCTCCTGCCCGAGCCGTGTGGCTTTTCGAACAGGATGTGACAAAGCCCGGTGTGCTTGACACCGAGAGCTTAAGAAATTGCCATATAATGGCCGATTTTCGGCAACTATGGTGCCTGTATCTCTGACTCTTGTGAAAGAACGTTTCGGTATAGCGACTGTGTGCTTTAATTCTCCTGTACCTCATGTAAAAAACCATAAAACCCAGTAGGTTGCTCTTCCGGTGCCTGCTTAGTTTTACTGTCTGCCCGTAACTATTTATTTGGAATTAGACTGTGGTTCTCTCGACACGGACTGCGTAAGAGTTGAAGCAAGAGGTTCTTGAAGGTTCTCACTTTAAGATTACGGTTCAAAAGGTCAAAGCCAGCGCATACTGCATTCGATATTTCCTCCTCCACTTCAACTCCTTCCTGCCTTCTTCCACCCACCTACCCACTCCCACAAGCTTTATGTACAAACAGATCTTAACCCCTAAATTTTTCTCAAATTCTATTACCAAAGTGAATGGAACTTGATTTATGGCCATTGACTGAAGTAGCTTGTCCTAAGAAATTACACGAAGTGCTCACTTCAATACAGCCAGTGATGGGGCTAGGTCCTAACTGTGAAACTTCTTGGCACGCAACTCATCCTTAATGCTGCCTGGGTATGCACAGCAGACACAATAATGAAGCTTTTTTTAATTATAATTTTTCATGATCTCCATACATTTTGTGATGACAGAGTTCTTTACTGCATGCACAATAATTTTTATTGTATCTTCTCTGTTTGAAATTAGAGAGTCTCATCCATTTCAAAATAACCTGGGTAATTTTTGTCTTCGAGAAAACTTAGTACATCTTTCGGTTTCAAGGAAGTGATTTGACTGTCTCCCTCGCAGCCAGACTCTTCATATGACTCTGAATGAATAAAGTAGAATCTTCAAATGAGCTTGACTGTAGGATGAGATAGTCTCTATGGTATTTGTAGTTCTGTTGCATTCTGCAAAATAATGAGAACAGGAAAGCGATGTCATACAGATCAAAACAGCTTGCAACACTTTAGTTTCTTCATTGGTAGGTAATCAGTTCAAATTTAGGTTAGATATGAGTTAGGGAGCTGTACTTTCTAGCAGTTGGTTCAAATGCTTTTTAATAATTTTGATTTTAAGGCATTATATTCAAATACAGGACTGGATCAGAGCATGAGACTGCACCGTGTTTGTTACGTAGTATAAGAGGCTAAAACTTTTGCTATGTTGTGATGAGAGTGTATCATAGGACCTAAACTGGATGTTTAGAAGCAGAATATGTTACATTGGATATGACATAATTAATTTATACCTGTAACATGGAAAAGAAGCTCTTCATAGCATACTACATTATATATCAGCACTTTGAGGCGAGATGTCTGAATTAATACTGTGACTGAATTAAGCTTCTCCTCAGGGTGATGATTTTCAGTTTATGGTTTGAAAATGAGCTATACAAGGCTAGGCATTTAAGTTTTTGTATGTAGTATACCAATGAAGTAACTTTATGGGGTAAGGTGTTTATGGAGAAATATTTAGGGGGAAAATATTATATGGGTGAGTTGATAATGAACAGATGATTAATTTATAATTCAGACTTCCCTTTCACAGCTTTCTTCTGTTTCTGCAGAATTCAAGATAAAGTGGAATTAATTTAGCTCTTAAGACAGACTTTGTGTTACTGAGTTCTGGAGAATTTGAATATTTCTCATCAGGTACCATTACCAACAGCAAACATGATGTACTAGTTTTTATATTCTCAAATTACACTTATGATAAAAGGTGGACATTTAATGGTATGCTGTTACTGAAATTTTGTTTTTTAAAAAGTGCACTTGTATAATTAAGTACTTTTCAGAAATATTAAGTTAACATTCTGAGGAAATGGATGCAAAATAATTCCTGCATCTTTATAGGTGGAAGTAACATGAGGGAAAAGAAGTAACTGTAGGATAGGATTGAATAACTTAAACTAGGCAATGGGGGTGTTAGAGTGGAAAAACTGAGTCCTAACCCTACACGTACCTATCTGTAAAACTCTTCGCTTGTAGTTTCTCATGCTTAAAAAAGTTATTGATTCATTGTGCACCTTTCAGTATCATAATTTAGTGTTCTGTGTCTTGGTGTAGTTGTGCAAGTATAACTGAGATAATAGCTACTCAGGAGCTTCAAAAACAAAGGTAATTATTAAATACATTGGGGAAGAATTTGTCAGATTCTTTGGGAATTGTGTCACTGTACAGCACAAAACCATTTAGCTGTTTTTATTTGTTAGAGGGTTTTTGTGTTGTTTGTGTTTTGTTTTTGTTTTTTTTAAAACCGCTGTTGGTTTGCATGCTGTTGGGGTTTTTTTGTATGTGTGTTTTCTTGAGAAGCTGTATTGAGAATTGCCCCTTCATATCCCACAAAGACTTACCCAATTGAAACGAAACCTGAAAGAGGAATAGTATGTAAAGGATAAATAAGTTTTGAGAGAACTGGTATAAACGTAAAAGGAAAGTGAAGGAATACAAACCTGTAGTAAATTGGGATTCGTTAATTTCACTTTTTTAAGCTGGCTTTTGATTGTAACATGAATGTCACAAATTGGTTAAATACAGTAGAAGCTGCTTCCCTCCCCCCCCCCCCCCCTCGCTGATTATGGGAAACATTCATTTTAGAAGTGGCAACATGCTGTATTCTATAGCAAACTTTGGAAATCTCAATCTGACAACCAAAATCTATTGGTCTTGATGGGGGTTCCTTTTAAAAAGTCAATTCTCCATTTTTCTGCATCTATAGTTTATATGAAGCTCTCTGCTGTGATAACTGAGGCAGCTTGATATTTAGCCACCAATGATCAAAGTAGAAAGTTGGTAAATGAGGAATGCAGTGGGGTCACAGGGGTGGTGTTCCCAGGGACAAGTGAACTACAAGCTTGAGGTTTAGAAACACAACTGACAGGCTGTGAATGAAACACTCTTAAGAGGAGTAAAGGGCTTAGAACCACAGTGGTTTTAAGAGTAACTGAAAGCATTATAGGTATTTTTTCTCCAGCTAGAGGAAAAGTATATCTGACTCTGTTTAAAGATAAATGGTTGCAAGGGCAAGTCTGTGCTTCCCATTTGTACTTTATTGTAATCTTAATGCTTTGTGGTACAACTGCTGACCATCGTACCCACATCAAGATATTTAGCGCTTGGTCTTGTTGATGGTCAGTCAGGTAATGGAATCAGAGTGAAAATGTAGAATTGGAAATTTACATTATTTGGGGATTTAAGACTTAAGTTTCAATCGTGATAGTTAAATCAGCTTAAACTTTATGACATGGAAGTAGCTCATAGATTTACATTTAGTGTTTCAGTGCAAATGTAAACATGTGTTTGTTCTTGGGCTGCTAAAAGCAATAGTTACAGTTCCTAGTAGCTCAAAAGACTAAATGTGATTTGGTGTTATGAAATTTCTTGTTCTAAAAAGGGTGGTAAATGGCAAGTTGGAGTAAGAAGTATGAATGGACGCTATGCTCTTGATAACTATTGCTTGTTTAGACTTCATAACATTAGCCATTCAGCTAAAAGAGGCAGGTTTTGCAGATAGGGTAATTGTGATTTGCAGAGTTGTGTTCCCTTAGTTAAAAGCTGCTGTCTCACGTGTGGAGTCAGAAGAAAACGCATGTCCATAACTCATCCTGCCTCAGTGCAAAGTCCAACAGCTTAATTAGAATTGTGGATAAGAGTGGATTTAAGCAAAGTCTCTGGGCTTTGCGCTTACATAGCTAATGTAGCCTTCTGCCAACACCATTGAGGTGTTGGTGAGTCCTGGTAAAAGAGTAGAGTGGATAACTGGGGCAGTAATTTCTTAAATTTAGCAAATAGTTTAAAACTCTTGACTAGTTTCTAATTTCTTAACTCTGAGTCATATCTTCAAATGGTTCTCAATACCCTGTGTATATTCTTTGAAATGAGATTAGCTTTTTTCTTTTTGTCTTTGTCTGTATCTTTAGTATAACCCCTAAATACACTAAAACCATTTGTGTAGATAACACCATCTTTCTTTCATTGCTAATTTTAACAAATCTTGTCAGTGTTTGTTCTACTGATAACTGTTCGGGGTTTTTTTGGGGGGGTGGGGGAAGAGTTTGTGGGTATGTGTAGCTTTAATTGATGGTTCACTAAACGATCTTAATTTACTCAAACTGTCACATACATATTATGTACACGCATTATATTTTCTTGTAAAGATCTAGGCACCCTACAAATGCTCACTTGAAGATGAGCTGTGTGAGCATAGTGTTGGGCTTCAAGCATTGTGCTATCAAAAACATAGTTTTTCAGCATAGATGGAGTATTTGAGGGTTTCAGAGTTTGCTCAAAGGGTTTTCTAAGGCTACCCAAAACTTTATTGGTGTAGGGAAAATGCTAACATTTACAGGTTTCATGACTTGCAAGCTCCTGTGAAACTTCTGCTGCACCATGTCTTGTCTTTTTTTTTTTTTTTTTTTTTTTTTGTTCATGCTTGTGTGTGTTTCTAAGAGACCAACACTTAGACAATAGCAAATGTAAAACTGTTAAATTTTAATTTGAACATTTTGGGAGGTTATTACCCCTGAAGGAGCTTTGGTTTTAATGGTAGATTCCATCCCCCCTCCTCCCCCCCTTCATGACATTAACAATTAGAACAATTTTTTTTTTTTTTTTGAACACACAATGATAATACCAAAGACACTGAGTTGGCACGTATAATCCTGTTTACAGTATCAGGTATAGGACAATTATAGCTAGGTTTTTTTAATTAGTTAGCTGTAACAGCAGTTTGTGTCTTGAGAAAGAGGCGGCTTTTTAAGAGTTTGGTTTCATTCTGAATAAGCAGGTAATTTCTAATTCCATTTTATTGTAATGCTAAGGAAACAGTTGTATTAATAGTCAAGTCATCAAACCACTTAAAGCTTAATATATCACAATCACCAATTAGGAAATTAACTGAGAACACTTAAGAATGTAATCAGACAAGGATAACATTTGGTTTCTTGTGCAAGTATTATTTAATTAATTCTTTGATAGGGGTTTTATTTTTGTTTGGGCAAAATTTTATTGGCTATTTTAATTTTCACAAATAAATATTTTATTAAAACCATTGCTGTGGTGTTCAGTACCTACTCTTTATTTAGGTGCTTATGTGCTAGGCATTGGATTCTAACATAAAGAATTGTGTTTTGAGTTGCTCTTGTGTGTTCTGAAATGCCTAACAATGAGCAGTTGCACAGACATTTCTAGAAAACTACAGTGTGTGCCTGCGGTGTTGGTCATGCTTCTCAAAAAATGTCTTTGACGCTCCAGTTTTTGGTTTGTTTTTTGGTTTGGTTTTTTTTTGTTTTTTTGTTTTTTTTTTTTTTAGGATCACATATTTACCACATAGCTTACGTTGAAAAAACAGCAAACTTAAGTTTTGTTGTAGAAACAGAAGAGCAAATTTTGGTGCAGAAGGCCTTCTTTAAAGATCAAAAGTGGAGACTCCTAATGAAAGCATCCTAGTGGCTCTCAATAAATAGAATTTATATTCTAAAGAAGAGTTACAGTCCTTAGGCTATATGCGGAGTGATGACAGGATTTTCCTAATGTATGTGTTTCTGTCAATGCAAAAGAAATGTTTTAGCAAAGGGAGAAGAGACTGGAATAAGGGGGACTGAAGTGTCTTCTATGGATAGTGCCTCTTGGTTCAGGTGCATGTGAAACTGGCCTTAGGTGAAGGTTGAGTAAGTGAGACCTTCTCCAACTTGAGTGCAAAGTAGCAAATGTGATCAGTTAGAAACTGTGTGCTGCTTCTAGATTGTTGCTACGCATTTAAAACCATCCTGACTTAGACAGAAGAAACTTTGAAAGTGAATGATAAAACTTAATTAAGTAACACAAATACGAAGAAAGGTGACTAGAAACTTGTGAGCCTGTAGGTTGTGGCTGGAAGTGTGTTGTCAAGCTTGTTTTCTTCATTGCTTGTTCTCTCAGTGCTGGGTAGAGGAGATGGGGAGAAACGGACAGTAGTATATCAACAATGACTTCAGAGTGTTTAAGAAGGTGTTTCTTCTCAGAAAAAAACCCCTAATACTCTGCATGTAAAATGGCATGTTTTAAAATTAGCAGGTTGTAGTTCATATTGTGAACTAAATCAAATTTTCTGTTTATTTCTAGTTGGTTTGGATGCTGCTGGTAAGACAACTATTCTTTATAAACTGAAACTAGGAGAAATTGTCACCACAATTCCCACTATTGGTAAGATAACCAATTCTCATGTCTTCATTCTTGTTACTCTAAATTTGTGTTTTAGAGATGGGCTTCTGAAGAGCGTAGGGATTTGCTATCTTGCTGTTAGTGTAAGAATCAAGACAAACGTGGGCTTTCTAGTACTGCCATAATGTAAATGTGTCAGACCAAAGATACATCTAGACCAGAATCCTGTGTCTGATAGTGGCCAGTAGCAGGTGCTCAGGAGTATAGGAACCGATTAAGTAGCAGTACTTCCCCCAAATATCATGACCCTCTAGCAGTTCATGGTTGAAAGATTTGCTGAACCAAAGGTAGTGTACGTGAATTTAAGCGTTTAATATTTTTTTTCTCCACTTAAGTCAATGTTATTCTTGATCTAGCAGTTCAATTCTGATAAGCCATTTTATATATATTTGGGAGAAGTATAACTTAGGAAGTAGCTATCTTTAACATGGTTAGAGTTACATTTTAACACTAGCATTAACTATTTCTAATTACTTAACTCTTTTATTTTTAGGTTTTAATGTGGAAACGGTAGAATATAAAAACATTTGTTTCACAGTTTGGGATGTTGGTGGTCAAGATAAAATTAGACCTCTTTGGAGGCATTATTTCCAAAACACACAGGTAAGAGTTCTGAGATGGCAGTAGTTAAAGACGTGTTTGTAAAGTCTCATGCTGTGTAGAGTATATGTGGAAAGTTGTCCTCTGTCCTTTCCTTTCAGAGAGGTTCCTCACTACTTCCTGCAAGTGCTGAGGGATACCCAGATTTTATTCTAGTTGAAGCTAGTTTGTTAACCTGAAGGCTTCAAGTCTAGTCGTGAGTGTAGCCTGGCAAGGATGAAATCCTTTAGGATCTACCAGTGTTCTGTAATGTGCCAGAGCAGCTGGTTTGTTTGTGAGGAACTCTTCAACTTTACCCTATCCATACTTTGATCTGTTTGAACTGGCATTGCCTTATGCATAAAGATTGTTACTGTTTAAACACCCTTCTATGTACTCTTTTTTTAATAATCGGCCTTAAAATATACAGCTTTTACTGTGCTATATCAGTGTATTTAGTACATTGAGTATCTAAAAATAGCATAAAAGATCTTGTTACCAATTGATTAGAAAGTGTCAACTTCCTATTGATGTGACTGCTGTCATTTTTGGTGACATAAATGTGATTCTTTCCGTTGGTTCACAAGTAGTAAGGTAAGTTGCTTATTAGTATCAGGAAGCTTGGGGGAGTGTGTTGTTTTGTGGGTTTTTTGGTTCTGGGTTTTTTTCTGTGTTGAATATAGAATTGTTTCCAAGAAACTTCTGTGCAGCATAAAGCATATGATTGGTGCAGAAAAATGGAGAAGTCTGGATTGACAAAAAGGAGCTAGCAAAGTACTGTTGTGAATAGACTAATACTTAATTTCAGTTCCTTATTCAGCCCTGTCACTAAATATTTTTAAAAGATGCTCTCTTTTCTTAGAATGATAAAATGTAAGTCTTTCAGACTGAAATTTTAAGAGTAAATAGTGTGCGTGTGTAAGGAGGACGCTTGAATAACAGAGATGCCATGAGAAATGCTGTTTGGTACAAACTTTTTAAAACAAATTCAGGCCTTACTTTAAGGGTGTGGGTTTTTTTCAGTGAAACATGAGATGGTGAAGCGGTTGCAATTCTCTTGCTGCATTTAACGTGATACAATGAGTGAAAAGGGAGGGGGGAGAGTTAGCTTCTGAAATTTTGCTGGAGTCTCCCCCCGCCCCCCAAACTAATGAATCCCACAGTAATCTGTAAACCAACATTTGTGTGTGTTAACTTTATTGATTTAGAAGGCCTAGCTTTATTCTGCAGTTAAAACTTATTATATAGCTGTTCAGACAGACATCTTGCGCTGCTTAAACAGAAATTTCTCTCAAATTTTCTTACCTAAGAAAGGGGATGATTGCAATATTCAATATGAGTTATTTGGTTTTTAAAATAGTATTGTATGTTTACATTGGTTTTTCAAAACTGCTTAACTTCTTACAGGGCCTCATTTTTGTGGTAGACAGCAATGACAGAGAGAGAATCCAGGAAGCAGCAGAGGAGCTGCAGAAAATGGTAAATATAGATACCTTCTGAAATACAATTGTTAAACTTACTTGTCATGTTTTTGGATGTCTGTCAGCTTCCCCAAGAGATTTAGGATTTTAAAATTTTAGGGAGTTTGTACAGTGCATATTGTGTTCACCTGGTAATTCTGGGTCACGTAGTGCACTGACTTGTAACTACAACTCTGTAGAGCGCTTTAGCTCAAGAACTACTAATGTGTCAGAACCTTTCTTTTTGTCTTAAAACCATAATAGAAATGCAGCAGAGTAAGAAAGAATTTTGGAAAAACAAATCGGTGCTAAGAATTTCAGCAGCAAGATGCCAGTAAATTTAAACTGCCTATTGAAAGAATATTTCCTTACTTGTAGGAGAAGTTCTGTTGGGTACTAGTTCCATTTCACTTAGTACTTACTAGTGACTTCAGGAGCAAGAATGAAAATGTTTATAACCCTTAAATCAGTATTTAGGTTTCTTTAGTGCTTGTTGAAGTACTTAACTGAGCTAATTTAATAACATCACCATTTTTTCTGTTAGCTTCAGGAGGATGAGCTGCGAGATGCAGTCCTGCTTCTGTTTGCGAACAAACAAGATCTGCCAAATGCCATGGCAATCAGTGAAATGACAGATAAACTAGGTCTTCAGTCTCTGCGTAACAGAACTGTAAGTGCTAAACTTCCTGCTTGCTGAACTCTTGTCTTCCTTTATTATATATCATAAACATAAGTTTTCCTTTAAAGGAAAGGGAAGTTCTCACCTCTTTGTGTAAAAAGATGCACATACCTGCTATTAAACTCTGTACTGCATAGTTTAAGGTCCTTGTTGAAAATAAGTGATTTAGGAGTATAATCCAGTGTGTATAGCTATTGCAGGTGTTTCATCTCTCACCTTTTCTTGGAAAAATAAATATTCCAGTCTGTCACTGAAATACAGCTGTCAAACATGTTTGACAAAGTATGTGGTGGGCTTTCCCATTTTCTCAATATTTGTTGTTATGGGGGAGAAAATGCTTTCTGCGTTCTCACCACTACAAAGATGAGAAGAAATTAAGTAGCTCCTGAATTGTTAGATTCCATCTGCACAAGCCTTTGAGACATAGGGTTGCTTCACATAAACCACCTAGCCTTCTGTAATACTAGCTTAATGTCTGTATGTTGACACACTAAGATCATATCCATAGAAGATGTTTTAGAGGTCTGTTGATTTAGATAATTCCATGTCCCATTTCCTAAAAAGCGGTCTTTCAAAAACAAGAAGCTAGTTTTCAGCATATAAACCAAATGCAAGTTCTGTATTTGTTTCTTGATGCCCTAAATGTTGTTCTAGGATTTGGTAGGACAACACTTGAGTTTCCAGATAATGTCTGAACCCCGTCTGCTTTATATATACTTTTCAAAACTTTAAAAAATACCATGCGTTTGATATTTACTCTACTTATGGCACGAAACAGTGTTTAAAGAACACTGAGTGTGTATCTGAATGTCACATATTGTGATAACTTATCTTGCATTTTGTCAGTATTTATATTTAATTTCTGTTTGTGTTCTACATTAACAGTGGTATGTCCAGGCTACCTGTGCTACGCAAGGAACTGGTCTGTATGAGGGACTTGACTGGCTGTCAAATGAACTCTCAAAACGCTAACTCAAACTGGATGACTCTTTCACCAGGGACATGTTTGATATAAGTGGTCTAGGCTTGTTACAACAAAATTAGTTCGCATCTTGGTTATTACAGTATCTGGAACTGATATTTGGGCAGGATATTACAGCGTTTCAACTTATTTTGTTGCCAATTATTGTTTACCGAGCTACATGTTGCAAAGGTAGCAATATGCTTGGGTAAAAATCTCCTTAACTTGGAAAAAGTGTATCTTCTGATTTTATTCCCCTTGTTAGCCTAAATGCCTGAATATAGTTATTGTGACAACTTTAAGATCTGTTTTGAATACTCTTCTGAGCCCCAATAAATTAATGTTTTTTTTCTCCCTGCTACTTTTAGTTTACTGATGCCCTGTTTCATTCCTCAGACAGTCTGCTGATTTAAAAATGTAGCATTCCGTATGTATTTATTTCTCTCCCTTGCCAAAAAGAATTCCTAATACTGCTTGTTCCAGCCAAGGAAATGCTCTAAAACACTATACAAATCTACTGCACTGAGGAACATTTTATTAATCCTTGGGTTCTGTCAGCCCAACTTGCCTTTGTGTGAATTGGATTTGATGGGTAGAATAGTTCTGTGCTGGTTGCGAAGAGCTCATGTTGAGGTTGTTTTTAATATTCAGCAGATTGTCTTCCTTTATATTGTATCTTTTTTTTTTTTTTTATGTTGCATGTTGCTTTTTGGTATCAGCCTGACTATTTTTGCCCAGTGTATAATAGTTCTGCTGAAGTTTTACTGTTTGTTGGTGAACATATCTTCATAAAGAAATTTTGGAAAATTCATCAAACTCAATGGATTAGTTTCTTCATAACCCACTTGGAATTATTCCTAATAAAATGATAAAATGTATAGTTCTGTGTACGCTCTTCTTGATTCCTGAAATAGTTGAATTGCAAATTACCACTTACTCTTTTTCCATATACTGAGCTTTCCTGCAGCTTGAATGTGAACATCAGTCTCAGTTTTTCACTTGTTTGGAGCTATGTAGAGCGGGACATGGAAGGTGGGCATCAAAGTTGTATACAGTGCAGTAGAGCAGCTGTCCTCAAGACTTAAATAATTCTGTAAGTGTCTTCTGAAGTTGTAAATCTAAAATTCCTTTTAAGATGTCCAGATATGAAAATACTAACAGTTACAAAAATTGTAATAAAACAAATATGAACTGTCTGAAAAGCATGCATGTCTGTTTCATAGCTGTATCTACATTTAAAAACCAACATGGGTTCCCACAGGAGAATCACAGATTCTGTTGATGGCTAGCTGGAAAGCTAACTTGAACACTTGTACAGGGATTTAGTCAATATTATATTAATGGTGATAGTCACCCCAAAAAATCAGCTTTATGCAACTGCTGCTGTCTGCTTTCATGTTTCTGCCCCCTTAAACCTCTGTAGTTCAAAAGACTTAGATTAACATGTTTTTTGAGGCTGCTGTTAATGGGTATTTCAAAATCTATTTTTCTATTGCCTGTCTGCTGTATGGATGCAAATATGGCTCAGTCCTCCAACTGAATGTTCTATTCTATTGATTGTATGTCTTCAGGAACCCAAAGCATGATTTCATTGCAGTTTCAGGCTAAGCTCTGCTCGTATTTTTAGCCCAGATCTTGTTACTCTTGCTACAAGAAGTCCCAGTGACAAAGTCTGGTAAACTCAAGCTAATTTACGTTAAGAGCACCTTCCAAAGCAGCTTCTGCTGTAACTGAGGTTTAAGTTTCTAGGAAGTACTGTTACTGAGAACACAGCTAGGCAGAGAAAAGGCCAGAGCTTTTGAATACAATCTTTAACTGTCTTCAATATGTAACAGAAACCCAGGAGACAATGTGAGTAGGGTTTTGCCTGCATCTTTAATGAATTGCTGATTACATATCGACCAAAGTTGATATATCCATGCATTGCATCAGTAGCTGTTAATATACATATTTCTAGCAATACAGTTCCTTGAAATAAACCTTAAAAGGAGCACCTTGCTCAGAAGAGGCAGCTTGTCTGCAATACGGATTGTATTGGTAGTCCCAATGGGCTAAAATGAAACAATGCTTGTGACAAACAAAATGCCATCTCCTCTTTCAAGGAAGAAGTCAAAGGTAGACTTTAAATAAAAAAAGCAGATACTTAGAAACAAAGTAGGCCTTTTATCTTGAAGGAAACATTCTGTCTGGTAGAGATGAAGGTTCATTGTTTTAATTATTTCAAATGCATTTAAGTAATTAAATACTCAGGTTTAGGTGAGCTCTGTTTAGCCACTATGCTTTTGAGTTACAGCATGTGTATAGAAGTTCACATTTCAAAGAGTCGCCATGCTTGGCTTTGTGTACCAGCAGGTTGTAATTCCGCTATAAAGTGAGTAATTTGTCAAAGTCAGAAAGCAGTAAAGATCTTGAGCCTCATTTAAGAGTAATAGAGTCTGCATGCAGGGTTAAGGCTACAGCTTACACTGAAGTGTAGTAAGACAAAGTTAATACAAGTCTTGGGTGTAATTGAGTAGTCGCTGTAGCGTTAAACAGAGCATAGAGAGGAACTGAAGCAAGTACTTCAATCTTCCTGTAAATAGGTAAATTACAGTTGACTTCTGTTACTAAAATGATACTTGCCTCATAGTACTCTGTAAGGTTGTAATCTTGGAAAGCAAAGCCTCTGTTACGCAGTTTATTCATAGTAATACTAAGCTGTGGAAGGGACAAGACACTCGATGGGCTGTGGAATAACGTCACAATCGACAGAATTAGATAAACTTTCCCTCAGGTTATTATAGTCTCATCAACTGTTCTTTTAACATTTTCAAGGTACACTCCAGATATGTGTTCTTGATTCTAAGCTGGAGTCCCTGAGATTAGTGCCTGTGCTTAGAAGGCTGCCTTGTCTTCAGATGACAAACATGAAGTAGTTTGTTACACATATTCTTACTGGCTATTGCTGTGAGCTGAAATCTTGGTGGTTTTCTTTTTCCTTTGGAGTTAGTGCTACTTTTGTAGGTAGTGCTTGTGTGTTAGTACAAGAACAAACTTTGTCCTGATGAGGTTTTTTTACTATGCTGCCTTATCTCTTTTAGTACCAGGATCACATGCAGTGTTGGAATCTGTATCATATTCCATTAATATGGCTATCTGTTAGTAAATTCATGAGCTGTGGCAGTGATGCTTTCTTAAACTGACCAAAACAATAATTTGTATGCTAGTCTTAACTGAACACAGTACAACTCTTCTATTGTAAAGGCACTGACTATCATTTAAGACATTGTGGATAGGTAAAAATACTTTTTTAGCTTTTTGGCACTCTTTAAAATTGTTACTTTCTGGCTAAAGCAATTATAACAGTGACCTATATATGTTGTATATCAGTAACAACATATAATACAGCCCTGCTCTCCAGAGGCAGATGAAATTCCCATGAAGATCCAATTTTGTCATGTCTCTTAAGAGTTTAGATACTTTGTCATTTCCCTATCAGAAGTCAAATACCTGAACTGAGCTGTTGTCCCAGAAGTTCAAAATCTTGGGCAGGCACAAGACTGCTAAAAATTTGTTCCTCATTCTACCTTAATGACAGGAAATCCTGAGGTCCAGTAGATGAAATATTTCTTTGCGTAGCATCAGCTCCTTTACTCAAACAATGAGTAAATTCTACTGTACTGGGGAGTTAGTCTAGTAATATTTGTATACAAGAGTTTTTATTTCAGTGTGTCGGATGGCCAGCTTAACTGTAGAGCAAAACACTGAAGAAAAAATGCTTACATCCATGATTGGCTTTCCATTTTTTTTCCAACATTCAGAGAATAGTTTCGCGTGAATATTTAGATCTACATACAGACCAATGCAAAACACTTGTTTTTCTTGTGTATAACTAACCTGATCACTCAATCCCACAACATAAATAGTAGTGGATTTTTGTTGGTTTGTTCTTTTTTAAAAAAAGGCTTCATGAACAATATAATCTAGAACTTGTTCTGCAGTTGTTTTGTAGATAATCTGCAGACTTCTGTTCGACTGTTTGCAAGCAGAACAAAAATTGGTTCTAAACGCATCAGGAATTAGCAACAAATGCTGTAAGCATTTCTACTTGCTTGGTGTGTTCTTAGTGTTTTCAACATACACCAATAAAGCAATATACTGGCGGCAATAGAACACTACGAGGGTGCTTACAGCAATGCCCTAGTTAGGGTTTGGCCAGTAATGAGAAGTCAGAGCCTAGTTTGCAGTCCCTTGCTCATCTATTAAGGCCTGGACAAAGGCAATTCGAGTGCAGTATGATGAAAATGCACATCACCTTCTCCCAGTATGTCTTTCCCACCCTTGTCAAGAATGGTATTGACAGGACTTGAGTAAGAAATAGGATTTGATATGCTGCTGTTGGACCTGTGAATAAAGCTTGGCTACCGAATGCGTTGTGCATTGTGCAGAAAAAATTTTAACAGCATCAGGTTCTGTTAAAGGGATCTGATGCAAATTGTCAGAAAACTGAACTGTTTCAGGTTCTCTGGGTGGGAGTTGAAAGTCTTGGAACAATTTTTTTGATGCTAGGAATGTGAGAAATGAGGCAACTCAACAATTAATTTGAGGTGTTGAAAGATCTGACTCCTTAGCATGTTGGGTATTTTTCCCCCTTTTCTTGTACCATTTTTTCTCCTTCCTTTTCTTCTTCCTTCTCTCAGTTGTATTTTGCATTATTGTTTGCTTTATTGTGATACGTAAAGGCATGTTACTGCAGGCTTGATTTAGTCCCCTCAAAAATAACAGTGATACAAGAAATACTGTATTTCAAGTAAGACTTGTAATGATATGTAAGACTTCAAGTACTAACTGTGACAGGTGGCTAAGACCCCTTTGTCTGGAATGGATAAGGTCAGGGGAAAAAATAATACAAGTTCCAAGTTGCCAGATCAGTCTGAAGGATCTGGCAGAACTTGGTTGGGTTTTGTACATATCAGGTAAGCTACATTTCACAATAACCAGAACAACCCAAAAAACTAGCCAAGTCTCTGTTACCTCCAGAAGGCCAGTCTTCCAGTGCTCTTAGTTCTAGTAATTTCTTGTGTTGAGTTTGTCCACAGCAGGAGCCAGGGTGAAAGGAGATGCTCCTCCTTCCTGAGACATCAGCTAGCCAGAGCAGATGCTGGAGCAGTGCTGTCTCTCTTGAGTTTACTGCATCAGAGATGGGAAAGTTGATTAGAAAGCAAAGTGAAATGTTCCTCTTTCCCTTTTCCTTTAATGGCTGGTCTGGGAAAGCAAAGTAACAACAAAACAAAACACACACATTTGAAAAGATGCAGAGAGTCTTGCCCAATTTTTGTATGTGAAGGATATGGAGCATTCCAATTGCTGGGAGAGGAACACAGGTGAGTGAGTTTAGGTTTATGAAGTAAAATGGGGACAAGCTTAATAGGGCTTCTACAAATCTGGGTTCTAGAGGTGATTTAGAGAGGAAGAATTAATTGCTGGGCAAGATCCAGATGTGTAGGGGGAGCTAAAATGGAAGCTAGAAACACCTTATATGAAGTATGAAGCACTGTATATTACCTCACATAGGTTTAAATATAGCTTGGGAATATGGGGGATATGGGCCAAAGGTGTACCTAAGGGTTGCTTTTCACCCCCTGAAAAATCGCAATTCTTTCGAATTGTGACTTCTTCCTAACCTAGACCCTAGTGCTGCATTCTCACTCCAGAAATGTCTAACTGGTTCTTGACACATTGCTGCTATTGGCAGTCAGCCTGTGCTGCTGCATTTTACTAATTAAACAAGGGATACTTGGACTGGAGAATCTCCAGCACTAGCTCGTGGGGCTGAATTTCCTCCTGAAGATATTAAAGGATTATCTGCCATGCACAAGGGCCATTTAATTTTACTGGGCCTGTTCCAGTGCTGTGTTTTTCCCCTACCGCTTGCTTCCTGCAGATGCCAGCTGTCCTGTCCTCTCCCTCTCCTTGGTCTGCAAGGAGACAGAACCAGCAGCCCAAGTACCAATACAGGGAATGAGAGGGACCTGCTGTGTCTTGGAAGGGAGGCAGAATACAAGGCAAGTCTATTCTCTGAGCAGCTCCATCTTCTGGTACTACGGAAAAGTCAGAGATTTTTTAATGTTTTGGTTTTGGAAAATAAGATGAAGTAATGCAGTTATAATGGATAGGTACTTAAAAAGGGTTTTAGAGTTATAAGGGGAGCTCAGTTAGCCTATGTGAGTAATACTGTTTCACTTCCAAACAATTGCAATCTTACTAGTCTAAGTGACTGAGACATTTCTCTTACTAGGCTGCAAGGCTGCATTACTTAGTGGAGTTTGGTTTGGGTTTTTTTTTCCGCCAATTTTTTCAGAGCTGGCAAATTGTAGAAGGCCTCTGACTCAGCTGTTTTTCCAAGGTGTTAATACTTAGATTTTCTTCTTGAACAGATCTTCCAATTAATTTTTCTGCCCTTTAAGATGCCATATGCTTGCAAATGTTACATATTCAGGTGCAAGCTTTCCCTCATTTACTAAATTAGTAAATATTCTTTGCCCAGATACGAGGTTTACAGCTTCCATTGCGTTTGCAAGATTTTCTCCTCGCTCCTGTATCTTGAAGTTTAGTTATGAATCACTGATGCTTTAATTACCCACCTTGTAGTTTGGAAGAGTACAGACATCACCTTCAACTCATATGCAAGATTGAATTACACTTTACTTTTTAATTAGACTTAGAACAGTAACTGACCAAGGACCCACCTGAGGTATTTAGGGTCCAATTTTACAGGGCAAGTACTGTCCATCACTCTGTTGCAATGATCTAACATCATCCTTGGCCACTTTTATTGCTACATTCCCCATTTTGCTTCCATTTTTTATCCAAAGGCCCTCAGCTACCATTTGGCTTAGCTAAAATGCTCACTTAGCAAAAATTGAAATCTGAAGGTTTACATGCAAGCCATCCAAAGCCCGTTACAATAAATGCATGCTCTTTCAATGCGGTCTTGTGTTATGTTTTGTGGCGGATCTGCTTAAGCAGCTGGATGCCTTGCTCCAGGCCTTGATCACTTATTCCAGCCTCCAAACCTGTATCTTGCTCTTTGGGCACAAGAGGCTTTATGGTGAATCAGCTCAGGATGTAGTGACCCACTAAAATGGTAATACAGTCAAGAAAATTAAAGGCCCTGTGTTTTCAGCTGGATCATTTCCCTGTTTTAGCTTGGTGTGGCATGAGTGGGAACAAGCAGCCAGGATTCAGAGGTGGTAAAGCAGGATCAGGTAAGAAAGGTTGGGATGAGAGGAAGATGGAAGGTTAACTGCTTATGTTGCTGAAAAAAGCTACTGGTAAAGGACATTTACGTGAGACCTTTAGCAACAGGGGCTCCTACAAACTTGCGTGTTAGTGGAGCAGTCCTTTTGTCAGTTTCCGTTTACCTGTGGTTTTATGTGCAGAGTCGGTAACAAAACTCTGGACAGTTCATGAGATGTGTCTTCTCATGTCACGTTGTTTGAGATGTGTTTTGAGATTTATGGGCCTGCATCTTTTTAGCCTTCTATGACCTCTGAGGCTAAACCTGCCTGTTGTCTTTACTAGTGCAGTTGTTTATCAGCATTGACTTGTTAGATGCTCAGATACTACAGTAACAAAGACCGGTAGTAATTTTATTGGAAATACAAAAGTGTAAAGAGCATGCTTACAAGCTTTTGCAAAGCACTACCCTTCACAGTATAGCAGGTACTATGGCAAGAGACAGGACTGATGACCCTCAGCAATATGCTACTTGAAAGTGGCTATTTAGTAGTATATGAACAGCTACAACCTGCAGTCCACTAGAATGCAGTGGAGGTGAGTAGTTGTGCAAGTACAGGGTACACACCTTTTATCAAACTGGGCAGACTTGTTTTGCCATGAAAGACACCAGTAACTAGAAAAAAAAAAATCAATTGACAACAGTGACAGACAATTGAAAAGGGAACTTTATTAGGTGAAAGAGGGAGATCTAGTGAAATGGTTTTCAAATGCTGTTTCATATGGACTAATGATGCATGGAAAAAACATTGTTAAATGATTCAAACCCCTCCAACACATTCAATGAAGGTACAGATAAAACACATTTCCCCACATCCAAATTATCTCCTACAAAATAGGTAAGACTAGACTATTTCTAGAAGGAAAAAATGCAGGTAAAAACACTATTCAGAATTCAGGTCATCTTTGTATGCAGTAGAGGAACAAAATAGAACAATTGTGATAAAGGTTTGCAAGTCACTTGTGTTTCTTTTTAAAGATTTAGGCACAGATAGCTAATGCACCACATCATTAACTATTCTGTATCTCCTCCTACCTGGAAACATATTATATTGTTAAAAAGCTCCCTCCCATCCAGAGTTGGCTCTCAAACTTTAGTATTTCTTTTATCGCCAATGACTATAAACAACAGAAGGATGGTCAAAGTAGATGCTACCTATGTATGTATCCAATTTTACCAGGTGCTAGTTACCCTCATTACCCATATTAAGTGGGCAAGCAAAACGCTTCCAAATCAATTATAACCTTGAATTTAACATTGTTGACAGAAAGTCTGTTCACTGATAATTAAAGAACGTATTTTCAGAAGGTAGTAGGTACAAGTACATTGTTCATGCCACTTACTAAAAAACTGGGACGCAGTAATGGTAAGAGAACAAGACAATTTCTGAAGTTTTTTTAAAAAAATTGTCTTGTTATAACAGTAATTACAATGAGGTTGAATCAACTAAATCCATTTGTTTTCAGGTTCTGCGTTTGGTTCTGAATTAAGCAGGGTTCAGTTTGTACACTGTCTTATAAATCAGATTAAATTCATGTATCTTTTTTACCAAAATAATTCTTAGTCCTTTAAAAATACCAATAAAAAGGTATATGATAATCCAATTTTCAAAACCCCCTGTCTTAAATATATTTTTCCTATTAGCATATAAAAAGGGAAGGGAAATGTTGTCATGCAAATACTCTGAATCCTGTGATAATATTCAGTAGAACCATTAAACACATGAACCTCACAGTAACCATTCTGCCCTTCCTTTTAGTAGCATACAAGCCAGGGTGTAACCTCAGTTCCCTAGCAGTGAATTAAGTTTCTTGTTTGAAAACCCCCAAAAGCACCATGCAAGAGCTGATCTATTTCCACTTTAAGTCACATATTAGTGCTATATGATCAGAAGGATGTGAAACACTTGGCAAAGCCTGATGGGTTGTTACTTCTTCATGACTTGGCAAAGGAATGACCTGTTCAACCTCTAGAGCATTTCTGTCAATGAAAATGTAGTCCAGACATCCGTGAAACCCACCAACATAGTTTGTATAAGCAGGTTCTCCGCAAGCACTTAGCAGTTTGAAAGGATGGCTTAGAGGCATACTGCACCTTTCTTCTTCACCATTTGAGACCCAGTCTTCATGATCTTCAGCAATGCCACCGCTGTTAATAAAACTGTAGGTTCCAGACGATGGTGTACTATTAAAATCTCCACAGAATATGATTGGTATGCTAGGATACAAGTCACATGCTACGTGCTTGATGTGAGACAAGGCTACGGCGATTTGGATGAGACGGATGTTCCCACCTAAAAACGCAAAAATGTATGATTTTAAATACTTCACAGTAGCATTGGAGGAATTTTCCAAGTTGCTCATTTAAGCATATATCATGTATAGTGCTGAAACAGCAATCTCATTTTAAATCTTCTGTGCACTACGTTTTAGAACAGTTTTCATAAAGAAGCCTTTGAAGTTTGTGACTATGAAAGTTTTGGAGAGGCAGACAATGTTTTAAACTCGCACATGCAAGAACTCTGAACCTTCAACACCCGTATTACAGCAGCTTCCCATTCCATGGCAACCATCCTAATAATGTTCCTGAAAGGCACAGAATCAAAAGAAAACTAATTTAAAAGAGGAGAATTTCTTCTAAAAGCTTCTGTAGCCCGATCTGGTTGCCCTGCTGGCAGTACCCCAATATAGCTCCTTCAGGTACAACAGGATTGGGAAGCCACGAGCACACACAAAGCTCGCTCTATTTTATGGTCTACTCTTTGGGTGAATTGTGTGTAACATGACTTGCCTTGCTTTCAGCTGTATTCTACTGACTCCCAGGCAGACTAGAACAATCTTACTCTAACGAAAATAAAGAAATAGCAGCCAAGCTTGCTTCATCTACATAAGGAGCAAGGCAGGAAACCCTCAGTTTCAGAAGAAAAGGTCATAGCTGCAAAAGAATAGGGGGAAATCTATTCTCCCTAGGAAAGACAAAAACCTTTACAAACCCCATTACCCTACATCCAGGAACATGACAAAATTACCTTTTGGGTGCCAGTATAGGTGGGTATTAGCTACACAAATCTTCCTGGAAGGATCAGTTGTAGACTGAAGAACTGAAACCTTCAAGAAAAAAAAGCAAACTTTGTTAAGCCTTAAATAGAGAGGTTATGTATTTTATAAAACACAATGGTTAGCTTATATCTGTATGGCAATCCAGTTCAAAGAATCTGGTGCTTATAACTAATAAGCAGTATAGCTCCTAAGCTGAGTCTCTTTATCTTCTATATAGGTCTGCATGTCAGCTAATATATTACCACTACATGCAGGTATTTAACAAATGTTCTTTTGTCCATTAAGTGTCTGGTTCAGCTGTATTTTTCCCCTTCAATCCATTCCATATTTTCCCCTAAGATGTTGCTAATGCTGTACCATTCTTAGCTACTTGTATTTTCTATTCTCCCACCTCTGCAACAGAATTGGAGCTGTATCCCTGGTTTTAGCAAGCAAACTGTAGCATTGCATAGTTGTTAAATTGAACGTAAGTTTAGAGGTGATTTCGGTTACCAAGGAAGGCTTGTTAGTCCTACTCAGTCCACGAGTAGGAAACTTCTACCAGTGAGCGTTTCTGAAATTCCTGACACGGACCTCCATCTTCCACATTCGTACTTACACAGTAGCTCTGCTGGAAGACCCCCTGGCACCAACAAGCTCACAAACCTGTCCAACCTTATTTCTCTCCCTACTGTCACTTTCTAAAGTGGCATTATTAAAGCAAGCTAAATTAAGTTAATCTCATTTAGAACTGATTTACAAGATGTGAGTTTTATGAAATACGTATTCTGACATACGGGAGCGAGTAGCAAAAAACTCAGCAGCCAATACTACCAACCAGGAATCGATACCTGGCCCAGAAGTTCAACAGCTGTCTTCATCTTAAGAGGAAGAAAATAATTTTGCCTTTTTTTTTTTCCCAAATGTTGGTAATTCCATATATCCAGTTCAGCAAAGTCTCAATGTTTTGTTCTTGTTCCTGAGTTGCTCTTCTGCCCTGCTCGTTACCCTAACTAACGTGTTCTATCTCCCAGACTGTTCATCCCTCCCCCCCTCCTCCTGCGGTCCGACGCTCAACAAACCCAGCTTGGCTGCGCCTGCCTGCAGACGGTGGGAGGAGGAGAGGGGCAAGAGGAAGCACGCATGTAAAAGCTGGTACCTGCAGCACAGACGACCTCTGCAGCACCTTCTCCTGCACCAAGGGGTACTTGGCCAGCTTATCGCACAACTCCCTGTGCAGCGAGTCCGAGCGCAGGGCTTCGCCGAAAGCTACGTCGTGCTGGCTGAGGAGGCCGAACTTGTCCCTGCGGTAGAAAGTGGCCAGGCCTTCGTGCTGCTTCTCCTTGATCCTGAAGAGCCCTTCGAGCCCAAAAGCGTCCAGGGCTGGAGCCAAGCTGTCCGCGAAGACGGCCTTATCCACTTCTTGCAAGCAGATGAGGTCGGCGCTGTAGCCCGCCAGCTCCTTCTTGAGGAGGTTCTGCCGGTAGTCGAGCTCCAGGGCGTACGGGGCGCAGTAGGGGTAGAGCACGGTGCGGGAGAACTCCGTCTGGGCGTAGGCGTCGGCCAGGATGTTGTAGGAGACGGCGCGCAGGGAGCCCTCCCCGCAGACCTTCTTGGTGTAGAGGTGCCGGGAGTCGAAGGTGCAGGCGCCGGGCCCGGCCTCCACGGGGCCGCTGCTCTCCACCTCGCGGGGCGCCCCGTAGCGCTGCGCTCCGTCCCCGGGCGTGCACCGCAGCTTCAGCCGCAGCCCCACCAGCGCGTTGGAGGGCGTGAAGACGCGCTCGGCCGCCGCCTCCACCCAGGCCGGGCCGCCGTCGCCCGCCGCCGCCGCCTCCTCCCCGCCGGCCGCGGGCCGCCGCTCGCGGTACCAGCGGAAGAGGCAGTGCTGCGGCGCGGCGAACTCGGCGCTCACCTTGGGGCAGACGGGGAAGCCGGCCAGCAGCGAGCGCGGCAGCTGGAGCTCGGTGAGCGCCGGCGGGTTGCGCTCCACGCGGTACCGCGCCTCGCCGATCTGCAGCACGGCGCCGTCCTGCCAGGCCGCCGCGTTCGGCACCTCCTCGGCCACCGCCTCCCCGTCGCGGGAGAAGAGCCGCACGGCCGGCGCCGCCGCCGCCGCCGCCGCAGCCTCCCCCGCCGGGCCGCCCTCCGCCCGCGCCTTCTTGCTCTTCTTCGCCGCCTTGGCGTGGCCCTTGGCGGCGTTGGTGGCGATGCGGGCCAGCGCCCGGCCCAGCGGCTCCGCCTGGTCCCGCTGCATGTGCCTGGCGCTGCCGTCGGGGAGCACGAACCGCAGGCTCAGCTTGGGCTCGGACGGCACGCACCGCACCACGGCCCGCTCCATGGCGCCGCGGCCGGCGGGCGGCCGGCCTCCTCCGCCGCCGGGGAAGGCGGCGGGCGAGCCGAGCAGCCTCCCGAGGGCGGAGCGCAGCCGGCGCCACATGGAGCCGGCGCCGCGGCTCGCCCGCTTCCGAGAGGCGCGCCCGGAAACGACCTCAGCGGGGCCGGGCGGGGCCGCGCTCCCAGCCGCTGCCGCCAGCGGGGCGGGGCGGGGCCGCGCTCCCAACCGCCGCCGCTGCCGCCAGCGGGGCGGGGCGGGGCCGCGCTCCCAACCGCTGCCGCCAGCGGGGCGGGGCGGGGCCGCGCCGCGCTCCCAACCGCCGCCGCTGCCGCCGCCGCCGCCGCCGCCGCTCGCGCCCGGAGGAGGGGCGGCGCGCGAGGGCGCCCTGCGTCGCTTTGGGCGGCGGGCGGGAGCGTTAGCGCCTCGCCGTGACTGAGAGGGCGGCCCCGCGGCGGCTCTCCTCTCCGCCGGCCGCTCGTTCTTGGCCTCTCTCTCGGCGGTTAGCGCGCCCGTGCGGGGAGAGTGAGACCGCCTGGAGGAACAGCGCCTTTTGTTCTCTCAGCCGCGAAATTCCGTCTCCGGCGGAAAGCTTTCCCGGCCGCCGGGCAAACGGCTTGTCCGAAAAGGGAGTTCGTTTCCCACACAAGGCGCAGATGGGCGTAGACTGCGCGCGGATAAAGCTCTTTGATACTGAGGGTTCGGGTTCGTTTACTGTTTGTGAGAAAACATTTCATGTCTGGGTTGAAACTTGAAACGGAGTAGTCCTGGGCTGTGAAAACGTGTTAGGAAGGTGCCCAGGGCTTTTGAAAACGGATCTAAAATTCTCCCCAGCTGCTCTTGTGGGTTCTGCCCACACAGATTAAAAAATCAGGATTTTAAAGGCTCTGTCAAATGCGGCCAAGTGGGTAGTAAATCTCTGGAATTTCTTAAAATTTCCATTTACAGTTCTATAAAACATAGAAGCTTAGCAACAGCTATCTGGTTCGTGAGGGTATTGTCATTTCTCAAGCATTCTTGCTGTGATCTGGAACAAGAAGGTTTTTATCTGCTTTGTGCAGGCAGAGCGCTGGAGCGAAGAGACTTACTGACTTGCTTAGGCTGTGTTAGTGGGAGACTAAGAAATTTAAGGTAAGATTTTTCCAAGTATCTGCTGCTTTTTTTTTTTTTTGATCACAAGAGTATATTAGTAGCCTGGTATCGTACAAAGCGCAAGAATCACCCTTTCTGTGAATAAACAGGCGCTGAATGAGCATTCTGTTTTGGGCAGGTGAACCTTGTTAACGGTAGGGATCTAGGCAGGCACAGCTCCCTTCCCAGGGCAGCGTGCTGCTTCGTCTTCGAGGGAAGAAGCCTGCTCTGAAAGCGGGAGGGACGCGGTTAAAGGTCTGGCCGCGAAGTCAAGGGCTTTGCACTAAAGCCGTCGGGGAGCTGAGAAGGGCCGTGGTCGCTGCCCGCAGGTGCGAAGGGCGCTGCGGGGGGAGGTTGGTGGTGCGGGCGCTGATTTCCTCGGCGGAGGCGGGCTGGCAACCGCGGGCTGGCAACCGCGGGCTGTCTCTGAAATGGCGTCAGGGAAGGCGGCCGGCGTCGGGGCTGGGGCTGGGCAAGCGTGTCCCGCCAGAGCCCCCGAGGTAGACCCGCTCCCCCGAGTCCAGAGACGCGCACGGCGCCGGGCCCCGCCTCGCCCCTTTCGCTGACAGCCGCCGCGCCGCCCGCCCTCGGCTGCCCGGCAACCGCCTCGTTGTCCTGAGCCGTCTCCGCGCCGCCGTCCTGCCCGGCGGCCCCCGGCCCCGGGACCGCGGCCCCGGGAGAGGTGAGGGCAGCGTGGGCGGCGGGGCGGCCCTCCGTGGGGCTGGGGCGGTCGCGGGGGTTGATGCTGCTCTTCCCCCCGCCACACACCGGCAGGGCTGCGGTCCCCGGGCCTTGCTGGGCTGAGGGAGCCGGGAAGGCGTGATACTGGCTCGGCTCTCTTTATCCGAGCTGTATTTCTCTTGATGCCTCCAGCACCACCCGTTTTAATTCATTTCTAGGACGTTCGGCTTGTTTAGGAGGTAGCTTTGGCTTTCTGCTCCCCTGTGAGAACCTGTTGAAATGCAGGTGTGAGTTTGTGCCTCGTGTTTCCAGGGGAACCCTGGCGTCCATCTTCTGGGATAGCCGTACTCAGCCACGAGCAGGACTTAAGCCGCTATAAAAGGACAGTCTTTTAGTGAGCCTGAGCCCAGTCACACAACAGGGTTTTTTCTTTATTTCCCCTCTTTTTTTTTTTTTTTCATTTTTCTGTCTTTATACCAGTTGATTATCAAACTTTTGTTGCCAAGTATCTTTAACCACGGTTACCTAATCATCTGCTCCACATCTTCATCCTGCCCCCAGACTAGGATTATTATTTCAAACCCATAACTGTCGCCACTTTCATGTTGCAGAGCCCAGCTACCCACAACTGTGGTCATAACCAAAACTACCATCTGCTTAGCTTGAATCCCATATCTACCCCCCACCAAATTACAAGCCTTCTTTTCATTGGGAATCTGCATCCACAAGCCAGGGTTTAGCCACATCCCCTCAGCCACATTAACATCTTGCTTGCCTCTTCGTTTCAATAATCTCAGTTTAGTCCTTGCTCAGTTTAGCCTTGCTTCTGACGATGAGCACCTTGGCATACTGTAAGTGAATATTATCTAGAGAGCTCGGAGTTGGTGCAGTTTAAAAGAGTCAAGTACTGTCAAGCACCTGCTTGGTATTTACAGAGGCACTTGTTCTGGTAGCTCAGATGATAAACATTTCCAGACAGGCAGTTGAAATGACATTGTGCCCTGCTCTGCCTCAGGTAAATACATAAAGCACTATCACTAGGGCCTATTGATGGAATACATGTTTATATGCAAGATAGGGTTCTTAAGCAGCCGAAGTTCACCACAAGACATTAAGCACCAAAAAATTATTTCTGAAGTCTCCAATTTTACACTGCTTTTTACAAGATGATCATGCAGTTTCTTAACCTTTCCATGTATGGAACAGAACTTTTAATGTCTACTTTGCACATAAAAGATAAGCCTAATTCTTTTTTCCCTTGAGAAACATGAAAAGAAGACTAGGGTGCTGTTTTTACATAAATGCTCTCTTGATAATTTCCTGCACTTTGTCTCTCTCTAACAGTGACACAGTGTCTAATGAGTAACTTTCTCATAATTTTGCTCCCATTTGTTTGACACTGTGGTGAAGCTATAAGTCTATGTTGATGTCATTATGATTTTGTTTCTTTTCCTTTAAAGACTGCCTCTCACTTCAGTAGAATTCTAGGATCTTGTATTCGAAAATTTGCTGCAGCTTTATCTTCACAGTAATACCAAACATCCAGGATGCTTTCGGGCATTTTTTTTTTTCCTCAGAACTTTAGAGGCCATTGTTGTCTGAATTTGTTCCACGTTATCTAGTATGGGTGGACTTAATGAGGCAGTAACTTTTTTTTTAGTGACCAAACAAGAAAGGAGTAGTTAGTCACCTACTGAAGCCACAGGAACAGCAACGCTGTCTCAGGCCCCATCAGAACAGGAAATATGCCTAGAACAGGGCCAGTCAGGCGCAGCCTGCTGGGGGGTTTAAGAGGCTGCTTTTCTGGTGTCTTCTGTGCTGTGTACAGCTGGTAGATAAGCACTTAAAGAGATTTGTAATAAAACTTGACTTTTATGCAATGTGCTCATCTTGAGTTAATAGAACTGTACCATCATTTTTTACTATTGCAGACTTTGTACACGCTTTACGTTGAACTTTACCATTTTAACACATACAGTATTTTTCTGTTTTCTGAAAGCTAAACTTTCATACCTAGATTGCGGAAATCCCCGAGACTTCCTCATTTTATATCTTCTGTACATTCAACTTAATACATGCATCTGTTAAACTGCTTTCTCTACAGGATTAATTGTATTCTGGAATCTTGGCTTTGTTATGGTTTTAGATGTCGCACTCAGATGGAGCACCTTCCAATAAAAAGACTTTGAGAACTTCGTTTCTTCCCACTGTTTTACCTTTGTCAGTCACATCTGATATGTCACCATTACAGAATAAACTACTGACATACCGAAGACGCAACGAACAGCAAAAGATGCTTAATCAGTTACTGTGAGTTTCATGTCATTCAAGAAATGTTGAAGTTCAAATGAAAGAAACATTGCACATTTGACATCTGAGAAATAATAATGGTGTTTGTTAATTTTAGAGGTTTTTGATGTCACTATTGCAGTGCTGAATACTTTCAATCTGAAATCATTAATAATAGAACATTTGATAGAATCTCTGATGTTTTTTCTTTTATAGCACCTAAAAATCTGCTTGAGGTATGTTTGTTGGGGTGAGTTGTGAGGAGAAAGTGACCTTCACGTTTTGAATGTTGTTTATGATAGACTGAAAAACAATCCTTTCTCTTTATGAAAGCCTTTTTCAAAGAGAATCAAAGTCTGGATTACTTGCTTGATTTTGTATGAATGATCGAAACGTGGGTCTACTTCTACCAGGCTTCTCTGTCACCATCTTAATGCATTTGCTGCTGAGCTTAGTGATCTGTGTTGCTGCCAGAGGAGCACAGCTGCCAAGATGATGGGTAAATTCACATAAAATTGTCTTTCAAGATTTTAATTTGCAAAGGAGGAAAGACAATAGGAAGGGGCTGCTATCATGTAATTGTTGTAGGTCTAATAGAAAATTAAGTTCTTTTTTAAAAGTTTATTATTTTGATAGAAATTTTTTCCTGAAATACCTACATTATTTTCAGGAATTTACTGAAGAATCTCTAGACATGTTGATTATCTTAGCCCACATAATCCTTTCGTATTTATGCCAAGGTTGCATTGTTTATAGTAGTATTATGAAATATATAGCAACTTGCATTTTCATGTAAAAGATTAAAAAGATAAGGAAATCTAGTGGTATTTGAAAGGATTAAAAAGCACAGAAAGAAATTGTTTGGCCCTTCAGAAGAAGAAATGGAAATTAAAGACCTACATACAGTCCTAATTTAACCCATTTTAGATACTGTCACTGATGTAAATAATTTTATTTTTGTTGGTGTGGGTTTTTAGTGATTCCGTTTGCTGCGACTAGATTTGGTGATGGTAACCAGTTATTTAACTAATTCCTATGCAATTGATGTTCTACTTCAGTGGCTAAATTTTTAAGTGGCCAAGTATTACAGGTTTTTTTTTCTCGAAAGATACCTGTATGTGTCCCAAATTGTTGGCTTCATTGGAGGTTGGCAGTGGTGTAAAACTAAGTTGAAAGATCAAAGTCTGAGAAGAATTGATCACAGGAGCAAATCTGATTTGTGCCAAAGATAAGTGAGGGGGGTGTTGCGTTTTCTTTTTCTCTTCTCTTCTCTCCTTGTCCTCTGTCCTTGTGCTCTCTCCTCTCTTTTATAGTTATAGAAAGCAGTTAATCTATATAGAAGTTAAAAGCAGAGAAGGATGTTTCTTTTAACAATTTAAATGCTGTTATAGTACAAATCTAACAAACAAGAAGACTTTTAATTTTAGCTCTTGGAAAGTAAATCCTGACTTTTCAATGATACCTCCAGTGGCACAGTGCAGTTTTTAGAATGCAGGTGTTCAGTATGCTGAAAATGTGAACTATGTTGTAGTGATAACTTCTGTGCAGTAAGGTGACTGCTGACCAGCCACCTCACAAACAGTGAATATTCTGCTGGAACATTGATTCAGTGACATTTTTGTACGAAGTGAACTGAAGTAATGATTTGAGTGTATACTTGAAATTGGCAGTCTAACTTACACTTGGGAGTTTTTAGCTGAGTTATATTGAGATAAGGCTGAAATACTCTTTGCAAGATAGGTACAGAGTGCATCCCAAAAGGGTGGACTGAAATGTCTTAGTGCGTAAGGTCAGCAGGAGATGCCGACATTAACAGTTCAAAGTTTTCTGATAGTTATTTAGCAACTTATAACCACGGGCAGTAAAAAGGAGCTGGTGTTAAAATAAACATCTTTAGGAATTTTGTTCTGCACTTTTTTTTTTGTTTTCATAATACAGTTGGACAAGAACTGTTGCAGTTGTTTGAGGTGAAGTAAGGTATAATCCTAACAGGAGCACTGGGCAATTGGATGAGGTGAATCAAGGCATGTATACATTGCGATTGTGGTCAAGACAAATGTGGCTCTTTACATAAGAGAAGACAGAGTATGCAAAGGCAGCCTTAGCTTTTAGTGATCAAAGAGTTGGTAAACATGACAAAACAGGTTGCATCAATTAAAATGATAGCGTTATTTTTAATATATTATTTGTAGTTTTTCTGCACTTCTGACTTGTATGTTTTACTTTAGAATTGATAGAGCTTTAAAAGTTTGTCGTGTATCAATGGAAGAAAAATATCACAGAGATCCTGTACCTACTATCCCGGAACTGCCTTCCACTGTGAGAAAGTATTTCTTTAATATTTTAACTGTTGCCTGTTTTGTTCTTTGTTATTGGGGCATTTATGCCTCTTATTTCTTAGTATTTACTTAAAGATACTTATCTCAATCCTTAGTAATTCATAGATGTATTTGTATGCTGAAGTAGTCCCATTGAAATTGATTCCTGCATATCTACAGAATAAAGTCTTTATTTAGGAATAATATTTGTTAAATTTTATATTTCTGATTTTTTTTTGTTTATACATTCATAATACATTATGATTTTCTGTTCCTTTTTATACAGATGAACAGTGAGCAAAAGCAACGAAGAGTGAGTTAAATTCTTTCTTCTGCTTTTTTAGAGTAGAAGAGTGAATGGTCTCTATTCAGTGGGGTTGAGTATGTTATGTGGAATTGATGGTGGTTAAACAGGAAAAGCTTTTTCAGTAGTCTTGTTGGGGAAAAATGGAATAGGAAGCAAAATAGGAATCTTTTCTTGTGGTCCAATAGAAGGAAAGTATTTTTCTGTCATAGAAAGTATGTCCATCAGTAATTTCAGTTTTGATCTAAACCTTAGCTAAAGATCATTACTTAGAAAAAATTATAATAGGCTTTAGGATTTTTTCAGTTGAGGTCATAGATCATACTTTAGCCTGTACAAAAAGTAGTCTTTGACATTGATCACCTGATTTGAGGAACATGTACAAATCCTGGAATTTGTGTATAGCTTTTAAAATAAGACTTTATCTCTGAGAGCCACTTTAAACTCAAATTAGCATTGAAATATTAAGTAACTTAAGGGAATATCTGTTTTTCCTAGCCAATGTTAGGTAAACTCATTCTGAAGACTATAGCAATTCAGATCCTTTTTTGTTTTATAGCAAAGCCATCACTCAAAAGCATAAATACTTATTTCTTTGCCCCCCCCCACCCCCCGCCCCCCATTTGTGCATTCTTTTTGCCAGATAAATGTTTGTCCAAAGAACAATAACAGGAACCTTGAACTGTTTTATCATCATTCGTAAACTTCAGCAGAGAACCAAGGAAAATGCTGTACTAAAAAGTACAGTATTTTGTATTTAAGCATTGAGATAAGGAGACCATTTTACCCACCATAGAGTAGCTTTTAGTGTAGTTGTCAGTAAACGCTAAAAAGATTAGATTATGTTGCCTGTCCTTAAGCATAAGAAATGGTGAATAAAAAGAGACTTCATTGTCAAGCCTAATGCAAAAATACTTACATAGCCAATTATTAGACCTCTGACGATATTGTCCTTTCAGACAAACTATCTCTTTATGAAGAAGTGCGTGCAAAGTAATCCGGTGGTTCCCATTCAGCAGCAGTGGCTAATGTCCGTGCTCGCATTGGTGCCACAGTCGCTTATGGAAGGCAAAGATAGACAGCTGCTAGCTGAGAAGCTTTTAGGGGAGATAATAAGGGATTATGAAATGAGCATGAGAAGATGCGTGGGTAAGTACCAGAAACTACACAGTAGTAATATTAGTATATTAATGTGTATATATATGTTATAAGCTGCTCCATGTTCTCCCACTGAAAATATTTTTTTCTAGATTGTTCTTTCAGCCAGGCATGATCTTTGTAATTAACCACTGATTTATCTTTTTCTGCCTCATCAAATGTGCATTTGCCATAATGTTTAAGGCAAAACTTGCTGACTTTATTTGGACTAGTAAAAAGTTAACCAGCCAAAGGTATAGTTCAAGCAAAAACAAAGGCAACTGTAGACTTCATGAGAAAAAGGTTGATTGCTGATGACCTTATTTCATCAAGTTTTTAACCTGTTTAGTTAATTTGATCCAAGAATATATTGCTGTTTTCTACTAAAGAAGGTAGAAACTTTTTATGTACTAGTCATTCTTTTTTTTTTGCCTCTTCAGGAACAGCAGCTTTTTTTAAGCTGTTCATCCACAAGCACATCCATAAGTTTTCTGATGCTGCCTTCTATGCATGAGGAAGCTTGCAATAAAAATCTGCAAGGATAATTAGCAGTTTTCGGATATCACTCATACAACTTACTTTGATTTTTAAACCTTTTTTAAGAGAGTCATGAACTGGAATTTTGTTCCTGTGAAGTCATGTATTACTATCTTTTTTATTTACATTTATAGTATTTGAAATCTGAAATTGAGCCAAGTTATATCAATATTTTGGTGGATGGCTGATCTTTTTAAAAATGCAGATTAAAAAAATACACAATTTAACATGGGACTAACTTCTTCATAATGTCATCAGCGGGATAATTATGGTATCCCACTATAATTATGGCAATTTTGTTCAATATAAATACTTAGAATTGTAGACTATCTCAAGGAAGGGACTGTCGTGGTTTAATCCCAGCCGGCAGCTAAGCACCATGCAGCCACTTGCTCACTTCCCCCCTGCAGTGGGATGGGGAGAGAGCATCGGGGGGAAAAAACAGGTAAAACTCATGGGTTGAGATAAAGACAGTTTAATAGGACAGAAAAGGAAGGGAAAATAATAATAATAGAATATACAAAACAAGTTATGCACAATACAACTGCTTACCACCTGCTGACTGATGCCCAGCCAATCCCTGAGCCACAGTGCCCCCCAGCCAACTCCTCCCAGTTTATATACTGGGCATGACGTAATATGGTATGGAATATGCCTTTGGCTTGTTTGGGTCAGCTGCCCTTGTTATGTCCCCTCACAGTTTCTTATGCACCCCCAGCCTCCATTGGCAGGGCAGTATGAAAAGCTGAAAAGCCCTTGACTTGTTGCTAAGCAGTGTTTATACTAACTAAAACATCAGTGTGTTATCAATACTATCCTCATCCTAAATCCAAAACACAACACTATACCAGCTACTAAGAAGAAAATTGACTTTATTCTAGCCAAAACCAGGACAGGGACCTATAAGGATCATCAAGTCCAACTCCCTGCTCCTTGCAGGACTACCTAAAACTAAACCATATGACTAAGACCATCGTCCAGATGCTCCTAGAACTCTGACAGGCTTGGTGCTGTGACCACTTCCCTGGGGAGCCTGTTCCAGTGACCAACTATCCTCTCAATGAAGAAACTACTTAACAAAGTATTTAATTATTTAAACACTAGTCTATCTGAAAACCTTCAGGAGCAGGGGACAGAACTGGAATTAAGCCACCTGAATCTGTATATATATTTAGCAGAAGCTGTGATTTTGAGTTACCTTTGAGAGAATGTGTTTTGAAGACTTGGATGATAGTTACCTTTCTATCCTAATATGTGCTTGATTCAACCTGGAGAAAGACTGAGGAAGTACAGTGCCTATTGAATATGGCTTAATTTTCTTCTAATGTTCTTTTTTTTTTTTTTTTTTTTTTTTTAACCTAGTGCGAAATGTTCTTATTAAGCCAGATGTAAAAGGACTTGAAGATGAAGAGGAGGCACCTTTGCCTTTATCACCTCTGTGAGTGGATTAAGTTAACAAAAAACCCACTGGCAAAACAAACTTGCTTGCATGAGTGAAATTCTCATTGAGCTGCATGAACAGAGTTACGGCACAATATTAGTTCTGGAGTCCCTTAATGAGACTTTTTTTTTTCTCTCTATAGAGGATTTTACATTTGAACATCTTGTATTTGAATGCTTTACAAAGTTTTAGCACTGACAGTGTTCTATTACTGTTTTTACAGTTACATAGAATAGCACTAATGACTGCAAATGAGACTTCTGGCTCTGAGTGCCCAGACACTAAAGTCGTATTGCAGCCACCTCTGGAATGAAGTGTATGTGTACAGGGCAGCTTACTGGCAGACAGCAGCATTGTACAGTACTTTAACATGCTAAAACTGCATCTAATGCCAAGGTTTCATAGGACTTTGGTGTTATGAGGTGAAACCTTGAGACCGAAGGAAAGGCTATTATGCTCTACTGAAATAGAAGAGGAATTCAGGTAGACGGAATATAATTATCTGAATTGCACAATTTGCTGAAGCATCAGAATGTGTACCATCTAAATACTGATGATAAACGCTTCCTGTTAGCGGTTGGTGAAGTTAGAAATTTACATTGAAAGAGCTTCAGAAAGAGCAGGTGACCTGAAAATACTCTGGAGTATAAAACATTGTTGATCAGACAGGGTATCTTTATGGATTCCACTGCATCATATTGAGGATATGTGTATGGCACTTAAATTTCATGTTAGGGAATAAGCTTTTTAACTCTACTTCTTATATGTAAGAATGTTTTACTCAAGTATTACTTGAGCTCTTAACTTTTGTTTGTTTGGTTGGTTTGGTTGGTTTTGTGTGTTGGATTTTTTTTTCAGAGGCTTGGATTTTTCTAGACCATGGCATAACAGTTTTATCCAAGCAAAAAATAAAATCCTTTCCAATTTGCATATTCTTCACCCCACAATGAAAACTCTACTGGATTTTGGTTATGCAGCATTCTCTACCTGTCTCATAGTAGATTTCTCAAGTTTCAGGTAAAGTCTGTTTTGGTGAATTATTAACCCATATAGATTTTTGAAGCTAGCAAAGACGAGTTTGTTCGATTCTGTTATTCATCATAGGTTTTTTTATGTAATAAATTTCTTCAATGTGTCATTTAATGTTCTTTGAGTAGGTTACTTTGTGTCATGACACAATTAACTTTTCTTCTCTGTTAGGTATAAGTATTTTATCAGTGCTTTAATTGCCAGTAGTATCAGCCCTTTTGATTTATGTTTTGCCTTTAATTCTGTAAAGGTTATGTTTTGCCTTTAATTCTGTAAAGGTCTCATTATTTATTTAATCTTAATGCCATGATCCCCATAGAAGTCTGGTTGAAGTAGCATTTGAAAAATTGACTTCTAGTAGTATTACTATCTGTAGGGACTTCTACGCTAACCCTAGAGATCAGATTCCTTGCTGATTTTCATCAGTTGAATTTTATTTTTAATCTTGGAACTTTTTGGTTTCATAATTTTCAATATCTTTTTCCTCATTATTTCTTCTGGTAACTGTTCTTTATTTTCTGGGGTATGGGGTATTTTTTCCTCATTTAAGTCTACAGAAGTGATGCTTAGGTTCTCACTGTGCTTTCTGCTAAAAAAGAATGGGTTTGTAATACAGTATATATTACTATTACTTTACTCCATGGGTTTTAAAATTTTGTTTATAAAGTTGTCTGTAACTTTCTTTTCTAGATTGAAAGGGCCTGTTGACTGTGAATCTTTAAAGACTGATGTCTCTCTAAGCTGTTCTAAAGCAGAAGAGAAGATACTGAACACGTGGTATCAAAGAGTTATCAGTCTCTTTAGTCAGAAGGCAGCATTGAATGGTGTAAAGTTGGATGAGGTTGACTCTTTTTATAACTGTGTGGCTATGCTTATGTCTAATCAGGTAAAAATCTTTCTTCTCCGTGATAAACTTAATGTGATATTTAGGTAATTTTAATGAGTCAGCACATTATGTGATATGGGGCCTGTTTAATTAATCATTGTTAGCTATCTGTTGCATATAATCCAGTAAAGTATTCAAAGTATTAAATGTTGTCAACTTCCCTCATTTAAAATAAATACGTGGTCTTGTCTACTTCTTTTTCTTCTAGTTTTTTAGATGCAGAAAATTTATTCATTCTACCAGCTGCAGTGTAATTAGCTTAAAGAAGGAAATATCTCAGTATTCTCAGGACCCTTCCTATCGCCAATCTTGGCACTACAGTTACGTCATATATTAGCAAAATGAACAAAACCTGGTCTCTTTCCCTTGAGAGTAAACATACTTACAGAACCAGACTGAAAGTCCAGCTCTACCAACGTGTGTGCAAGTGGCTATAGTTCTGCAAAATTTCCAAACACTTTTTTTTCCAGTGGAAAATGATACCACAGTGCTTTGCGAGTTAATTTTTTTTTTTCTCTCTGATTGTTTATATCAAGATGGAAGTTACATGAAGTGTTTCTCAGTTAATTTTTTTTGTTTTAAGGAATTTCCAATTGTTTTATTTCCTAATAATAATAAAACGAGAACATTCAAATGAAATCACTGATTTCAGACTGAGACAATTGTTTTTCAAAGTTCTTGGTTTACTGAAAATTAAAAATCCATTAACTTCCAATTAACTTAAAGCATTTAACAATATAATAGTCAGTGGGAATATGTATGTTCAGCAGTTTGAGAAGGCAATAATTTTTAGGATTAAACATTTATTTACTTAGTAGAAAAATAATAGTACAATAGTCTAATGAAATCATTGTCATATTAAAAAAAAAAAAAGTAGTCAGAGGAAAATGCATTCCATAAATTTCATTTATACTTAAAGCATGTATTAGTAATAGATTTACTTTTGTAGCAAAAATAAATGCATGGGCTTTACTGAAATGTTTGTTTACTTGTTCATTAGTTTACATCTTTTAAGGGTTGGGACTAATACCCACTGAAGTAATCAGAAAAATTCACACTACTTCAGTTATCCATGAATCAGGCCACAAGTACTAAAATGAATGGAAATCCTGGCTAACTGAATGAAGGGAAAGCAGGATGGGGCTTTCTGTTCTTTCAACTAATATGTGATATATGTTAATACCTAGCTGAAAGAATTATTGAGAAGAACAGTTGAAGCTTTCGTGAAACTTTTTGATCCTGAAGACAGAAATTGTCTACCTTTATTTAAGATGGAATTGATTCTTGATGAAAAGAAAATGGAGTTTTATCCAAGCTTCCAAGACCTAGAAGAAGCAATTCTGTTTATAGTAAGTCGTATAGGACAGACTCTCCAGGTATGCTTTTGTCTTTATTTAAATATGTAACTGCTAAGTTGTGCAGTACATGAAAATATTAGTAATTTAGGACTCTGACTACCACGGTAATGGGAAGCAGAATGAAACTTTAAGTATTTATTTTTCATGAGCATTCTGCAGGTCGCATCATGAATCTTGATGCCCAGCGGAACTCCAGGCTCTGAAACTCATTCTGTTACTCCTTATTCATAAAAAAAATGGTACATCTGCTGCTGATTGGTTTAGTCTGCTGTTTTAATCTGCAAATCTGTGTGTGTGTCTACACACTGATTGTCTGCTTGTTCATTAAATAGAATTCAAGCTGAAAACTTACCCAGGACAGAAAATTAGCTAGAAGATAACCTTTTTGTTTTCTTCTGTGGTAATTTTAGAAGACCTGAGAGTACTTTAAGTATAAGTAACCACATATTCTAATTTATTTATGTATTTATTTTTAACCTTGAAAATCAAGTAGGTTTGCAGTGTATACTTCCTGTGAACTATCATTTTGCACAGAAATATAATTAGCACCTTATTTATATGTGTGATGATTTACAATAAACTTGCATTAATAGTTAAGATCCCCAGAGAAAGACAAGGAAAATTAGAGCTGATAGTCCTTTTCTTTCTAAGAAAAAGAAAAGCCTCAGATCTCTAACAACTAATATATACAATATCTAAAGACTTCTGTCTTGGGAGCCAATCTGTGACTCCAGGGAAGACAGCCTTTCTGGCAGCTTTAGATGTATCCCTGTGGACTGAGTATGGGCCTTTAATCGTACATGATGGCACTTTCAGAGAAGTGTTTTGGATTTAGTTTTGTGTGTTTGCACATATGATAGAATTTAACTTTATATAAGATTGGATAATTATTTTTTGTCCGTTTTACGTGCTTCCTGTTAAACTTTTTGAATCCGGAAGAGTCATTCTAGGTGTGTATGAAGCACCTGGCCTTGGTCACGATTAGGGTCTCATGCTTTTCTGATACAGTGTCTTCTGCAGATTGCAACTTACTTTTAAAATATATGTATCATTGTATTGCTTTTTAAAATTCAAATAATCAGAACTTGCACTTCTATTAGAACATCCAAACGGTACGTTCTTGGCTAATGGGAGACACTACAACTCTGGACACTGAGCTTCCTAATCATGTCATAGTATGGGCCACATCTACACTGAGCAAGTCTATCAGAGACAACTTAGAAGGTCCAAAGGAATATTTTGAAAACTATGGTGAGTGATAGAAGAGTGTTTAAATAATTGTTTAAATACTTTGCCATAAGTAACTTACTGTACAGTGTATGTGTTATAATAATATTAATACAATACAATTGAATTCTAGTTGAAAGGTATGGCTGGCTTGTAGATGGAACTGCACAGGCACGGATAGAAAGATTTGAAGCAGAAGAACACAGTTTTGATGAATATACTGCTGTAAGTTTTAATTCTATGTTTTATATGTATTTTTTACTATACATACAGCAATAATAAAAAGGGAACAGAGGATAACAGGTGCTTAGCCTTTAGCTAAAAATTATGCTAACTACCTACAAATCTACAACATAAGTGTTTTCTCCCTTAAAAGACTGTGGTAAATAGAAAAAAAAACTATTTATTTTCTTCAATGTGTAGTACTTATTCATGTAGCCAAGTATTTCAATAACAGCTCTGAAGTGTAAAATCTAATGTTTTTCTGAAGTTCATAGATGAATTCTTCACCCACAAGAAAGAAATTTTGAGTTTACCAGAGGTGGCTCATTTCCCTATGATCTGTTTGAATTGTGAGGATTTAAAGCAAGGTTTGGCTAGTAAGGCAAACACCTTTGCAAAAGTGCTAATGGACAGAATAGTTGCAAATCACAGAGAGGAAAATGAAAAGTAAGTAAAATTTTCTGCTTGTGAATGCTGTATGTGTTAAATGCATAGTAGAAACATGTAGAAGAAATGCAATTACACCATACTCCTGTTTAATGAAGACTTTTGGCTAACTAATGATCTCATGCAAATTGCACCAGCTGATGTATTTTTTTCCTCTGTTTTAGACTCAAAAACTAGTTGGGGACCTTACTAATAGACTTGGATACAGAGGAGCTAAAAGATCAAAGAGCTTCATTACCATTCTGGCTTTTTAAATGTGAAATACAGTAATACTGCACTGTCAAAGGAAAGACTAGCTAGAATCTCTTATTATATGATAGATACCTCTAGGTTTTCATAGATAACGGCAGAAAATAACACTGATCAATTAGAATAGAATAGACTATTTCAGTTTGAAGGAACCTGCAACGATCATCTGGTGCAACTGCCTGACCAATTCAGGGCTGACCAAAAGTTAAAGCATGTTATTGAGGCCATTGTCCAAATGTCTCTTAAGCAGTGACAGGCTTGGGGCATCGACCACCTCTCTAGGAAGGCTGTTCCAGTGTTTGACCACTCTCTTGGTAAAGAAATGCTTCCTAATGTCCAGTCTGAACCTCCCCTGATGCAGCTTTGAACCCTTCCCACCATTCCTATCACTGGACACCAGGGAGAAGAGATCAGCACCTCCTTCTCCACTTCCCCTCCTCAGGAAGCTGTAGAGAGCCATCAGGCTGTGCCTCGGCCTCCTTCTCTCCAAACTAGACAAGCCCGGAGTGCTTGGCCATTCCTCATAGGACATGCCTTCCAGCCCTTTCACCAGCTTTGCTGGCCTCCTCTGGGCACATTCGAGTACCTGAACATCCTCCTTAAATTGTGGGGCCCACAGCTGCACACAGTGCTCAGGTACACCAATGTACAGCAGGATAATCCCGTCTTTTGTCGGGTTGGTCGTGCTGTGGTTGATGCACCCCAGGGTGCGATTTGCCCTCTTGGCTGCCAGGGCAGGCTGCTGACTTCCACTGGGCCTGCTGCCAACCATCACCCCCAGGTCCCTTCCTGCAGGGCTGCTCTCCAGCCGCTCCTCTCCCCATTTATACTTGTGCCCAGCATTACTCCATCCTATGTGCAGAATCTAGCATTTCAAGTTGTTAAATTTCATCCCATTAATCATAGCCCAGTGCTTCAATCTATCTAGATCCCTCTGCGAGGCACCCCATCCCTCAAGAGAGTCAACAGCACCTCCCAGTTTGGTATCATCAGCAAACTTTCTAATCATGCATTCAACTCCTGCATCCAGTATGTTGATAAATATATTGAACAGAACTGGCCCTAGAATTGAACCCTGAGGAACACCACTGGTGACTGGTCACCAGCCAGATGTAGCCCCATTCACTACAACCCTTTGAGCTCTGCACTTCAGCCAGTTCTTCACCCAGTGCACTGTAAACCCCCTCGTCCCACAGTCGGACAACTTGTCCAGAAGGATGCTGTGAGGGACAGTATCAAAAGCCTTACTAAAATCCAGAAAAACTACATCCACCACCTTCCCTTCATCCACTAGGCGGGTGAACCTTATCATAGAAGGGTATCGAATTAGTTAAACAGGAGGTTAATTTGGAGGTATGGATTAAATATGAGTGAAGTCATATTAAATTGTTTGGTTAAAATGAACAATTACAGTCAAGTTTTATAGTGATTTCCCATTACCAAAATGGCAAAATATTTACTAGGAAAGTGTTTGCATGTATGCTAATGATACTGTACTTAAGTTCATGTACTTACCAAAAGTAATTGAAGCATTTATTGCAAAAGAATACCCCAAAATCCAAACAAATCAATTATTGCAAGTTAATAAACAGTATTTTTCTAGACTGACTTAGTCATATTCCCTATTTAGTTTCATAAAGTAATAGAGTTAGTGCGGGCATAATACTTAGAGAAGTAATTTGAACTTTCAATTCCATTAAATCTGTGCTTGAAGCTAGTCAAACTAAAATCTTAAAATTTTGATATTTTATGTAAAATAAATTTATAGGATATGCAGGGAATTTGAAGCGATTAAGGAACGTGCATTAAAAGTTCCTGAGACAACAGAAGAAATGGTGGAAACAATAGCTTACATAAAGAAGGTCAAAACCAAAGGTATTCAGGATCTGTTGTTAAGGATCAAGGTAAATGACTATCTTTTAATTCTTAATCTTTTACCAAACATGCTGGCCTATACAAATACAGAATTCGTTCTGGAGCGCAGAGTCTTTTGTCTGATCATGCTGCATGTATGAATAAACTGTACCCTCAGTGTTACTTCAGACAGAAGTGGGAAGTCCAGCTCATTCTTTGCCATATGCCTTTCCTTCTTATTCCCCATTCCTATGTGTTCTGCATGTCAGTGAGGAAATGCAGCTTTTAATAAATCATAGCAGATTGTAAGACACTCAGTTTATTGTTTGTACCTAAACACTTCAGGGCTGCTTAAAAAGCTACTTGTGAAAATGTAACACACAAGTGTAAAGAGAATTTTATGTGTAAAAAGAGTCATGACTTTGAACAAGCAAGAAGCAATTTACTCTGAGCAGAATATAGATGATGTTACATTAGCAGTAGTACTTGTGTGCGCTCAGAGAACAAAACTGAAAAACTGTGTAAGGTGTGGGTCAGCCAAAAACATTACTGCATAAGAAGCTTTTTGCTATTATATTATGATATGTATCAGATTTTCTGTTCTGGTAATAGGTCTGTATAACCCACGTTTATTTTTTATATTTTTAATAATATTAGGATTGTTGCATGTAGATTTACAGACCACAGGAGTCATATTTAGAGAAGTAAGCTCACGAATGGGGCAGGGATTTGAATAACTTTTTATATGTACTTTGAATATTAATATTCAATTGGCTGAAGTAGCTCTGAATTCAGAAAAGTCCATGAAATGTAGACTATTTTATCTTTCTAAATAATATTGTTCTACCCTATATTTTAAACAGACCTATGATACCTAAAGTTTTGTGAAATCTCTTTTTATAGGAGTCCTGTCGGCAAATGAATTACTTCTTAGATGTTTTTTTATTTGCTCCTGAAGACATCGCACTGAATGCAGAAGTTCTATTATGGCCAAAGAAGATTAACCCTATTTTTGATGAGCATGATGATGTAAGAGCATTTTCTTAATTTACGGTATATTTTTCCGTGTTAGACTTTTCACTTTACTTGAGCTCTTTATTTCCTCAGCAGGCTAAATGTCTCTACACATATAACATGAACCATACTAATTTAGACATGCATAAATAACGTATTTCCAGATTTTTATATCAACAGTGGGCTTTTTGTGGAGTAATTTTAAAATTTTCACTGTAACTTTAAACCTTCAGCAAGTCTTATTATCTATAATTTGTTTGTGGTCAGTATTAGGTAATTAATTGGAAGGTGAAAATTCACTACACTGCGGTTGACTAGTACTGAAAATGTAACTGGCAGGCCCCTAATAAGAGTTAGTGCTCTGGACAGAAAGTCATTTTTTTTAAATGATATTTTGTTCTGTTAATAAAAGAACAGTGGGAATTGTGGTTTCTAGGTAGCAATCGTTAATAGAAAATATGCAACATCTAATTTTCTCTGTGTGACTGTAGATTACTCTTTTCTACTTGTCTGTATTCTTCTTGCTAGCATTCTTTCTCTCTGGCTATGATACAGTAAGTCAAGCCTCTTGGTGTTCTCTTGCCTCTCTATAGTAATTTAGCGCAGATTTAATAATTACTTCTAAAAATGTTTCAGAATTAACAATTGACATTTTTTAAAATAAAAATACCTATTCTTTAAAAATCACAATTGAGGATTTCTCTTTCACTAAGTCTTATTTAAATACTAAGGAGTATGTCCAAGGGCAGTAAATATGCCTCTGACTTAAAACATACCCAGCTTTTGGGAGACTGCTATGTTTGTAAAATATTTTGTTTGCATGTTATCATTCTTTTAATCCCCAAAAATGAATGAGTGAAATTAATTTTCTACTTGTACACAGGGAGTCCATGATGTTTATTTAAATTCTTTTTAATGAAAATGGTAGTACAGAGTGTATCTGACTTAATGAGAGTCCCTCAGGAGTATCTCTTTGTAGTTGACTATCTAGCAACTTGCATTGTGCTAGAGCTTGAGGACAAGAATAGTTTCATATCAAATTTTTTTGAGTCTGCGTATTCTCAGATACGAGTCCATTCATATTCTAATGCAGTAGGAAAAGACAGGTTCCTCCTTTGGAGAAGTTCTCCTTGTCTGCTTCACAATTTTTGCATGTCAGTAGGTGTCCTTGTCTTAAGAGTTCTTCTCTGCCTCAGTTGATTTCTTGTTTTGTACCTTAAAAATAATTCCTCTGTGTGCAGACCCTGTGCTTTGGAGTGGTCTTATGTTCTAGAATTTCTGCCTTTTATAGCAGTAGATACATGTGGGACAGCATTGGCTTTCAACAACTCTAGGTCTCTTCTTCTGGCAATAAAACACTAAATCCCAAAGATGAGAAAATCTCTGTTTTTTTCTGTAATACTTTCCTATTTTTTGTCTGATTGCTGAAGAAGGCCTTTAAGGCACTCCTAACTGCTATGATTATTGAGGTAAGGGTTCCATGTTAACATATAGAGGTTGCAACCACTTAAATGGAACATATAAAAAGCAAGTCCTGAAGAAATTTCTGTTACTGTAAGGATAATTATTTATCTGTATTGTTTATTTTCTGTCTGTTTGTGCTAAATGTTTAATTTAGGTGTGTTGTGTATATTAATCATTGAAAGGAGTTACAACCACTTTTGCATTGCTTTTTTCCGTTTAAAAAAATAAATCGATTGTTTTGTAGCTGATTGAACAGTCTAAACGTAAAGGAGAGCAAGAACTAATACATAAATGTGAGAAACTGATGGTGGAATTAGACAAGCTGACACGTTCTGTGATGGAGTTTGAAGAATATTCAGAACTGGACTGCATGCAACAGGTCTCATTAACACTCAGTATAAAATGGGTAGAAATGGTTTTTTATGTTTAATACACAGGGGTCATGGAAGAAACTTAGAATTAAAAGTAATTAGTTATTTTAACATGTGAACTAAAACGTTTATTATCCTCTTGCCACAATGAACAAACTCATAAAATGACCCCTGCCCCCGCCCTTTTTGTATTACATTGGCAATAACATTTGACTTAAAGGAAAGTTTACTGTAAAGTTGTGCTTAGATTAGCTGATAGGTAATCCCAGTAAGGACTGAGATACTACAGATGTATAAAGTGAATGATTTTTTTTTACTCTGGTTTATATAAAGCGTGGAATTCTGGCCCCAGTGACATTATTTGTAAGTAACTTCAGTGAGATCAGAATTTCCCTCCCTGTTTTTGATATATTGAGGAACTGAAGGAAAAAATAGCAGGTTCGAAAGGCTGATTGGTAGCAATTTGATTTTTTTTTTCCTATGAGCCTCAAGACTTCATTTTTCTGCTAATGAAGAGCAGACCACTGATTCCAAAACTTTGCAAATTTTTAGAACTATTTTATAATTGCCAGAGTATGTCTTGTGCTTTGATTGGAGGATATCACAATTGTGCGTAGTAATTTTGTTTTTTTCAAAAAAACCCAAAAAACACTTCAAAGCACAAAACAGAAATCCTAAGCTAATAAATCCCAGTTGCCCATATAATATGTCAGGTACATAAAAATGTGTATACCTGCCTCTTGGAACAGTGAATTTTAAAGCTGAAACATTTTGAAAATGGTTTTGTACTCTTGAACTCAGTAATGATAAAACCAACTTTATTTTTCTTAGTGTTAATCTGGGTTCTTCAGAGTTTATCTACTCAGGGATAAGACGACAACTTTTTAACTCATGTTTTCTAAAATTTTAATAAATACAAAGACATTATATTTTTATATCTTATTTTGATAGCTGTTCAGAGCATAACTTAGTTTTCTCTCAAGACATACAATTGTTTGATTTCAGTATGTGGCTGACCTGAGGGCATTACAGAAACGCATACAGGAGGCTGATGAAACAGTAGATCTTATTAATAAAGAAGAGACTCTGCTCAAATGGAAACTGAGTGACTTTCCACTCCTCAACAACTTAAAAGTTGAGATTGAACCATATCAGAAACTCTTTCATCTTATACTGAAATGGCAACGAACAGAAAAAAGGTAATTCAGCTCCTGAAGCTAAATGAGGGAGAGTGGGGAAAATGCTTATGCTGGTTTTGTTCGTGTCAGATGTAGAATACAGATTTGTTTTCTTATAAACATTTATTTATTATTAGCAATCCAAATATAATGTTAATATAACTTACATATCAGGTTGTTATTTTTAATTCAGCTAGAAAAAATGTCAGCTTTTTTTTTTTTAATGCAAAGTGTGTATCGCATACTGGGTTCTAACTGTATTGGTTATGCTGGTGAAGCCTATAATAAGACAAACTCTGTGAAAGAAATGTATCAGGAAGAAAAAATTGGTTAGTTGTGAGCCATTTTGTATAGCAGAAAAGGAAGAAGTTCAGCTGGAAAGCTCACAACCTGTATGTAATGAAAACCATTTTTAACCTAACAGCTGTCCAAAATGCTATGTAGATGTGCTCAAATTATTACATTGCTATCTGGTGGCTAGATCCTACCACAAAAACTGTAGTATGTCTGAGTCTAAATTAGGTGAGATTGTCTACCAGTTCCTGCACTCTTTGGAAGTTACGTGATATGGCTAGAAAGTATGGATTTTTTTGAAAATACAAAGGCCTAGTATATTTTGATGTCATATGTTGATCTCTATCCAGAGCTTAACTTAAATTTCTCAATCCATGCAGTTACTTGGTTTCAGTACATGACTGACTTGAGAGAATTACACAAATACACAGAAGAGTGTGATCAAGCCACCTTTAGTTGTGCATTAGTGTTTTGCATAGAATGACAATAATTGGAAACGAGCTTTGTTCTAATTTAAATAACTATTAATCTACATCTCACTTGTGTTGCAAAACAAAGTGTTAATTATTTGTGGACTATGTTTGTTATTCTGTTTTCTAATTTTGTGGTTTCCTCAGATGGATGGATGGTACCTTTTTGGAGCTAAATGGGGAAAGCATGGAGGCTGAGGTTGATGAGTTTTTGAGAGAGATATACAAAGTGTCAAGACTCTTCCAACAAAAGCAGAAGAAAATTCAACAGGAGTGGAAAAAGACATCACAACACAGAACTGCAGAAGAGAAGACAGAAGAAGAAACAAAGGCAAATCCAACTCTTTCAATGTGTTCTTCAGTTCTGGAGCAGATTAAAGACTTCAAGGTAAGAAAAGGTGAGGGATATTAATACTTGATGCTGAGGGACAAATGTGAAATTCAGCAGTCTGTATAGGTAGATGATGCAATGTCAGAGACTCCTATTATTACAGAGGGAGAGAGCACTCTGAATCACCGTTTCCAGATTGTACTGTCCCATTGATTTTAATAAAATTGGATTTTGGATATCTTTGTAGTTTTAGGACTGTGAATTGTTAAAGAGTGGACACATACAGGAGAAAAGTAATTTTTTGATGCAGAGAAACATTTAAGGATGTAGTTGGGAATTTTGAAATGGGACTATATGTTATGTTAATGGAAGCCCAATTTAATATAACATAGCTGAAAAATTGTTCCTTTTCTCTTTTCTGCTAAGACTGTGCTTAATAGTTTTATATTTCTTCTTCAGTAGTTTACTACAATTATTTAGAAATGGAATGGATAATTGAATGGATCCATCTGCACTTTTCAGAAAAGATTTTCATGTCATCAGCTACTGCAACAGAATTTTAAGTGCACATCTGTTGTGGTTTAACCCCAGCTAGCAACTAAGCACCACACAGCCGCTCCCTCCCTCCCCCCCACCCAGTGGGATGGGGGAGAAAATTGAGAAAAGAAATAAAACTCAGAGGTTGAGATAAGAGCAGTTTAATAGAATATGAAAAGAAAAAACTAATAATGATAATGATAACACTAATAAAGTGACAGCAGTAGTGACAAAAGGATTGGAATATACAAGTGATGCACAATGCAATTGCTCACCACCCACCGATCAACACCCAGTTAGTCCCCGAATGGCGATCTGCTGCCCCCACTCCCCCCAGTTCCTATACTAGACATGACATCACACGTTATGGAATACCCCATTGGCCACTTTGGTCAGCTGCCCTGGCTGTGTCCTGTGCCAGCTTCTTGTGCCCCTCCAGCTTTCTCGCTGGCTGGGCATGAGAAGCTGAAAAATCCTTGACTTGAGACTAAACACTACTTAGCAACAACTGAAAACATCAGTGTGTTATCAACATTCTTCTCATACTGAACTCAAAACATAGCACTGTACCAGCTACTAGGAAGACAGTTAACTCCATCCCAGCTGAAACCGGGACAACATCAAAGATTATTAAAAAGTTAAGAAATCATGCACATCACAATTTTTACCTTATAAATGTTTTTCCTCAATTAGGAGAACATTCCCACTGTGACTATCTTTTGTAACCCTGGCATGAGAATTCGTCACTGGCAGCAGATGTCAAGTATAGTAGGATATGATTTAACACCAGACTCTGGAACTACCCTGAGAAAAGTTTTAAAGCAGAATCTAGCCCCTTATTTGGAAGAGTTTGAAGCTATAAGTGTAGGTGCAAGCAAGGTAAGCGTAGAGTTTTGATAGTGACAAATACATCAGGTATCTTAGTGATGGCTTTTATGGCTTACTAGAATTTTTTTGTCTTTGCCCTTATGCGACAAAAGAGATTTGGTGAGACTTTGGACCATTAGATGATAACAATGGGCGTATAAACATTTGTATCTCACGTTACATTTTTAGTATTTCCTGAGCATACTGTTTTCTGTGTGCTAGAAAATGATATACTAAAAAAAATAACAGGAAGTTAGTTTATGCTGTTAGAGCAAAATAGATTATTCAGCTAGGTAAGTTTATATATTGAATTAGTGAGCTGGAAAAAAATAATGCAGTGACTATAATAAACTATTTTCTTCTTAAACTGTAGGAATTTTCCTTAGAGAAGTCAATGCATGCCATGATGGAAACCTGGGGTTCAATTTCCTTCAATACAAGTGTGTATCGTGAGACTGGTATTCATATTCTGTCTGCGGTGGATGAGGTTCAAGCTGTTCTCGATGATCAGATTATGAAAACTCAGACAATGAGAGGATCACCTTTCATTAAACCATTTGATAAAGAAATCAGGGTACGATGAGTACTTTTTTTTTTTGCTGTTTTTATTTGCAGGATGACTATAATGTACGAGTATGCCAATTGTATTACAGCTTTATTGTTTGACTTATTAATGAAATGCTTTCATTGATTTTTCAGCAAGATTCTTCTAAGTTCATATAAGTCCTATTTACATTATTTCTGTGTTGGAATTCCCTCTTTCATTCAGATTCAAGTGCAACCAAGAGAATGTGATTATTTTTTCACATATTTTGCAAAACCACTATTTCTGTTAGTGTCTTTAACCTTGCTTCTTAATAACTGGAAATTATGTTTTTATTATTGTTAATAAGAACATTTAGTGACTTAATCCTTGAGTTTTGGACTCAAATTTTGAACTATAGTGTTTTCGTCTGGGCAAGGAAACTTCTTGAGGGCTGGGAGGTTTTTTTAATCAGGCCTCAGAACAATGATGGGATTGGTTTACACCTGCTTTTGTATTTTCAGGGCTTGAGTAGTCTTTGTGTTGCTAACACCATGACTATTGACAGGAGAGAAGCTAGTGAAATTGCTTTGCAGTTACCCTCCCTAGTTCTTCGTTGGTTTATGTAGGAAATTTTCATGTTCAGGCAGGCTCAGTGAACATAGGTGGTATTTACCCTTTACAGGGAGCCTCTCAGCCTCTTCCAGAGGTATCTGCTATTGTCCACTTTAGGAACAGGATACTGGGCTGGCTGCATCTCTCCTGTGATGTAGTGTGGCCTTTCTGGTATTCTTGTGCCTCTGCTGTAATTAGGGTGCAAACCAAGAGCTCCTTGCTGTGGGGAGATGAAACAGAATTTGCCACTGGTAGCCTCCTGGGTATTAATTAACCATTAAGTTGTTAAAAGATCATAGCACTAAAGTGATAACTGCATTTTGGAAAATTAATTTCCAGGTGAGTTAAACTTACTGATATTTTGGCCATCTGTATACAGGGAAGAACATAAATACTTCTAAATATTTTTATTTTGTTTACTGCTAGACATTTTTATTTTCTCCTTGGGAACTAGAGTACCACAGTGTCTACCTTTCCTGTATTTATTCTCTCTAACATTATTAGTTTGGAAATATTAAGGTAACATTCTTTAAATATTTATTAAGGAATGGGAAAATCGCTTAATTCAAATTCAGGAGATTATCGATGAATGGCTGAAAGTGCAAGCACAGTGGCTTTATTTGGAACCCATTTTTTCTTCTGAGGATATTATGCAACAGATGCCAGAAGAGGGGCGACTCTTTCAGACTGTGGATAGATGCTGGAGAGATATTATGAAGTATTGTGCCAAAGACCCAAAGGTAAGGGAAGTATACAGTACTAAAATGAAACAGTAGCTTCTCTCTCTCTCTTTTTTTTTTTTTTTTTTTTTGTCAATGCTTTTGTTTTCAGAATATATACAATGAACTACTACATCAGTTGCCTAGGCTTTCTAGGAACAAAGCCGTGTTGTACATTATTCAAATAACTTCTACTGTTTGAATTATCTTATTTATAACTTACAGTTTGCATGTGTGTGTTGTTACAGGTTCTTGTTGCTACTTCCTTGATAGGGTTATTGGAAAAGCTTCAGAACTGTAATGAGCTTCTTGACAAAATCATGAAAGGGCTTAATGCTTATCTTGAGAAAAAACGTCTCTTCTTTCCCCGGTATGATGAGTTTTGGCTATTTAGAAAACCAAGATTCTAAATGTTTATTTTGTTGTGAATAAGGTCGGCCTTTGGAGTTGCTTGATAATACATATGCCTTTTTTCTTTTTTCTTAATTTTTTTTTTAGCTTCTTTTTCTTGTCCAATGACGAAATGTTGGAGATCCTGTCAGAGACTAAGGATCCTCTCAGAGTTCAGCCTCACTTGAAGAAGTGTTTTGAAGGCATTGCTAAGCTACACTTCCTTCCCAATTTGGATATTAAAGCAATGTATAGTTCTGAAGGCGAGCGTGTAGAACTGATTTCAACCATTTCTACTTCTGAAGCTCGAGGTGCAGTGGAGAAGTGGTTAATTCAAGTAGAAGATACTATGCTGAAGAGTATACGCGATGTTATTGCTAGATCAAGAATGGTACGGATTTTGTAATATTTTAATAACTGTGGCACAAATAGACCTTTCTTTATTTTAAGGCTGTCTCTTGGCTTCCTAAAATTCTTCCTGAACACAGGAGTTGATGAAGTTGTGGGGCCAGGACCAACTTAACATGACTTGTATTTATAGGCCAGTGAGATAAGTAAGAGTTTAGTTTGAATAAGAATCAAGTCGTTTTCCTGTAACACTGAATATAAATTCTTTTAAAAGCTTGGCAGCAACACTGTGTTTATAGGATATCTCACCTGACGTAAATAAATTATTCAGTTTTTTTATTTAATTACAAGTTAGAAATGCAGCACTTGTAATATGTTTGCTCCCTCCTAAGAGAAAGTCATTAACCAGGAAATGTTTCTTTGTATAAAGTTAGCAAGTTGTGAATATTTACATAACATGGAAAGATAATTGCAAATATCTTTAAAATTATTTGATAACAAATTGCAAATCTAAGGGGAAAAGAGCATTTAGAAGTTTGTTTGGGCTTTGAAAATAGGAAAATAATATTTTTTAGCAAAGAATAGGAATAGGATCACATTGTATGCTTCTGTATTACATTATGATATGTAGGCACTGGCACTGTATTCGTATACTGTATTTAACTCTTCAGGCCTATCTAGAGACTGAGAGAAAAAGATGGGTTCTGGAATGGCCTGGACAAGTAGTATTGTGTGTGTCTCAAATGTTCTGGACAAGTGAGGTACATGAAGTTCTTTGCAGTGGACCACAGGTACTTTGTAATGCATAATCTTTTTTAAAAATCTTTATTAATTTTTCATTTCAGCTAATGTATTTCACTTAAATATTTTTCTACAATAAAAATAAAATTTGAAAAAGGATCAGCATATGCATTTGATATACATGAGTTTATGTACAGTGATTTATACCTTTTATTCAGGTACTTGAACATTCTTGTTTAGAGCAAGCATAGATTAGAATATAGCTTTGCAACAAAAATGAATAACTGTAAATGAGAGAGAAGTTGATGCAAAAACATGACAATGTAAAAGAATAGCTTAATAAGCAATCTCCATTAAGATATTTAGTCAACATGAAGAAGTCTGGAACACTTGAAACTGTCATATAATCAGTTTCATAATTACCCTTTTTCTCCTAGGGTTTAAAGGATTATTATGATAAGCTTCAGCTTCAACTCAGTGATATTGTAGAGCTGGTAAGAGGAAAACTGTCGAAGCAAACAAGGACTACACTGGGTGCCTTGGTTACTATTGATGTTCATGCTAGAGACATCCTCATGGAAATGATTGAAAATGGTAATTATCTTTTAAAACATTTTTCTTCACATGTGTCTTAATACATAGTTAATTAAAAATAGTTAACCAATCTGATTTTGCTGCCTAAACTACAACAGTATTAAGATATGTATGTGAGTATTTGGATGTAAGCATCAACATGAGTAATTTCAAAGCTGTTTTAAATGTAAACCTAATAGAAAATCCAGTTACCTAAAATGTCTTTTATGATTGCTTTCAATTCTGTGTTTATCAGGCGTGCAGAGTGAAACAGATTTTCAGTGGCTTGCACAACTACGATATTATTGGGAATTTGAGAACGTTCGTGTCTGCATTATTAATTGCAATGTAAAATATGCCTATGAATACCTTGGAAACTCACCACGCCTTGTCATTACTCCTCTTACAGACAGGTGTTACCGCACCTTGGTATGATCTTCCACCAGTGCTACTAAATACTGTATTTACTGTAGTATAGTATTTCTCACACTGTTCATTACAGACATATTTTTAGGGCTTGCAGTTGCTGTAAGACTCTGGTATTTCTGTTAAAATGCAGTTTCAAAGATTGTAATTTCTATAGAATATCGAACGTGAAACTGACTTTTAACAACAAATCTGGACAGCCCACCAATGTGACTGAAACATTAGTGGATTGTTCTGCTGTGGATGTGTTTGTTAAAATACAAACAGAAAAAATGCCCAATATTTTTATTGCTGTCTAGATTACGAGAACACAAAATCCTTTTCTGATGTTCTGTGGTTGCTAAATAAAGTAGAGAAGGACCCACTTGTGATCATATTGCTCCTAAGGCTAGTGCAACAGTTTGGCCACATTTTAGTATCCCTGCTCTTGTTAGACATTTTTGTTATTGTACTGGTCTATCCTCAACTAACCTGGCAACTGAAAGTTACTAAAGTCATCTCAGATATGGCTTTTCTGACTATCATTTACTGCAGTTTATTTGGCTGGAGTTTCAAGTTTTACTAAGCACCCAGCCTCCTCCTGTTTTAAGATGGTAATTTTCATGCTGTGAAGACCTAATCACCAACTCCGTAGGGTTTAAGAAAGAAAAGGTCTGAAAAGACCTGACTGATGCATCTGAAGATATTTTTTTTGCCCTCTTTGTAGCTTCAGTTTTTATGGTATGGTTGTAGCTGATGCTTGGTAAGTTTGTCAAAACTTCAAGGTACATTGCTGTGAGAGGGCAATGCAGCTGGTAGTTTGTTTCTTTTTTAGGCTGACAGACCTTGAATCCTGGAACAAAGCAGTTGAAAGCCTGGCACTCTGGCAAATGGAAGTCTTATCCTTTGCCCACCAAGGTCTTAATACAGTATTCCCAGAGCTTGTCAATGTAGATGTGTCCCTGTAACTGTGGATTGGAAGCCAAACACATCCGAGTTTTTGTTTAGAGTCTGCAACTTTATTTTTTTCTGTCAGATTTTCCTCTTACTTCCATGGAATATGGTAGAGAATATGGAATGGTAAATGGAATACACATGCAACAAAGGGAGACAGTGTGGGAAAGAAAAAGAAAAGAGGAAAAAAGTATATTAAAGGAGAAAGAGGGATAGAAAAGAGTAGCAACCAACTAATTGCATCGAGTTTAATTTGAAAGATGTATCTAAGCAAGGACTGAAAAATTGAGTCCAATAAAGTTTGAGTAACTAATTATGGTCACGATGATAATAAAACCAAACTCTTCTAGGGTCAAAATTCAATTCCCTTGTATATATTTCCAAGCCCTAAGTAAATTTTTTTAAATTAGTATAACCATACTCTTTATGTCAGATATGACTGTATGAAAATATCTAGTACAATTTAATTTAGCATTTTCATTCAGAATAATTTCATATGAATGAAGTACTAATAATTTCCATAAACTATTTCTGTTTCTTAGATTGGAGCCTTTTATTTGAACCTCGGTGGTGCCCCAGAGGGTCCAGCAGGGACAGGTAAAACAGAGACCACCAAAGATTTAGCTAAAGCTCTTGCTGTTCAGTGTGTTGTCTTCAACTGCTCTGATGGCCTTGATTACCTGGCAATGGGAAAGGTAAATAGAAAATAAATGTATTTTGTATTTTATTTTTTCAGATTAAAATTGTAGGGTCCCTACTTTGCAGAGACAAATAAATGTGGCACCTGTGGTCTGCTACCCTTGGACACTATATACTAGTCTCTACTTAGGTTTAATTTTCTGTGCTTTACGAAATCCTATTAAGTTGCTAATTAAAACATGAAAGAAACAAGAGTTCACAGGATCAGGATCTTCTGATTTAGCTTTCTTTAGAACCAAGAGAAGACTTTGTTCTTCAGCACATCACTGATCTTTGCTCTAAACAGGCTTAGATATTATTATCATAATTGTATCTTTCATGTAATTAAACTTCCAGCATGATACTCTTAATTTCTTTTGAATCTTCTAAGATTCTGTTAGCGATATTATTGCTATCTTTCTTTATTTGCAGTTTTTCAAGGGTTTGGCTTCATCAGGTGCATGGGCATGTTTTGATGAATTCAATCGCATTGAACTGGAAGTACTGTCTGTTGTGGCACAGCAGATCCTTTGCATCCAGAGAGCCATACAGTTAAAGCTAGAAACATTTATTTTTGAAGGAACTGAACTGAAACTTAACCGCAACTGTTTTGTAGCTATTACTATGAATCCAGGTTACGCAGGACGTTCTGAACTTCCAGATAATCTGAAGGTAAAATAATAAAATACATGCTTCTGCTTAAGAATGAATTTTTTTTTAAAATTGAGGGACACGTGTATTGCTGGTTTTAATTCAGATTGTACCACCTGGAATATAAACATATACATGTTATACAATTTACACATACTAAGCCTCTTTTTTTCTTTTTTTTTTTTTTTCTAAGTACTTTGTTCATTTTGAAGGAATTTGAAACATTTTTTTATTGTGTCTATTAGAGTTTTTCATGATTATTTTTCCAGGGCAAAGGCTGTAATACTGTAGCAAGTAAACTGGCAAGTGTCCAGCTGTGGGGAGATGATACGATTTGGATGCTAACTTTTTTAAGATGGTGTGATAGTTTGCAAGAATGCTTTAAGAAAGTATTTTTACATTGCATTCATTGTAGTCTTATTTAAAAGAGGTGTTGGCAAACTACACTTAATACATGTAATGAATTTGCTTAGATTACCTGATGAAATAAAATCTTTGAAATGATTGTTTTGACTAGATTAGCTATTTCATTGAGGAGGCTTGGCTTTAGCAAAGTAATCTGGAGCTTTTTGGAACAGCATCTATTCCTTAAGACTCAACGTGGCACAGAGCTATTACTTAAAGAAAGGAAGTGCATTCTCTCACCTGCCATGTACGACACCTTCCTTGGCTTACTGCTGTGTTGGATGTGTCAGTGTAAGGGACAAACTGCATTCTTGAGACAGTGGTGAGGGAAAAGAGCTGGGAGAGAAAGGGTCTTTTCTGCACTGGATTGTACATTGAGATGGATCTTGATGGCAGCTTGCTTACATTAGCTTCCTAGTGAGTCATAAGCTGCAAACAATGATAATTCTTCTATTTCATTGGCTGCCAAGCGTTCTGCAGGCCACTGCTTAACAGTGTAACTGTTTTAAATGATCCACAGCTTACCTAATCATACTAAGCAGTACTTAATTTAAAATGTTGTTACTGTTTTCAGTTAGAAATGCTGTGATGGGATGAATACTGATCCATCACCTGCAGAAGTTCTGAGTCACTTTCCATTCCTCAACTAATTACTTAAAGGTATTTCTTTGGGTATGTATTTCAGGTTCTTTTCCGAACAGTAGCCATGATGGTTCCTAACTATGCTCTGATAGCAGAAATTTCTCTCTATTCATATGGATTTTTGAATGCTAAGTCACTGTCAGTGAAGATAGTAATGACCTACAGGCTTTGTTCAGAACAGCTTTCCTCTCAGTATCACTATGACTATGGTATGCGAGCAGTCAAAGCTGTGTTGGTGGCTGCTGGGAATCTAAAATTGAAATTTCCTACGGAAGATGAAGATATACTGGTGAGTTCCTGAGGGAGTAATTCTTAAGGAATTTTACAGATGCACGTAATTCTGAGCTCTGAACGTAGTTCCACCATGTCTTGTCACATCCCTGATCCATGTTTCTTAGTTTGTGAAATTAAGATAATAAAATACATGCTGTGCTTTCCAGTGCTATGCTGATGATTGCACAGTTGTGCTTAACTACTTATCAAAGGCACCATTTAATTAATTAATCTTTATTACTTATTAGATTATTTTAATTGCTGAACAGTTTATTCTGTGTTTTTAATAAGAACAGTAGAATGTATATTTGTTTCCTCTAGCTTCTTAGATCAATTAAGGATGTGAATGAGCCCAAATTTTTGTCACATGATATACCTCTGTTCATGGGTATAACTAGTGATTTATTTCCTGGAATCAAGCTTCCTGATGCAGACTACAATGTAAGTACACTTGTAATTTTTCCTTGGTCATAATCATTGTTGGTTGTTTTGTGGTGTTTTGTTTTTAACTAAGTGTAATTAATACAGTAATTTGTGAGCTATTGCAAGATAAGGAAAGTTGCTGAATGTTTGCAGTGAAACTTAGTACCAAAGAAAATTCTTGTATCTGTTCTGAGTATAATCCACATCTGAGTTCCCTTGCATCCAGAAGGGTTGTGTAAGGCATCCTACAGATTGGAAATTGATCTGTGATTTTACCAAATTTTAGAGTCTTTTGCTGATTTCTTTCCTAATTTTTGGACATAATTAAGTGAGATTAAGCTTTGTGTTTTTATTTTCTTTTGTTTATAGCAACAATTAAAGCATAGCTCCTTTGTAGGAGGATAGTTGGGAAAAAGAGGAGCATGTTGGAAAAGACAAAGTAGATTAACTTTTTAAAGATTTCCAGTAAATTACTAGAGTCTTGTTAAAAGCATAATGTTCCAAAGCACACTGCTGTTTTCCTGATGGTGATATGCCTTCTCAAGATAAAAATTGTATTTAACTCCTGTTCTAGCATATGAAGTACAGAAGTGATTTTTTTTTTTCTCCAGGGATGTTTGCTATGTTCTGATTAATAGTATTTCAGTCATTAATTACTTTGAAACTCTTATTTATGAGCATAAGCTGTTCTACTGTAGTCCAAGGCAGCAATTTAAATTGTAGCAATGATAAAATTACGATCTATTTTGATTTTAGGATTTTCTGGAATGTGCCAGTGAATGTTGCATTCGACATAATGTCCAACCTGTAAAAGCTTTTATAGAGAAAATGATACAGACATATGAAATGATGATTGTTAGACATGGGTAAGATTCTCATTACTGTTTCACAAGCAGTATTTGTTGTAATTTTGGCTTATACCATAGTGGTTATTTATATCAAGTATAAAAGGTCTTAAGGGTAGCAAAATGTTTCTGTTTGTATTTCAATAGTTGATCACCAATAATGCCTTTACATGTACAAAAATTCCTGTGAATGTATGTCTGGTGAATTGTACTATTCTTGATAGCAGAAGTAGCCTCACCTGTGTAATGATTTTAGGTGCAGCTATCAGAATGGTGAAGACTTAGGACTGCAAAAGTTTGTCTATATTAAAATATTAGTTATCATATCTCTGCCATTTTATTCCTAGCTTTTATTAGTGAATAGCAACTGTGTGGAGAAAATTTATTTAATATGACATTAGCCATATGATTATTAATAATCAGCTCATTAATTCGTCTTTTCAGTGTGACGTTGTTATAGTTGTATCCTTCTGCTGGGTGACTAAAAAAGTTATTTTGAAATGTGGGTGAAGATAGTTTCATGATTTTATTATTATTATTATTATTATTATTATTATTGGGGGGGGGGGGGTATAGTACACATGCTTACTGTTTGTATTCTTCCAGAACTTTGTTATAAACTCTGTCTAGACTGAAAAGAAACTAGAAAGTAATCTTTGATTCAGCAAATAAATTAACTAGTGTGATGGTAAATCTGTGTTTTAGAAGACAACTTTTGTACAGTGGCTGTGCAATCAGATTTGCATGTGCAAATAAACTGGTTTTGCCTAAATGAAGTTTTGTATATACTGACCAGATTTATTTGCTCTGCTTTTTGAAAATTAGGTGGAAATTAGCTTTAAGCATATGAACAATGCTGTTGGCCTTCATGTGGTCTGTAAGACTCTAAATTGCAAGACAAATTTATTAATAGCTTTTTTTTTTTTTCCATCTAATAGCTTTATGCTGGTAGGGGAATCTTTTTCTGGGAAGACCAAAGTTCTACATGTGTTGGCAGAAACACTGTCTCTTATGAAAGAGCGTGGTTATGGTGAAGAAGAAAAAGTAATTTTTAGAACTGTAAATCCAAAATCAATCACTATGGGTCAGCTTTTTGGGCAGTTTGATATGGTATCCCATGAGGTAATGTGTGTTTTTAAAATAGTGTATAATAATTGCCCACCTTTATCTGTTTCTTCCTCTCTCACCTGCTGTGGTTTTCATGGGGTTTGTATGAGTGCACTTGTGTAAGTATATTCTAACTTCAGGTTAACTCATGGTGTCATTCCCAGTTATTTTCAGGGAGCAGGAAAAGCAGTTTACAAGGCTCCTGCTTCTGGTTTTTAAGTCCCAATCCCAGACAGCATTTCTTCATCTTTTCCCTGGACTCCAGACAGTGTTTGTAGGGCTGTGCTATAAATGAAATTACTGGTGTGGTTTTAAGAAAAAGAAGCAAACATACCAGTGTGGGTTCAAGACTAGAAGCTAATAATCCTGTCTGTTTTTTCTGCTTTGTAGTATTTCTAGTGCTTTTTTTTTTTTTTTTCCTTTTCCTGTATATGTCAGACCTCCATTATTCTGGATAGTAAACCATTGAAATCATAATTTTATGATTTTACAATTTTAAACACAGATGAGACCACAATAATAAGTTTTATTTTAACCAATACTTTTATGGATTGTTTTAAATTAGTGTATTGAAAAAATACAGTACCAAGTGTGTATGCACTTATGTAGGCTTAAATATGCAAAAAACCCACAATAGCATTCTGAGGGTCATTGTCCTAATATAGTTGCATCTATGCTAGGAAATCATACCACATTTAACTGTATTCATTTCTCTCTCTGTTCCTAACCAATATAATCAAAGTAATGCAAAAACTATCTAGAAAAACTTAGGGACTCACAGGTCCCTAAGTGTGAAACGTAGGTTTGGAGAAAAAACTGTATGAAAAAGTGAATGTGAAATAGTGAAACTTAGGGTGACTCTGGGGAGAAACAGATGCAAGATAGAGCAGAAGCACTTCTAAGTTTCTGTAAACTGAGTTGCTGTTTGTTACAATATTTTTTAAAGTGAAAAAAACACTACTTTAAAATTTGCTGATGTTGCATGACTCTCAGTGAAAATGCAAAGTTATGTTCTGCTCTCTGCAGAGCAAGAGAAGAATAAAAGAGAGGAATAATGAAGAGGAAATGGAAGGTTTTTCTGTTACTTGCAGTTTAAATTGAACTATGTGTAGTCTTACTTTTCATTCGTACGTTCTCCCCCTCTAGTGGACAGATGGTATAATTGCTAATACTTTCAGAGAATTTGCATTATCTGAGACTCCTGAACGCAAATGGGTTATCTTTGATGGCCCAATCGACACTCTGTGGATAGAAAGCATGAACACAGTTCTGGATGACAACAAAAAGGTATCAGTCAGTGGAAATAAATGCCTAAATAAAATAATGTGACATTTTGAAAATATTCTTCTACATATAAAACCACTAATGCAAACAGCAGTGCCTGGCATTTGAAAAGAGTAAGTGCAAAGTGGCTTTGGTAACAAGTTGTAAGCTTTTCTTGGTTGTTTGTTTTTGTTTTTATGACTTTAATGGAATCATAATCACAGAATCAACTAATTGCTGTAAGACATAAAATATATATTTCCTTAATGCCCTATTGTAAGTTTGTAACATAAAAAATTTAAATTTAAAAGATTACATTTAATTATATTTAATGTAAATCCCACGGTTTCAAAACTTGCACAAACTTAGGCACTTGCATTTAAAGGCAATCCCAAGACACAAAGGATTGTATTTTCAAAATTAATGACTTCTGAAGTCAGTAACCTTACAGCACTTCTGGAAATGGGCCTTAGGAGTCTCAAAGTGAATATAAAAGTTAGAGATGACATTTTAAGTTCTGGGTGATAGTGTGTCAAAATACTCAAACTGGACTTTTATTTTAGTAAGTAGGAATGGTGGGTCTCCAGCTGGAATGCTTCAATATAAGCAACAATAGCAGCAGATAGCCTTTCTTTTTTCTGCTTGCTGTCTTTTTGCAAGATTTCCTGTCATACGCAAGATTGATAGTTACCTGTAATGAACCTACTGGTAGGATAATGTGGAGTACTGTGGTTTAAGTGAAGAATTTAGCTAAAGCTTGAAAAAAAAAATTATTGCTCCAAGTGATTAAACATTTTATGCGGTTGACCTTGCCTTTGGTTATACTCGGTTTTGCTGATTTTCATATAGAAATCTCCTGTGATAGGATGCATAATTTACAACTAATTTTTTTTTTCTAATCTTGCTTGTGATTATTTTTTTTTGTTATTATTAAAGCTTTGTTTGATGAGTGGGGAAATCATCCAAATGTCCCTTCAGATGAATCTTATTTTTGAAACAATGGATCTTTCCCAGGCATCAGTAAGTTTTGTATTTAATGAAAATATAAAACAAAGTTCAATATATTAAATGTATAATAAAATGAGTTTACAATTTTTCCTTAGCCTGCTACAGTCAGTCGTTGTGGTATGATTTATTTGGAACCTTCTCAACTCGGCTGGAGGCCACTTGTTACCTCTTGGTTGAGTAAACTGCCTGAACCTCTTAACTTAAAGGGACATCAAGATCTTCTGCAGGGACTTTTTGATTGGTTAATACCACCAGCATTAAGATTCCGTCAGAAACAGTGCAAGGTATTTTTTGCCATTTTTTTTCCTGCAATAGCTAGGTGGCCATTTCTATTCTGTTACCCTTGGTAGGGAGGGACTGTTCTCTCATGACAAGGACAATTAGAATGAATATGCAGCAGCCTCCTGTTGTTTTGAGAAGGGCAACTCTTGGGTCTAATTTGGAAAGCTAAAATGAGAATGTTAAGCAAGACTTGTATTGTGAGTTGATCATAGTTTTCACCTTGTTCTTTTCAAAAGTAAAGTAAGTATTTAAAACACTGATTGAGAAGTCTTCCCAAGATAATTTTGTACATTATTTTTTTCTTTAAAGATGTCATGTTGAATAGGGAAGTACTTTTTTAAGTGTTAGGGGAAACATATGTGTAGTTCCTTGCAAAATCTGTGTGATATAGCACTTAGGCGTTTGCTCATTTATTGCTGTAGTTACTTCCGTGGGTTTTTTTTGTTTTAGGATTTATGATTGTAGTGGCCACGTGGTAGCTGTGAACATGGTTAACAAGCTAAATGTCTTGATGTTTCAAGGACAGAGGAGGGCAAATGATCCTTTGATAAAAGTCAGTGTAAACCTTGCCTTCAAATATTTGTTCAGAATTAGCTAATTATCTAATTATTTTAGTATTTTAGCTCCAAAAGATAAACTAACTGAACACGTAAAGTATAATACCGATCCTTTTGTATCTCATAGGAGCTGGTACCTACAAGCAATACCAATGTTGTAGTAGCTCTTACGCGGCTTTTTGAAATGTTGATTTGTCAAACTGTGCAAGAAGATCCCACCAACAGAAATATCCGTGCATGGATTATGGTTGGTTTTTTTAACCTGTAGAAAAATGTATATCTGTTTTTGCATATGCCAGTCTTCAAAAATAATTGGACTAATCAAAACAACTTTAGTTTGGGATAAGAGACATGTGAAACAATTTTGCTACCTCTTTGCTCCTTCCCCCAAACTTTGGAGATGCCCAGATGAGACGCAGGTCTTGCAAGTAACAAATATGATTAAACATTTTACTGTTTTTCCAATTAACTGGGGTAAATAGTGTTTTTGTTAAATGTGCTTTTTCGCTAACCAAGTAATTACCTAAGGCAAAGTGTCTTGTTTCCCTTAAAGAAAATATGTTTTCATGTAAGACTGATGGGCTTGTTTGAGCAAAATTTCCTTGGGAAGTGTTTTCTGAGAGTTGTATTAGTTGGATGCTCTGTCTGATCTTATATGATTGTTCTTATGAAAAACTGAAGAAAACAATGTAAAAGTATTTATTTAAAATTTATTTAAAATTTATAGAAAATTCCTAGATCCAGGTTTGCGATTAGAAATTCTTGAGACCACATGATTGAACTCTTCTCGGGCTTTATCATGGGACATAATGCTTTAGTCAGTGGCCTTTATTTTTTTGTCATCTCTCTCTCTCTCTCTCTCTCTCTCAATATCTAGATAGACAGATAGATAGATATATCTCTCTGTATCCTTGAATAAAGTTTTTGGTTTATTCTGTCTTTAATCAGATTTCTAAATCTCTTTGGACCAGGGCTATCCAAGGGTACCTTGTAACACCTGTCTGCTTAACAGTATTTTTCAGAACTATGTTTGTTAATCAGACTGTACAAGGTTTACATAACATGTCAACTTTTTAGGCAGTTGCTCATCTTTTTGCTCTTGCAGGGTTGCTTTGCTTTTGCCACAATCTGGTCCATTGGTGGAACTTGTGATGGTGACAGCAGGATAATTTTTGATACTTTCTTGAGGGAAACTGTGGCTGGGAAATCTGGAATAAATCCTGTACCAACAAGTGTGGGAAAATGGGAGTGTCCCTTTGAAGAGAAAGGCTTGGTCTATGACTACATGTATGAGGTATGATTGATTGCTTCTGTGTTGACTGAAGTAGATTCTTACAGTCTGAATGGAAGGAAAATAAAGCTAGATGGATATTTTAACTTTACAAAGCTTGTTGGATGTTGTAGAGTATTGGTGTTGGATTAAATCCCACAGTGCATTTTTCAATTCTTTTTCTTTGTTGAATGCTAATGTGCTGACCAAATTTTTTTAGAAAACACCAAGATGTACACATCAGTTATATTTATAATGTTGCCACATTATAGTTATTCTGTAGCTAAAGCTAAGCTGATGGACTCAAATCTGGTTTCATATAGAAGAAATGTGGACTGTCTAGAAGGAAAGCAGGATATTGAGCCCATAGGCAGTTTGCTTATATTACAGTTTTGTTTATGGTATCCATTAGAAATGTTAGATTATAATTACACTTTTTAATTTTTGCATATGTTCTTCTGTTGTGTTTTTGTATGGTTGGTTTGTTTTAGCTGAACAATATCTTTAAGAAAAGGGGTCTAAGCTTATGTAGGTACTTTAACACTTTATTAGTGAGATAAAGAAAACTAAATATATGCATTTCTGAAAAAATTAATATTAATTTATTAAAATTTATTATTTTCATTTTTCAAAAGTGAGCTAGTAGAGAAAACCTTCCATATGTCTAGAAGTAACACCATTCTATTTTACATCTGTATTTCTAGCTGAAAGGCAGAGGATGTTGGGTTCATTGGAATGGATTTATTAAAAATATTAGTTACAGTGATAAAAACGTGAAGATTCAAGATATTATAGTCCCAACTATGGATACAGTCCGATATACCTATTTGATAGAGCTATTCGTTACCCATGGGAAGTAAGTTACGTCACTTCATTGCAAATTTCTGAAATATTGGTCTGTCCTGGTTTCAGCTGGGATGTAGTTAACTGTCTTCCTAGTAGCTGGTACAGTGCTATGTTTTGAGTTCAGTATGAGAAGAATGTTGATAACACACTGATGTTTTCAGTTGTTGCTCAGTAGTGTTTAGACTACAGTCAAGGATTTTTCAGCTTCTCAAGCCCAGCCAGGGCAGCTGACCCAAACTGGCCAACGGTGTATTCCATACTATGTGACGTCCCATCTAGTTTAGGAACTGGGAAGTGGGGGAGGGAGGGAATCGCCGCTCGGGGACTGGCTGGGTGTCGGTCGGCGGGTGGTGAGCAATTGCCCTGCGCATCATTTGTACATTTCAATCCTTTTATTACTACTGTTGTCATTTTATTAGTGTTATCATTATCATTATTAGTCTCTTCTTTTCTGTTCTATTAAATTGTTCTTATCTCAGCCCAGGAGTTTTACTTCTTTTCCTGATTTTCTCCCCCATCCCACTGGATGGGGGGGAGTGAGTGAGCGGCTGTGTGGTGCTTAGTTGCTGGCTGGGGTTAAACCACGACATGGTCATAGGTAGAAATATCTCTTATTCTTTCCATTGACTTCATTGTTTTTATCAAGCCCTCAAAGGTTATTTGGCCTGTTAAAAATAGACATTTACTACAACCAATGCAATTTGTTGCCTTAAAGTGTCTTTTTGGTTTGTGTTTGTTTTTTTTTTTTATGAAGCCTTATTATAATCCAGTTTTAGTATGCTTGTTCTGAGGATGCTGTTAATGACAGCCCAAAGAGTTTTTGTACCCTCTGTCTTCTTTGGTAATGAATTTTTTTTTTCTTTGATTAGTCCTATCAAAATCAGTTACATTATCTATGGTCAGATCATATAAGAGAATGAAATATAAAACAGCCTCATATTAAATTTCAAGCCTGAAAGTTTTATAAAGTTTAAACTACTGCAAGACCTATCAGAAGAAATTTAACTTCCATGTATGTTCATACATACTCCAAAGCCAGTAGAATGAGGGAATGAGAAATATCTCTTTCACTTTGTCCCCTTTGTCTTGTTGGTGGGAGCAAACTAAAATTATGAAAGGGTTATATGAATGTGTTAAAACATTTTAGTTTCTTCTTAAGGTGTGTAATGTTTTTAGAGGTAGAATAAGCAGGACAAATTAGTAAAACCTTTGACTTCTAATTGCAATTAGTTTACAGTTTGTTAGTCTGTATGCTTTATTTCTTTTTTTGTGAAGACCACTGCTTTTAGTGGGACCAACAGGTACTGGGAAATCTGTGTATGTCAAGGACAAGTTAATGAACAACTTGGAAAAGGAGCGCTACTTTCCCTTCTTCATTAATTTTTCAGCTCGAACCAGTGCCAATCAGACCCAGGTTAGTAGAATAGATAATTTATGTTTCAAAAAGATAACATGTACGAATATTTATTCTGTGTTTTGTATATTCCTGTCTGCATTATAGAACATTATTATGGCCAGGCTGGACAAGAGGCGCAAAGGAGTCTTTGGCCCTCCAGTGGGAAAAAAGTGCATTATTTTTGTAGATGATATGAATATGCCTGCTTTGGAGAAGTATGGTGCACAGCCTCCTATAGAACTTTTAAGACAGTTCTGTGACCATGGATTTTGGTAATTATTTGAAATACAATTTAAACTTTTTTGTTGCTGCATTTCCTGTTATAATTATTTATTCACTTGAATTTTACTTTCAAAACTTTTTTAAGCTGCTTTGTGGATGTTAAGATAGCTTTGGTTTATATAAGAATATGTTATTTAAAGTTAGAGCAACTTCACTCTTGCTCTTTAAGTGACTTTTCAGTTTAAGAAATTGATGATCAGATTTGTTTTGTTTTTTTTAGAAGATTTTATTGCTGAACTTTAGCAGTATTTGTATGTATAAATAAAATCATTCTTTTACACCTGGATTTTTTTGTCTACATTTTTAATTGTTTTTATTTTTTCAGTGCAGTTCGTTTCTTTCCTTTCTTTTCCTCCTCACAGTGAATTGGCAGGTTTTTATATATATATATATATATATATATGCAATTATATAAAACTTTTGATTTTACTCATTGCATTGGTTTTTACTGTCATCCAAGATCACAAATTTTTTTTTTAACAACACTTCAAAATAATTTTTTAAAGTAACAATGGAATCAGCTGGTAATAGGCATGAAGAAAACTAAGCTAAAGGTATGCCTTGCTTTTGAGGTTATTGGCTCTGTTTATATTGGAAGATTGGAACAGGTGGTCTCCTGAGGTCCCTTCTAGCCTGAATATTCTGTGATTCCAGGCACTTCTCAAATACTGTTACTTTTGTGATTCCAGGCTCAAATGTCTGTTACTCTTGAATAGAGATAATACATCTCGCCACGTTACAGTTTTAAATACTTGCCTCAAAATTTCATGTCAGGTTTTATGTAACCCAGTTTAGATAAATATTCTTTCTTTCAGGCCAGCATGATGTGTTGAGATTAACTGGGCCAAACCCAGTTTAGATAAATATTCTTTCTTTCAGGCCAGCATGATGTGTTGAGATTAACTGGGCCATAGTTATAAGACTAGTTGTTCTTGGTTTTTTGTTTGTTTTTTTTTTTTAAATATAAAATATATAGAAAAAATATAGTATGTAATATATGTAATGTAATATTATATTTTTAAGTACATATGGTATGCGTGCACAGAGTGCTCTGTAATATAGATGCATCTAAGCTGTAACTAATGTGTTATATCTGTAACTAACTAAATGTCACATTGCAATTTATTTTGAAGGTATGATTTAAAGGACACATCTAAAATTACACTTGTTGATGTACAGTTACTTGCTGCTATGGGGCCTCCAGGCGGTGGGAGGAATCCTGTTACTCCTCGATTTTTGCGACACTTCAACATTTGCGCTATTAATTCTTTTAGCGATGAAACAATGGTCCGCATCTTCTCTACCGTAGTAGCTTTCTACCTACGGACTAGTGAATTTTCTGCTGAGCTCTTCACAACTGGAAATCAAATTGTCACTGCCACTTTAGAGGTAAGAGGCAAATACCTTAATGGAAGTTTCCTTTAACTTGTTCAGTAAAGTTCCACTGGCTCTATAATAATTTAATTGGTGAAGTAGAGATTTTAGATATTTTGTTCCTTCTTATTTTTAACATATAGCCTCACCTGCTTTGACAAAAGTGTCTTAGTTTCATTGTTGCAGTAACTGTCTTACTCTAGGAAAATTGTCTTTAAATTTGTGTTAGTATGGGCTCCCTAGTACCTGTCCACATAAAGTCAAGTAGGTGAGACTGGAATCTCTTTGGGGTCAGACAGGCACAGGGAGCTGTCACACACACGCAAAGACAAAATTAAAATATCGATTACAACCCTTCCAAAATTCCTTCTAAGAGAGACTAACAATGAAGAAATCACCCTCTCCACTTTCCTCCTTCCTCTCCTAGTTTTTACGCTAATTATGGGCACATCACAGCAGACTAGGGAAGCCAACACGAACATGCCGCTTTGTAGAATCAGACTCCAGTATGACAAAAGACATCACAGAAATGTTGTGAAACTGAAAGCCATTGGGCCTGGCTGTGTGGAATTTATTAATGTTTTGTGAAGTTCCATGTGACAGATTTTAGCCAGTGTCACATTTGCAATGTACTATACATGTAAAGAAAGGAATGGCAAATCGTGACATTTTTGCAATGAAGCATTAAGTTGCAGACATAATATCAAAGTATAGCTTTGCCGGCTTATTACGTAGCAGAAATCATTAGCAGTGTGAACAAATCTATTGCCTACCATAAGTATTCATCATGGAAATGCATTAGGTAGCTAATATTTGACCGATGAAAAATCCTGACAGAAAATCTGGTCAGCTTCAAAGGCAAAATCAAATGGCTGAAGTTTCACAGGGGATGTGACTTCCTTCTACTGCAGAGCTGAGGCCTTTCTCAGACTTTTCCACTAGTTCTGCTTATACCCAAGGACATATTCAAGATTGAATCCATCTCATTCCAAGGATTTGCAGAGCTGGTGTTTCAGAACTACTCTTAGATAATACATTCAATGTATGAATCACAAGGCTGACTGACTACTGCCACTAGAAGTCTTTTTGTAGGTCCAATTAATCCTTCCAAAACAAACACACAAAAAAATAATTTGCAAGAAATTCACAAATTTTGCTTCTTTAAATAGAAAATAATAGTAGCAGCTACCTGCGATTTGAATGCATTTGACTACATGTTTAAAACATTCAGTTTTGTCAGGATACATCTTAGACCAATTTCAGAGTGTTGTCTTTTAATAGTGATGCAGTTATTTCTCATCAGACTGCATCAAATTTTGTTTATACTGTTAGACTCATATGCATTTACCTGCTAGAGAATCTGTCCCAACGTGAATTTTCATCCTGGTAAGCAATACCTTCTAATTCCTAGGATTAAAGTATAATGCAAGAACTGGGCTTTGGAATTGGCTTTGGACATGGGACAACAGGTGGAATGTGTACTCAGTACCACGGATATAGTCAAGCCTGTAACACTTGATTTCACTGTACTTTTTTTTTTAGCAGGTTGATGTTTGATAATTGTCTTCACCTGTGAGTGTACAGAGACAGATTAAAAGTTTCCTCTGTCAGCATTTACTTCAGCATGTTATTTATGTTCAATGTAATAAGAAATGACACTGTTTCTGTTATAACAGCATGAGCTAACCACAGCTGATGCATTTCACATTAGAGCAAAATATAGTCAAAAGACACTTTTCTTGATCTGCCTATTCCTTCAGCATTTTTATTGACTCCATTTTTGAGTAATTTGTAGTTATGCAAACAAATAGATTTAAACAACTGAAAATCTAGGAAGTTACCATTACATATCATTCAGTCCTTCACTTGAAGGAAGATATCATATAATTAAAGGAAGTCAAGAGATCTGATTGGTATTCCTGGTCCTACAGCAGATTTCTTTACTCTTGCTACAATTACTTTTTCCATTTGCAATTAGGTTAGTAGTACCTAGTTCCAGAACTGCAGAAGGTGCATCTGATACATTCGGAGGACTTTGAGATCTTTAGACATTATTAGGATTGTTAAGTGTGAAATGTTTTTCTTGGAGAAATACAATTTTAGAAAACATTTAAGATTTATTGTAATAATACAGTCGGTGTTACTGTTTTGTTGATTTTGTTCTTTGTTGTTATTATCTTAAGGTGTACAAGAAAGCCATCAAAAATCTTTTGCCCACACCAGCCAAATCTCATTATACATTCAACCTGCGTGACTTTTCACGTGTTATCCATGGCTGCTTGCTCATTAAGAGAAAATCAATTGAAAGCAAACATGTAATGCTTCGGCTGTTTGTACATGAGGTATTTCGGGTCTTCTATGACCGTCTAGTGGAAGACAATGATAGAGCCTGGCTGTTCAATTTAATGAAAGATATTGTGAAAGAACATTTCAAAGAAGCATTTGATTCAGTTTTTGCACACCTGAAGCAAGGAAACACACCTGTGAGTATTATGTTTAACCTGTCACAAAACAATTGCTTTCCTTATAAATTCAGGACTAGTAAGTCTCTCAATCAGAGGTGAAATTTTGGATCAAAGGTGCTTGAAAATTTGAGTTGAACTTGGCAAAATGGCTTCTTTGGAAAAAAAAAAAGAGTAAAAATGGTTGGAAGGGTTTAAGTGTTGTACATAAGCGTTCTTTTCAAAAGTATTTCATTTAAAGTGTGGATAAACTTATTATTTTTCCATAAAAGAATTTTGTGTATTTGATAGTGAAACAAAAACTTATTTCTTATTCAATTAAAAAGATAGTGCAACATTTTTTCAGATTTACCCCAAAACCCCTGGGTGTTTATATCTTACGAAATTCAATTTATCAAGCGTAGTGTTTTATTAAGCTCCTAGATGCCTGCACATAGAAATAAAGCATCCAATTAATCAGTAGGTCAGCAGAGCAACTTTTCAAAAAAATTCTGTCACGTCTTTTCTTGGAGCTGTAACACCACATACTGAATCTTTGGGCAATGGGAGATAAGGTAACAGAAACAACCGGAGTAATTTATAAATCACTACCACAAAAGTAGCTGTGATCTGCACATACTATTGTGCCTGCAAGGAGAAATACAAGTATAAATACTCTTCAGTGGACTTCCAGAGACCTGCTTTACAGGATAAAGAAATATTCTCTTTTAAAATTTAGCCTGTGACTGAGTTACTGTGTGGTAAACAGCATTCTGTAATTGTTATGAAATTTTAGTTTTTAAAATGTTGTATGATCATGTTAGACTGTATGCCCTGTCTTCCTTTTTCTGTTTTTCTTTTTTTTCTTCCACTGTCACTTCACTGATGTATAGAAAAAATAACTTTGTGGTCTTAGTTATCCATTTCATAATATATTGAAAATTGCTAAACATACATCTGTATAAATTTGGTGTAATCTGAAGGTCATGATTGTGAGACCGTTAATGGCTATTTGAGCCAATTATGTTCCAAGAACAAATTAAGAGTAAGTATATTGTTTAATATGGGAAATAGAGAATTTTGAGGTGGGTATTATCTGTGAGTCAAAACATTTCAGAGTGCTTGTTTTGTGTCTTGAATATTTGTCTAAATTCTCCTTTGTTGTCTAAAATTCCAGTGAGGGATATGTTCATTAAATATTAAACTTGATTTCATAATTTGTTGAATATTTACCATAGGTAACGGAAGAAAACATGAGAAGTTTGTTTTTTGGTGACTACATGAATCCAGAACTTGAGGGAGATGAAAGACTTTATGTTGAAATTCCAAGCATTCAGCTGTTCAGTGATGTTGTGGAGCAGTGTTTGGATGAATATAATCAGACCCACAAAACAAGAATGAACCTTGTAGTTTTCAGGTGCATTGATCTGTATTATTAAGAGCTTTAAGCAGTAGTTGATAATTCAGTATATCCAATTTTGTGGGCTGTGGTTTTTGTATGTCTCCTCCCCTTTATGCATCCACAAAAGTGTGTGTGGTGTTACCCTGTTCTGGATGGAAGTGAACTGATTTTTCTCTTATGCACCTGCTTTTTCTATCCAAAAGTAAATAATGAGAAGTTTTTCTCCTAAGGGGCTTTGAATACATCCCTTGGTTGTTAAAGAAACATTGTGCACCAAATCAGGTGGGTGCTCTACTTCTGCTAGGCCTCTGTTAGGGGTGAAGATGGATATCAGTTTTGTCTGCAGCCACTGGACTTCCATTTCACCATGGACAAGGATTCTATGGTTGTGAGGTACAGGGTGAGATATAGCACAGTCATCACTGCCTGTCTGCTCCGTTGTGATGCAGCACAGCCGTGCCCCACTTCGGGGTGTGTACCTAGCCTGGTGCTGTAGCTAATCCTATGAAAGTTTAGACTGTGCGGGCTGCTATTGTTGCCTTAACTTGTGATCAGGCAGAGCTACAACTGAGACAGATTGGGAGGTCAGAACTCCCTCCTCCCCTTTATTGCTAGAGATTACTGCCTCTTCATACTTGCCAGTGTAACTTGACATGTAGATGCTTTGTGAAGGTAATTAGGGGTAGTTTAAGCACTTCTAACAGCAGTTTATTTCAGTCTAGGTCATTTTGACAAGCTGGATTTTTGACTACCTTTATATACAGCTATGCTGGGAGTTTGAAGAGCTGGTGACCTCTGATCAGAGGGCACTTCCTGAGTGTAGAAGCAATATCCCAGTTACCTCACTGAACAGCAGCTGGGAGAGCATGTCTGACTGTAGGCTTAGAGTCCAATCTCATGGATAACATCTGGATGTGACTCTCTTATTTTTCTAACCAATCAAAATAAACAAGAATTTATCTTTGAAATGCCTTAACCTTTTTTTGAGACCACTTTTAACTACTACTCAGCTTACTTTAACTACCCCGTGCCTTGTGCTTAAACAGGCCATTTCCTGTAGACCTTGCTGCATATTCCAAGATAAATTGTACTTTTGTTTTCACAGTAGATAGAACTCTCAGTAATGTGCAGATACTGCTTTCTGAAGATATTGTTCCAATATCTATTTCACATGTAAGTTATAAAATACTGCCAGAGGCAGAGGGTGTTGATATAACCCATTTTTCCCCAGTTATTCCTTTAAAAGTATTTAAACTGTTATACTTCAAGAAAGCTAAACCATAACAGTATTATCAGTTTTAAAAGTAGAGAATTTCTGTTGGTTTTCTTTGACACCTTTATCCATATGGTGCTCCTGTTCTCACCACTGCCTATTCCTTTCAGAAATTTGTAGTAATTTGTAATTTAGCTAAATACTGATGTTTGTATAATAGAAGAGTTGTAAGTTTTATTTTATTTTGTGGTGCAAACCCACTCCCTTTCTTCCTCTTCCCCACCACCCCACCCCGCCTTCAGAAATTTGTTTTGGAGATGCTACTTCTATACGTTCACAGATTTATATGTATATGTATTTCTGCCATTCTGGTAATCAGCACATTTCAAATACAGGTATGTGTTGGAACATTTGTCTCGTATAAGTCGTATTCTGAAGCAGCCAGGGGGTAATGCCTTGTTAGTTGGAATGGGAGGAAGTGGACGCCAGTCTTTGACTCGTCTAGCAGCATTCATGGCAAAAATGTGTGTTTTTCAACCAGAGATTTCTAAGACCTATGGTACAAATGAGTGGAGAGAAGATCTGAAAGTGAGTATTAATAACCTGTCTGCATTTTGACTTAATTCTGAGGAAGGATGTTTTGGAATATACAATATTTCAACTGTCTTGCATTTTTAGAGTCTTCTGAAGAATGCTGGTGTAAAAGGCTTGAAAACTGTATTTATAATCACAGATTCACAAATTAAAGAAGAAAGCTTTTTAGAAGATGTTGACAGTGTCCTCAACACTGGGGAAGTACCCAATCTTTTTGCAGCAGATGAAAAACAAGAAATTATAGAGGTATCTTTAGAAATTCTCTTTAATGTCACCTCCCTTTTAAGGTATATTGTCAGTTCAGTGTGAAGTGTGGCCTTTGGATATATGCACTTAATTCTGTGACTTTTTTTGAGACCTTAGATAAATCAGCCAGTTATTATTAAACTTATGGGGTAGCTTATAGCTACTACTAGCTTTAGTTCTGACCTGGCATTCTGTTCGCAAACACATTAAGTTGTGCACGTAGGGAGCCTGGATTGTTCACAAACACCCTGTGGCCATAATTATTTTTTGCAGTTTATTGTGCACAAAAAGAATGTACCTCATAATGTTTTCATTGATCAATTAAGGGCAAAGACTTCTTTTTTAAAAAAACACAGCCTGCATTTGTCAATAGACCCTTGCTGTCTAGGACACTACTGTTTAGACAGAATTTCAGTCTTGACATTTCTACTCAGAGAAGTTGGGGAAGGGTGCTCCATGAATTCAGGCTCAGAAGTAAAGATGCAATGTACTCAGTCAATTTTTAAAAAATTTCTAACTAAAATCAGGCTTAGATTTTCAAAATAGCAGTCACCAGTTGGGAGGGAGGGGCATCAGTCTTTGTATACATCAAGCTGGAAACAATGTTAGGTAACAATATTTGGAACTGTATGCTGTGCTGTCTTCATATCTCTGTAGTATGTTTACTAATAAATTTCTTAGGTATGCTTCTATTGACATTCAAAGTGGTTCTTAGTCCATACACAAATGTTTTTTATTGAAATAGCTATGTCACTTGATAAATGTTACTGTATTGTTTGTTCTTGTGCTTAAGTTATGGAGCATGTTGATACCTGCATTCCATGTATTTTGCAAAGAAGTTAGATTATAATTCTAATCATCTTTCTCTATTACTGTTTCATTCTTGCCAGGTATATAATAACAATATTAAGATAATGTGGCTCTCTTGCAATTTTATAGTTTGTACAAACATATTCAATTGGTGTATGCTAGAACTTGGTAGCTATCCATAATATGCCAACTGAACCAAAGTTGGTTTTTATTCATTTAAATCTGCTCCATCAAAATATTTCCACTTTTACTCTATTGCTACTAAACTAATTTTTTTTCATTTATTTTAATTGTGGGATTATGTAAAGTATACATGCTTTTGTGGAAGAATAATTTGAGTTTTAGGGTTTGTAGTCAGTGTTTTGTGGATTGTTAATTAGTTGAGGATAATAATACTTTTATGAAGTAGTCTTTAATTTCAAATCTAGAGGTTTCTTGTTTTGAGAGATTATTGGTTTTGGTAAATGAACAAATGGAATATGTTTTGATGTTTGAAACTTAAATACTCCAATTAGGTAAATACAGCATGTTTTAGTATAATATTAAAGCTAAAAAAGTTCTTAGTAAGTAAATGCCTTGAAATATCGTTTAGGGGACTTACGTGGCACTTAAAGCGTAGGTGATGAGAAAAACATTTGCTTTATTTTGTAGTGGCTTTTGTGTAATGAAAATAGTAATTTGCCTCATCTGTTTCGATATCTTCTAAATCTTTGAGTGACTGAAGATTGATTGTAGTTAAACCTGATAGTTGTATTTATCATTAGAAGGGTTTGGCTCTTTATTTCTTGAGGCATCTGATTATGAATTTTGATTCTTCAGAATGTCTTAATCCTCTGTCTGATCTTAATGTGTCTTATCCATCTGGAACTCATCTTGGGATGGATTTTTAGTTTTTGTTCTGGTGTATTCTCAGTTGCTCAGATGATCGTTTCTAGAATGAGTTGTCAGGGTCACAGATAAATACTGTAATCCTATTCTCAAATAGTATTTACTATTTTATTTACTACTTTATTTACTACAGTTTTTCTAGTTTATTCTGTTTCATTTATCAATAAAAAATTTGCTTCATGGTGATGCTCATTAACAGGATTGCTATAGGACTTTAGAAGTGCTTAATGAGAAATTATATAACAGTTTTTACACTATGTGTTATTCCTAAGGGTGTTCGTGCAATAGTTCAGGCTGGCAATAAACATGAAGAACTCAGTCCCTTGGCCTTGTTTGCATTTTTTGTGAACCGTTGCAAAGAAAATCTCCATATTGTGGTAGCATTCAGCCCAATTGGAGATGCTTTCCGCAATCGTCTGAGGCAGTTTCCCTCACTCATCAACTGCTGTACTATTGATTGGTTCCAGGTATGTGAAAGTATTTATACTGTTTTCTCAACAAACTACTTCAGTTTTCTAAGAATCTGTATTTTTATGTCCCATTAGATTTTTTTCTTGACTTCTGTGTAGAAGTACTCCATGTTTTTCAAAATTTTAAAATAGCATAGGCATTTTTTGTAATATTTTGGGAGCTCTTTGATATGCAATCTAAGCATTTTTACAACTAAGGAAACTTAAATTTTGTTGCTACAAATTTTACATTTCTGAATAGTGTCAGTTTGGTGATGGTAATTTGTCATTTTATTGCATAGTATGTGTATTTTAAAGGACGAGAGAAACCATTTCAACGTGATTGTAAAATGATCATAATTTCTGCTCCCTGTTAAGAGGTCATGCATCATGGGAATGACTAGCAAATGCAAGTCCTGTTGTTTAAAAGTAGATCTTTTATAGCAGAATAAAACTTGGAAAATTACTGTAGTTAACAATCCTCGATGTAATGGGTGTTACTCTCAGTGAAGTGCAGTTAGCTCTATAGCTTGGCCTGGTGCTGACATTAATTAATTTTTCTGCCAAAGGATGACATAGACACAGAAATCTTTGGGTAGAATGGCAATATGTGGCTTTTAACTAGAAGGTCAGCCTGGAGTTGCCAGAAAAGATTGCATGGGTAGTGACACTGCTGCCTGATCTAACCCTCATATCAGTTAATTTTTCTTGAGACATAATTGGGACTACTGTGTCTCATTCTGGTGGTTTGAATAGTAAAAATTGTTTTTAAATTATAAAGACTGCTAAGAGCTGAATTTTAGAAATGCTTCTCTCTTCACTTCTCCCTCAGCCATGGCCTGAAGATGCCCTTGAACGTGTGGCTAATAAGTTCTTAGAAACACTTCAGCTCACAGACAGTGAGCGTCAGGAAGTTGTGCCAATCTGTAAATACTTTCATACTTCAGTTTTGTCACTCTCTGTAAGGTCAGTCTGTTTCTGTTGAAAACAACTCATTAATTTATAGAAATATTAAGAGGGAAAAGATTACGCTGTTGAAAGTAGTAAATTGAGCAACACAGAACTCAAAAGTTGAATTTTTAGAAGCAAGAAAAAACAATATAGTAGGTGATTGAGTTTCATTGCTACTAGTTTCTGGTTTAAAAGTTAATGTATACTATCTGTGTGCATAAAAATATATAAAATTGTCAAAATTGTTTACTCCTATTATTTGTCAAACAGTTACATAACTTTGCTAACAATAGTTAAACTAGAAAAAGAAAACAAAACTTAAAGGTACTCTTTTTTTTTTTTTTTTTTTTAATAGGTTCTTGCAAAGTCTGGGGCGCCATAATTATGTTACTCCTGCTTCTTATCTTGAGCTTATTGCTGCGTTTCGGAAACTTCTTACTCAGAAACGAGACGCTGTAATGAAAGCCAAGAAGAAATACGTGAATGGACTAGATAAACTAGCTTTTGCTGAATCACAAGTGAGTTAGGACAAAAATGGAACTGAAAATACAAAATGTTTGGCAAAAGCTGGTCTTTTCCTGGAGAAATCAGTCAAAAGCATTACTTCAGATTTTGTTTAGCTTTAGCTTCAACAGTAAAACTGTAAGAAATTTATTTTACCTTTTCTTTCCTACAGTCATAGCAGTTGTGCTAGAGGCCACAGACCTATAAGCATGTATTGCTTAGCAGTATGTGAACAGAACTTCCCTTTGCTAAATGGTTAACAGGTGACTGTAGGTGAATGTAGTTCTTAAAATTAGAGATTGCACATATGAGATAAAAAATAAGTCTCTGAGGTGTTTTGATTTGAAACAATGTTATTTCCTTCTATCAGTAAATTAGTCATTAGGTAAAATCTAGGTCTTGTAGAATTTGTTGGAAATTGTACTTGGCACTTCTGAATCCTACTTGATTCTTCTGCATATGTATAGGTTGGTGAGATGAAACAAGAACTAGTTCAGCTGCAGCCCAAACTGGAAGAAGCTAAATTTGATAATGCAAACATGATGAAGGTAGAGTTATACAAATACAATTTTGTGGTTTTTAATGTAAGCATGTGTATGCTTGGGATCCATAATTTCACCTTTGTAATAATTAGCTTTGAGTGAGGAATCTTAATCATACAATGTACTTCAACTTCAGTATCTCAGCTGATTGTAGTCAGGTTCTAAAGACTATGCCTGTATAAGGTTGCTGATATGTGACTTTCAGAAAATAAGAGTTGAATTCGGGTTTTTGAGCTCACTTCTTGTTTACTGGGGTTTGCAGTATTGTGAAACTTGTCACTATTTATGCTTATATCCTTAGAACTGGAAGAAAATTGTGTTTTTTATGTAAGGTACAGGCTCTGGATGTACAGTCCTTGCCTAAGCTCCAGGCTGAAGGATGTTAGAGGAACTTTCATGCTAATAGTGGTTAGGCTGGATTTCCCAAAATCACTCACAAACATTGCAAAACCCACACATAGTTCTTCAGCATGCAAAATAAACAAGAACAGTTTTGCACAGTCTGTCTTTGCATACACAGGGATTACACACTTGATTTCTAAAAGAATTCACTTCATAGAAATTTAGTGGGATGTAGGAACCAATCTCTTGCGTGTTTTTGAAAATTCTGGCTTGCGAAAATACACTTATCTAATATGTTACTGTCACATCACAAAAAAACAAGATTTGATTGACGTTTTTATGCACTTCTGCTTTGTAAGTGTTTTTAGATACAGTAATCTCTCTTCTACCTACTGTTACAAACATACAAGAAAACTAGATGTGACTTATGTGGAACTGAAAAGGGAGTACTTGTATGAAGTCTTGACTCATCACTGAAAAGAAAATAACTTTGAGTAGTCAATGTTATAGACTGTGAAGCTATGAAAACTCACTGTAAAAGCTAGTCATTTTTTAATTGTAGCCTGATCCACAAACATTGAGTTTGTCTCCTGAACTTCAAACATACTTTAAATAGCTTTTATTGACAGTAATCTGATTACATGCAGTTCACCTACTGTTAAAGCTCCATGATGATTTTGCATTATGCTAAGAAACAAATTATTCCCTTAATATAATTTGAAAATATATGAAAATATTAAAATAGTTCAATCTTTTCTTTATATTTTAGACTATTCCATAAGTGCTATACTGGGTAATTTCAGTTTATTTGATCATTCCCTGCTCAGTAGGAAGCTCACCCATGTGTTTTTCTTTAGACTATAGAAATAGAATCTGCAGAAGTAGAACAAAAAAGAAAAACTGTAAAAGTAGATGAAGAAATTGCTACAGAAAAAGCTGAAGAAGCTCAGACATTGAAAAATGAATGTGAGAGTGACCTGGCAGAAGCAATCCCAGCCCTGGAGGCCGCACTTGATGCTCTTGACACTTTGAAGGCAAGCTGATCTAAACTTCAGCATTTGAAAGAGTTATTTAACATGATTAAACCCTTCCATTTATTTGGGAAAGAATGCACTAAGATGAAAAGAATTTGAAAAGTGTTAAATTTCCTTAGTTTTGACGAAGGACAGGACCTGTACAGTCATTGTTCAATATATTTCTTCTTCATGTACTCAGAATACCAATGGGAGGGCGGCATTTAAAAAAATTGTTTATTTGCAAGAAAGCCCACTTGTGGTAAAAGTAACCAAAACCTGAAGTTGCCAGCAGTGGTATCAGCTGATTTCCTCTTTGAGCGAAGTTAATGTTGACTGCCAGTGTGTAACATGGCATTTGTTTATAGCTAAGAATTATCTCTATCTTTGGTTTAAAGGTTTTGTCCTTGTCATGACTTACACATGATCTGAAAGCAGAATTGTTGGGAAAGTCCTGCAGGACTTTAGTATAGTAGGAGGTAGTTTAGTAGGAGTTATGAAGTATATGAGATGTCTTAGCTGACACTTATGGAAGTGTATCAAAAAATACATGGACTTTTAAAATAAAATTAAAAAAATAAATAAAAAAAAAACCCTGGACTTTTTAAACCATAATTTTAATTAATCATTAGTTTACAGTTACTAGCATTTATTTCATTTTTATTTCCCCTGCATAGGATACATTGATGGATATTGTTAATTGTCTTGCTAACACTGTATCATCCCATCGAAAAGTCCCCTCTAATTATGTTCATTGATAATGGTGTTATAATTCCCCCTTTTTTCTGTTAGTTCATTTATCTTAGTGGTGAGAAAAGCATAACATTTGTCATAATTTTTTTAAATGTGATTTTTATTTAAGCCTTCTGATATATCAATTGTCAAATCAATGAAAAATCCTCCGTCTGGTGTCAAACTTGTCATGGCTGCTGTCTGTGTCATGAAAGATGTAAAACCTGAGAAAATTGCAGATCCTTCAGGGACTGGAGGCAAGGTAAAATGGCAGACAATAGTTTCAAATAAAAGTGTAATTCATGTTCTTCTCAACACAGAGCACTTTTCAGTAAACAAGGTCACCCAAGGTCCACTAAAGTAGGCAAGTACTTACAGCCTCCATCCATTATTTTACTGAAAACTTCCAGAACTCCAAATTTTTAAAGTTTTGTAATGTGCAAAGACAACACATTTAACTTGCTTGACTCTATATCTAGAAAATAGATAATACATAACTCTTCTCTGAGACACTCTTCAGTTTTGGGGTTTGGGCATGGTTTGGGGGAAATGTTTGATCTGATAGACTTTCTCCTTTATTGACGTCTCAAGGAGATACGAGGTCATCAGTATTAAATATACATGAGTTTTAGTTAAAAGAGATTTGTCATTTTTTGTTTGTGTGTTTGTTTGAAAGCTTGAAAAGATATTTCCTACTGTATTTTGTAGATTTTGGATTACTGGACTCCAAGCAAGAAACTGCTTGGTGACATGAATTTCTTAAAGGATTTGAAAGAGTATGACAAGGACAATATTCCAGTAAGACTTCTGTGTAATTTCTCAGTGATTTTTACCATGTAGACACTTTCTTGCAGGGAAAAAAATAAAATTAGAAAATACTATTATCGGAGGCCCCATTTGTCCCAAGTTAGTCAACTTCTGTTATGACCAAGGATCTTTACAATATGATAGGGTATCCCTATAGGATGAGTATGATCATGGAAAGTGAGTCAAAATTCCTCACAGTGTGCATTCCAAGTGGCATTTCAGAAGGTTTTAGAATTTCTTTTGGAAGACAGCCTGTCTTCTATTTGAATGAAATGTCATTCTGTGCACAAATGTTTCTAACTTTGCAATTTATGGGTAGTATCTCATCAAAAGGTATAAATAACACATAAAAAACCCTGTATCAGAGTAAATAGTCTGTCCTGTCCATTATCCTGTGTCCAAAAATGGCCATAAGCAGGTGCCCTGGAAAGAGTAGGAACAGCATATATGATAATTTCTCCAAATATTCTTCCAGCCTCCAGCACTTTAAGTGAAGGACTTCCAAAGCTGGATGTAGTTTCTGTGTGTTTAGTAGCTGTCAGTGGATCTCTCTTCTGTAATTTCTCTAGTCTGCTTAAGCCCATGTAAACTTTCTGTATCTACAAGATCTTTTTACAAAGCATCCCAGAAGTCTACTTTTAGTGGTATGAAAAGGTATCTCCTTCTGTTTCTTCTGAACCTGGGCCCTTTTAACCTCATTTCATATATTCTGTTTTGGGGTTTGGTTTGGGTTTTTTGTGGAAGCAGGGAACATCTGATCCCTCTCCAACCTTTCTATGCCTTATTTTGTACTAGTTTTTCTAAATCAATTACTCTGGCATTATAAACTTTTTTCTATTTTAAAATAACTGCCCACATTCGTGCTTTTCTTAATGGCTGTTTCTAGCTGTATTTTGATTGAATGAACGTTGGCAAAATGGGTAATGTTGTGTTAAGTATACTAGAAGAATATAGAGTAAATGTAGAAATGTACTAGCTATATAACTTTATTTAAAATATGACCATCTCCCTCGAAGACCTTACTATATGAGAGTGTGATTCTTGCTGTTTGCCGAATTCAGTGGAAATTGAATATAAAAATAGTCCTTTATAAAAAAAAAAAAAGCCCTTTATAAAAATAGTCCCCCAAAGTAGGCACAAGCAATGTAATTCATTTAGATGTTGTCTTAGATTAGTAGAAACACTTTTTTATAATGATCCCTAACAGCTGTGTTACGAGAAAAGACAGCAAATAATGAAATCGGCATCTTTTGCACAAGAGACAGTGTAAATTAAGGCTTCTATGTGACTGTAATGCTCTTAGCACTTAGGTAGCTGCCACATGCAAGACATACCAAAGGCATAGGACAGGATTAGGATGAAAACAAGAAAAGACCAGAAAGCGTGATAGGAAAAATCAAAAGAAACAAATGAGCAGTGGTTTCTACTACAATTAACACTGAGTAGTTTTTTCCTATTTCATTGTGTAGAGAAATGGCAATCAGTGTAATTTTAAAGTGTCAGCCACAAGACTTTGATGAGCTGTAATGCTTTTGTTATCCAGGCAGCTGTCATGCAGAAGATTCGGGCTGAGTACTTGACTAATCCTGAGTTTGATCCACAGAAGGTGGCTAAAGCTTCCTCAGCAGCAGAGGGTTTATGTAAATGGATTATGGCAATGGAGGTGTATGACAGGGTTGCAAAGGTGCGTTTTTGATCCTAGTCCCTCAGTGCTATGAAATCTTTCCTTAGCTTGGTATATTCACCCTAAGCATTGTATTAAATAATGAAGTTACAAAAATGTGCTTTAAGCATTTGTGTATTGGTTGTAATTGAATAGGTGGTTGCACCCAAGAAAGATCGTTTAAGAGAGGCACAGCAGTCCTTAGCAGAGACACTGACACTCTTGAATCAGAAGAGAGAAGAACTTGCAGCAGTTGAAAATCATTTGGCTGCTTTGGAACGAACCTTCACTGAGAAAACTGAAGAAAAGGCTCATTTAGAATTCCAGGTTGATCTGTGTGCTAAAAAACTAGAACGAGCAGAGAAGTTGATTGGAGGCCTTGGTGGAGAGAAATCAAGGTCAGGTTAACATTCAAATGTCAGATATAACAGCCATTGTTGAAACTGAATTTGAACATCAGTTCCCTGAGCCTTTAATGCTGTATCTCTCAGGGCCGTACTGCTGAAGACTGTAACAGTCTGGGCCCTTGAAAGATTTCTAATTGTTTGTAATGTAAAAATATGGGCAGCAACATTAAGAATTGTAGAGAAAGTCTTCAAAATAAGAAAATACGTAAACACAGTGTCCTTATTCTCCACCTGAATTTAAGATAACAACAACAAAGGTTGATTTTTACTGTCAATATCATTAATGTGGAGGTTTCAGCACCATTTTTTTCTGTATTTTCTGCTTGTTATAGATGGAATAATGCTGCAAATGATCTTCAGGACACATATGATAATTTGACAGGAGATGTTCTGATATCAGCTGGTGTGATAGCATATCTTGGAGCTTTTACTGCTGGATTTCGACAAGAATGTACCAAAGACTGGAGCAAACTGTGCAAGGTTAGAAGGTTATCTTAGATTTAAATGACTGTTTGCTTTTTTTCACACTACTGCGGAAGGCCTCAAAAATAGCTTGCCGTTTATTTAATATTAGCCTAGTAAAAATTAAGATCAATGGGATAAATTCTGCTGATCCAATATTCTGTAAATTTGAATTTAATTAAATCAGTTATTTTACTCTAGAGTTAAAAGTACCATATCAGAAACAAGAGCACATCATTGACTTTGTAAGGCTTGATTATTACTTAAATAAAATCTCAGAATTTTCTCTTTTTGCCTTTAAATGAAAGAATTAACTTTAAAATGCAGTTATGTATAATGTAAAAAAACTTTCTATAATAACTTACACTGGCACATATTTATATGTTAATTAAATGGTCGATTATGCTGTTTGCAAAGGGACAGTTCCAACATACTTATACTAACACCATAATTCATAAATCAAGTGACTTGAAGTCACTGATTGTGGCTGTGACATTCAACAGTAACAAATCAGCATTGGATTACTATATTGAGTTATTGGAAGATATAGTCATTAGAGGATTTCCAACTGTGTGTGAGTTTCTTAAGGTAATGCATTGTCATAACTTTATGAAACAAAATCCCCACATTTAGAATGTACAAAAAACTAGACAAATCCTGCAAAATCTGGAGAGAGAGAGTAAATACTCAGTGGGAAATATAGTTAGCTGTTGAAACTATGATGTTATTTTTCCCAGAATTTTTCTTATAGTTGACCTATTTCAGACTCTTAAGGAATTGCACATAGTCACTTTGGATTTAAGTGGCATTTAATAAAAGATGTAAAGAAACATGGAATAAAGTTAAACAAGGTTTTCTTTTCTTTTTTTTTTTGCAGGAGAAAAATATCCCTTGTTCTGAGAATTTCTCTTTAAGTAAGACTCTTGGTGACCCAATAAAAATAAGAGCCTGGAATATTGCTGGTTTGCCAACGGACATATTTTCTGTAGACAATGGGGTCATTGTTGACAATTCAAGACGTTGGTAGGTGACAAAAAGGTTTAATTTTCAAATCCAAACAAGCTTTCACTTTTTTTAAAAAAAAGCATACAATGTCTAGAGACAGTGTAGCTTCTGTTTAGACAATGTGATTGAAATCAAGAGTGGAACCTTTACATCCAGCTCCTGTGAAATTTAAGATGTGTAACACTTTAGAGAATTGTGTATGTAGTTCCTTGAAAGCTTTCCTCTCAGGAGATGCAGTGCTCTTGGATAAAGTTTTTTCCCCCCTCCTTTCCCCCCTCCTTTCCCCCCTCCTTTCCCCCCTCCTTTCCCCCCTCCTTTCCCCCCTCCTTTCCCCCCTCCTTTCCCCCCTCCTTTCCCCCCTCCTTTCCCCCCTCCTTTCCCCCCTCCTTTCCCCCCTCCTTTCCCCCCTCCTTTCCCCCCTCCTTTCCCCCCTCCTTTCCCCCCTCCTTTCCCCCCTCCTTTCCCCCCTCCTTTCCCCCCTCCTTTCCCCCCTCCTTTCCCCCCTCCTTTCCCCCCTCCATTTTTTTCTAATATTGTACCTTGTTGTCCTATTACTAGCTAGCGAAACATTTATAAGAATTGATTTTAGAACTACACATAAATCCTCATGCTTTACATGTTTAATGATAAGACTCAGGTTACGTAAATTGCAGGGTCCAGATATATCACAGTCCACTTCAGGTTCTTATGGTTATAAGGCTATCAGATGACATTTTAATGCTTTATAGATATTTATTGTGTGTGAAACTCTCATCTATATAAAGTATTATTTTAGGACCTTTAACAACTTTTTTTTTTAATTCCAACTGAAATTTTATTTCAAGGATGGTATCTATTACATTATATGAAAACTTGTGATAGCTGTCTGCAAATAATCTGCACTCAGTAGAAGTACAAGATTATAAAACTTTCTGGTGATGTTCTTGTGATCTGTGTTCTCTTAAGAATTAGTCTTTGTGATAGATTCAGATTATATTCAGCTTATAGTGTGTAATTCCATTTTTAGAATGTTGTTTAATTCTTTGAGGGTGCAGTTAGAGGAGGTGTTTGATATCATTCATGCCTCACATTAAAATACATACATATAGATGAAATCAGCAAGTACAAAGGGGGTCAAATGTGTTGAACAAAATTAAAATATTGTCACCTTTCCCTGCCCCACTTATATTTCCAGCCTTATACTAGTTGATATACCAACATATCAGATTTAAATTGCAACTAATTGTTGACTTTTTTTTTAAATGAAAAAATGTATGAGAAAGAACTCAAAATTTGTAAAACTAAATATATTCTAAATACTGAGAATTCCAGGGGAGAGGCAGAACAAGATTTTACAAGAATTCTGCATTCTGGTGTATTTTATAAAAAACGTTATGAACATTTTTTGCAACTCTTAAAACTATTTTTGGTATTACTTTTCAAATTATGATAAAACATCTATACCCCCATTTCTCACTGATCTGTTAAAATAACAGAATCAAAATTGTATCATTTTTTCCTTGACAGCCTGACACAGAAACATTTTTAAATAGTTTAAATTTTTTTAAAACTCCTGCAAGCACTGAGAAAACTGTGTCTTGTATGTTCTAGGCCATTAATGATCGATCCTCAAGGTCAAGCAAATAAATGGATCAAGAATTTTGAGAAGGAAAACCGCCTGAATGTTATCAAGGTCAGTGACACAGATTATATGAGAACCCTGGAGAACTGCATTCAGTTTGGAACTCCACTTCTGCTAGAAAATGTTGGAGAAGAACTAGATCCATCACTTGAACCTGTGCTACTTAAACAGACTTTTAAACAAGGTACACAAAAATTAATTTTGAACCCTGAAGTAGATTACATTAATGTTCATCTTGTAGTCTATGGTACTGTCTGATGTTTTTCTTATTACTCTCTGGTTTACTACTGCCTGTGGTAAGAGGAAGGTAACTTCACAATGGCCTGAAGTTTTATTTTATTTTTTAATAAATATCATTCATGTATCACGTGATAGTAGTTTTGTGTGAAAACCTTCACCATGTCACTATAGGAGACTAAATGAAGACACTTGACTCTGCAAAGGGAAGATTCTCAATTAAATTATGTTTTGGTTGTTCATTCTCATATGTTTTAGTCTAATACTAATATTTACTAAATTTTGCACAAATCAAGAAAAGTTGTCAAGACATGTTGGTTAAGGCACAATTTTCCTGTGTTTCTCTGGAACTTGCTAAGTAGCTATGAATTTGGTTTTAAAACTTTTCTTTGTTTTCTCCTGGATAAGGAGAAAAATTGCAGAATAGCACAAATATGTTTTCCTTCCTTCTTACATAGTTTACCTTTCCTGGTTTTCACATTCATACTTAAAAAAAATAGAGAGAGAGAGAAAAGCTCAAACACTTTTTATCCCTTTGGTTTTGTTTTTTGGGGGTTTTTTTAGTTTCCTATGTCAGACAGGTAATTCAAGGAAAGAATAGTCTGTAAGAATATCATGTTTAAGAATAATTCCATGGTGCTCTGTTGCCATCTCCAGTATTGTATATGCACATTGAAATTATGGTAGTAACTGGATTGACTGGATTTCATCTGCTAAGAGTAAAATGTGGCCTCACTGAAGTCTGTGAGAATTTTTCGGAGTATCAGATTTATTTATTTATTTGTTTGTTTATTTATTTATTTATTTATTTATTCATTTATTGTTCCTTCTCAGGAAATTTGTCATTGACAAGAAATTAGCTTTTATTTAATCACAAAAGTTTTTTTTTTTTTCTTATCTCAACTTTAGGAGGCATGGAGTATATCAGGCTTGGTGAGACCATTATTGAGTATTCCAGTGATTTCAAGTTTTTTATTACCACAAAACTGAGAAATCCACATTATATGCCTGAACTTGCTACAAAAGTTTCTTTACTCAATTTTATGATAACACCAGAGGGACTTGAAGACCAATTGCTAGGTATTGTCGTAGCAAAAGAGAGGTAAGTCTCTCTTTATGGCAAATAGCCATTTAAAGTTTTTATGGCATAATTCCAAGGAAATGAGAGATTAATTTATTGGAAAGCAAAATGAATGTTACATGGTGTAAATGTTGCTCAGTAACAGCTTTAAAAAAAAAAGAAGTTGTTTTTCTAGTTGTCGTATCTAAAAAGTTTGTTAGGAAAACAGATTGTCTTGTTTACTGTGGGTTAAGTGTCCACAAGTTAATTAAAATAGCAGATGTAAAATCATTGTTTTTTCATGGCAGTTTTCTCCTGAAATATTCCTTTCATGTTAGAAAACTATGTAAATATTATTTGAAGTTTAAGTCATTATTGTGATTTTTGCAATTTGACTGAGCTTCCAGACAAGGATGCAGAATTATGAGGATTTAGTTTTAATTTCATATGAAAGAAATGCACACTACCTCTGAAACTGATTATGGGTCTTATCTGAACCCTCACAGAGATACAGAGAAGTAGTTTGTAGGTTGTACAGAAATGGCTATACAATTAGGCTAAATTCTGTTTGCTAAAAAAGCGTTTCCAGCAGTAAACTTACTCCACATATCACATGGAGTTTTTTCAGGAAGAAGAGATACAATGAAGGAAAACTAGGATGTACTGACATGTGCAAAATGCTATGATGTTAAAGTTTGGACCATCATTTCCAAATACTGAACTGAAGTTATGCAAAGAAATCTATACTCAGAATTATAAACACATGCTGAACAGTAACAACCTATTTAAACTGAAGAGAGCATTCACAAATATTTATTCTACGAAGAGGGAGTCTTCTTTACAGTCAGTGGAAGATGAACATTGACTGTTTTTATGGTATTTGTTTTTTTCATTAGACCAGAATTAGAAGAGGAAAGAAATGCTCTCATCCTTCAATCTGCAGCCAATAAAAAGCATCTAAAAGAAATTGAGAAGAAAATTTTAGAAACCTTACATTCATCTGAAGGGAACATTCTGGAAGACGAGACTGCTATCGAGGTCTTGGATTCTGCTAAAATAATGGCTAATGAGATCACAAAAAAACAGCAGGTGAGGAGTGTGTATATGTGTTTTTGTTAACAGTACGTAGAAATTAAATGTTAAAAGTTGCAGCTAGCAGAAGGAATGCAAATTAGATGCAAAGTGTAAGGAGGAAATTCTGTGCTTGTGAAATGTGAAGAGAAATAAAATTAGATCCCTTCTCACATCTTCACTGGTGGTTTATTAAGTCTCCAATTAAGAATATTTAAATAATATGTATCTATCTGTAAGGACTGGGTGAGAAGTAACAAATTTTGAAGTTAAGGTAACATGTTAGGATAAAAGAAGAAACTAATTTTTTAAAACAACAAAAATATTCAGGGAGACATTAATAATCTGGGTGACCAACGTAGGTATGCAAACGCAGATTCTTTTGTTATACTTAATGCAAAAAATACCAGCTGAACTCAATGAGAGCTAAATAACATTGGTAAGAGAATAAATATTTTTATTTTTTTTAATTACTATAGACTTAACAGAAATCCAATAGTAGTGTTTCCTTCAAGCTGCTGTTGGCCTTTCTCCTCTTTGTTAATGCCTATCAAATGCAATCTCAGAATATGTCTGATGGTCAAATTTTGAAAAACTTCTTTATATTCAAAGTATTGTTTTGAATATTGCAGAGATAAAGATTGATACTTTTGGTGCTAAATGATGCATTGAAACCATTGTGCCTCCTTTGTCCTTTGTTTTGTCTATTGCATCCTGTAGTATACGTAAATAGATCAGGCAGTACTATGTTAAGGGCAAGTACTCATTTTACCTAGTGTAGTTATCACTTACTGTGACTGTGCATTTTGGAACATAAAAGTTGTCTTACTCTGGCATTATAAAGTGCTGTATGTAAGTATTTTAATAATGTTATTAAGTAGTAATATTTTTGTACAAAAGAGAATATTGAAAGCTTTTCTTTATCAACTACTATTCATATTTAGATTGCAGAGAAAACAGAACTTAAAATAGCCGAATCTCGAGAAGGTTATCGACCTATTGCAACGCATTCATCAGTGCTGTTCTTTAGTATTGCGGACTTGGCAAACATTGATCCCATGTACCAGTACTCCCTTAGTTGGTTTGTTAACCTCTTCATCAACTCTATTCATGATAGGTAAATACAGTCTTTTCTGGTGTAAAATAAAGTGTTTTCCTTCTCTTCTTATAAACAGTTCCCTCCATTTTGAAACCATGTACCTATTATGCCTTGTTAAATGCAGGTTTTTGAAACAAAATGTGATTTGTTAATGAAGTAAATGCTCTTTTTAATTACTGTTTGAGCAAACAATGAACTGTAAGCATGTGCTTTATTTAAGTGTTTTTAAGAATGTGACTTACAGAACGGGTGAAGTCTGATTCTGAACTAGGCTCCATTACGAACACTATGAGTGCACCACCTAACTGGCAAATTGATTTCAGATCATTATTTTGCTTGGGACTTTTAAAAGAGCTGTAAAACATTGGGTATAATTGAAACTTGGGTGAAATGGGCATCTAAGACCATTGTGGAGCATGTGGGCCTAATATAATTCCTCTGCAACCCTAAATAGATTTAGAGTTCTTAACTGATTTGCCTAAGTTATTCAATTTGAAGTCTCAGTTTCTCACTTCTTTTCTTTTTAGTAACAAATCCAAAATTTTGGAGAAGCGACTTCGATATCTAAATGACCACTTTACATACAATTTGTATTGCAATGTGTGTCGTTCACTGTTTGAAAAGGACAAGCTGCTCTTCTCGTTTTTGCTATGTTGTAATCTTCTCATGTAAGCCCATTTTTGTGAAGTCTCTTTTAATAACAGAAACTAATGATTTTCTTATAGTGGAAAAAGGTATTGCTGAGATAACGTATTCTCGTGCATATTGATAATATAGCCTTTGGAGTAATATCATGAATATTTGGGGTTTTCTAATACTGATAATATTTACAAGTGATGGAGAATGTGAGTACATGCATCACTACTATGTATAGGCTTTGGACATTTTACATAAGGAATGTTCCTATGCTTATTAAAATCAATGGTTTTGTCAATGATACATCTTTGACTCCCTTTAAAGGACCCGGGTAGTGCTACATAGCATCCTATGTCAGGAACAATTGCTGTTATTTAAGAAAACGTTTTAGAAAGAAATCTGACAGTAATGTGCCATCCCAGCAAGCTTTTGTCTTTGTTTTTAATTTTCTCTCTTCTTTCTCTTTTATCCTTCTGCATACATCATGAGGTCTCGCTTGCAGTCTTCCCTCTTCCACAGGCTTTTCAGCTTAGTCTTCCTGTTTTTTTTGTGATTTTGTGTGACTACATTGTGAAAGGAAAGATAAGTTCAAAATTGCACGATCACAACCATCATGTGCATACTTATTTAATTACAATGTGTACATGTCTGTATATGGACCATTCTTCCTGGGCCAATTTGTAAAGCTACTGTATTCCCAGAACCCATTATTTTCTATAAAGCCTTTAAAAATCAGGAATAATTGCACTTTTAAAAACAAATAAGCAGATATTTACCATTTACCCCTTGAAACCCTTACTATAGTCTTAATCAGTCATTTTTACCATACAGTTTTTTAACTATATAGAATACTGAGATCTGATTTCAGCTGCTACTGCAGTAGAAGTATTACTAAATGGCAGTGAAGTGTAATTAATTTTAAACAACTCTTTATATTATGTAAAATTGTATTTCAGTAACTGAATATTATCCATCTTTTTTTTTAATATAGGGCTAAAAATGAAATAGAACATCAAGAGTTTATGTTCTTACTAACTGGGGGTGTGGGTCTCAAGAATAAGTATAAGAATCCAGATCCATCTTGGCTACCAGATAAGAGCTGGGATGAATTATGTCGTGCAAGTGAAATCCCAGCTTTGAAAGGACTGAGGTATAGTAAAATGTTGACGTGAATTAGCCTTAATTGTTTTTGACCAAAGCATGTGTAACATGCTGAAAGAAATATTTCCTGTATGTTTTCCAAACCAGTGCCAGAATGCCAATATGGTAAAACCAGCCCCTTTTTTATCATTAGGTTTGCTTCACTTAAATAAGTCAAACAGTCGGTTGGCTAATTGTAATATTATTTAATTAAACTATTTTTCTAAATTATTTGAAGCATTCCCTAAAGAACCTTTTCTTTTGGAATGTCTCCATGGTAGAGAAACAGTGTTTCAAGGGGGTCAGTGGAGGCCAAAGGAAGTATAGGTAGCAAAATTCCACTGCAGTGCCAGGCGAGGAATTTTTCTGGTAAAATCTAATCTCTTGAAATCAGGACAATTTCACCCTGGATTTAAATAGAATTTAACCCTAAATTCTGGAGCCAGCATGGCTGTACAAGTCTTGTATATAAATAGCTGACAGAGCCCGAATATTTGGAGGATTTGGATCCAATTGTGGAAACACTGCTCTCTTAGAAGACATTGTTTGGGGCTGTTTTGTGGTTTTCCCCCTTTGAAGTTTTAGTAGCAATTTGGATGATGATCCAGTCTTTAAACAGTCTGGAAGTTGTCCCATTGCAGAGGACATACTCTGCATGTTGCGTGGAAAAAAAAAAAACTTTTTCCCTGGTTGAATTTCCTGGTCATTTTCTTCAGGTAAAGAGTAGAGTTTTCATGAAATAGGAGAGGCAGAAAATTCACCCAGACCTTTGAAGGTCCAAGCAGTGCTGGCTGGAGGAATAGGCAGAATTTATTGTCAACTCGGAACCTTTCAGGTGGAGTCTTGTATGTCTGCAATAGCATGGTGGGAAAAGATTTTTCACTTTTCAGCATGGAGAAGCTCAACTGTAGGATTATTTGGTGATGTAGATGTGGAGTGGCTTGTTTGACAATACAATGCAATTGGCTTCTGATAAACATCAGAAAACAGACTCCAGGTATTTACAGTAATTGCAAGTGCTTTTTTTCTCTAGGAGTCACATCTCTGAAAATATAGGCGAATGGCAAAAAATTTATGACAGCAAAGAGCCACAAAGCTTTCCGTTGCCAGAACAATTGAGTAATACATTAAATGAATTACAAAAGATGATAATTCTTCGGTGCTTAAGACCAGACAAGGTAACGTGATCTGTCATCAAGTGTTTGTAGACTGTTCCGTGTCTTGTAGCGTAGTTTGCACTGGTTGTTAAAATAACTAATCTGTTGCTTCATTAAGAAAATAAATGCTGTTCTTATTTTTCAGTTGAGCAATACAAACACTGCAAGCATCAGCTGACATCTTTTGTCTGACGTGATTTAATGCATCTTTCAGAGTATACTCATTGTTCTAGTTTTCTTCAAGTGCTTGTTCATGTTTAGTCTGTTATATACTTGAGAGCAGGATATATTAGCCTGAAAAAATACACAGAGTATCCAGTACCATGTGCTTTCATACAAAGGGTTCCAAGGCAAAGAGAGATCAAATGTGTTTATTTGAACAGCCAAAGTGAATTTTTAACACATTCTACCTTTGGTGCACTTAGCAAATTGTATTGGATGTACTTTAGGAACAATCAATGTTAGGATTTAAAGTATGTATTGCAGTTACTCCTTAGAATGAATTAAAAATAATAACATTAATATTTACTAAGGGGGAATGTGATGGTCCTCCACATCAGGTAAAGCCTTAATTAAAGTCTTACTGTAATTTAATATTGGTTATATGAGGTACGTTATTTTCTAAAAGCATTATTTTTCCTCTTGTAAGGAAAAAAAAAAAGAGGGGGGGTGTCTACAAGAGGTGAAATCTTTGCTCCTGAAGCGTTCTGCAAGACTAGTCTTAAATCTGTGCAAAGCAGAGAGGTGTCTGTAGGCTCAGGAATTTGACTAATATATGGTACATAAAAGGTGCTGTCAAATATCCAGTTATGTTTAATTTATGTTAATGGTTTTATTTACTTTTTTTACCAGATTGGTCCAGCTATAACAACATTTGTAACTGATAAACTGGGGAAGAAATTTGTAGAGCCACCACCTTTTGATCTAACAAAAAGTTACTTAGATTCAAATTCTACAGTCCCTTTACTATTTGTGCTGTCTCCAGGAGCAGATCCCATGTCTAGTAAGTATACACAGAAAGAGAAAGCAAAAGCGTAGTACAGCTTTTCAGATTAGGGACCTGAATTTCCCCTTCAATACACAACGAGGATTGTTTTGCACTTAGTGCAAGTAGATTTGTGTGCCTCATGTCACACTGGTAAAATTCTTTGCTCCCTAAAAATGGGAATGGTATTTTAAACTGAATAAATTTTACACTCTATATCAAAGTTGTACCATCTTATTAGATGTACCTTTTAACACAATAGTAATAAAAAAATTTAAATTTTTTTTTTCCCTGACATAACTTTTTTTTAATGAAGAAATGCTAAAATCTTATGCTTTCTGTTCAAGGCCTCCTGAAATTTGCAAATGACAGAGAGATGGCTGGAAATAAGTTTCAGTCCATCTCATTAGGACAAGGACAAGGACCTATAGCTACAAAGATGATTCAAAAAGGAATGGAAGAAGGAACCTGGGTTTGTTTACAAAATTGTCATTTAGCTGTCTCCTGGATGCCAATGCTGGAGAAAATATGTGAAGAGTTTAACAGCGAAAAATGTCATCCAGTCTTCAGACTTTGGCTTACTAGTTACCCTTCACCAAAGGTACATGCATTGCCAAATATTCTGTATTTGGGGAAAGGAAAAGTTGATGATATTTTTTGGAAATATTCGTATCCCTGAATGAGCTGATGATACAGAACTTTTCTGAAATACCATGAGGCTGTTGAAGAGATAATTTAATTAAGAAAGTACATTTAGAAAATAATAATAAACATAGTAATACCAAGCTTCCTTTTTAATATTTTGATATTGTGATATGTAATATTTTGTGTACTAGTGAATGGAACTGCATTTCGCCAGCGTTTATAATAAGTTTTTATGCCATCACCGAGGTTTTGTTTCACATAAATTAAAAAAATTAATTTTGCATTTTATTTATAAGGTGTTGAATACCAAGAAAACATTTTAAAATATAGGTTTGTTGTTTACAGCAAGGTCTTACTTTCTTTATGCCTTTGAGAATTTTTTCTAAAAGCTTCTAATGTTTAAAATGTAATTTCTTACAGATAATTGCTTATATAACAAACACAGAGTAATAATATATTGTTATAACAATATAGCATCTATTCCACACTTTCTGAATGGAGTTTTGCTATTTTTTATTTCTAGTTTCCAGTAAACATTCTGCAGAATGGAGTGAAGATGACAAATGAACCTCCTACTGGTCTCCGGTTAAACCTACTGCAGTCATTTCTTTCTGATCCTATTTCTGATCCTGCATTCTTCTCTGGATGCCCAGAAAAGGAGCTGGTAATGTACCTATCTTTTGACAGTTTTATTCTTTCTTTTTTTTTTTTTCTTTTCCACAGATACACTGATTTCTGTCCAGTGAATATTATAAGCTAAAATTTTTACTATGGTTGTGAGTTTAGGTTTTGCAATGATAAAGATGATTAGTTGAGAATTACTGCCAGGTAGTTTCATGTGGCAATATTTTAAATGGTTTCTTAAGCTTTATTAAATTACATACCAATTACACACACATATTACACAATGTACTTAAACTCTGAGCATTAATTAGTAGGGCATAGCTATCATTATTGAGATGGTAAGCACTGAAAAGGTCTTTTCTTGCTACCAGGGACCAGTACTGCAGTGCCCATACATCTTACTAGTAAGTGATAAACCACTTAGCTAATCATTACCTATGAAGGAAGTGAAAAACCAGTGGGATTACTCAGAGATATGAATGTGGTAATCAATATACGTAGGTATAAGTGGGTGCATCTAAGGACTTATATTAAACAATGCATCTGTATTTTGTGTTTGTCTAATGAGCCTTAAAAGTAAGTATCTGGTGCTATTTGAATTCTTACAAAGTCAGCTGCCCTTTACATGGAAGAAGAAAAGAATCTTGTGTAATGGTACTTGAGGAACTAGCTAAATGTGCTTGCATATGTGGCAGCTATGTGTGTATTTGTTCCCAAGTCAAATAACCACAGCGTACTTAATAGTTGCCTGTATTTGTACAGTATTTGTACACACAAATGGAGTGTGTTAACCAAATGGTGTGTTTTCTATGTAAGTTACAGACTGGCATGAGCATATAGGCTAGTTAATAATACTTTGTTGTTTTGTTTTTCTCAAAGGTATGGGAGAAACTGCTCTTTGGAGTTTGTTTTTTCCATGCTCTTGTTCAGGAGAGAAGAAAATTTGGGCCTCTTGGTTGGAATATACCCTATGGATTTAATGAATCAGACTTGCGAATCAGTATCAGACAGCTGCAGGTAGAATCTTATATTACTACCTTTAACTCAGATCTTGCGAAGCATAGGAACAAGCTGATAGTCAAAAAGGAGCAATACACTTATGCTACATCAAATGTTCCTAGATTTTCATGGCTTCAGTTCAGCTACAAAGGCAAGGAATGTCAATCATATTATAAATACTTTCAAAATTACAAATGAAATAAAATTTAAAATTGTCCTTTGTGAGATTTAGATTCATATAGATGTATGGAATATAATGAGTATATATGAGTATAACAAGAGTTAAAATTGTCATATATAAGACTTCACTGTGTTTTAAGTAACAACATGTCAGTGACAGTCACCTATTATGGTGTTTTTTGTGGTTAGGAGGAGGAATTATTTTTTTCTACATATAGACTGTTAGTTAAACAGAGCCTCAGACTGTTCTCCTTCCCTAAAACGAAATTCTGAACACTGCTTGACCTTGAGTCTTCTCCAGACCCTGTTTAGAAAAGTCAGTAGAGCTAAACCTGTGAATTACAGAAGCTGAGGCTGAACAGTTGGAAAAGTTATCAAGAAGTTAAGGAAAGAGATCAGAGGGTTCTGAAAATTGGAAGAAAAATTACATGAAATGCATATTTCTTTATGACACAGAAAAGTGTCCATCTAGAAAGTTTAGACTGGAAAAACTATCCACTTAAAAATAATTAAAGAATTACTTGAATTACTTACTAATTTGGATATTTAGAAGAGGCTTTTACTACTAACTCCTCTTTATTTTAAACAGAAATTTTACCTGAAAAAGGGTTTCAGAATTCGAATTTCCAACACTTAGGGCGAAAACTCCATAAACTGTGGTTTTGCATGCACTATAGCTTCCAACCCTTTAGTCTGTAGGTCACACTTGTTCTGCAGATATTTTGTCTCTAGAATTACTCGTGTCTTCTGTTTCAGTTATTCATAAATGAATATAGCCATGTTCCTTTTGAAGCTGTGTCTTACCTAACTGGTGAGTGCAACTATGGAGGTCGAGTGACAGATGACTGGGACAGACGTTTACTGCTGACAATGCTGGATGACTTCTACAATCCAGATATAATTGAGAATCCTCGTTACACTTTTTCTCCCAGCGGCAACTATTATGCTCCACCAAAAGGCACATATGAGGACTACATTGAGTTTATTAAGGTAAAAAGTAGCAACAAGATTTTGAACTGTTAAAATGATGATGCACTAAAAAACAATCCTTAAAGGCTTCTCTGTGTTGAAAAGGTAGTTCTGCAGCACATTAAACTGTGTGCTTGGCTTCTTGCCTAACTTCCTTGTATGATCCTTGCCATGATCTAGAACGTTTCTCAGAGGGAGTCAGTAGGTAAACAGGAGGGCCTAGCATAGATAATCAAGAATTCCTTGGAATGGAATGGCTTTCTGTAAGTGAGGTGATGGCTCTATCACCAATAATACTGTCTGCAAATACCTACCATTAAGGTCCTTATCCACCTTCAATTAAAGTCAGTGGTAGTTTTTCACTCTGCTTCTTAAAGAAGACTTTGATCTAATTCCAAGCCTGCTGCTTTTTCTCATGCAGATGTTTGTTGTTTATTTTGTCTTAGAGTCTTCCCTTTAGTCAGCAGCCAGAGGTATTTGGTTTGCATGAAAATGTGGATATTTCAAAAGATCTTCAGCAGACTAAGATCCTCTTTGAATCTCTGCTTTTAACACAAGGAGGAGGCACTCAGGGAACTTCTGGAGGTGGTGACAGCACTCTTTATGAAATTGCAGATGATATTCTCAGCAAGGTATTGTATTACACCAGTGATTCCAATTTATCTTTTTACAAAGCAGAAATTCTTTAACTAGAATCTTCAGTGTCAAATTGATTTTGTGTTGGAGGAAAAACCTCCTGGGGGGGATTTAATGCAACATGAAAGTAATAAATAGATAGGAGATGGGAGACAGAGAGAGAAAGCAGAGTAAACTTTGGAAGAACAGTGATTTATTCACGTGAACAAGATTAAAATTAATAAAATTGAAATGTATTCATAACTTTTCATGGTATGAAAAATTCTAGGTGGTTTTTAAAAGATAAATATCACTTTAAAAAACCCATAATTTTTGTTTAGATTGAACTGCTAAATACTGTATTGATAAGATACTCATCAGAAAGTTTAATGGTATCTATTACCCTGCAGTTTTTTACATCTGCATACTTTTAATATAATACTGATGCATAATGATATATGGCATGATTTCCAAATATGTTGTCATTTACAGCTTCCAAATGATTTTGACATTGAAGGTTGCCTAAGTAAATATCCTGTGAGATATGAAGAAAGTATGAACACTGTGTTGGTGCAAGAAATGGAAAGATTTAACAAGTAAGAGTGTTATATTTTATTTAATGTAACCAAAATCTTTCCATTTGCAGAAAAAGTTTTCCTGCAAATCATACGCTGTAAACCCCATGTTGTGTGAAATATTTTATTCATTTATTTGTTCCCTTCTAATTGTCTGCAGTGATATCTGCAGTCCAAGCACCATTATTCCTTGTGGAAAGTCAGAATGTAGGATAGATGTCAGGAAAAATGATCTAGTGGCAAAATGAACTGAAAGAGGAAAATACATGACAGAAGAAGGGAGTCTGAGGAGGCACTTGGAAAAGAGAATGTGAACAATATTTTTATGTTTGGAGTTTTTTTTAACTTCACTTTCTCGTTCACCATCTTTATCTTCAATTATATTTTATTTTCTTCGTATTTATGACCTGTAGGGTAAAGGGGTTAGAAACTATAATAAACGCACAGTTATAGTTTAAGAAACATTTTCCTTGATAGTTGGAAATATTTCTGCTTATTTCTTGTCTCATGTGCTTCTGCTTTAAATTATTCCTTTTTTTCCCGTTCCCTGATGCCTTTCTTCCTATACCTTATTTTCACAATTATTCTCCAAGCACTACAAACTTATAATCACTTTTATTTTTCTCTTTGGGTCCCCAGTCTCTCTTTTGACTTTGTTTCCTAATTTTCTTTCTTATCTTCACCTGCTCCTCCATTCTTTCTTCCCCCTCTTCTATTTGTCTCTTCATGTCTCCCACTTCATTTTCTCCTAAACTTTCAATAATGCTCTCTGGCCTTCAGTCTCCCAGTTTTCCTTTGTTGCAGACCCTACCCACCTCTTCTTTTGTAATCTAAACCTTTTTCCTTCATCTAGTATATGGTGTATACATTTGGAGTTCCAAATTTATTCTCTTACCAACAAATACAGAGTATTATCAGATATAACAAAATAATTTATTAAACTGTTCCTAGTCTTAAATGAATTGTCACAAATGCACAAATCCATGACTTTACAGATGTGGCTAATTGCGCAGTTATATAGCAGCTATACAAGTTCTGTAGATGGCTTCATAATCCATGGAGGATGTTGTGTTTTACAGATCATGCAAAATGTGTGAAAATTTTGTTTTATTTTTAAATTCTAGTTTAATCCAAACTATTCGTATTACGCTAATTAACCTGAAGAAAGCCATTAAAGGACTGGTTGTTATGGATGCTGAACTGGAGGCTCTGTGTGGCAGTCTACTTATTGGAAAAGTTCCTGAGAATTGGGCGAAACGTTCATATCCAAGTCTAAAACCATTAGGGAGCTATATTCTAGATTTTCTGGAAAGGCTGAAATTTTTACAGGTAATGTACAAGAGGCAATACTACCAACTATTTAATCTACGTCTTCATATAATTTGTAATTTACGTTAAAGGAGCATTGGGAAAGGAGTGATAGATTTCGCTTAGATTTTCTGAGTACAGTTATGTAGAAAATGGTCAAACAATACTGGATTTGTCTCTTTCTGATTATTGAATGTGTCATTTTTCACTTTCCAGGATTGGTATGAATTAGGGAAGCCCACAGTTTTTTGGCTGTCAGGATTCTATTTTACTCAAGCTTTCTTAACTGGAGCTATGCAAAACTATGCTAGGAAACACAGGATCCCTATTGACCTTCTGGGATATGAATTTCAGGTAGGGAGAAATTATAAATGCATCCTTTGTTAATCCGAGTCCTGATTTTGCAGTGAGATGTAGTAAGTAAATTCTGACTGGAAGGTTCATTTTGCAGCTAACTCACTGCAGTTTGAAGACATACATTTAATTCTTTGGTAAGGTAGGCATGTTAAATAACATCTGTAAAAGAGTTATATTAAAAGTAGTTTTCTCATTGGACTTGGACCTCCACTCAAGAAAATAGCCTATAGAGTAACATGTTTGTCTGTGTGATTAAAGCCTTATTTTCTAACCTACAATAAAGGTAATTAAAAAACCCACAGAAATCTGCTGTCTTTATAGTTTTGTATAAAAGTGGTACTGAAAGGAAGGTATTACTATATTATTTTCAGTTTGGATTGATCTTCTGAAGAGTGGCTATTAGCATAATACCTCAAAAAGCAAAGAGCTGTGAACGTTTAATAACATGGAACACTTATTTCTCCTAGGTTATTCCTCAGGATACTGCTGATACTGCACCAGAAGATGGTGTTTATATCCACGGATTATTTTTAGATGGAGCTCGCTGGGACAGGACCAAGTCAGTAACAAAGTGTTTTACTATGGTTCTGGAAAGCTTTCCTAGGTGCTTAAACAAGATTTGTTTAAAAATTTTAAGTGATACTTTTCATATTGTTGAAATAACACACCAAATGAAATACTCTTTCATGCACGGAAAATGGAGAAGGAAAAAACCAAAAAACCCCAAGCAAGTAATAACCAAAAAAACACACACCAAACCCCTCTTCAGTTAACACCAAGCCACAAATAATTACTTTGTTGCTTTCTCTCACCAGGGGAATGTTAGCTGAGCAGTATCCCAAATTGCTCTTTGATATGATGCCAATCATTTGGATAAAGCCAAGTGAGTATAATTTCTCTGAAGTGTGAGCTATTCAACAAGAAGTTGCAACAGTGAATTCCTTTTTTACAGATCGATGCTCCTACCCTCACCAAAGTTACCCAACTGTGCACAGAAGTCAAGTGCATCTGACCTATGACTTTTACATTAAAAACTGGTCCTACTAGCTTCATCTCATCTGAGCAATAGGCCTGTCCCTTTCGCCACAGATATTTATAATTATGAATTAGATGAAAGGACTAGCTAAATGAATTTTTTTATAAATATGTTTAGGTGCTGCCCAATCTATTTTTCAACCAAAAATTAATTTGGGTAGGAAAGCACATGGTGCTTGAATTCCTGGCTCTACTCAAGTTGAGGAGAACTTTTAGTTGACTTACAGAGACTCAGTGTTTTACCTCACATGATTTAGCAAGGTTTGCTCAGGTTATTTTTAGCTGCTATGCTAGTTGTCTGTCATACTAGTAAGATATTTTCCATAACTCTTGTTTTCTTTGATCAGGAGCAGTAAATCCCTGGTTTTGTTTATTCACTTCAGCAGGACTTTCTACTGCAACTGTTGCAACTTACATGTTATTAGCTAATAGGCAGTCTTATAAAGTTTCCACTTTTTCTGCCCCTGCTTTCTCTTACGGTTGGATGAATCTGTTCAGATATGCATGACTTTAGACTTTGCACGAGTTGCATGTAAGCAGTCTAGGCATACAAAGAGTTCCTGCTGAGCTGCATCCTTGGGATCTCAGGTGATTGAATTGCAGTTAGGTTCTGTGGCTGCTGGACCAGAATTCTTGTGGAGCTGTTAAAAGCTTGCGTATAAACTGTGCTTTAAATAAGTAACTGTTCAGATTTTAATGTGTCTTTGAATGATTACAAAGCTGGTAGAATCACAGAAAGGCATCCGGTCCTGAAAACAAATTGTAGTTAAATTAGTTGGGTTTAAAACCAAAACAAACTACAAAAGAAAACACACAAAAAAGCCAGATAATTTTATTATGTTACTCACAAAACAGTTTTGCATTTTTACTTAGCTTTAAGGATGTTACTGTGAATACTTAATATTTGTATGTAGATTATGTTTCTATCAATAGATCTGCTGAATGTAGTATATTATTTTGGTTTTTTTTTGAAGCTGCAAAATCGGACATCAAGAAATCTAATGCGTATGTTTGCCCACTCTACAAGACAAGTGAGCGTAAAGGAGTCTTATCTACTACTGGACATTCTACTAACTTCGTCATTGCTCTGATGCTTAACACGGATAAACCAGTCCAACACTGGATCAAGCGAGGTGTTGCGTTGCTCTGCCAGCTGGATGACTAACTTTGGACAGTTCAGATTCAGACTTCACAAGATCCCATTCTTGTCGTTGGCCTATAGAGGAAGTAGAACATCCTGTGTAAAAGAAACATCTGGACTTTTTTGATACTAAAATATTTTCTGATCCTCAATATTTTGTCTTAAATAATTATGTATTATTATTAGCATCCTTACAATCTATAGAAGATACAGCTAGGATTTTAGCCTTTGGTAATATTATTGATGGGTAAACATCAATTTTATGCATTACTTGAATACCACAACATATATCTTAATGGAAAATGAAAATAGTCTGCACTTTCTGAGAGAAACATTACAGGTAATGAACTTGAAGCATTAAGAGTGCTGAATTATGTGAGTGGAAAGCTAGTAGGTAGTAAGTTTTGGGATTTCAATCTGGATTTCTGTATAGCCTATGTTCTGTCATAGCAACAGTGAAGACTGCAGTTTGAGAAATTGTTTAACTGTCTATAGTCGGTACTTCTGATGACTTCATTCCTCAGCAATTTAATCCTTTCAAGATTTAATTCAGATATTCTGATTTTTGTAAGTTTTTTTTTCCAAATAGTTTCTGTGAAGAATAAATGATAAAACCTCCCTTATGACCACCTGCTATAAAATGTTATCTGTTTCCCTATTGCTCCAGAGAGGCAGTCCAGTTTCAGTTCCTTCACTAATTCTGCACTTTTGTTTCCTTAAAAAAAAAAAAAAAAAAAGAATTTACTCATTCTTCCTAGATCTCCTCTAGCAGAGAACTATTTCCACCTTGCATTCAGCCACAGCCATCATAATTTTGTTGTAAGGATCCCTCTGTAAAATATGGTAGGAGTAAACTAAGCACATGAAAGTCTCACTCCATCCTACCGTCACTATTATAACTAGGCATCTATGTCCTTTGTGTCTGTCCTTATTGTGTATTAAACCAGCATAAGTTTTCGGCGTAGGTCTGTCTTTCTGAACCTGTGCTTTTTCGTTTAAAGACTCTATATATTTATCTTTTGTTTGCTTTTCTATTTATAAGAATTGTGATTAAGCAATCAGAAACACATAGTAATTTTTCATAGCATTCGTACTTGGTTTTATTTGCTTTTTTATGTTTACTTTTATTGTTTTTATTTTTTCTTTTTACACTTACTCTTTTAAGTAAGTATCTACAGTATCTTCAGTTCACTCTCTTAGGAAAGCACTAAAGAATTTTCTGTCCATAATGTAATAGCTACTATTTAGAGTTCTCATTCTCGTTCAAGAAATTTTAACGAGTGTTTTTACAAAGAAACTGGATTTTTAATTCCTTCTTTTCCTGACACCATTTGTCAGGTCAGATTATTAAACATAACTAACCTATATGAAAGAAACATGGAGAAAGTCCCAGAGTATCTTATGATCGGGTATTTATAGTGAGCTATTAATGGACATAGGCTGCACTGAGATCATTTTCAATCCTGAAAATATCACTTTCAACTTAATAATCACTTCTTCAAAGTGTGAGGTCTTCCCTCTTTCAGAAGGTGAGGAAAACCAGTATATTTTCTCAATTCATATGAAAAATAAGTAGTCTTTTTACAAAAAAAGAAATAGTCTAGATTTAAAATGTTTATATACTCATTGTACTATAGATTTAATCGAATACTAACAGTTACTTGTGTGTATATTTTGTTACATGTGCAATTACAGAGCAAGCCCTTGCAGTCAACACGTTAGGTGGATCAGGTAACAGGTGATGCAGATTTGCTATGAATTACTGCTCCTCAACTTTAAGATGTTTCTAGAATTATTCCAAACTTTGTAAGTGGCATGTTGACAACTTCCTTCATTTTGCTGTGCTCATTCATTTTGCAAATTTATTTATTTGCTTTCAGTTTTTCTTATGACTTTTATGTTAGTTTGCCTTGGTTTTTTTGTTGGTTTATTTCAGGCCAACTCTCTTGAAAGACAGAAGTGGGAGTTTTGATAAGGTAAAACAGATGAGAGGTTTAAGCCTAACAGAACATCTGTGATTTTAAACTATAATAGCACATAGCTGAATATACAAAAGAACAGTGGGACTACCTATGCATATAACAGTATACATCTATACACATTATACTATTTAATGATTGATTTGATTGTTAATAATTTTTTATTATTTCTTTTATATTTTAACATCTAGACTTAACAGATAGTATCAATGGGATTTATTTCTATGCTCCATTGTTTGTATGACAATCTTAAAAGGGTAAAAATATTTTTGATTGAACCGTTTCAATTTGAGGAACTCTTTAAAATTTTTTTTTTAAACTAATGCTATTCTTAAGCTTTTATTTTTATTATTATTATTATTAACTCCATTGTGGTTATACCACTGTGGTTTATTTCTGCCTGTATTTGGACATATATTATTGCAGTATTTTATATATATATCCCTTACAAGTATTAGGAAAAAAAAGGCATGTATTGAGGAAGAAAATGCAGAATTGTAAGTTTATCTGTCCTAATGGCTGTAGATTATGTAGATAAGGTGGTAAAGTTGGTCTTTTTCTCAAGCATGGAGTTTGATGTTGTTTCAGTTGGAAGGCTGATGCACGTAATAGCACAAATCTACAATACTTTCCTGACTACAAGATATAGCCCTCATGATATCTTTATTGAAACAGTTTGAACAAAAGTGATTATTAAAAACTTTCATGTCCTTCACTTGTCCTTCACTTCCAGGCCTTCTGTGAACAAACTGAAAAAACATCCTGAGTCTTATTACACATCTGTTGTCATACTAAGGAAACATCATAGCACAATTGTGATGATATTTAAGTGTCTAAAAAACTTAGGAGGGAATGAGTATTTATCTGAAAACTAGGTTTTACTTAGTTTTGTTGCTGTCTAATAAGTAATGCCAGAACAAGTAGCTATTCTGTATGTTCAGTCGGTGGAACAGAGATAAAAGCTAGCACATGTTATTGGAATAGAAAACCTTTACTCTGTTCTAAATAGAATAACTCTTTGCAGTGCAAAATTAAAATAATTGGGAGAAGGCTGAAGCTTGAGATGGAGAAGTTCCGTGTAATTTATTTTAAACTATGTTTCGTTTCTCTTGATACTTAACCAGCAATTGCTATTTCTGTTATTCCAGATTTAACCTGAAGATTTAAGATCTGCTTCCAATTAAAAAGCAGGGTTTCCCTTCGAAAAGTGATCCAGATTGTGTTGATTTGCCATGTATAATTCTACATATCTGTTCAATGATGATTCTGATGATGAAATCCCTACCCAACAAGCTATTCAAGATAGCTTACAAGATAAGCATAAAATTGAAACCAGTGCCAGTGCAACAGAGGATGAAAGGTAGTAAGTTACTACTTCTATTTTGGGTGTTTTCTTGACATTACTATAAGCATGTAGTAACCTTATTTTCATTTGTGAGTCCGTATGTTGTATCGCTCAGACCTTGTCTAATGGACACTGGAAACCACTGGTAGCTCACTTGTTCTGAGTTCTCCCTGAAAAAGTATACCCATTTCCTTGAAAATATGGAATGTATGATGTTTTACATCAATACCTAAGTGAGTACAAGGCTTTATGAAGAAGATAAGTACGTGATGTAAAAATAGATTGGTATGGTAGCTTTCCCTCATTTTAGTATTGAATTGTTGTCTTTGTGTGAAAAATCCAATATTTATAGTGGCAGGGGAAGACCAACAAAAAAAGTGTTTTAATGTGTTAAACCCTGACAAAACCTACGTAACTTACAGAACTTTAACGTGTAGTCTAGACTTGACTATTTAAATTAAGGTATAATTATATCCTGAACCTCACATTTTTACTTATCTCTTTATTTTTGTTCTGTTTATGCAGTTTCCAGTATATTGCAAGCAAAGAACATGGAAAGATAATTGCAGCAATTCGGACAGTTAAGTAGAAATACACCGCACTAAGCCTGTACTCCGAGGAATCACTTGGATATTGCACTGTCGAGTAATGCCTACATTTTGGGTGTTTGATCACCTGATTTAAGTGCACTTTTTCTTTATATAGTCTTGGGAGGAGTAAGGCAACTAAAAACAGGACACCCAGAAGCTAATTTATTAGATGGGAACATGGATTCAAATATCACTCCTCTCAGATTCCAGTGCTTCATCTCCTGGAATTAGGGGACAATGCCAGACCTTTCTTGTAATATAAACAACAGGATGGCAAGGCCCTCAGTCAGTTAATACTTCATAAAAGCATTTGCCACTTTGTGAGATACCCAGATTGAAATCCCTTCTCTGCCTCAAGAGTGTTCCAGAATTGTTCCTTAATTGCCAAACTTTAGTGTATTCCAGCATGAGATGCTCTT